>NC_141875.1:378794328-379419328 GCF_056163025.1 Triticum urartu
AACGCTTTTGAAAGACTTTGTCTCGGTCATCCGTTTCTCAAACACCTTGTAGTGCGAGAAATCCAACGGAGGAGATCGAGTCTTGTGGGGAAAGTGCGCAAACCTCTGCAGAGTGTACAAACTAATCATGGTTAGCCGTGTCTCCAGTTATGGACATCTTGAGTATCTAGTTCGTGGATTATCATGTGGATCTCAACACTCTTAATTATAAAATTTGATTGGGTTATTGTTAATTATTTTTCATTTGGGATTGAGATGGGGTTTACCATTCTCAATGTTTAACAACCACCATGATAGTTAAATAAAATATATTCCTTTGTTGTAGGAAAAAATTGGCTTTTCGCAAAACTTATTAAGCATACAGCCTCCACCAGCCATATATGCATGTAGTGATAGCATTATTCTATTAATTACTCTCTTGTGTTACATTGCTAGCATATTCCATGTGCTGACCCGTTTTCGGGCTGCAACGTATCATGTTGCAGACTTTTCAGACGATGAGTAAGGAGCCTTAGGTCGTTGTCTTTCACTCAGTGATGTCGTTGGAGTTGATGGACTCACTTTATCTTCCAAGCCTTTCGCTGTTATCGTATTAGATGGCCTTAAGCCATATTTATTGTAATAAGTTCTCTTTTGAGACATTCGATGTAATAAGTGTGTGATTGCTACTCTGTTATAAATCCTTCAAGTACTGTGCGTGTCAGCATTACCGATCCAAGGATGACATTGATGCACAGAGATCAGACTGTTTCAGGTCTGGTCGCTACAAAAAACCATGTTCAAGTTGTTTAATCGGAAAGAGGGGCTCGAGACGAAAATTTTGGTGTTGGTTTCACTGGATTTGGACTAACGATTAAAAAGTTGTGAGGGTTTGAAGATCAGGGGCTAATCTATGACAAAAATAATAATCGCGGATAGGTCCCTTTGAAAGTGCAACTATCCCTAGGTGGTTTTGGTAATTCCTAACAACATATAGCTCATTGAGCTAACATTATTCCAAGATTAATATTTCAGGAAAAGCTCAATGAATGGCATGGCATGGATGAGGAAAGTGGATCCCTCAAAATTCTAAGGACAAAAAGTTTGGCTCAAGCTTGAAGCTCAAGACTCTACATTTTATATTTTAGTGATCCAAGATCACATTGAGTCTATAGGAAAAGCCAATACTATCAAGGAGGGATGAGGTGTTTCTTAATGGCTTGCTTGCTCAAAATGCTTAGTGATATGCTCCAAAATCCTCAACTACCTTCCCACATCCACATATGACCTAAACCAAAAGTCAAACTCGGCCCCACCGATTCTTTCTATCCGGCGCCACCGAGTTTCAAATGTCATAGCCACTGCCACAAACCCTAGGAAAATCGGTCTCACCGATAGGGATCTCGGTCTCACCGAGTTGGGATTGTAACCTCTCTTTTTCCCTTTGTAACGTTCCGGTCTTACCGAGATGTGCGATCGGTCCCACCGAGATTGCAATGTAAACTCTCTGTTTCCCTTTTGTAACACTTCGGTCTCACCGAGATGAGCGAATCGGTCCCACCGAGTTTACCTGACCAACTCTCTGGTTAGCTTATTACCAAAATCGGTCCCACTGAGTTTGGGTAATCAGTCACACCGAGATTAGTTATTCCCTAACCCTAACCATATCGGTCCTACCAAGTTGCATCTCAGTCCCACCGAAAATCCTAACGGTCACTAGGTTTGCTGAATCGGTCCGACCGAGTTTAACCATTCGGTCCCACCGAGTTTTGCAAATTGTGTGTAACGGTTATATTTTGTGTGGAGGCTATATATACCCCTCCACCCACTCTTCATTCGTGGAGAGAGCCATCAGAACATACCTACACTTCCAATACACATTTTCTGAGAACCACCTACACTTGTGTTGAGGTCAAGATATTCCATTCCAACCATATGAATCTTGATCTCTAGCCTTCCCCAAGTTGCTTTCCACTCAAATCTTCTTTCCACCAAATCCAAATCCTGTGAGAGAGAGTTGAGTGTTGGGGAGACTATCATTTCAAGCACAAGAGCAAGGAGTTCATCATCCACACACCATTTGTTACTTCTTGGAGAGTGGTGTCTCCTAGATTGGCTAGGTGTCACTTGGGAGCCTCCGACAAGATTGTGGAGTTGAACCAAGGAGTTTGTAAGGGCAAGGAGATCGCCTACTTCGTGAAGATCTACCGCTAGTGAGGCAAGTCCTTCGTGGGCGACGGCCGTGATGGAATAGACAAGGTTGCTTCTTCGTGGACCCTTCGTGGGTGGAGCCCTCCATGGACTCGCCCAACCGTTACCCTCCGTGGGTTGAAGTCTCCATCAACGTGGATGTACGATAGCACCACCTATCGGAACCACGACAAAAACATCCGTGTCTCCAATTGCATTTGAATCCTCCAAACCATTCCCTTTAGATTCTTGCAAGTTGCATGCTTTACTTTCCGCTGCTCATATACTCTTTTGCATGCTTGCTTGAATTGTGTGGAGATTGCTTGACTTGTGCTAAGATAGCTAAAATCTGCCAAGAACTAAAATTGGGAAAAGGCTAGATTTTTATTTGGTCAAGTAGTCTAATCACCCCCCCCCTCTAGACATACTTTCGATCCTACACCCTGGCCAAAAAATAAAATAAAAGAAAAAGACTACGGCGTGAACGTCCGCTAACAGAGGCAAACAAATGGATTCGTTCATTCAAACGAACTAAGGAACGAATGTTCGTAAAATAACCCTAACCAAAGAAAATCGAGAAAATAAAAAAACGAACTAGGCTTTATAAAAACTGAACGGTTTTATACCAAAACCAAAAAACTGGCGGCGACGACTAGGTCAGCAGCGGCGGCGAGACGGCGTGATCCGGCAGGCGGGGCGGCGGCTCCGGCGAGCGGGTGGCTCGGCGAGGCAGCGGAGTCGACGCGGGGCGGCGGTTGCGCAGCTGCGGCGACAACGGAGCAGCAGCAGCCCGGGGCGTCGGGCGGCGGCGGCGGTGCAGGCGGCGGCGGTGGTGCGGGGCAGTGTGGGGGACAAGGGGCGGCGGCTGGGGTTTTAAAGGGGCCCGGGGGTGGTGGCTTGGGGAAGGGGCCAATGGGGCGGCTCAGAGTCGGACTCCGAGCGGAGTCCGCCGCGGGCACGGCGGCGCTCGGTGGAGAAGGCGGCATGCAGCGGGCTGGCCAGTTGAGGGAGTCCTGGATTAGGGGGTGTCCGGATAGCCGGACTATACCTCTGGCCGGACTCCTGGACTATGAAGATACAAGATTGAAGACTTCGCCCCGTGTCTAGAAGGGACTTTCCTTGGCATGGAAGGCAAGCTTGGCGATACGGATATGTAGATCTCCTACCATTGTAACCGACTCTGTGTAACCCTAGCCCTCTCTGGTGTCTATATAAACCGAGGGTTTTAGTCCGTAGGACGAACAACAATCATACCATAGGCTAGCTTCTAGGGTTTAGCTTCCTTGATCTCGTGGTAGATCTACTCTTGTACTACCCATATCATCAATATTAATCAAGCAGGACGTAGGGTTTTACCTCCATTAAGAGGGCCCAAACCTGGGTAAAACATTGTGTCCCCTGCCTCCTGTTACCATCCGCCTAGACGCACAGTTCGGGACCCCCTACCCGAGATCCGCCGGTTTTGACACCGACATTGGTGCTTTCATTGAGAGTTCCTCTATGCCGTCGCCATCAGGAAGGATGCCGCATCCCGTCTTTAAAGACGGTACCGTTGCTAAGGGAGCTTTGGCTGTCGGCCAAACTCTTAGGCTAGGTGGTTTCCTTATGACCGCCCGGTCGGCTGCTACGCCGAGGATGACCTCTCAAGTCATCGAAAGCAATCTTCACGTCAGCTCGGAATTCATCGAGCAGCTAGATCCAATGGAGCTCTCTTCCCTAAACGAGCTCTTGGATCGCTTCGCCGCCCTGGGAGTCGCTACGGATTACGACCAGATTGGGCCTAAACCCGATCTGAGAGAGATTAACTCTCCCCAGGTCACCCATCACGTTGCCGTGGTAGAGGGACAGTGCGGCGACCCTTCATCTATCTTTAGGACTAGCTATGTCCGGATTCCCGATCCCTCCAAGCCGAATACCCGCAGAGGGGAAGACATCACTCAATACCTGAACTTAAAGTCAGGCGACGGGCTAGATTCATTGGACAACATCCAAGAATCGAAACTTCCCAGTTCGGAAACTCCTTGGCCCCTGGGTCTCAGATTGGGTGAGGTTTCGGATTTGATTCCACCCACCCACCCGTACATAAGCGATCTATCCCAAATTAGGCAAGAGCCCGAAGAAACAGTACATCCTCAACGCCATAAGTCATCGTGATATTACACGCTTCGCTGACTTGGCGTCCATAGTACGAAAGTACTATGCGATGGAAAGCGCCTGGAAAACCGAAATAAAATTTTGGGACAATCCGGCCCTGAATACAAACCTAGTCCTGGCCACGCCAAACATTGGTGAACCAATGCTATTATACATTGCAGCAACCCATCAGGTCGTAAGCGCAGTGCTCGGCGTCGAATGAGAAACGGACGGACACAAATTCCCCTTCAAAAGCCGGTCTACTATGTGTCCACTGTCCTTACTCCGTGCAAGTCACGGTACCCGCATTATCAAAAGATTGCGTACGCAGTATTTATGGCATCCCGGAAGCTGTGACACTACTTTCAAGAGTGTTCAATAACAGTAGCCTCGGAAGTGCCACTTAACGATATTATAAACAATCGCAACGCGACGGGCCGGATTGACAAATGGGCCATTGAGCTCCTCCCGTTCGACATAACTTACAAGCCACGGCGAGCTATCAAGTCGCAAGTTTTGGCCGACTTCGTCGCAGAATGGACGGAGGCCGAACTCCCTAAAGAGTACGGCACATATTCCAACTGGGTCATGCACTTCGACGGCTCCAAAATGTCGGCCGGTTTAGGGGCTGTCGTCGTTTTGACGTCCCGCACAGGAGACATAGTTCAATACGTACTCTAGATAATGTACACAGACTCCAACAATGCAGCCGAATACGAGGCCCTTTTACATGGTCTCCGGATGGCAGTATCCATGGGCATTCAACGCCTAGAGGTGCGTGGGGACTCGAACCTCGCAATATCCCAAATAAATGGAGACTTTGATGCCAAGGATCCAAAAATGGCAGCTTATCGCAACGTCATCCTAAAAATGTCAGCTTGGTTCGAAGGGCTCGAATTTCACCATATAGCCTGGGAAAATAATCAGGCGGCAGATGTCCTGGCACGCATCGGCGCAAAACGCGATGTAGGCCCCCCAACATCTTCTTGGAAAGGCTGTTCAAGCCATCCATAGTATGGGAAGGGGAACCCAGCAATAACAGCCCGGACCCAACCGCACTACCCGACACCGAACACTCTGACATAATTGGAGGCTCTGCCAATGAAATAACACCTTCAGCCACGTAATAATGGCTGTCATTGCCCCATGGACAGAACCATTCCTCGCCTACCTTACTAGGCAGGAACTCCCCGAGGACCAAAATGAGGCACGCTGCATAGTGCGACGATCTAAAGCCTATAAAGTCCATGAGGGAGAGCTTTATAAGAAAAGCACTACCGGAGTCCTTCAAAGGTGCATCTCCGAAGAGGAAGGGCGGAACCTCCTGGCTGAAATTCATGCTGGACTCGGCGGTCATCATGCTGCAGCTTGGTCCCTTGTAAGCAAGGCCTTCCGTACATGCTTTTATTGGCCGACGGCCCGGGCAGACGCCCAGGGCTTAGTCCAACGATGCGTCGGTTGCCAGCTTTTTGCAAACCAAAGCCATATGCCACCCACCGCCCTCTAAACTATCCCCATCACTTGGCCCTTCGCAGTCTGGGGGCTTGACATGGTTGGACCCCTTAAAGGCGGAACCCACAAGAAAAAATACTTACTGGTCATGGTGGATAAGTTCACCAAATGGATAGAAGCCAAGCCTGTTAAGACGGCCGAATCCGGACCGGTGATAGACTTTATATCCGGGGTTGTATACCGTTACGGCGTCCCCCACAGCATCATCACTGATAACAGCACGAACTTTACGGCCGACGAGGTAAAACTCTGGTGCAAAAACATGGGCATCAAGCTCGATTATGCTTCCATCTATCACCCACAAACTAACGGCCAGGTCGAACGTGCAAATGGTCTTATCATGAGCGGCATCAAACCCAGATTAGTGCGGTCCCTTAAGGAATCTAATACGCACTGGGTAGAGGAGCTCGACCCCGTACTCTGGGGGCTGCGGACCACGCCGAATCGCACCACCGGATACACACCATTTTTCATGGTGTACGGCGCAGAGGCAGTTTTGCCCTGCGACATAATTCATGACTCACCTCGAGTGTGCATGTACGAAGAAAGAGAAGCCGAGATCGATCGGCAGGACAGTTTGGACGCCTTGGAGGAAGAGCGTGATGTGGCAAAAGCCCGTTCCGCATTCTATCAACAACAGGCTCAAAGATACCAAAGCAGAGAAGTACGGGCCAAAAATTACAACGTTGGCGAATTAGTTCTACGCCTGCCGGACAAGAAAAAGGACAAACTTAAGCCCAACTGGGATGGTCCCTTCATAATTGACCAAGTCCTGACTGGTGGAGCGTACTGTCTGCGAGATGCATCGGATAACCGACTCGAGCCGAACCCATGGAACGCAGCCCGTCTCCGAAGATTCTATGCCTAGCGCCGGACTCTGTGTTCGTCTCCTTCCTCTGTCCATTTTTATATATACTTTCTATCTTACATTTCTCTCCTTCTCCTCTCTCTCTCTCTTATAGCCTTTAAAGGCTCATAAGGTGACGTGCTATCCGCGCTCATTAAACCTGGGGGCTTCTTTAAACAGAAGCTTATGTATACGGGCTTCATGCCCAACACATGTGTCACACTTCCGCATGTACCTTTTATTCACCATTATATGCATCGATATGACTTAAGTTTTGGCCAAGCTGGGTTGCCTGACTCCTGTGCTTACCCCTATGTTCCCGACTGTTCGGCTAGGTGGTAAAGGGAGCACCTCTGCGGTTGCTACTGCCGGGTCAGCCGGATGTGTACCTCAGACTGGGTGAAGCCAAAAGCTATCGTTCTTAAGGGAATATTCGGTCGGTGAACTAAAGATGATCTTTTTTCACTTATTTATCTATACGCCCCCAGATGTTTTTTCTGCGTCTCTTTTTGCAAAATGGACATGCACTTTAGGGCATGCCTCCCAGGGAAAGGAACCCCAAACAGAACTATTCTCCCTGGAAGATGTTTCTTACTAACCATGTAATATAACATAACTAGTTGGGCACTTGTCTGTTCAAGCACTAATGACCCCTATGACCGGTCTCCGTGCATACCCCGGTTCTTATATAACCGTGAGGGTATTCGGACACACTCCGGATCGTCAGGTCCCGAGGTTGAAGCGAAAAGGTCGGCCATGACAAATAATCTACAATCCGGCTAGAAGGCATTACACATGTCAATTAAAATTATGTAGTTAACCTAACTGATTGTATTACTCTTCAATACCATCTAACAGGCTGTCTAGCTTACAGTCCTATTGGGAATACTTTGCGGCCAATTCTACTTGGCCGTATACTAAGCTCACAGGGATCTCCTTCCCATCGGGCCCCATAGGTCCGACCTCGGCCATGCGGTTTGGGTCAGCCTTCGTGTACCGCGTCTTCACCATGGACCAGGCCTCCCTAGCGCCTTGACGGCAGGCCTACATCTTCCATAATCAGAAGCGCCGCTGCGCTCCCTTCAGCCTCTCTACAAGCTCTCCACGGCCTTCGGGCATGCAGACGGATGGCCACAAGGCCTGGGCAACACCTTGCATCACCTGTCGAACTCGCTCATGCAGTTGTGAGAGCTCATGAAGAAGGTCACCCGTAGAACCGGGCATTTCCTCTGCAGGACGACCTGTTAGCATACCTATAGACATTACTCTGTTAGTCGTCTTCCTCGCCGAACTCTTTTTTCAAAGTTCATTCCAGCACTTACTAAATATGCCGCGTCGAAGCCACTGATTCTCCTTAACGGAGTCCAACAGCTGGGCACGAACATCCTTCAGTTCAATGCCCAGCTTGGTGTTGGCATCTTGGAGATCGTTCTTCTCCCGCCTCACCTTTGTTAACACACTCTCACCAGCCTTCAGCTGGCGTAGGAGTTGTTGCTTTTCCGGATTTAATCTGGCGCCATCGGCAATTTCATTTGTCAGATTTGCACCCACGCCGCACTTTGCAAAATAGTTATCTTTTGAAGCATATATTACCAGAGGGGGTCTCCTTGGGCTCCCCTGCCGTGGCTAGTGCGGCCTCAAGTTGGGCTTCGCACTCTTCCAGCTCCTGGGACAGTAGGGTATTCTTTTCTGTAAGAACCTGCATAACAAATTATCCTTAAATTAGTTATTCTAACTATTTCAAGTCTCGGGAGCTACTGGTATATATATAATAACCAAAATTTTCTTACCCATATGTCTTTTACATACTGCTCCGTGGCTCTGGCTAGACCATTTTGAGCGGCACGGAGGTAGGCATCTCCTGAATTGAAGGCATCCAATGCCTCTTGGGAGAAACAAGCATCGCAAAGAACTGTCCGGCGATGCCTATGGTTCATGGCACTCTCCACCTCGGAATTGGTGGCAGACAGCCTGTCCGCATCCTCTGTCGGAGGAGCGTCCGGTGCGCGCCTTGTGTTCGCCTCCGCTTCCGAACCAGGCTTTGGAGCCTGGCTGGTGGAGGCGCGATTGGCAACCCCTCCGGATATAGCCCGGCGAGGTCTCTTCATCCTGAAGAGAGCACGAGTGTTAATATGCCTTGAAGGAATAGCACCTGGGAATAAGATGGTGCGCTATACCTTTGCGCCGGCGTCTCAGTCCGGACCGCACTTCTTTTCAGCCCGCGGGGCCTTCCCGCCCCTCTCTGGCTAGTCGCTGCAGGCTCGGCCTCCCACCTCAAGGACCTCCCCTGCAAAACATGGTTGTCATACGGCAATAGAAAACACGCGAGGATAGATCCCTTTTCAAAGTGTTGGGACTTCGGTCTCAGTTACCTGTGAGGCTGGGAGTAGCCCTGGGTAATCGGCCGTAATGGCCACCAAAGTGTTGTCCCTGCTCAATTGATGAAACACCCCATCAATCAGCTCCACAGATAAGTCCGGATCCTCTTGAGAGGCCGGGTCGAGGGACCGTCCCGGATCCTCGGGTTGCGGGGGAGGGCTGTTTATTTCTTTAACAGCCTGGCGTAGTTCCTACGTTGAAGTCGTTAGACTGAATATTTAACGATGGGAATATAACACGGATGGGCAAGTAAAAGTGTCCACTTACCCAACTTGGGAGATTGTACATAGAAAATCCACCCTGTGGGTTGACGCAGAGAAATTCCTCCTCTTCTCCCTTGTACAAAGCGGACAAGATCTTTATTAGAGCGGCAGCCGAATCCGGCCCCTTACGGCCGTGGCGGGTGGCGTCGTCCTACCCGTTGAAGTCCCACATGGGGTGGCCTCTATACTGGAGCGGCTGCACCCCTCGCATGATGCATACGGCCATGATCCCGATCATGGTCAGTCCGGAATGAGCTAACAATCTTATCTGGCCCATCAGGTAAAGAATGTCCTTGTCGCTTTCCCGCTGAGGGCTCCGTGGACGCCAGCTTAGGCGCTTCTTCAGGGGAGCACTGTTGAACTTAGGGAGGCCGATCCGGACAGGATCCGGCAGCGGGACGTCCTCTATATAAAACCATTCCGAAGGCCAGTCCTCGGACGCCTTCTTTGGGGTTCCGGATAGATATCCGATCCCGGCGATGCGCCACACTTTGGCTCCGCCTACTTGATATATTGACCCCTTCTAAGAACGGGGCACAAGGCAGAATAGCCTTCTCCACAGCGTGAAATGAGCCTCGCAGCCCAAAAACAGCTCGCAAAGGGCTACGAAGCCCGCGATATGCAATATGGAGGCAGGCGTAAGGTTGTGCAGCTGGAGGCCATAGAACTCCAGGAGCCCTCGGAGAAACGGATGAATTGGAAATCCTATCCCTCTTACTAAGTAAGGGACAAGGCATACCCGCTCTCCTTTGGAGGAATTGGGGGCGCTCTCCGCTTGCTCTCCGCCATTATAGGTGGCAAGTCCGGCTCGAACCGGGACCATATAGGCTGGGGGGAGAAATCCCTTGGTCTGGAGCGTCGCTAGCTCGCTGTGCGGGATCAAGCATCTCTCCCAATCTCCAGGCTGAGGGCTGGAAGGGCGAGAGGACGAGCTACGGCAGCCGGCCATGATAGAATGGACCTCTGTCGGATACGCTCTGATGAATACTAGCGGAGGGGAGAAGGTGTGGTTTGGATCTAAATCCTCGTCCCCTTAAATAGGCGGCTCATTCACGCGGCTAGGGGTGTAAATATAAAAACACCCTGACTTTTGGTATTCGTTTGACACGTGGAAGACGGCCATTATTGGGCGTAGAAGCCAAGGAGCGCTACATTTACAAGAAACCGGACATTATTCGACAGGTACACGGAAATTGGAGGAGAACCCGCCTTGCAATGCCGAAGACAATCTGCGTGCCGGACTCGTCGTCATTGAAGCCTGGTTCGGGGGCTACTGAGGGAGTCCTGGATTAGGGGTTGTCCGGATAGCCGGACTATACCTTCGGCCGGACTCCTGGACTATCAAGATACAAGATTGAAGACTTCGTCCCGTGTCCGGAAGGGACTTTCCTTGGCGTGGAAGGCAAGCTTGGCGATACGGATATGTAGATCTCCTACCATTGTAACCGACTCTGAGTAACCCTAGCCCTCTCCGGTGTCTATATAAACCGGAGGGTTTTAGTCTATAGGACGAACAACAATCATACCATAGGCTAGTTTCTAGGGTTTAGCCTCCTTGATCTCGTGGTAGATCTACTCTTGTACTACCCATATCATCAATATTAATCAAGCAGGACGTAGGGTTTTACCTCCATCAAGAGGGCCCGAACCTGGGTAAAACATTGTGTCCCCTGCCTCCTGTTACCATCCGCCTAGACGCACAGTTTGGGACCCCCTACCCGAGATCCGCCGGTTTTGACACCGACACCGGTCCTTTGGCCCAGTTCGGTCCAGGAATTTTTTTAAAAAAAATCCGCCAAAAAGGAAAATCCTAAATAAATATAAAAAATTCTAAAAATGACAAAAACAATTTTCACCGTCTAAATCAAATATTTAGAACAGAGTGAACTTTTTTCTGGCCTAAAATACAATTTTTGAAAATAATGCATATTCTTCTAATTCAAATAAAATAGTAATAAAATCCAAACAAATTATTTATTTGATTTTAATATTTTTCCTCCAATATTTCTTTTTATTTTGGAGAAGTCCTTTTATCTCCTCTCATTTATTTTGATATTGAAAATATTAGGAGAGAAAAATAATTAAAACCAAAATGATCCTCTTTTCAAAATTTGAGAAAAATTCAAATATGAAAATAGTGAAATCCCCAACTCTCTCTGTGGGTTCTTAAGTTGCTTAGGATTTCTAGGATCAACGCAAAATGTAAATAAAATATGATATGCATATGATGACCTATGTATAACATTCCAAATTGAAAATTTGGGATGTTACATTATCGCTCGTAAACGCAAACTTTCTGTTTTTTTACAGCAAGATCAAATAACAATCACCCAAGAAGATCCTAAAGGCTTTACCTGGCACAAACACTAATCAAACATAAAAAACACAGTCATAACAGAGGATAGATGATTTATTTATTACTAAAGAGGAACAAAAAGCAAGAAACAAAAAATAAAATTGGGTTGCCTCCCAACAAGCGTTATTGTTTAACGCCCCTAGCTAGGCATAAAAACAAGGATAGATCTAGGTATTGCCATGATAGTGATAAGGTAAATCGCGAAAACTCATCTCATACTCCCTATGTTTAGCAGCAAGTTTTCTTTCTGGTAAACAAAAGTAATCAAAGGGCTAAATTTAATGGGGCAAAAGTCCCCAAGATCAAGCTCGGGAGGTATTGGTTCCTCCTTTGGCCCCTCATATTGCACAACCAATTCATCATTATAAGCATTCTGTCGGCAAAAAAGTCATGACCTTTTGTTCAAGGGAAAAACCTAATCCATTTTTCTGGATAGCAAAATTATCGTTAAGTTCACAAATCCTGTCAACTAGAACATCGATAGGAACCTTTTTCTAAGGTTTTCATTAAAAGCAACATGATCTAAAGATCATAAGCGCATTATGTCTTCTTGATAAAAAAGGATTGCTTGTATGGGAGGATGGCCGATATCCACCCTATAATGCGCAAAAATTTCATTGGCTTCTTTTATTATAAATCTGAACTCATGTGCTAAAAAGATGGTAGCTGCTCGCTTAACAAAAGAATGCTCAAACAGACTAAGGCATAGCCTAGTGGTCGGAAGGGGATGATGCCTTCCCACCCACCCAGGTTCAAGGCATGGTACTTGCAATTTGGGGTTGTTGCACCAATTATACTGTAGGGGGTTCCCTTACAGTCTTTCTGTCAAAAAAACCAAAAGAATGCTCAATATTAGAAAATTCTAGAAAAATCCTTTGAATGCAAGGGTGCATATGAGCAAAGATATAGCATCCACAAAACTACTAGTTCTATGAAGAATAGACCCTCCCATAGTGGGCAAAGCACCGGCACAAGTAAAGAAATCTTGAATAACTCCTTTTCCAATAACATTACCACTACCGATCCGAAACTTTTAAGTGTGTAAAATAGTAGGTTCTTCATGAGGATTATCAAAAGCATCAAAGTTCCCCCCGTTGTTACTATTATCCTTATCAATGATAATCTCCCCAGTTCCAGACATGATGGCAACAAACCGCACTAAGAACGGATACACAAGAGGCAAGCGAAAGAAGGCGAACGTTAAAAGGGCAAACGGAAAAGAGGCGAATAAAATGGCAAGGGTGAAGTGGGTGAGAGGAAAACGAGAGTCAAATGGCAAATAATGTAATGCGAGGGATAAGAGTTTGTGAAGGGTACTTGGTATGTCTTGGCTTGAGTGTAGATCTTCCGGCAACCACTACAAAAAAAGACATCCGTGACATTTTGGGCTGAATGAATTTTTTTTTCTGTCATACATATGGCACTTCTATGACGATAATTGTGACAAAACCCGGTATCATCATAGATGTGGTGGGCTCCTACTTCTATGACAAAAAATCATGACAGAAAATGGGCTTTGTCCTGGGCGGGCCGGAGACGCAGCTGCATGACATTCTTTGGGCCATCCATGACGGAAAAAACCATGGTAGAAGCGAGGGGAGGAAAATTTCGGGGAGTTCCTGGTTACGGTGGGAGGTCGGGGGCCGAGCGATGCGCGTTTCTCTCATACACGTACGCGTGTGTGTGCGAGGCGTTGGCTCTAACTAAACCCGAGCGAGGCATTGGGCTCTAACTGAACCCGAGCGATTGCACTGCAGGCTATGTGTTACTAAACCCAAGCGATCGATCGATGGCTGTTAATTGAACCCGATCGAGCGATTCCTTCGCTACCGCTGCTAACTGAAGCCAATCGATGGGATGAACAGTGAGCGTTGCATGGGGGAGGGGGGGTTGGATGAACAGTGAGCGGTGGCGTTGCCTCTGGATGAACAGGACCCCGTGGTGTGGTGGAGGGGTGGATGAACAGGACCCCGTGGTGTGGAGGGTTGGATGAACAGTAGACGGTGGAGGGGTGGTTAAACAGGACCCCATGGTATGGAGGGCTGGAAAAACAGTAGACGGTGGAGGGGTGGTTGAACAGTAGCTGGTGGAGTAGCGTGCGGTGGAGGCTGGGTGAATAGGAGCCCGTGGAGGCTGGGTGAACAGGAGCCCGTGGAGGCTAGAGGAGGTCGACGGTGGAGATGAACAGTATCCCGTGGAGTCCCGTTTTGCGGTACGCCACACCCCTCCTGATGAACAGGACCCCCGTTTTGACTGTACCGCTCCAACACAAGTCCGTTTCCTCCATTTTGCAGTATGCCACACCCCTCCCGATCAACAGGACCCCCGTTTCGACCGTAGGAGGTCCGTTTCCTCCGTTTTGCGGTATGCCAGACCCCTCCCGATGAACAGGATCCTGTGTCGAACGTGGCCGGTCGAACACAAGGCCGTTTCCTCCGTTCTACGGTATGCCAGGCCTCGTTTCCATCGCATGTTCCGTACAAGCCCTCCCGATGAACACGACACATTCCGTTGCCTCCCCATGAACACGACGCATTCCGTTGCCTCCCCATGAACACGACGACGACGCTGTTTCTCCGTTCCGACCCAGCCATGTACACGAGCCGTCGCCGTACGTATGCACGAGTAGGCGTTCGAGACCCCGCCTGTATGTACACATACATGGCCGTATTTTCTTTCTTGCACCCTGGCCGTTGTACGTACGTGTAAATGCTACGTGCGCGCCTCTACTATGACACGTGCGCGCCTCTACTCCGACACGTGCGCGCCTCTACATCGACCAGTATGTACGTACACGTTCGCGACCAGAATGACAACGCTACTTACGCTTCGATCAGGTGGGTCCTGACTGTCAGGCACTTCCTTGCCTGCGAAGATGTAGCTGGTCGGTCCTAGTAGTCAGGGGATGAATCGTTTTTTTGCCCAGACGCACTTCCTTGCGTGCGAAGATGTAGCTGGTGGGTCCCAACAGTCAGGGGGAATCATTTTTTTCGCAAAATACGGTGGCCCGTCTGGTGGGTCCCGCTGTCAGGTGGAGGAATAATTATTTTGCATGTAATAAGGAGGCACTTCCTTGCTGCGGTCGTGGACCCAGCTGTCAGCCTCTCCACGTACAGTCCACATCCGATGGAAGCCGTTCCTTGACCACGTTGACCATGCCGTGCCGAGAGCACCAGGGCGGTGGACGACGGCGAGGCCTAGGAAGGGGACAACGCGGAGCCGGGGAAGACGCGGCAGTGGATGCCCACGCATAGAGGAGTACGAGGGTTCACTGGTTCACTGCAGTGTGAGGCTGTCGTCGCCGCAGAATAACAGGGGTTGTGGGTGAGTAGAGGGATGGCCTGGCCAGCGGTGGGAGTAGTAGGGGGCGGTGAGGCCTCCGCCGCATCGCAGCCGGCCATGGGAGGCAGGAACACGAGGCACGACCGACGCTGGTTTGGGCGGCTGGAGCAAGAAGACCAGAGGTTGAAGAAGCACTACAGCCGTTGGATGGACATCGTATGGTGACTGGAGCTAGAATCGTGCATATTGACTAAGTTGACAAAGCCCTCCGTCCCCGTCAACTTAGTAGGCCCACAAGTCAGCCTGCCACTATACTGGGTCCCAGCTAACAAGGGGAGTATTCATTTTTTTGTGCGTAATAAGGAGGCACTTCCTTGCGTGCGAAGATATAGCTGGTGGGTCCGAGCTGTCAGCGGCGATAACGTTTTTTCGCGAAATACAGAGGCCCTTTCGGTGGGTCCCTGATGTCTGGTGGAGGAATCATTATTTTGCGCGTAATAAGGAGGCATTTCCTTGCATGCGGCCGTGGACCTAGCTGTCGGCCTCTCCACGTAAAGTCCACTTCAGATGCATGTCGGTCATTGACCACATTGACCAGGCCACGCCGAGAGCACCAGGGCGGTGGACGACGACGAGGCCTAGGAAGGGAACGACACGGAGGTAGGGAAGACTCGGCAGTTGTTTCCCATGCGGAGGGGAGTACAAATGTATGAGGGTTTACTGGTTCGTCTGTCGTCATCGAAGAATAACAACAGGTGTGGGTGAGTAGAGGGATGGCTAGGCCAGCGATGGGAGTACGATGGGGCGGTGAGGCCTGCGCGGCAGTAGAGCCAGCCGCGGGGAGGAGGGAGCAGGAAGTCCCACCGGCGCCTGTTTGAGCGGCTGCAGCAGGAAGAGCAGAGATTGAAGAAGCACGACGGCCATTGGATGGCCATCCAACAGTCACTGCTTGTGCGTCAACCTTTTTTTAGGAAAGCCTCAAATCTGTGGAAAATAGCATACAACCCATTTGCTAATTCTTAAGGTTATTTTGGAGCCCATATTCTTTTTGTTAACATTACAGCCCATATTGTGGCCACGGTTAAATAATTATACAAAAAATTGCATATTTTTGTGCGGTCTGAACTGTTTTTAATCCCGAAATTTCGAGTCACATTCAAACTGATTTTAAAAATAAATGTATATCAATATAAAATCCAACAAATTCTCCACGCATAAAAATTAATGTAATTTAAAATCTCGAAATGAAAAAAAAAGATATTTGAAACTAATTGCCAGTTTGATGTGTTTTAAAAATGTACAGCCCATTTCTCCTTACTGATGGGGCATTTTCTCGGCCAGCCAAATGAAAGCTCTCCTCGTCTTGAAAGATTTGTAGCCCAATAGGCCTAACAAAGTGACTTACTTGGCAAATCACAAAAAAACTGGGCTGTGGCCATGGACCCAGTTGTCAGTCCATTTGTTTTTTAGTCCATTTGGTGGGCTGCATGAAACAATGATGTAGCATCTATGCAGCCCACTTAAATCCCATTTGCATCTTTCTCGAAAGCCGCAGACTTGCTGAGCTGGGTGAAAATATCAAGTTGGGCTAGACGGAGAAATGTTATAAAAACATAAACACATGATTGCACGTCAGTAAAATCTTTGCAAGCTTATGTATGCAATCACTAGGAGTTAACTTGCCAAGTTATATATAAACAATTATTATTATTATTTTGTAAGAACTACCAACTTACGAAATAAAATATCATTTTAATTTGATGAGTTAATAGTACATGGGGTATTATTATTTTTTAGGCTAGACGTGGGACAGTTGAGTTGGTTCTAGGGGAAAGTACTGGGACATCGAAAAAGAAAGTGGGAGAAAATTCAGAGACCTGCTGGGTCCACCTGAGGAGGGGAATATGTTGGGAGGAAGGAGATTCAAAGCACGGCAGCCGAGTGAACTAGTTTTTTTATGGACAAGTGAACTAGTTTACATACATAAGCAAATTGCCACCAAAAAAAGCAATCAGGTTAATGGGTTCTTAAAAGAAATATTTCGGATAAAACGGATAATTACGACACATAGGCTAATGCATGAAAAACTCACATGATAAAGGTGCTTATAAACAGATAAAGTACAACATCTAGACCTTCCTGGCACGCTTGATCATGACGCTGCGACTGTCCGTGTACTCATTGGTTACGGGAAGCAGACACGGCCTCATGTCCAAGATCTGCATGTACATGTCGTAGCATGCGTATGCGCCCTTGGCCACGTAGGTTATGTAGGCTAGATTCAGAGGTACCACCCACGTGTTCAGGTCGTCTTCTTTCATGTTGGCGTATCAGGGGTCGATGATGGTCTCAGCGAGGTCAACCACGGAGTCCTTCTCCTGCCCGTTGCTGATGATCTTGTATTGCTTCTGGATGTCGGCAAGCTTGTTGCACCAGATGACCGAATCGTCGCGTTCTTCCTTCTCTCCACTGTAGCGAAGGTGCAGTCGGCGCTGCCGATGAAACGGGCGAATGCTCCAGAACCTGGTGCAGCCATAGGACTGAGGCGAGGCATAGCTTCACCGAGTCTGTATCGTTGGTGTACATCACATTCAACTTGGCGCAACCATAGGACTAAATGGCGAACTCAAAGGGGAACTCCTTGCTGAAGTCCATATCTAGCAGGCTCACCCCTCGGATCACCATTGGAGTCTCTTCGAGTGAACGAGTTGTAGGCGGCGGCAGCAGTTCGTTTTTCAGCTCTTGGGGAACTCGATTCAATAGTAAACTGAGTGTGTATAGGCGACCACAGTTACTACACCTCCCTCGTCCGCTGCACACCCAGCAGAAGATGCACCCTCGACCACACGTCGGTTCACGAGCGGGTCTATATTGGTACTGTAATAACAGGAGTTAGTGGTCACTTTACTTAAATTTAATTAGCTTTAATAGAAATTTGTACTTAAAACAAGCAATGCATTCGCTCGTTCTATCAGTGCCACAGGATCAACATGCACAACAATTAGAATTATTATTCTCCGGACGCACACGATCATCACATTTGTCGCACTTCCACAAAAGATAATACTACCGAGTTTGAACTGTTTGTTATGGTTGCTGTCCTCTGCATCATCATGCCGTGTTTCCCAGCTTGCAAGATTCAGAACCAACAAATAAGATCCAAATAATAAGTACAACAAAGATGCCTACACATCTCATTGATTCCCAGCTTGCAAGATTCAGAACCAACAAATAAGATCCAAATAATAAGTACAACAAAGATGCCTACACATCTCACTGATTCGCAGCTTGCAAGATTCAGAACCAACCCATTAGATCCTTTTGATAAAGTGAATATCGGGATTAAATCCATCTTGGCTAGCCATGTCATACAATCGAAGAACTTGGCGAATGCTCTTGTTCGTCACAACATCTGTAGTTGAGTATTCCTGTTTGCACAGCATGTTTGCACAGCACAAACAAGGAGACAGGAGAGCATGATTTCGCTTTAATAGCGGCCTCCTTGAACTCAACCTCCAGCTCTACTTGGATGAGGTCTTCCTGGAGTTCCATGATTCAATTCATGCGCCTTTTTCTGCAGTTCACCTGAAATGAAGCAAAGATTGCATCATTCAGCTAGCAAGAAGTACTTGCTCTTGTGAGCTGGCAGGTTCTTCTTTAGTAGTTGCACTAAAATTGAGGAACATTAAGGTTGGTTGTCTCGCTCATGTAAGGTGCAACTATAATTTTCTTATCCTTTTGTGCAGTTCCACTAAAATAAAGTGCCATTGTGGTGACAGTGACGGCTCCATCTTGTAAAGGCTAATAAAATGTTGCACGAGATTACCAGCAGAACTTGACGGAGATTTTGGAAACTCCAATCACCATTTTGTGCAGTTCCACCAAAATTGAGAGATGTTTCCCACGTGACATTTTAGTTGAACTGCACAAGACACTCATTAAAAAAGTGTTTTCTGCAGTTCACCAAAAGGTCACAATAGCAACAAGGTGAAATGGATATCCCTATCTACACAAAAAGATAGAAAGTAAACAGTTGCTGGTCAATAAGAATATATGAAACATATACAAAATGAAAAGAAGCATCTTAATTATGTTCATGGCAATCACGCAAGGACAATAGAAATTTTAAAACGTCAGCGATGCTTCATGTTACCAGAAGCATTACGATCAACAATGAGATTCCTCAAATATGGGATTACTTTAATGGTGGCATTGCTTGTTTACCAGACACAATAAATCAACAGCAGCTAAAGAGTTGGTTTAAGGGCATGGGACCGTGGGGACAGGAAACCAGGACACTCAGCAGCGTAAAGGAGCAACTTACTTATCATACTGGGGAAAACAGCAGGAGTGCTATTGTACTATGTGAGGGCAGCAAATCTAATCCTGGAGACCTTTTACTATGTGAGGGCAGCAAATCTAATCCTGGAGACCTTTTACTATGTGAGGGCAGCAAATCTAATCCTGAGACCTTTTACTATGTGAGGGCAGCAAATCTAATCCTGGAGACCTTTTACTATGTGATGGCAGCAAATCTAATCCTGGACATACTCTGTTGACTTGTCCACTAGCCGCCACTTTCTATCCTTTTTTCAACCAATAATAGATATGTCCTTATCCAGTTTGTACTGTGTTTTCCCATTATTTCCCTTTTCAACCAAGAGACCGGTTGGGTATCCGGTCTCTACTACTTTCACCCTATTATTTCCTCTTTGAATCAAGTCCTAGATTCATGCTACAACATTCCCCCTTTCTTCGTTGTTTGAACAAAGCCCTAGATTCGAATGCATGAAGTAGCTTTACCTCTAATAATACTAAAAATTTAGGTGGCTTTGGAAGAGCTGATGGGAGTAGAAAAAGATGCACATGCAGACACGTGGGGAGCTGGGGCAGTAGAGTAAGGCCGCTTTCGAAGAACTTATACCTGAGGGTCGCCGGGATGTCGGCGGCGGCAGGTCGGATCTGCGGACAATACGGCAGGGAGGAAGAAGGGTCGGAGGACCTCCTGAGCCGGCCATGTGTCGGAGAGAACGGCACGGGCAGAGGATCGGGCCCCTCCGGCAGCTGTGGGTTTCCTCCCTCGGCGGCGATGACCGCGTGAACGATGCACCTTTTAGTCCTCTACACACATCGGCCAAAGGGATCCGACCGGATCTGTGACCAGCGATGAGCAGAGAGAAAATGTCACTATTGATGTCTTGTTTATATCTAGAGAGGATGAGAGAACGAAGAGAGCAACCCTAGTAAAGCAAGCGCTCAGGCCCCTGCGTCCATATATAGTGGAGTGATTATCTTTTTTCTCTCCACAACAAGCGTTTCAATTTGTGTACGTGGCATTAAAGAAAAGAAACTCTCTATTTAAGGTGACTATTGTACGACTCCTACTTACTACCAGTAGTACTACAATATTGTTCACTTGTGCTCCCCGCCCCTCCATTCATTGAAAAACCCCACGGGTGAATAAACATACAGTAAGTACTATATTTATATAGAACAAACAAGCTCGAACTGTTTTCGCATAGTTAAAAGTTGAGGGCGGGGCTTTTCCCGGGCAGTACGCGTGGCAGTTTTCGGGTAGGGCCAGAAGACTATTTTAATTTTTTTAACTTCGAGACGGCCACATAGCATGGAGCAGACCCCAATGATTTTAAGCTTACAGGCACGGTACACGCTATCCTAGACTACTATACACATGAAACTACCACACGAGCGTCCGGGCTGCGCTTGGCTCTTCACCTCTTTGGAAAGTCGAACAATGATGGAATACTACTGCACTGGAGGAGTACTACAGTACGCTTATGGCCATCTGACACCGATTGAACTGCTGCATGTCCACCGCGTGCGGGAGGGAGAGCGTGTAGGGAAAGCTTCTCCTAGTCTTGCCAGCCACCACACTCATGGGCGAGGGAGGGACGCTCCTGCCTTTGCGTGTATGACAGGTGGGCCCTACAGGTGTGTGGCCAACCTATCATACAGCCAAAGGCATGTGCAGTTAAGTCCGCGAGGGAGAGGATAATCAAACTTCTCATTGATGTACGAGTTGACGCGACACATCAAAGAACTGCACTCGGTATATTTCAATAATTTGCGTGTGTGACTCCCAGATGCAGAGGCCGGGGGTCATCATCCTCCTTTTCGAGAAAAAATAGACGCGTGTGTGAGAGGACGAGTGTGTGTGTGCACCTCTTCTCTTCCTGTATAACGTACTACTAAACTCAGAGTACCAGTTTTTGTGGGTGGCACGATGGTGCATGCGAGAAGTCCCAAGAGATAGGTTTAATGCATTAATTGCAATGCATGCATGCATAAAGTACATGCATTGGTCAATTTTCTCTTAATACTTGCATGCAATGATTTAATGCACCTTGGAATCTGAACATGTGTTGGGGACAACCAAATTGAGCCTTATAAAATGGAAAAACTAAAATTTTGAGATAAGCCCTATAAAACCGGAAAGGAGGGAGTAGAAAAAGAAGTACTCCATCCGGGAATAGTGCCGCACCTCGAA
The DNA here is from genome assembly GCF_056163025.1 of Triticum urartu. Classification (NCBI taxonomy): domain Eukaryota; kingdom Viridiplantae; phylum Streptophyta; class Magnoliopsida; order Poales; family Poaceae; genus Triticum; species Triticum urartu. The sequence goes on from NC_141875.1 coordinate 378,815,778, forward strand.
ACTAGAACCGTCAATAAATTTTGAGCTTGCGTCTGGTCACATTCCAAATTACTCCATGCTATATTGAATTGCAAACCTGTTCACACCGATCACACCCTAAATGGTTTCCCACTTAGGAGCGTATTAGTACTCGGTTATAAATACTAGTATGCCAAGATGACTGCACATTCCTCCTCAACTCCTCATCCACAAAAACAAACAAGTCATTCAGCATCCTTCCCTTGCGTCTGCCATGGCCAGCGTGAGTTCTAGGTCGAGAGATTGCCACCAGGCAGAGGCGAGCATGGAAGCGGAAGCACAAGAGATGTCCCGCCTCGCTGTGAGAGCAGCCGACATGTCCCGCCGCGCGGAAGTAGCAGCACAGAGGTCCCGCCATGCCGCTGAAGCAGCACAGAGGTCCCGCCGCGCCGTCGATGCAGCAGACTGGTCTGGCCGCGCCGCGGAAGCAGCGGAGATGTCCCGCCGTGCCACCAATGCAGTAGAGATGTCCCGCCACGCCGTGGCGGCCTGGGAAAATTTCTCTCGAGCACGCGACGACTGTTACAGGCGCATGCATGCGATCGTCCAGCCAGACGGATCAGATCTCCCGCTCGGAGAGGTTGCAGGACGACATGATAGCCTCATTTGAACAGGCTACTGGCGTTACCCGGCAACTAAGGGAGGGCAATGAGAGGCTCTGGGCTGAGCGCGACCTGCTGAGGGAGAAGATCGTCCAAAGTGCAGACCTGCAGGAGGAGAATAGTGCCTTGTTGAAGAAACTTATGGACGAGAATGACATGCTCCCCAACGAGCGCCAAAGGCTGGTGGAGGAATCCGTGGATGTTCTCAAGTAGCATCTTGAGGACACGAAAGAGCTCATAGCCGCTCGCCGCGGAGACTAGTTTCCTGGTTTCTTTTGATGTAATAATCGGTTTAGGATGTGATTGTGTCATCGGTTGTGAAATGTTGGGTTCTAGCACGGATGTTTGGCCTTTGTTGGCCTCTTGGGATGTTGCAATTTCAATCTGGTAGCTTTTAGTCCTTCGTGTTAGGCTGGAGTTGTGCTGAACTTCTTGTGAATTGTGGTGGTTTTCAGTAATGAAAATCAGAAGGGGCAAGCCCTTCTTTGATAAAAAAATTAATCGTCCTTATATATTCATTAGTCTTGCTATAAGTCGCAGTAGATGCTATATAGGTCCGTCGGATCTTACATCAAGATCCGTGCTTTCAGATTTTCTTTTTTCTCTCTTAAATCTCAGTCGAGTGAGACATAGCCACGCCATTAAACAGAGGCTCGGGCGCCATTAATGGAGACCTTTGGAGAGAGGTGGACGGCAGATGGAGGTCAAAGGGCTCTCCTCCCGATAAGCATGCATAGGGGTCTCATCGCACGCCTCTCGTACTCAAATAGCTACCCTGCACGTCGCCTCCTAGCTAATAAAAAAGGGGACGCGTGGCGGCACGTAAATGTACTAGTAAGTAGAACGCCCACGGTTTCAATAATACTTGTGTTTCCGATTGTAACGTGACAGCACTTCTTCCAAAATGACTTTGTTGATTGTTAATGTGTGCGCCTTCGCAAATCAGACTGCAAATTTACCATAGCATGTTGGTGCCATGTCATGGCACCAAGCCAAGTTTCATTATTTTCATGGTGTTTTGGATTTACAGGAATTAAAAAACTAAGTTTCTCAATGTTTCCAACCCAGCCACGACGCCTAGAATTTTGAATTTCATTCCCATTTCTTGCATGGAACCTAGAAATTTATGAGGACACGCATGTGATTTTTCAACCAACTTTGGTGCACTGGAACATGTGCTTGTATTTCAAATTTGAATTATGCACACAAAGGTGACACGTTCCCTCCCAGAACCACGAGCCTTCTTGAGAGAAGCTCCGATTTGCAAGAAGCTTATACCAAAATTTGTTCCTATTCAGCCAATTTTTTTTACCACGGCATGGTACTACCATGACATGACACCATGCCAAGTTTCATGATTTTAAAACCAAGTTTCTCAATGTTATCGACCGAGCCACGATGCCCAGATGTTTGAATTTTATTCTCATTTTTTGCATGGGACCTACTCCCTCCTTCCATCTATATAGGGCCTAATGTGTTTTTCAAGACAGCCTTTGACTATTGACAAGATTAATAGCACATGAGATGTATACTATGCAAATTATATTATTGGAAGCTCCTTTCACATACAAAATTGAAGGTATGCTTTGTGTAAGTTGCATGTCATATATTATTGCTCTAACGTTTGGTCAAAGTTAGCCTGGAAAAACATATTAGGACCTATATGCATGAGAGGAGTCGACTTCGAGAGAACGTGTTTGTTCGAGAGACACCGAGGAAGACTACTATATATCGATGGTGCATGTAGGCGGGAATTAAACTAAGGTATGGTCTTATTGGTTTCGGGGATATAGGGTAAGAGTGAGAGGCGGGGGGGGGGGGGGGGTAGCTAGAAGGAGATTGTTAAGTGTGAGTGTGTGTTTTACCCATCTAGGCGGAAGTTATGTGCACAAAAGAGGAGAACGATTCGATGTGGCATTAGGATTGAGGGTAATTAACTATGTATGGAGACATAGAGACCTTGAACGTGCATTTGTGAGAGGTATACATGTATACATGGGATGTGTGTGTGTGCGCGCGCGCATGATGGAGATAAAAGAAAGAAGACATAAGTCATAAGATCAACGACATGGGAGAGACAGATTGGTATGACAATATGCATGCCTGTGAGAATGCATGGAAGAAGTCCCGACAATTGAGCATGTGTTTTTGTCTTTAAGAGATAGTGGCGTGGGCTGGAGCATGCATCTATGGCGAGCAGAGGGATTGAGGCGCAACGATTGTGCAAAAGAGACCAACCTATAAACGCATATGTATGGAGAGACATATATATAGTGTGGGTGATAGGAAGCAAGACTCCGTGCGAGAAAGAAATGTTGACGGAGAAACTACAGATAGATACAGAGATGGAGATGCTAGCTAGAGGGACATCTGCTAGTTTGGGTGTTGGAGATGACCGTCGGGTGGTTCAAAGGGTGAAGTTATATATGTGTGTGAGAGGGCACTTGACTGCATGTAGAGAGAAACATATGTAGTGTGCGTGATAGGAATCAAGAGTGAGGGCGAGAAAGAAGGTTGATGGAGAAACAGATAAATAGAAAGATAAAGATGCTAGCTAGTGTGCGTTAGAGATAGGAGTCGAGTGGATCAGAAGGCTGGGTTATGTGTGTGGGTGCGAGAGAGATAGAGAGAGGGTGCGTGTGAGTCACATACAAACAGATATCAGAGAGAAATGAGATCCAGAGAGACGGAGTTTTGTGTCTGCGAGAGAGAAAGATATTTCACAACGAGAGTGATAGCTAGAGAGACATACGAGGGAACGCAAGATATCTCTAGGGAGAGAGGTTGTGTGTGAGCGACATACAAGAGAACAATGGAGAAATATGAGACCCTGGGAGACAGAGTTTGTGTTTGTGTGTGAGAAAGAGATATTGATGAGGAAGAGTTGTAGGTTCTCATATATAAGGAGCGAAAGACATCTCTGTATGAGGGGTGTGCGAGTGGCAGACATGGGAATAGTAGAGAGAAATGAGACCCTGGGAGACAAAGTTTTGTGTTTGTGTGAGAGAAAGAGATTCCACATGGAGAATCATAGTTAGAGACACATAGCAGGGAGCGAGATATACTTAGAGAGAGATAGAGTGATGAAGTTCGAGGGGGAGAGTACCGTCAGTGTGTTACGAAGATAAAAGATCATTGTCGACATACAGGTAGCACGAGAGATACCTGAGAGACGATGAACGCGTATAGGTCCAGAGAGATAGTCCTATATAAGCATGAGTGATAGCTATATGAGACGAATATCTGGATTAAAGGGGATTCAAATATTTAAACTGGAGATCACGACATCGATAATATCATAACGCAAATTGGTGTATCAAGCATGTATATTCATTTGAATTTGGGCACACGTGTAATGTTATATAGTTTATCAATATTGGTGATCCATAGATTCTTCAATTACAAACAATGCATGGTTTATATGCAATTAATGTCTAAACTGGATTACACTATATGTTGCGTGTGTGAAACACATTATACATGTATGAGAAGTAAAAAAACCCGCATGAAACACACATTAATTGGAGACAGTTAGCGAGGAATGCATACATTGGATTTCAACATAAAGTGGTTTCAAATATTTGAAAATCCAAATTGATGGATACAACCTTATGAATCTGAGATCATGCCATTTGTAAACCATATTTATGTATAAATGATGTATATAGAATGTAATTCCAATTGAAAATGGATCCCGCCCGAAAAAAATAGAATACAAACGGGATTCGAATTGAGTTGGCATGGTAAACATGCACTCCGCAAAATTTGAACGAAGCGGGGAAAGTCGCAGTAACCGCCCGAAACCAAAATCTGCGAGATGGAAATCACTGCTGCCTATCCCAGCCACGCAAAGGCTATATGCTGGATTTCTATAGGTTTCGATAGGGGTAGGTTTGTAATTTCACCCAAACGTGACGTAACCGCCTCTCACCCGGATTCATACACGGTGGGCGCCAAAACACAGTGTGTCCTCGGCCGAAATCGACTCCCTCCCCGATTCATATTCATACACGGTGGGCGCCAAAAACAAACTCTCGTCGGTAAATATTCGGTGTATGCGAGATTACCGTCCTATCCCCGACCGACTAGTGTTGCTGTGATGTAGTAGAAATTTGAAACGGGGGCTAAGTTTGTAAAGTTCCCCGCATTTGAGACAAGGCGCCCTGAATACATGGTTCCCCCTTCCTCTCTACCTCCCTTTTCCCCATTCGTACTCCGTGGGCGCCAAAACACCCTCTCCACCCCACCCTCCTCCGTCCGCCGCCGTCCGCCACCCCATCCACCGCTGTCCTTCTCCACCATGCCGGAGCTGATACCCCGACGCCGCCGTCCATTACAAGAGATCGACCTCTCTCATCCACGGCTTCGGACCGGGATCCTTGCATCCCGTCCTCTCTCTTCATCCCCGCCGTCGTCCACCTTGCCGGCACCGCTCCTATGACCGTCTCGTCCACAGCCATCCCCACCAGCCCCGCCGCCACCGTCTACCCTCCTAGATCTGCTTTCACGCCGCCGACAGCCATCGCTACCGTAGCACCGTCAAATTCTCAGCAGATGCCTACACGGCGCCGCACCAGAGGGGGTACTCTTTCGTATCTGCTCAACTTATTTATTGCAGCAAGAAAATAGATTGCCACTGCTTTACTCTGATTTCTTGTCTTGGTTGCGAAGTTGCCTTTGTCCGGTTTGCACCTTCAGATCCGCCATGGCACGCTCAACACCATACTCGCAATGCTTATGGTTTTCCCCTTTTATATTCCACACTAGTTAAATCACAGTAGACTAAATTTCGAAATTGGGTCAGTCGATTTTTCAGAGCTCGCCGGAGTTCGCCGGTGCGATCGAAGGGGCTCGGGTGGTTGTGGGGCCTCGTCGAACGAAGAAAACTCGATGCGGGTGGGGGTTGGGGTGGGGGTGGCGGAGGAACACAGGCGGTGGGGGCCGATGGTCCGGCCGGCGGCCCGTGTGGTGTTCTGTATGGGAAGAATCAGAGACAAGGAAGAAGAAGGGTTAGGAGACGTAGGATCTTCATCCAACCGCCTGAAATGGTCGAGAGACAGCTAGGAGTTGCATTCTTAATGCGCTCTGGTTCATCATGCGTGGGCACTGCGCAACCAACATTTTATTATCCAAAATCTGCTTGCTCTTCTTTACCATGTTCCTCTTCCGTTCTTCTTTAATATGTACTCTCTATGTTCCTAAATACAAGTCTTTGTATAGATTCCACCATGGACTACATATGGAGCAAAATGAGTGAATCTACACTCTAAAATGTACTTGGATACATCTGTATGTGATCCATAGTGGAAATCTCTACCAAGACTTATATTTTGGAACAGAGGGAGTATGATAGTAGTACAGTATGTTCCTTGTACTGAAGATGAGCAGGGACATTTGCAGTGTAGAGGTCTATACGGTCGGTTGTGATGGACACTTTGAGCCTCTTTGATTCGTAGGATCTTGTAAACATAGGAATAGGATTTGTAGTAGCCTGCCCACTTGAATCCTATAAGAATAGCAAGGAAATGCGGCCGGGAGCTATGTCGCCTTTGAGAGTTACATTGATATTAACAGTACCGCACCTTCACTTGAAGAGAGCTGGTATCCGAAGCCTTTCTAGCCGTACCGGCAATACTAGCACATATATTCCAGCAAGTTCCACTTTGCTGATTTTACTCTGATGCTTAAGGTTTTCCCATTATATCTACACTATGATTTGTGTAGCTGCTTTGTGTCGCACTAGCAGCAGCCCACTCTTGAAGCTAAACACTGCAATGACTTACAAAATTGGCACCAAGGCATTGAGTGCCATTCTGGATGCAATGAAACTCATACGCTCCCCACCTGTTGATTCTTGTTCAGAATATCATCCTAATGACTATTCTAACCTTGAGGAGTCAAAGGCAGATGGCCTGTCCTGTTCACCCATCAAGGTGCCTGTTCTAATTTGGCAATGTTTTATTGATTGCGGGTATCTTGCATATGTTTTCTTGCATTTCTTCTACTTTGTTACACCGCCATCTGCTTAGTTTACTCATCATATATGTCGAGATGCCATGCCCATCCATTATCAATACATATTCCATCTGTCATCATACCATGTTTTTCCACTCAAATGTTGTTCTTGTGCATCAGACATCAAAAAGGAAGAGGGTGATTGCCGAACCTGAAGGAGCACCAGCAAAGTCCTTGAAAAACGTGGTGGTGCCGGAGAAATCAGACAGCACCCCACTTATATTGGCTATACAACCAGTGACACAAAACGTAGGACCGACTCCAGTAGACTGTACCCATACTTCACTGGCCACACCACTAGCCCCACCACACAGGACCTGCACTCCAGCAAAAGGTATACCGATTTCATTTGCCATAGCACTAGTTGTACCACAGAAAAATCCCACTCCAGCAAAAAGTACAGCAAGTCCACCGGTCGAAGACCTATCGCAACTGCAGAGACGGCCAATTCCTGCAGATTGGAACCCCATTCCATTTATTCCTAGTTTAAAAGACAATGCTTTCAATGTTTTTAGGGACTACGTGCATATATTCCCATCATGGGAAGATTATTGTGAAGACAAACACCATTTTCACATCTTCCTGTCCAACTTACGTGTAAGTGCTATTATTCATGGCTATTATTTTCCTGTTTTCTCCTGATTGAACACATCAATGATTTACATTACACTGTTGTAACTAGGCGAGGGTCAATCTGGATAGTCATGACGAGCAAAGCTTGCTTGTGCTTTTCAAGGAAGCATTGCATCAGTATCGGTGTTACCTGAGGAAATCACACTTTGATGGCAAGTCTATAAACGAATTCCGGGTGAAGTCTCATCTGCTAAATTTAGAAGACATTGAATGGAAAAACCTTGTTATGCACTGTGATGCCCCCGATTCAATCGTACACTAATCATACACGCAAACATGTACAATCAAGATCAGGGACTCACGGGAAGATATCACAACACAACTCTACAAATAAAATAAGTCATACAAGCATCATATTACAAGCCAGGGGCCTCGAAGGCTCGAATACAAGAGCTCGATCATAGACGAGTCAGCAGAAGCAACAATATCTGAGTACAGACATAAGTTAAACAAGTTTGCCTTAAGAAGGCTAGTACAAACTGGGATACAGATCGAAAGAGGCGTAGGCCTCCTGCCTGGGATCCTCCTAAACTACTCCTGGTCGTCGTCAGTGGGCTGCACGTAGTAGTACGCACCTCCCGAGTAGTAGTAGTAGTAGTAGTAGTAGTAGTAGTAGTAGTAGTAGTAGTAGTAGTAGTAGTAGTAGTAGTAGTAGCAGCAGCAGTAGTAGTAGTAGTAGTAGTCGACAGTGGCGTCTGGCTCCTGGGCTCCACCGTCTGGTCGCAGCAATCGGGTAGAGAAAAGGGGGAAAGGGGGTGCAAACCAACCGTGAGTACTCATCCAAAGTACTCACAAGCAAGAGCTACACTACATATGTATGCATTGGTATCAAATGGAATAAGGGTATCATATGTGTACTGAACTGCAGAAAGCCGGAATAAGTGGGGGATGGCTAGTCTTGTCGAAGACTACGCTTCTGGTAACCTCCATCTTGCAGCAGAAGAAGAGAGTATATGGTAAGTTCACCAAGTAGCATCGCATCACATAACCCTAACCGATGATCCTCCCCTCGTCGCCCTGTGAGAGAGCGACCACCGGTTGTATCTGGCACTTGAAAGGGTGTGTTTTATTAAGTATCCGGTTCTAGTTGTCATAAGGTCAAGGTACAACTCCGGGTCATCCTTTTACCGAGGGACACGGCTATTCGAATAGATCAACTTCCCTGCAGGGGTGGACCACATTTCCCAGCACGCTTGATCCCCTTTGTCCAGACACACTTTCCTGGGTCATGCCCGGCCTCGGAAGATCAACACGTCGCAGCCCTACCTAGGCACAACAGAGAGGTCAGCATGTCGGTCTAAATCCTATGGCGCAGGGGTCTGGGCCCATTGCACACCTGCATGTTGCGTATGCGGCCGGTGAGCAGACCTAGCAACCTCCATTACAAAGGAAGTTGCGTTACGTGGTCCAACCCGGCGTGCGCCGCTCAGTCGCTGACGTCACGAAGGCTTCGGCTGATACCACGACGTCGAGTCCCCATAACTGTCCCCGCGTAGATGGTTAGTGCGTATAGGCCAGTGGCCAGACTCGGATCAAATACCAAGATCTCGTTAAACGTGTTAAGTATCCACGAACACCGACCAGGGCCAGGAGCACCTCTCTCCTAGGTGGTCTCAAGCCGCCTTGTCGCTCGGCCACAAAGTTGCAGTCGGGGGCCGTCGGGAACCCAGGCCCACCTCTACCGGGATGGAGCCACCTGCCCCTTCAGCCCCCATCTCCGAACAGTATCATAAGCAATGTAACAGTACAAGTATATAACATATGCCCGTGATCACCTCCCGAAGTGATCAAAGCCCAGTAGTATAGCATGGCGGACGGACAAGAATGTAGGGCCACTCATGGTAAACTAGCATCCTATACTAAGCATTTAGGATTCCAGGTAAGGCATCAACAGTTGTAGAACAATGACAGGCTATGCAACAGAATAGGAATGGAAAGCAGTAACATGCTACACTACTCTAATGCAAGCAGTATATAGGAGAGTAGGCGATATCTGGTGATCAAGGGGGGGCTTGACTGGTTCCTCTGGCAAGAAGGAGGGGTCATCTCCGACGTAGTCGAACACACGGACATCGGCAGCGGTCTTAGAGTCTACCGGAAAGGAGTAACGAAGGGGGAACACAATAAATAACAAAACAATCAAATGTAACACAAAGCAAGACGCGGCAATACGTTGTGCTAGGGGTGACCTAACATAGGGATACATCCGGGAAAGTATTCCCAGTGTTTCGCGTTTTCGAGCAGATGAACCCGAGGGGGAAAGTTGCGTGTTCGCTATGCTCGGGATGCGTGGCAGACGAACGGGCTGTGTATCCGGATTCATCTCGTCGTTCTGAGCAACTTTCTTGTACAAAGTTTTTTCATCCAAGCTACGGATTATTTTATATTTATTTAAAATGGATTTAAACATTTTCAGGAATTAAAAGATTTATTTAAATCGAAAATCATTTATTACATCATCATGACATCAGCATGACGTCAGTGGTCAAAGTTGACCGTTGACTAGTCAACTAACAGTTGGGGGGTCCGTTTGTCATCTCCTCTACACTAATTAAGAGTGTTAATTTTAGCTAATCAAGTTAATTGGGCTAATCTAAGAAAGGTTAATTAATTTAATTACATTACTAATTATTTAATTAATTCATTCATTTTATTATCCTTTTTTTAGTTTTATTTTTCTCTATTCCTTTTCTTTTTATTTGATTTACAGGGGAGGGCCCCACATGTAAGTGGGTCATGCCACCTCCCTCCTATGCCCAAACGCACACAGGGGAGGGAAGAGGGCGTGGCGGCCGGATATGGCCCCGGCGAGGCCATGGCCGCGGCCGACAGCGGGGTAGGCAGCAGGGGACGGCTGCGGGCGTCGTAGCGAACGGGGCGCAAGCGAGAGGGGGGCTCATCGGCGGTAGACGCGGTCCGCTGTGGCAAGGGCGCGGTGCAGTGGCCGCGGCGAGGGCATGCGCGGGCGCGGGCAGGGCGTGAGCGACAGGGCTGGCGTGCGGGTTGCGCGCGAGCATCGTGGGGAGCGCGCGCACTGGGCGCGGGTAGAGCGGGTCGCGGCTGGGCGAGCACATGCGTGCGCGGTGGCGCGTCGAGCAGGGGAGGCCGATGTGCGCGGCGATGCATCGGAGGCGGCGAGTGCTGGAATAGGGAGAGGAGGGGAAGGCAAACGGGGCTCACCTCGAGCCGTAGGAGGGTGGCAGCGGGCTCGAGGGGGTGCAGGGGTGGTCCGGCGAGGAGGGCTCCACGCGGCTGTGGGGTCGGGCGGTGAGGCGACGACGGCCACATGGAAGATGGTGTCGAGCAGGACTGGGCGGCGGGGCGCGGTCGTCGAGGCACAGTGGGGCGATCCCGATCTAGGTCCGGTCAAGGTGGGGGCGGGCGCCGGCGAGGGGTGGCTAGAGGCGCCAGGCGGTGGCGGCGTGGCGAATGGGTCGGGCGGTTGTCGGGGGCGAGCGCCCTCGATCCAGTTCCATGCGGGGAGGGAGAGAGATCGGGGGAGTGGGAGTGGTTATGCGGTAGTGGGGGGCAGCAGCGACGGCGTGGTGGGATCGATCCCGATCCCATCTGGATCGGGAGGGGGGAAGTGGGGGGAGTGGGGGTGTAGCTAGGGTTCCAGTCGGGGTGGGTGGTTAAGCAGGGGTAGGGTGGGCCGGCGGGTGGGCTGGTTGGCCCGGTGAACAGCTGGGCCGAAGCCCTGCGAGGGGTGTGTTGCTCCCCTTTTGCTTTTATTTGTTTTTCCCTTTTGTTATTTTCCTTTTTTGTTGTTTCTTTTATTTTAGTGTTATAAAAATTACCACTAGTGCCTAAATTTGTATTTATCAACAAACTACTATGAGATTTAACTCTTAACCCACAATAAAATAGTTTTAGCGTTTTATAATTCCATAGGCATTTGTTTAATTGTTTTCACTACTATTTTAATTGTTTTAGATCCTTTAAACATTTTATCAAAGTTTGGTTTCTCCACCATAATTGCTTATGATCTATTTGACAGAACCCGAACATTTTAGTTTTGATATTTGAAAATTTTACTGTTCCATAGGCATTTGTTTAATTGTTTTCACTAACTCGAGTTTATCAACAGTACCTGAGGTGACGTGGCACCATTAGAAGAGGTTTACTGTAGCTTGATTATCCGGGCGTCACAATTCTCCTCCACTACAAGAAATCTCGTCCCGAGATTTAGGTCTGGTTACGAAATCCTAATGAATCTTCTCGGTCTTGGTTGTTCTTCTCGAAGCGGTCGATCCATAGCGCTAATGTCTTCATTTCTCTGCTTCATGTCATCATGATGAAGTTGTCGTCCTTCCTTCAGGATCTCCATCGTACTTATGAAAGGGTAAGAAGGGAAAACTCTATAAAGATGGATTCTAGCAAGATCGAGCATCAGACGGTTAACTCAAGGAAGAAGCATAAGTACCTCTCGATTTGAAACTTAAGAAGATATCGAGAGCAAAGTAAGAAGGTACCATGAGAAGTTCCAAACGGATAGGCAATCGTTCGATGCCTAATCAAAAGGTGAAAGGGTTTCAGGGCAACGAGAATAGGTATTGCGCCTCATACCCGAATAGATCACTAGACAGGTGGTCCATGAATTACATATGAAGTCAAGCGTGAGGAACAACCTTGGGAACATGTGGTGTATAGTAGTCAGGTTTCGATCATGTGGAACTGTGGCTTATGGGCCCACCATGTCGGATAAAAGTAGGAGGGGTGGTGACATATTGCATGGTCATGATAGCAAGGCATGTCAGAGGGTAGCCTGTCGATTATGTCGGCAACAACATCGGTACCAAGGGCGAGGGACGAAGAGAACCATGTTCCTGCTCGTTGAACGAGACAGACCAATAGGCAAAGTTCACGTCCATCGGTGGTTACCAGAATGTCATCAACAATAGTAACAGGGCCTTACTGACACAGTTGTACACCAAGGTGTTTACAAATGCAGGAGAATATTACTGCTCAGATCATATAGATCACAAGGAAGATTACACCAAACAATGGAAAGGAAAACATTTGTATCAGATTAAATAGAATAATGGAAAGGAAAATGTGTTTAAACACATATTTTAGGGGTATATCCTTCCCAAGGACAAGCAAAGCATGATTTCCTTGACATATCAAAGTAGAGGTTGGACTGGGGTATTGCTCTACAAAAGACAAGCGCTTAAACTTGCACGCGAAATGGTATTTAAAGGAGAACATGGTCGGAACCACGATTGCAAAAGGGTAGATCCCGGATATAAGATGAACTTATGCCAAAGGAATAATTTAATTTAAGAGAAGCTTTAATGATAAGATCTACATCGTGTCCATGGGCATGAACACAAAGTTCAAGGTCGGCTCCCACTTCTCCGATGCATAACCTTTCATTCACTTCTCACTTTCGAAGAAGTTGTAGTGTTGAAATTTTTATCTGGCAAAATACCAGAAGTGTATGACTCATGAAAACTTTTGAGTTCACACGGTTTAGAGAAGGCATATGTTCAACCCATAGGGGCTTCTTAGAAACATATACCACAAGTTTCAAGAGTAAATATCACAAGCTCGAAAGTAGAGCAAGGTTGAGAAAGTAGATGATACAATTTACCAAAGGCATTATGTATCCAAGGGAAGGCTCACAAGGTTATTGAATATGAAGGACGTTGTCGGATAAAATCCATTAAAGGATCTGCCGGTCCATAACAGAGCTGACGTGAGCATCGGCACACAACCAGAGGAAGTAATAATGCAAAGGCATTGGATTATGGAAACAACTGACTAATCCAGAGCTCAAATGCAAAGGAATTATGATTTTCAAATCAAGGGATCAGAAGCAATGTTCTGATTAGGGATGGATAAGTTGAATAGCCTTAGGGGTACAATCGACGGCAATTGGATTTGTTGAGAACCAGCTCATGTTTAAAATGACGTCTGAGCCGGAAAGATAATTAAAAGTATCAACTAATGATTGCGTGCATTCGCACTCATGTTGAATCAAAGGGATCAAAATGACGGTGCCTAAGGATACTATCGAATATTGCCAGACATATGGAAAGCATCCATCATGCAAGCAGACAAGTATTGCAGAGCAATAAGCTACTAAGGATTTTTGGAGGATCGAATAGTATTTCAATGACCATTATGAAACACATGAACAACTGGGGGATGAGCGGATACTCGAGAAGTGCGAGAATTATCCGTAGGGGTATTCAGGCGACAAAGAACAGCAAGGCAGTAAGCTCAAAGGATTATCGAAACAACGACGAGTATTTCGGGGTATCTTGTAACAACAAGACCAACTGGGAATAAAAGTAAGAACGACAGGTGTAAGTATTTATCCATAGGGATTTTTCGGTGGTAGGGAATTGCAAAAGCAACAGGCACAAGGTCTCGAGAAAATATTGGAGAGTATTGTCAGAATCTTCTGTTGAAGCAGTCAATCATCCATAATGAAAGGGTTCTCCGGCAAGAAGTGGTAACAAGAACCTAGAGTTAGATTTTAGCAAAATCATTTAACCCAAATAGAAGAGAGATCAGAGTCCCAGAGTATAGATCGAGGAATAAAAGATCCTAATAACACCCGATGGTGACATGGGCCCAAGGGCCGCACAACCAAGTTAGTAAAACAATTTTCATCGACTAGACTCAACTTCGGCCAAGGAGTGTGGAAGGGGGATTCCTACAGGCAGTCGGCTCTGATACCAACTTGTGACGCCCCCGATTTAATCGTACACTAATCATACACGCAAACGTGTACGATCAAGATCAGGGACTCACGGGGAGATATCACAACACAACTCTACAAATAAAATAAGTCATACAATCATCATATTACAAGCCAGGGGCCTCGAAGGCTCGAATACAAGAGCTCGATCATAGACGAGTCAGCGGAAGCAACAATATCTGAGTACAGACATAAGTTGAACAAGTTTGCCTTAAGAAGGCTAGCACAAACTGGGATACAGATCGAAAGAGGCGCAGGCCTCCTGCCTGGGATCCTCCTAAACTACTCCTGGTCGTCGTCAGCGGGCTGCACATAGTAGTAGGCACCTCCCGAGTAGTAGTAGTCGTCGTCGACGGTGGCGTCTGGCTCCTGGGCTCCACCGTCTGGTCGCAGCAATCAGGTAGAGAAAAGGGGGAAAGGGGGTGCAAAGCAACCGTGAGTACTCATCCAAAGTACTCGCAAGCAAGAGCTACACTACATATGTATGCATTGGTATCAAATGGAATAAGGGTATCATATGTGTACTGAACTGCAGAAAGCCGGAATAAGAGGGGGATAGCTAGTCCTGTCGAAGACTACGCTTCTAGTAACCTCCATCTTGCAGCAGAAGAAGAGAGTATATGGTAAGTTCACCAAGTAGCATCGCATCACATAACCCTAACCGATGATCCTCCCCTCGTCGCCCTGTGAGAGAGCGACCACCGGTTGTATCTGGCACTTGAAAGGGTGTGTTTTGTTAAGTATCCGATTCTAGTTGTCATAAGGTCAAGGTACAACTCCGGGTCGTCCTTTTACCGAGGGACACAGCTATTCAAATAGATCAACTTCCCTGCAGGGGTGCACCACATTTCCCAACATGCTCGATCCCCTTTGTGCGGACACACTTACCTGGTCATGCCCGGCCTCGAATGATCAACACGTCGCAGCCCTACCTAGGCACAACAGAGAGGTCAGCACGCCGGTCTAAATCCTATGGCGCAGGGGTCTGGGCACATCGCCCATTGCACACCTGCATGTTGCGTACGCGGCCGGTGAGCAGACCTAGCAACCTCCATTACAAAGGAAGTTGCGTTACGCGGTCCAACCCGGTGCGCGCCACTCAGTCGCTGACGTCACGAAGGCTTCGGCTGATACCACAACGTCGAGTGCCCATAACTGTCCCCACGTAGATGGTTAGTGCGTATAGGCCAGTGGCCAGACTCGGATCAAATACCAAGATCTCGTTAAACGTGTTAAGTATCCGCGAACGCCGACTAGGGCCAGGCCCACCTCTCTCCTAGGTGGTCTCAACCCACCCTGTCGCTCCGCCACAAAGTTGCAGTCGGGGGCCGTCGAGAACCCAGGCCCACCTCTACCGGGAAGGAGCCACCTGCCCCTTTAGCCCCCATCTCCGAACAGTATCATAAGTAATGTAACAGTACAAGTATATAACATATGCCCGTGATCACCTCCCGAAGTGATCACGGCCCAGTAGTATAGCATGGCGGACGGACAAGAATGTAGGGCCACTAATGGTAAACTAGCATCCTATACTAAGCATTTAGGATTGCAGGTAAGGTATCAACAGTTGTAGAACAATGAGAGGCTATGCAATAGAATAGGAATGGAAAGCAGTAACATGCTACACTACTCTAATGCAAGCAGTATAGAGGAGAGTAGGCGATATCTGGTGATCAAGGGCGGGCTTGCCTGGTTGCTCTGGCAAGAAAGAGGGGTCATCTCCGACGTAGTCGAACACACGGACATCGGCAGCGGTCTTAGAGTCTACCGGAAAGGAGTAACGAAGGGGGAACACAATAAATAACAAAACAATCAAATGTAACACAAAGCAAGACGCGGCAATACGTTGTGCTAGGGGTGACCTAACGTAGGGATAGGCGATACCGGCGAAGGGGGGAAACATCCGGGAAAGTATTCCCAGTGTTTCGCGTTTTCGAGCAGATGAACCCGAGGGGGAAAGTTGCATGTTCGCTATGCTCGGGATGCGTGGCAGACGAACGGGCTGTGTATCCGGATTAGTCTCGTCGTTCTGAGCAACTTTCTTGTACAAAGTTTTTTCTTCCAAGCTACGGATTATTTTATATTTATTTAAAATGGATTTAAACATTTTCAGGAATTAAAAGATTTATTTAAATCGAAAATCATTTATTACATCATCATGACATCAGCATGACGTTAGTGGTCAAAGTTGACCGTTGACTAGTCAATTGACAGTTGGGGGATCCGTTTGTCATCTCCTCTACACTAATTAACAGAGTTAATTTTAGCTAATCAAGTTAATTGGGCTAATCTAAGCAAGGTTAATTAATTTAATTACATTACTAATTATTTAATTAATTCATTCATTTTATTATCCTTTTTTTGAGTTTCGTTTTTCTCTACTCCTTTTCTTTTTATTTGATTTACAGGGGAGGGCCCCACATGTAAGTGGCTCAGGCCACCTCCCTCCTATGCACAAACGCACACATGGGAGGGCAGAGGGCGTGGCGGCCGGACATGGCCCCGACGAGGCCATGGCTGCGACCGACAGCGGGGTAGGTAGCAGGGGACGGCTCGAGGTGCCGTAGCGCACGGGGCGCGAGCGAGAGGGGCGGCACATTGGCGGTGGACGCGGTCAGCTATGGCAAGGGCACGGTGCGGTGGCCGCGGCAAGGGCATGCGCGGGCGCGGGCAGCGCGCGAGCGACAGGGCTGCCACGCGGGATAGGGATGGCGCGCGGGTTGTGCGCGAGCGGCGTGGGGAGCGTGCGCACTGGGTGCGGGTAGAGCGGGTCGCGGCTGGGCGAGCACGTGCGTGTGCGGTGGCGCGTCGAGCAGGGGAGGCCGGTGCGCACGGCGACGCGTCGGAGGCGGCGAGCGCTGGAACGGGGAGAGGAGGGGAAGGCGAACGGGGCTCACCTCGAGCCGTAGGGGGGTGGCAGCGGGCTCGAGGGGGTGCAGGGGCGGTCCGGCGAGGAGGGCTCCGCTCGGCTGTGGGGTCGGGCGGTGAGGCGACGGCGGCCGCGTGGAAGATGGTGTCGAGCAGGACCGGGCAGCGGGGCATGGTCGTCGAGGCATAGTGGGGGCGATCCCGATCTAGGTCCGGTCGAGGTGGGGGCGGGCGCCGGCGCGGGGTGGCCGGAGGTGCCGAGCGGTGGCGGTGTGGCGAATACGTCGGGCGGTTGTCGGGGGCGAGCGCCCTCGATCCAGTTCCATGCGAGGAGGGAGAGAGATCGGGGGAGTGGGAGGGGTTATGCGGTAGTGGGGGGGGCAGCAGCGACGGTGTGGTGGGATCGATCCCGATCCCATCTGGATCGGGAGGCGGGAAGTGGGGGAGTGGGGGTGTAGCTAGGGTTCCAGTCAGGGTGGGTGGTTAAGCAGGGGTAGGGTGGGCCGGCAGGTGGCCTGGTTGGCCCGGTGAATAGCTGGGCCGAAGCCCAGCGAGGGGGGGTGTTGCCCCCCTTTTGCTTTTATTTGTTTTTCCCTTTTCTTATTTTCCTTTTTTTGTAGTTTCTGTTATTTTAGTGTTACAAAAATTACCACTAGTGCCTAAATTTGTATTTATCAACAAACTACTGTGAGATTTAACTCTTATCCCACAATAAAATAGTTTTAGCGTTTTATAAATTCAATAGGCATTTGTTTAATTGTTTTCACTACTGTTTTAATTGTTTTAGAGCCTTTAAACATTTTATCAAAGTTTGGTTTCTCCACCATAATTACTTACAATTTATTTGACACAACCCGAACATTTTAGTTTTGATATTTGAAGATTTTACTGTTTGCCTATATTTTAAGTTTTAATTTGAATCATTTTCGAACTAACTCGAGTTTATCAACAGTACCCGAGGTGACGTGGCACCATTAGCAGAGGTTTACTGTAGCTTGATTATCCGGGCGTCACTGGTCTCGTTCCCAGGATGAGGTACTGTCTATGAAATCACATGACAATTTGAACTTCTACTTTTCCGCATGTGCCTTACGGATCTTTTTTGCAGGAAATCTGCTCGAAGAAGAATTCCGGTTTGACAAGAACAACAGGATATCTCAAATATGCTGCCCGCTGCTTTTCTCTTGTTAGTACCTGTTGTCCTGTATCACTTTACTTGCATACATACCTGGTTCATTATGTGACAGCAGTATGCATGATAGCTTGCTTATCAATTGTTCGCTCCAAATTATTCGATCTGTATGAATGGTTACATTAGTGTAGAATATATCCAATGCCAATGTTTTTTTAGCTCTGCATTGTTCTTGTAAGTACATGATGTCCTTTATCAGTGTACTTATAATGACAGGTAGTTGTTCATGTACCATCACTCTGCAGCTTATTTTCCTTTGCCCTCCATTTTCTACACATCAGATCTATATTTACTCTCACCATAAGGTTGGTACTGAAGAAGTTTAGCTGTGCATTGCTCTTGGCTGTACCTTTTGCCTGTATCGCTGCACTTACATTTATAGCTACTTGGTTATGTAGCATCACTCTTCATCTTATCTTAAATATTCTCCATTTTTCGTATATTATCACATCTATATTTACTCTTAACAAAATGTAGAATAAAGGCAATGCTTTTGAAGAAGATTCTATGGTAAACTTCTTGAATTCCCCCCCCCATCAGCATGGACAAGGCCTTTATAGAGCCTGTCTTCACCAATAATGTATGTTTGTCCATCTCAAGCCTTCAATCTTTGTTGTATATATTTGGTTAGGCATGACTGCAACAGCTGTTTATTTTTGGTGTTTGCATCAAATTGCTTGTTTAAAGTTTATTATATGTAGTTCATAAACAAAAGTTCATCCTTTCTCAATTTAAGTTTTCAGTTGTACAACCAAGTTCCTTCTTCATACCATGTAAATTAAACTATACAGAGCAAGTGATCTTCTTTTGCACTGCATGTATGCTTCTGTTCTTCATCTGTAATCCAGTGGTGTGGTGAACCTACCCACTACAGCACAATGTCATATTCTGCAATGTCTTAACTATGAAAAATATCATATCATTCTACTATTATTTAAACCGTCTCTTTATTTGCCAATCTGAAATGGTATAAATTGACAGCACACTAACCATTGATGCTTATGAGTTCTTGATTTGTAATCCAGTGGTGTCATGAAGCTGCCAACTCCTTCACAATGTCATTTCCTACTATGTCTTGACCTGAACAATACCATACTGTGTTAATGCAAATTTAAACTGTGTCACTTATTCGTCAGTAAGAAATGTGATGAATTGTCAGCACTGATACTTTTATGTGCAAAACCTGTCATCTGTCTGCTTGTTTATCTTTCAGAGTGAGGAAGATATAAGTGTTGAACAAGCGCAGTCTCATCATCTTGCTCAGCTGCTTGCGCTGCAGCTCCCTAGCAGGGCTAACCTTTCTTGAACTCTATTGAAGTGCTGTCGGTTTTGTATATTATTTTGTCGGCGTGTTTATTTGCACTGGTGGCGATCTTTGATGCCCAGTGTATGTAATCTGCTGTCTACTTGTGCTTTATTATCATAGTGGCGAACTTTGATGCCCAGTGGATGTAATATGCCGTAATTTCTTTATTGTATAGTATACGTTTTTTCTTATTCACGATGCTACAGTTATTTTACTGTATATATATCATGTCTTCGCAGTAAACCGGCCAAACCGTAAAATTATGCTACATAATCGGGTCGTCATGCAATCACGATGTAGGTTGGGCCTGAAACGTGCCGATCAGCTCACGGGCCGGCAGCAGCCCGAAATGAACCCCGGCCCATGATTGTGCGAATCAAATCATAGGCTTTTAACAGGCCAAAATTGCCTGGGTCCTTGTTTGGCCCAATCAGATATTGGCTGCGAGCAGGCCGGATGCAAACCGGGCCGTAGTTAGGCCCAACTATATGACGGGCTTTTAACAGGCCGAAATTAATATAGGGCCGAAATGTTAAACGGGCCCTTAATAGGCCAAAACTAATATCAGGCTGAATTACTAAGTGGGCCTTTAGCAAGTGGGACCAAAAGCATAGGGCCGAAATGTTAAACGGGCCCTTAACAGGCAAAAACTAATATCAGGCTGAATTACTAAGTGGGCCTTTAGCAGGTGGGACCAAAAGCATAGTGTCCAGTTGACGGGCCGATTCTGATATGGGCCATAATTGAGCCCAAAGCCTCTTAAAGGTCCGGACCTGATCTGGGCCGTAATTTGGCCCAGAACATGGTAGGCTTTTAACGGGCCGGATCTCATATGGGCCACTATTAGGCCCGGAGCGTGGCAGGCCATTAATGGACCGGATCAAATATGGGTCGGCATTTGGCCCAAAACATGGCAACCAGTTAATGGGCCGGCCTACAAGGGTCCTCAAAATCTTGTGGGCCTACAGCTGGGGCGGCCCTTTAATGTCGGCAAAATCTCATGGGCCTTTAGCTGGGCCGGCCCATTATGACCCGCAAGAATCTCGTGGGCCTTTACCTAGGCCGGCCCATTATGGCACAAAAAAATCTTATGGGCGTTTACCTGGGCCGGCACATTATGGCCCGCAAAATCTTGTGGGCCTTTAGCTGGGCCAGCCCAGTATGGTCCGCAAAATTTCGTGGGCCTTTAGCTGGGCCGGCCCATTATGGTCCGCAAAATGTTGTGGGCCTCTAGTTGGGCTGGCCCATTTAAACTTGTTGGGCCGTGCCACGTGTCGACGTATCATAGGCGCCTTCTGTCCAGTGAGTGGATGACATCTGTCCCGACGATGAGCCGACACATGTTTCCTCTAGCCAATGATGATTTTACACGTGGAAAATCCCCATTGGTCGGGGCTGTTAATGGGTTATCGGATCCAAAACCCGATCCGATAGCTTAACGGCGTTCCGTTACAGTGGATGCCACGTGTCGATCACCCTTGACGAAAGCACTTCTGTGACACGCGATTTATCGTCATGGAAGTGGACACTTCTGTGATGATAATTTTGGTAATGTCATGCAACACTTCTACGACAGCACAGGTACGAGTATCTTGATTCTGTCATAAATTTGTCATGGATGTACATGCATGAAAAAAAGCGACCTACTGTGACAAACACGTATCATCACGGAAGTGTACTTTTTGTAGTGAACGGCGCCAGAAATCCTTCTTGCTACCTCTTGAGCATGCGTTGGTTTTCCCTTGAAGAGGAAAGGGTGATGCAGCAAAGTAGCGTAAGTATTTCCCTCAGTTTTTGAGAACCAAGGTATCAATCCAGTAGGAGACTACACGCAAGTCGCCTAGTACCTGCACAAACAAATAAGAACCTCGCAACCAACGTGATAAAGGGGTTGTCAATCCCTTCACGGTCACTTACGAAAGTGAGATCTGATAAAGATAATAAGATAAATATTTTTGGTATTTTTGTTGTATAGATTGGAAATTAAAGATTGAAAAATAAAATAAATAGTAAACTGGAATTGTAGATTGGAAACTTATATGATGTAAAGTAGACCCGGGGGCCATAGGTTTCACTAGTGGCTTCTCTCAAGATAGCATATATTATGGTGGGTGAACAAATTACTGCCGAGTAATTGATAGAAAAGCACATAGTTATGATGATATCTAGGCATGATAATGAACATATGCATCACATCCGTGTCAAGTAGACCGAAACGATTCTGCATCTACTACTATTACTCCACACATCGACCGCTATATAGCATGTATCTATAGTATTAAGTTCATAAGAACAGAGTAACGCATTAGGCAAGATGACATGATGTAGAGGGATAAACTCAAGCAATATGATATAAACCCCATCTTTTTATCCTCGATGGCAACAATACAATATGTGCCTTGCTGCCCCTGCTGTCACTGGGAAAGGACACCGCAAGATTGAACCCAATGCTAAACACTTCTCCCATTGCAAGAAAGATCAATCTAGTAGGACAAACCAAACTGATAATTCGAAGAGACTTGCAAACATATCAAATCATGCATGTAAGAATTCAGAGAAGAATCAAATATTGTTCATAGATAATCTTAATCATAAACCCACAATTCATCGGATCTCGGCAAACACACCGCAAAAAGAATTACATCGAATAGATCTCCAAGAACATCGAGGAGCACTTTGTATTGAGATCCAAAGACAGAGAAGAAGCCATCTACCTAATAACTATGGACCCGAAGGTTTGTGGTAAACTACTCACACATCATCGGAGAGGCTATGGTGTTGATGTAGAAGCCCTCCGTGATCGAATCCCCCTCTGGCAGATCGCAAGAAAAGGTCCCCGGATGGGATCTCACAGGTATAGAAGGTTGCGGCGGTGGAAAAGTGGTTTCGTGGCTCGCCTAGATGTTTTCAAGGTATAAGAGTATATATAGGCGAAAGAAATAGGTCGGTGGAGCTACGAGGGGCCCACGAGGGTGGGGTGCACGCCTGGCCCGCTGGGCGCGCCGCCCTACCTCATGGCCGCCTCGTTGCTTCCTTGACCTCCACTCCAAGTCTCCTGGATTGCGTTTGTTCCAAAAAAGATCCTCGCGAAGGTTTCATTCCTTTTGGATTCCGTTTGATATTCCTTTTCTGAAAAACACTGAAATAGGAGAAAAACAGCAACTGGCACTGGGCCTCCGGTTAATAGGTTTGTCCCAAAAATAATATAAAAGTGCATAATAAATCCCATTAAACATCCAAAATAGATAATATAATAGCATGGAATAATAAAAAATTATAGATACGTTGGAGACGTATCAATGTCATCCGCGCAGGGCTTCGCCTAAGCAGTACGAAGATATGACTGGAGGTGTAATCTGTGGAGGGAGGCGCCGCACACGGCTAACAGATGTTGTTGTGCGTTCTAGGTGCCTCCCCCTTCATATATATAGGTGGGAGGGAGAGGGGGCAGCCAAGGGGGCGCCCAAGTAGGAGGATTCCTACTTGGGGCCCTAATCCTATTCGCCCCCCTGATGCGGCTTGAAGCTACGTCGAAATTTCCCCAAAGAGGAAGGGATGATGCAGCATGGCGACGGTATGTATTTCCCTTAGTGATGAAACCAAGGTTAGCGAACCAGTAGGAGAACCAAGAAACAATACGTAAATGGCACCTGCACAAAAATAATAAATACTCGCAACCTGATATTAAAGGGGTTATCAATCCCTTTCGGGTAGCGGTGCCACAAATTGGCAAACGAACGTGAGAGAGTTGTAAATATTGATAGATCGAACACCAAATAAAATAAATTACAGCAATGTATTTTTGTATTTTTGGGTTTAATAGATCTGAAAATAAAAGGCCAATAAAATAGATCGCAAAGGCAAATAATATGAGAAAGAGACTCGGGGGCCGTAGGTTTCACTAGTGGCTTCTCTCGAGAAAAATAGCAAACGATGGGTAAACAAATTACTATTGGGCAATTGATAGAACTTTAAATAATCATGACGATATCCAGGAAATGATCATTATATAGGCATCATGTCCAAGATTAGTAGACCGACTCCTGCCTGCATCTACTACTATTACTCCACACATCGACCGCTATCCTGCATGCGTCTAGTGTATTAAGTTCATGGAGAAATGGAGTAATGCAATAAGAACGATGACATGATGTAGGCAAGATCTATTTATGTAGAAATAAACCCCATCGTTT
This sequence comes from Triticum urartu, assembly GCF_056163025.1. NCBI lineage: Eukaryota > Viridiplantae > Streptophyta > Magnoliopsida > Poales > Poaceae > Triticum > Triticum urartu. The sequence goes on from NC_141875.1 coordinate 378,839,314, forward strand.
TATCCTTAGTAGCAACTATACATACGTGTCGGTTCCCCTTCCGCGACTGGGATCAACCACCGTAAGATCAAACCCACATAAAGCACCTCTTCCCATTGCAAGATAAATAGATCAAGTTGGCCAAACAAAACCCAAATACCGGACAAGAAATACAAGGCTATAAGCCATCATGCATATAAGAGATCAAAGAAGCTAAAATAACTTTCATGGATAAAAAGAGATAGATCTGATCATAAACTCAAAGTTCATCCGATCCCAACAAACACACTGCAAAAAGAGTTACCTCATATGGATCTCCAAGAGACCATTGTATTGAGAATCAAACGAGAGAGAGGAAGCCATCTAGCTACTAACTATGGACCCAAAGGTCTACAAAGAGCTACTCACGCATCATCGGAGAGGCACCAATGGAAGTGGTGAACCCCTCCGTAATGGTGTTTAGATTGGATCTGGTGGTTCTGGACTCTGCGGCGGCTGGAATTGATTTTCGTCGACTCTCCTAGGGTTTCTGGAATATTGGGGTATTTATAGAGTAAAGAGGCAGTTCAGGGGGCGCCCGAGGTGGGCACAACCCACCAGGGCGCGCCTGGGCCTCCTGTTGTGCTCCCCTCAGAGCAGCCCCCAGGTGCTTCTTCGGCCCATTGGTTGTCTTCTGGTCCAAAAAAATCCACCAAAAGTTTCGCTGTGTTTGGACTCCGTTGGTATTGATTTCATGCGATGTAAAAAAACATGCAGAAAACAACAACTGGCACTTGGCGCTAGGTCAATAGGTTAGTACCAAAATATGATATAAAATGACTATAAAATGATTATAAAACATCCAAGATTGATAATATAACAACATGAAACATTAAAAACTTATAGATATGTTGGAGACGTATCAGCATCCCCAAGCTTAATTCCTGCTCATCCTCGAGTAGGTAAATGATAAAAACAGAATTTTTGATGTGGAATGCTGCCTAACATGTCATCTCATATTGTTTTCTTTGTAGCATGGAAATTTGGACATTTATATTGTTCAAAGCAATAGTCTAGTTTTGACATGATAACTTAAATACTCAAGCATATCAGCAAGAAACCATGTCTTTCAAAATATCAACACTAAAATAAGCTATCCCAAATAGGTGTGTCCAGCAAGGAATCAAGACTTAAAACACAAAATCAAACAAGCAAAGACTCATATCATACAAGACGCTCCAAGCAAAACACATAGTATGTCACAAATAAAAATATAGCTTCGAGTAAAATACCGATGGTCGTTAGAAGAAAGAGGGGATGCCACTCAGGGCATCCCCAAGCTTAGTTGCTTGTTATCTTTGGATAATAGCTTCGGATGCCGGGGCATCCCCAAGCTTAGGCTCTTCTTACTCCTTATTCCTTCATCCATCGTAAGATAACCCAAAACTCGAAAACTTCAATCACACAAAACTCAACAAAACCTTCGTGAGATCCGTTAGTATAAGAAAACAAATCACTACTATAAGTACTGTAGAAAACCAATTTATATTTTATTCTTGCATTATATCTACTGTATTCCAAATTTTTTATGGCAAAAACTCATCAAAGAAAACCATAGAATCATCAAAACAAGCACACAACACAAAGAAAATAGAATCTGTCAAAAACAGAACAGTCCGTAGCAATCTGGATATTTCGAATAATTCTGTAACTCCAAAAACTCTGAAAACTTAGGATGGCTTGGTTAATTTGTATATTAATCTTCTGCAAAAAGAATTGGTATTTTATCACTCTCTGGATAGAAACAAGAATTATTTTCGTGAGCGCAAAAGTTTCTGTTTTTCAGCAAGATCAAACAACTATCACCCAAGAAGATCCTAAAGGCATTACTTGGCACAAACACTAATTAAAACACAAAAAACATAATCATAACAGTACCATAATCGTGCTAACACTCAAGAGAAAAAATCAAAAATAAATTTTATTCATTGGGTTCCTTCCCAACAAGCGCTATCATTTTATGCCCCTAGCTAGGCATAGATTTTATTGATGCTCACATGAAAGATAATGATTGAAACACAAAGAGAGCATCTTAAAACGTGTGAAAAACATATTTAAGTCTAACATACTTCCTATGCATAGGAATTTTATAAGCAAACAAATTATCATGGCAAGCAAAAACTAGCTTATGCAAAGAAGAGGAATAAAATATTGACGATCTCAACATAACGAGAGGTAATCTAGTAACATGAAAATTTCTACAACCATATTTTTCTCTCTCATAATAATTACATGTAGGATCATAATGAAATTCAACAATATAACTATCATATAGAATTTTCTCTTCATGATCCACATGCATGCAAAGTTGACACTCTTCCAATGTAGTGGGATTATCATCAAATAAAGTCATGACCTCTCCAAGCCCACTTTTATCAAAAAATTCATAAGATTGAACACTCTCCAAATATGTGGGATTATTTTTACCTAAAGTTGACTCTCTTCCAAACCCACTTTTAGTGTTATCGCAATCATATTCATCATGAGGTTTAAATAAATTTTCAAGATCATAAGAATCATTACCACCCCAATCATGATCATTGCAATAAGTAGTGGACATAGCAATATTCGCATCCCCAAGCTTGGGGTTTTGCATATCAGTAGCACAACTAACATTAATAGAAATTATAATAACATCTTTGCAATCATGCTTTTCATCCAAAGAGCTATCATGAATCACTTTATAATTTTCTTTTTTTAACACTTCATCACAATTTTCAGATTCATAAATCTGAAGCAAAACTTTATAAAGATAATCTAGCGAACTCAATTCATTAGCAATGGGTTCATCATAATTGGATATATTGAAAATATTAGCAAGTGGATGAGGATCCATATCAATAAATTATTAGCAAGCAAAGATGCAAGCAAAGAGAAGGCACATGGTAACACAAGTAGAGATAACAAACAAGAGATCTGACAAGAAAAAAACCAAACGAAAAAGAGGGTGAATAAAACGAAAAATTTTGTGAAGTGGGGGAGAGGAAAACAAGAGGAAAATGGCAAATAATGTAAATTGTGAGGAGATGAGATTTGTGATAAGGAACCTGGTATATGTTGAAGATCCTCCCCAACAATGGTGCCATAAATTCCTTTTGATGCGGCTTGAAGCTACGTCGGTATTTCCCCAAAGAGGAAAGGATGATGCAGCACAACCACAGTAGGTATTTCCCTTAGTGATGAAACCAAGGTTATCGAACCAGTAGGAGAACCAAGCAACAATACGTAAACGGCACCTGCACACAAATAACAAATACTTGCAACCCGACGTATTGAAGGGGTTGTCAATCCCTTTCGGGTAGCGGTGCGACAAATTGGCAAATGGACGTGAGAGAGTTGTAAATATTGTAGATCGAACGCCAAATAAAATAAATTGCAACAAGAGTTTTTGTATTTTTGGGTTTAATAGATCTGAAAATAAAAGGCAAATAAAATAGATCGCAAAGGCAAATAATATGGGAAAGAGACCTGAGGGCCGTAGGTTTCACTAGTGGCTTCTCTCGAGAAAAATAGCAAACGGTGGGTATACAAATTACTGTTGGGCAATTGATAGAACTTCAAATAATCATGATGATATCCAGGCAATGATCATTATATAGGCATCACGTCCAAGATTAGTAGACCAACTCCTGCCTGCATTTACTACTATTACTCCACACATCGACCGCTATCCTCCAGGCATCTAGTGTATTAAGTTCAAGGAGAAAAGGAGTAATGCAATAAGAATGATGACATGATGTAGACAAGATCTATATATGTAGAAATAGACCCCATCGTTTTATCCTTAGTAGCAATGATACATACGTGTCGGTTCCCCTACTATCACTGGGATCAAGCACTGTAAGATCGAACCCACTAGAAAGCACTTCCTCCCATTGCAAGATAAATAGATCAAGTCGGCCAAACAAAACCCAAATATCGGAGAAGAAATATGAGGCTATAAGCAATCATGCATATAAGAGATCAAAGAAACTCAAATAACTTTCATGGATAAAAAGAGATAGATCTGATCATAAACTCAAAGTTCATCCGATCCCAACAAACAGACCGCAAAAAGAGTTACATCATATGGATCTCCAAGAGACCATTGTATTGAGAATCAAACGAGAGAGAGGAAGCCATCTAGCTACTAACTACGGACCCGAAGGTATACAAAGAACTACTCATGCATCATCGGAGAGGCACCAATGGAAGTGGTGAACCCCTTTGTGATGGTGTCTAGATTGGATCTGGTGGTTCTGGACTCTGCGACGGCTAGAATTGATTTTCTTCTTCTGTCCTAGAGTTTCTGGAATATTGGGGTATTTATAGAGTAAAGAGGTGTTTCAGGGGGCCCCCGAGGTGGGCACAACCCACCAGCCCAGGCGCGCCTTGGTGGGCTGTGCTACCCTCAGATCAGCCCCCAGGTGCTTCCTCGACCCATTGGTTGTCTACTGGTCCAAAAAAATCCACAAAAAGTTTCATCGTGTTTGGAATCCATTTGGTATTGATTTTGTGAGATGTAAAAAACATGCAGAAAACAACAACTGGCACTTGGCACTACACTACTGCATGATGCTGCTAACGTGGCACTACGATCAGAGACCTTTTGACGAAACTGTGTGTGATGCAATAATCGCAAACGGTGCTATAAAAACATCAAAAAAGGTGCAAAACGTTTGCGATGAAGGATGCGTCAAACACAGTTCTGATTTTAGTTGCGTGTGCGATGCAGGGCATACGGTTTAGTTCAATTAACTATTTGCGATGATGATGAACAAAATAAACGGGCAGCCAGATGAAGGTGTGTGCGATATACAACATACAGTTCACTCGGGTGAACTGTTTGTGATTAGGAAACACAAAAGAAATGGTCAGCCAGATCAAGGTGTGTGCGATATACGACATGTGGTTCACTCGGATGAACTGTTTGCTTTGAGCCAAGAGAATAGAAAAGGTTCAATATAACAAGATGTGTGTGATACGCGACAAACATGTATGTAATCAGAAATGTGTGCGAAGACCGATAATAACACATACAATTGCTGCTAATAAGCCATGTGTGTTGTGGGCAAACGCTTGGTGGTATACAATTGTCAGCAATTGATGAAATCATCACCGACGGGTTCCCTGATATGGTCCATGTGCGATGTCATTACACACAGAACAACAACATATGTACTTACAACTTATAAGGACTTAACTCCATAAATAGATTGAACATTGAATTACATATGTGGCTAGTACACACATGACCTTTGCACACACGAAAGTGCGTTCCAAAATTCCTAGGAAACTCAAATAATGTATAAAAAGACCGTGAATAATTTCATATTTTTAGGACGACGCTACTATATATAGTTGCATGTTGCCTCTGTAAAATAAATCAAGGCGGGAAGAGACAACGTATGTCATTTCACACACATAGGTGACAAGGTCCCTCTCGGAACCATGAGCCTTTTTGAGAGAAGCTCCGGTTTGTAAGAAGTTTCTACCAAAACTTGACCCAAATTGGACTAATTTTTTACCACAACAAGTTGGTGGTATGTCATAACACCATGCCAAGTTTCATGATTTTAAGGCGAGTTTTGGATTTACAGTAATTTTAAAACCAAGTTTCTCAATGTTTATTGTCGAGTCGGCACTGCCCTGGATAGGCTTTTCCTCGTGGGTCCCAAATGACAAATCCAAATCTATTAAAACCAGGTTTCTCAATGTTTACTGTCGAGTCGGCACCACCCTGGATAGGATTTTTCCTCGTGGGTCCCAAATGACAAATCCAAATCTGTCACTACCATGCAACTTTTCTTATTAAGAATTATAGCCCATTTGGTGTGCTAGCTGAAAATAAGTTTGTGGGTGCTGGTGGGCACTAAGAACTTGTGGGTTCTTTAATGAACAAAGATCTCGAGGATCCCGCGAGAGTGATGTTCTTTCCCTATGTTGTGAATGCTTATAATATTTATGTCTTAATTAAAGAAATGGCAAGCCATTGGCCCAGTATGAAAGAAAATATGGGTCAAAACCCAGTTGAAAAGGGAAACAATATCTAACTCTAGCTTACAAATAGTACAAAAGCACGAGGATTAATTGCTCATCAGGTTTAGAAAAAATCCAGATTGAAGAGGACAATGACATCTAACTCAACTAAAGTTTTCGGCAGTCACAATCAAATGGGTCGGTGTGATCCATAAAATCAAGATCCCCGGCCAGAAATTCTACTGGTACATGATGACAAGCTGTTGTAAATAGAAGCCGAGCATGATCGAAAGCCCTTAGGTCCACCTGAAACTTCTTTTTATGTTGTTCAACACTTGCAACCGTAAGAAATTTCTTGTCGAAAAAGTTAATCCTCACGAACAATAGTGCCCTAGCATTCAACATGAACAATGTGGCAAAGCTAGTGTTTGCATTGTTGGATGCATATCCTTCCAGTGTTACTGTCTTCAAACGAATGTCATGAGATCTGAGAAAATCCCGGTGCTTCTTGAACCATCGATTGGTTATACCTTTTTCTCCATGTGTTAGTGCCTAAGTAGAGGTGAAGATTGAAAATAGTTAATGCTTAAAAAACATTATGTTGAAAGAGTGATAGCTGAACGATTAATTATAGTACATTATGTATGGGCTTTCAATGTGCATGAAATCATCACCTTTATATACAAATTCTCCAGAAATGGAAAGCATTGCAGCAAGCTAATAATTGTGTTCAGATCAAAACACCACATACTGATATGTAAGGTCTTGACAGAATCCAGCACCACTGATAGGATGGACAAGCTCTTCATTGAGCATAGAACATAATATTAGTACCAAAAGTGTACTCTAAGATGACACTTAACTTATGCGCACAAATGAAAAAGGTAGATTACAAAAGTTTACATGAATAATATACAATGCCTCAATAGGTGTGGGGCCAAGCACCATCTTGAAACATCTAAAAGGATCGCGAATTGCACCCAAGGTCTCCAGTTTAGGCGCAGAGACTATAGTTATTTGCGAAGGTACTATACCAGAATCAAGGAGCAACCTTTAAAGTGAAGGGGCATCTTCGATGATGAGATCATGTCAAAAAACAAATTCCCATGCTTACAGGGTGGGGAGACTTTATTTTGAGACAAAAGATATGAATTTCCATTGGAAAAACAAGCAGCAAGCACTCCAGGGCAGGGCAGCTGGAGGGGATGATGCTGTGCAGTGTGGCCTCCGACAGATCAACCACCACAAGTGCAAGTTATTTTAGCAGTGGGAGTCGAAGAATTTGTACCAGATTGTCTACTAGATGGCACCGGGCAAAGGTAGTGGTGTGGAGAGAGGAGGAAAACCACGTGATGGACATTGGTGGTGAGGGCACAAATACATCGGTTCGTCGTATGTTACATACATAGTCATGGTAGAACTCAAGCTGTTGGAGTTTATCGAATTGACAGGATGTCAGCCAGGCGGCCACCATGCAGGGTATGTCCAGTACGTAGCATGTCGGGATGCAAATGCATTGAACGGAGCCCTGGTGGGAGGAGATGATGGCTCCGGGGAGTTCAGAATCAACATCGAGAGATAGCTGGCGACAGTCGAGATTAAGAGGCACGGTGCACCACAAAGTGCGCCATCAAGATTCTACTGGTTCCTCAAGTCCAGGGGGGCGCTTCTGGCCGCACAGCTGGGTCCAAGATCTACATCCGGCAGCGGCATTGGTCGAAGCGTCATCTGTGTACATACCGATTTGAAAGAAAAAATGGCATACCATGCAGGACATTCAAAATCAATTCTCAAGATCAGGAAGAAAAAAGGCACAAACATATATGTAGGACATTCAAAAATCAATTCTCAAGATTTGGCCATGAATTATTAGCACACAAGCTAACCCTAGTCGGATTATTAGAAAAAATCATTTGTACAAAACAAACAAATAATCACTAACTCTATACAGATAACATTGGGAATATAGATGCCTAACCGGTTTTCGGTCGGAGTCGTAGTCATTGCCGGAGTTGTTGTTGACCTCCGGCTCTGGCTGGGGGGGGGGGCACAACGGCACCGATGAAGTCAAGGTCATGCTGCTTCCCGCACGAGACCTCGTCGGCGGTGACGAAAACCTTTGTTCCCAGCATCACGCGTTGTGCGGGTGCTTCACCAGCCCCAGCGTCGACACTCCCTCTGATGTTGCACTTTGGCGGCATCATCATACACTCTAGAGTCCAGACGTTGGTGACCACTATGGACCGGGGGTGCGGCCGCCTGTTATGGCTGGCGGCTCGGGCATGCAATTAATACGGACCAGTGGGAGCGAGGCATGCTACAGTCAAAAGCTATCTCGCCTCCCCGTGAGCCTGCGCGGCGGACTTCTACCATTCCTACCATCATTTCACACAACTACTCGCACGCCTCCCCGTTAATACGCACACCTGCGTGCACGCCTCCCGGTATGCCTGCACGGCGGACTGGTCACATGCGTCGTGTCAACTGACGCCCGCTCGCACGGCACATGGGGCGTGTGGCAGCACGTATATTTTTTTGTTTATTTTCCGCTGCTCTGCTTAACTGAACCAGTTGCATTGAAGAGATGCACAAATCCTGCATTGAACAGCTCACACGCTTCCCGGTGAACCTGCGCACCAGACGAGTTTTGGATTTAATAGAATTTAAAAACCAGGTATCTCAACATTTTGTTGGCAATCAACAGTGCCCCGGTGTTTGAAATTCATTCCCATTTCTTGCATGGGACCTAAGCATGCACCCAAGGACACATATTTGATTTTTCAACCAATTTATACGCGCTGGAGCATGTGCATGTATTTCAAATTGGAATTATGCACATAAAATGGCTAGAAAACCCAGTTAATGTATAAAAATGTCCAAACGAGCCCCGAAAAATTCCAAAACATAACACAACACTCATGTTGTTCTATGTTGACACTAGAATTATTTTCAAAGAAATTAGAGGAAACAGATATCGTTTCGTCCCCAAAGGTGGCACATTCCCTACCGAAACCACCAGGCTTGTTGTGAGAAGCTTATACCCAAACCTGCCCCAAATGGGACAAATTTTTTACGACGGCATGTTGATGCCGCTCCATGATACCATGCTAAGTTTTATGAATTTCACGCGAGTTTTGGATTTACAGGAATTTAAAAACCAGGTATGTCAACGTTTTGCCGGCAATCAACAGTGCCCTGGTGTTTGAAATTCATTCCCATTTCTTGCATGGGATGTAAGCATGCACCCAAGGACACATATTTGATTTTTCAACAAATTTATATGCACTGGAGCATGTGCATGTATTTCAAATTTGAATTATGCACATATAATGCCTAGAAAACCCAATTAATTTATAAAAATGTCCAAACGAGCCCCGAAAAATTCCAAAGCTTAACACAGCACCCCTGTTGTTTTACGTAGACACTAGAAAATTTGTGAAAGCAGTAAGAGGCAATGCATATCGTTTCGTCCCCAAAGGTGGCTTGTTTCCTACCTAAATCACCAGGATTGTTGTGAAAAGCTCTGGTTTGTGAGAAGCTTATACCCAAAACCTGCCCCGAATGGGACAACTTTTTTTACCACGGCATGTTGATGCCGCTCCATGATACCATGCCAAGTTTCATGAATTTCAGTCAAGTTTTGGATTTACTAGAATTGAAAAACGAGGTATCTCAATGTTTTGTCGGCAATCAACAGTGCCTTGGTGTTCGAAATTCATTCCTATTTCTTGGCTGCGACCTAAGCATGCACCCAAGGACACATATTTGATTTTTCCAACCAATTTATATGCACTGGAGCATGTGCATGTATTTCAAATTTGAATTATGCACATAAAATGCCTAGAAAATCTAGTTAATGTATAAAAATATCCAAACGAACCCCGAAAAATTCCAAAACATACCACAACATTCCTGTTGTTCTATGTTGACACTAGAATTTTTTTGAATGCAATAAGAGGCAACAGATATCGTTTCGTCCCCAAAGGAGACACGTTACCTACCGAAACTACCAGGCCTGTCGTGAGAAGCTATGGTTTGCGAGAAGCTTATACCTAGACCTGCCCCAAATGGGACAAAATTTTTACCATGGCATGTTGATGCCGCTCCATGATACCATGCCAAGTTCCATGAATTTCCGACGAGTTTTGGATTTACTAGAATTTAAAAACCAGGTATCTCAACGTTTTGCCGGCAATCAACAGTTCCCTGGTGTTTGGAATTCGTTCCCATTTCTTGGTTGGGACCTAAGCATGCACCCAAGGACACATATTTGATTTTTCAACCAATTTATATGCATTGGAGCATGTGCATGTATTTCAAATTTAAATTATGCACATAAAATGGTTAGAAAATCCAGTTAATGTATAAAATTGTCCAAATGAGCCTCGAAAAATTCCAAAACTTAACACACCACCCCTGTTGTTCTATGTTGACACTAGAAATTTTTTGAAAGCAATAAGACGCAATGGATATCGTTTCGTCCCCAAAGGTGGCACGTTCCCTACCTAAACCACCAGGATTGTTGTGACAAGCTCTGGTTTGTGAGAAGCTTATACCCAAACCTACCCCAAATGGTACAACTTTTTTACCACGACATATTGATGCCGCTCCATGATACAATGCCAAGTTTCATGAATTTCAGTTGAGTTTTGGATTTACTTGAATTTAAAAACCAGGTATCTCAACGTTTTGCCGGTAATCAACAGTGCCTTGGTGTTTGAAATTCATTCCCATTTCTTGGATGGGACATAAGCATGCACCCAAGGACACATATTTGATTTTTCAACCAATTTATATGCACTCGAACATGTGCATGTATTTCAAATTTGAATTATGCACATAAAATGACTAGAGAATCCAGTTAATGTATAAAAATGTACAAACCAACCCCGAAAAATTCCAAAACTTACCACAACACTCCTCTTGTTCTATGTTGACACTAGAAAATTTTTGAAAGCAATAAGAGGCAACGGATATCGTTTCATCCCCAAAGGTGACACGTTCCCTACCAAAACCACTAGGCTTGTTGTGAGAAACTCTGGTCTGTGATACCCAAACCTTCCACAAATGGGACAAAAATTTCACCACGGCATATTGATGTAGCTCCATGATACCATGCCAAGTTTCATGAATTTCAAACGAGTTTTGGATTTACTAGAATTTAAAAACCAGGTATCTCAAAGTTTTTCCGGCAATCAAGAGTGCCCTAGTGTTTGAAATTCATTCCCTTTTCTTGGATGGGCCCTAAGCATGCACCCAAGGACACATATTTCATTTTTGAACCAATTTATATGCACCGGAGCATGTGCATGTATTTCAAATTTGAATTATGCACATAAAATGCCTAGAAACCCAGTTAATGTATAAAAATGTCAAAACGAACCACAAAAAATTCCAAAACTTAAGACAACACTCCTGTTGTTCTAAGTTGACACTAGAATTTTTTTGAAAGCAATAAGAGGCAACGTATATCATTTTGTCCCCAAAGGTGGCACGTTCCCTACCGAAACCACCAGGCTTGTTGTGAGAAGCTCTGGTTTGTGAGAAGCTTATACCCAAACATGCCCCAAATGGGTCAAAAATTTTACCACGGCATGTAGATGCAGCTCCATGATACCATGCCAAGTTTCACAAATTTCAGACGAGTTTTGGATTTAGTAGAATTTAAAAACCAGGTATCTCAACATTTTGCCGGCAATCAACAATGCCTTGGTGTTTGAAATTTGTTCCCATTTCTTGGATGGGACCTAAGCATGGACCCAAGGACACATATTTGATTTTTCAACCAATTTATATGCATTGGAGCATGTGCATGCATTTGAAATTTGAATTATGCACATAAAGAGCCTAGAAACCCAGTTAATGTTTAAAAATGTCCAAACGAGCCCCCAAAAATTCCAGAAATTAACACAGCACCCTTGTTGTTCTATGTTGACACTAAAAAAATTTTGAAAGCAATAAGAGGCAACGGATATTGTTTCTTCCCCAAAGGTGGCATGTTTCCTACCAAAACCACCAGGATTGTTTTGAGAAGCTCTGGTTTGTGAGAAGCTTATACCCAAACCTGCCCCAAATGGGACAACTTTTTTACCACGACATGTTGATGCCGCTCCATGATACCATGCCAAGTTTCATGAATTTCAATCGAGTTTTGGATTTACTAGAATTTAAAAACAAGGTATCTCAACGTTTTGCCGGCAATCAACAGTGCCCTGGTGTTTGAAATTCATTCCCATTTCTTGGCTGGGACCTAGGCATGCACCCAAGGACACATATTTGATTTTTCAACCAATTTATATGCACAGGAGCATGTGCATGTATTTCAAATTTGAATTATGCACATAAAATGCCTAGAAAATCCAGTTAATGTATAAAAATGTCCAAACGAACCCCGAAAAATTCAAAAACTTACCACAACATTGCTGTTGTTCTATGTTGACAGTAGAATTTTTTTGAACGCAATAAGAGGCAACGGATATCATTTCGTCCTCAAAGGAGACACGTTCCTTACTGAAACCACCAGGCCTGTTGTGAGAAGCTATGGTTTGTGAGAAGCTTATACCCAGACCTGCCCCAAATGGGACAAATTTTTTACCATGGCATGTTGATGCCGCTCCATGATACCATGCCAAGTTTCACGAATTTCAGACGAGTTTTGGATTTACTAGAATTTAAAAACTAGGTATCTCAACGTTTTGCCGACAATCAACAGTGCCCTGGTGTTTGGAATTCGTTCCCATTTCTTGGATGGGACCTAAGCATGCACCCAAGGACACATATTTGATTTTTTTCAACCAATTTATATGCATTGGAGCATGTGCATGTATTTCAAATTTGAATTATGCACATAAAATGCCTAGAAAATCCAGTTAATGTATAAAATGGTCCAAACGAAAAATTCCAAAACTTAACGCACCACCCCAGTTGTTCTATGTTGACACTAGATATTTTTTGAAAGCAATAAGAGGCAATGGATATCATTTCGTCCCCAAAGGTGGCACGTTCCCTACCTAAACAACCAGGATTGTTGTGAGAAGCTCTGGTTTGTGAGAAGCTTATACCCAAACCTACCCCAAATGGGACAACTTTTTTACCATGACATGTTGATGCCGCTCCATGATACAATGCCAAGTTTCATGAATTTCAGTCGAGTTTTGGATTTACTTGAATTTAAAAACCGGGTATCTCAACGTTTTGCCGGTAATCAAGATTGCCTTGGTGATGAAATTCATTCCCATTTCTTAGATGGGACCTAAGCATGCATCCAAGGACACATATTTGATTTTTCAACCAATTTATATGCACTCGAACATGTGCATGTATTTCAAATTTGAATTATGCACATAAAATGCCTAGAGAATCTAGTTAATGTATAAAAATGTACAAACCAACCCCGAAAAATTCCAAAACTTACCACAACACTCCTGTTGTTCTATGTTGACACTAGAAATTTTTTTGAAAGCAATAAGAGGCAACGGATATCATTTCATCCCCAAAGGTGACACGTTCCCTACCAAAACCACCAGGCTTGTTGTGAGAAACTCTGGTTTGTGATACCCAAACCTTCCCCAAATGGGACAAAAATTTCACCACGGCATATTGATGTAGCTCCATGATACCATGCCAAGTTTCATGAATTTCAAACGAGTTTTGGATTTACTAGAATTTAAAAACCAGGCATCTCAACGTTTTGCCGGCAATCAATAGTGCCCTAGTGTTTGAAATTCATTCCCTTTTCTTGGATGGGCCCTAAGCATGCACCCAAGGACACATATTTGATTTTTGAACCAATTTATATGCACCGGAGCATGTGCATGTATTTCAAATTTGAATTATGCACATAAAATGCCTAGAAACCCAGTTAATGTATAAAAATGTCAAAACGAACCCCCAAAAATTCCAAACTTAAGACAACACTCCTGTTGTTCTAAGTTGACACTAGAATTTTTTTGAAAGCAATAAGAGGCAACGTATATCATTTTGTCCCCAAAGGTGGCATGTTCCCTACCGAAACCACCAGGCTTGTTGTGCATGTATTTCAAATTTGAATTATGCACATAAAATGCCATAAATCCAGTTAATGTATAAAAATATCCAAACAAACCCCGAAAAATTCCAAAACTTACCACAAAATTGCTGTTGTTCTATGTTGACAGTAGAATTTTTTTGAACGCAATAAGAGGAAACGGATATCGTTTCGTCCTCAAAGGAGACACGTTCCCTACCGAAACCACCAGTCCTGTTGTGAGAAGCTTATACCAAGACCTACCCCAAATGGGACAAAAAATTTACCGTGGCATGTTGATGCCGCTCCATGATGCCATGCCAAGTTTCACGAATTTCAGATGAGTTTTGGATTTACTAGAATTTAAAAACCTGGTATCTCAACGTTTTGCCGACAATCAACAGTGCCCTAGTGTTTGGAATTCATTCCCATTTCTTGGCTGGGACCTGGGCATGCACCCAAGGACACATATTTGATTTTTCAACCAATTTATATGCACAGGAGCATGTGCATGTATTTCAAATTTGAATTATGCACATAAAATGCCTAGAAAATCCAGTTAATGTATAAAAATGTCCAAACGAACCCCGAAAAATTCAAAAACTTACCACAACATTGCTGTTGTTCTATGTTGACAGTAGAATTTTTTTGAACGCAATAAGAGGCAACGGATATCGTTTCGTCCTCAAAGGAGACACGTTCCCTACTGAAACCACCAGGCCTATTGTGAGAAGCTATGGTTTGTGAGAAGCTTATACCCAGACCTGCCCCAAATGGGACAAATTTTTTACCATGGCATGTTGATGCCGCTCCATGATACCATGCCAAGTTTCACGAATTTCAGACGAGTTTTGGATTTACTAGAATTTAAAAACTAGGTATCTCAACGTTTTGCCGACAATCAACAGTGCCCTGGTGTTTGGAATTCGTTCCCATTTCTTGGATGGGACCTAAGCATGCACCCAAGGACACATATTTGATTTTTTTCAACCAATTTATATGCATTGGAGCATGTGCATGTATTTCAAATTTGAATTATGCACATAAAATGCCTAGAAAATCCAGTTAATGTATAAAATGGTCCAAACGAAAAATTCCAAAACTTAACGCACCACCCCAGTTGTTCTATGTTAACACTAGATATTTTTTGAAAGCAATAATAGGCAATGGATATCATTTCGTCCCCAAAGGTGGCACGTTCCCTACCTAAACAACCAGGATTGTTGTGAGAAGCTCTGGTTTGTGAGAAGCTTATACCCAAACCTACCCCAAATGGGACAACTTTTTTACCATGACATGTTGATGCCGCTCCATGATACAATGCCAAGTTTCATGAATTTCAGTCGAGTTTTGGATTTACTTGAATTTAAAAACCAGGTATCTCAACGTTTTGCCGGTAATCAAGATTGCCTTGGTGATGAAATTCATTCCCATTTCTTAGATGGGACCTAAGCATGCATCCAAGGACGCATATTTGATTTTTCAACCAATTTATATGCACTCGAACATGTGCATGTATTTCAAATTTGAATTATGCACATAAAATGCCTAGAGAATCCAGTTAATGTATAAAAATGTACAAACCAACCCCGAAAAATTCCAAAACTTACCACAACACTCCTGTTGTTCTATGTTGACACTAGAAAATTTTTTGAAAGCAATAAAGGCAACGGATATCGTTTCATCCCCAAAGGTGACACGTTCCCTACCAAAACCACCAGGCTTGTTGTGAGAAACTCTGGTTTGTGATACCCAAACCTTCCCCAAATGGGACAAAAATTTCACCACGGCATATTGATGTAGCTCCATGATACCATGCCAAGTTTCATGAATTTCAAACGAGTTTTGGATTTACTAGAATTTAAAAACCAGGTATCTCAACGTTTTGCCGGCAATCAACAGTGCCCTAGTGTTTGAAATTCATTCCCTTTTCTTGGATGGGCCCTAAGCATGCACCCAGGGACACATATTTGATTTTTGAACCAATTTATATGCACCGGAGCATGTGCATGTATTTCAAATTTGAATTATGCACATAAAATGCCTAGAAACCCAGTTAATGTATAAAAATGTCAAAACGAACCCCCAAAAATTCCAAACTTAAGACAACACTCCTGTTGTTCTAAGTTGACACTAGAATTTTTTTGAAAGCAATAAGAGGCAAAGTATATCATTTTGTCCCCAAAGGTGGCATGTTCCCTACCGAAACCACCAGGCTTGTTGATGCCGCTCCATGATACCATGCTGAGTTTCATGAATTTCAGTCGAGTTTTGGATTTACATGAATTTAAAAACCAGGTATCTCAACATTTTGCCGCTAATCAACAGTGCCTTGGTGTTTGAAATTCATTCCCATTTCTTGGATGGGATCTAATCATGCACCCAAGGACACATATTTGATTTTTGTACCAATTTATATGCACTGGAACATGTGCATGTATTTCAAATTTGAATTATGCACATAAAATGCCTAGAAAATCCAGTTAATGTATAAAAATGTACAAACCAACCCCGAAAAATTCCAAAACTTACCACAACACTCCAGTTGTTCTATGTTGACACTAGAAAATTTTTGAAAGCAATAAGAGGCAACGGATATCGTTTTGCCCCCAAAGGTGACACGTTCCCTATCGAAACCACCAGGCTTGTTGTGAGAAGCTCTGGTTTGTGAAAAGCTTATACCCAAACCTTCCCCAAATGGGACAAAAATATCACCACGGCATATTGATGCCGCTCCATGATACCATGCCAAGTTTCATGAATTTCAGACGAGTTTTCAATTTACTAGAATTTAAAAACTAGGTATCTCAATGTTTTGCCGGCAATCAATAGTACCCTAGTGTTTGAAATTCATTCCCATTTCATGGATGGGACCTAAGCAAGCACCCAAGGACACATATTTGATTTTCACATAAAATGCCTAGAAAATCCAGTTAATGTATAAAAATGTCCAAACGAACCGCAAAAAATTCCAAAACAAACACAACATTGCTGTTGTTCTATGTTGACAGTAGAATTTTTTTGAACACAATAAGAGGCAATGGATATCGTTTCATCCTTAAAGGAGACACGTTCCCTACCGAATCCACCAGGCCTGTTGTGAGAAGCTATTGTTTGTGAGAAGCTTATACCCAGACCTGCCCCAAATGGGACAAAAATTTTACCATGGCATGTTGATGCCGCTCCATGATACCATGCCAAGTTTCACGAATTTCAGACGAGTTTTGGATTCAGTAGAATTTAAAAACCAGGTATCTGAACGTTTTGCCGGCAATCAACAGTGCCCTGGTGTTTGAAATTCGTTCCCATTTCTTGGATGGGACCTAAGAATGGACCCAAGGACACATATTTGATTTTTCAACCAATTTATATGCATTGGATCATGTGCATGTATTTCAAATTTCAATTATGCATATAAAGAGCCTAGAAAACCCAGCTAATGTATAAAAATGTCCAAACGAGCCCCTTAAAAATTCTAGAAATTAATACAGCACCCGTGTTGTTCTATGTTGACACTAGAAAATTTTTGAAAGCAATAAGAGGCAACAGATATTGTTTCGTCCCCAAAGGTGGCATGTTTCCTACCAAAACCACCAGGATTGTTGTGAGAAGCTCTGGTTTGTGAGAAGCTTATACCCAAACCTGCCCCAAATGGGACAACTTTTTTACCACGGCATGTTGATGCCGCTCCATGATACCATGCCAAGTTTCATGAATTTCAGTCGAGTTTTGGACTTACTAGAATTTAAAAACGAGGTATCTCAACGTTTTTTCGGCAATCAACAGTGCCCTGGTGTTTGAAATTCATTCCCATTTCTTGGCTGGGACCTAAGCATGCACCCAAGGACACATATTTGATTTTTCAACCATTTTATATGCACTGGAGCATGTGCATGTATGATAACCCACAAGTATAGGGGATCGCAACAGTTTTTGATAAGTAAGAGTGTCCAACCCAACAAGGAGCTAAAGGTAGAACAAATATTCCCTCAAGTTCTATCGACCACCAATACAACTCTACGCACACTTGACGTTCGCTTTACCTAGAACAAGTATGAAACTAGAAGTACTTTGTAGGTGTTGTTGGATAGGTTTGCAAGATAATAAAGAACACAAAAATAAAACTAGGGGCTGTTAAAGAAAAGAAGCAACTAAAGTAAATATAGCGAGTGTGGAAAAGTGCTGGTAGGAGTTGCGAAATTGCCCCTAAGCAATTGACTACTTTACTAGACCGATAGCAAGTATTATGTGAGAGAGGCCACTGCTAGCATGTCATCCCTGACTTGGAATTCTATGCACTTATGATTGGAACTATTAGCAAGCATCCGCAACTACTAACTTTCATTAAGGTAAAACCCAACCATAGCATTAAGCTAAATTGGTCCCCCTTCAATCCCGTATGCATCAATTTCTATGCTAGGTTGAAGCTTCTGTCACTCTTGCCCTCCAATACATAGTCCTATCAACATACAACTAACCCTATGGTGTGATCCACGTGCGCGCTCATATGATGGGCACCAAAGGACAGCAACATAACCACAAGAAAATTAAATCAATCATAGAAATTCATCAACCACCGATAGGACAACGAAAATCTACTCAGACATCATAGGATGGCAACACATCATTGCATAATAATATGAAGCATAAAGCACAATATTCATGTAGAGGGTACAACGGGTTGCGGGAGAGTGGACTGCTCTAGATAGAGGGGGGAAGGTGATGGAGATGTTGGTGAAGATGGCGGAGGTGTTGGTGTAGATCGCGGGGATGATGATGGCCACAGTGGTGTTCCGGCGCCACCGGAGGAGAGGGGGAGAGGGGGCCCCTTCTTCCTCTTCTTCCTTGACCTCCTCCCTAGATGGGAGAAGGGTTTCCCCTCTGGTCCTTGGCCTCCATGGCATGGGAGGGGCGAGAGCCCCTCCGAGATTGGATCTATCGCTCTGTTTCTCTCTGGTTCTGCGTTCTGTTCTGGCTCTGTTTCACCGTTTCGTATATATATGGAGATCCATAACTCCGATTGGCCTAAAACCTTTGCCGTGATTTTTTTTTCGAATATTGGCTTTCTTGCGGCAAAAGAAGAGCGTCAACCGCTTTACGGTGGGCTCACGAGGGTAGGGGCGCGCCCTAGGGGGGGCGCCCCCTGCCTCGTGACCACCTCGGGCACTGGTTTGCATTGATTTTCCTTCCAAATTTTCCAAAAATAAGCTTCGTCCGTTTTTATCCCGTTTGGACTCCGTTTGATATGGATATTCTGCCAAACCAAAAACATGCAACAAACATGAACTGGCACTGGGCACTGGATCAATATGTTAGTCCCAAAAATAATATAAAAAGTTGCCAAAAAGTATATGAATATTGGCATGGAACAATCAAAAATTATAGATACGATGGAGACGTAGCAGCATCCCCAAGCTTAATTCCTGCTTGTCCTCAAGTAGGTAAGTGATAAAAAAAGATAATTTTTGATGTGGAATGCTACCTAGCATAATCTTGATCATATGTTTAATCATGGCATGAATATTAAGACACGAGTGATTCAAAGCAATAGTCTATCATTTGACATAAAAACAATAATACTTCAAGCATACCAACCAAACAATTATGTCTTATTGAAATAACATAGCAAAAGAAATCTCATCCCTACAAAATCATATAGTCTCGCTATGCTCCTTCTTCACCACACAAAGCATTCACATCATGCACAACCCCGATGACAGGCCAAGCAATTGTTTCATACTTTGACGTTTCTCAAACCTTTTCAACTTTCATGCAATACATGAGCGTGAGCCATGGACATAGCACTATAGGTGGAATAGAATATGATGGTGGGGGTTATGTGGAGAAGACAAAAAGGAGAAAGTCTCACATCAACTAGGCGTATCAACGGGCTATGGAGATGCCCATTAATAGATATCAATGTGAGGAGTAGGGATTGCCATGCAACGGATGCACTAGAGCTATAAGTATATGAAAGCTCAAACTAAAACTAAGTGGGTGTGCATCCAACTTGCTTGCTCATGAAGACCTAGGGCATTTGAGGAAGCCCATCGTTGGAATATACAAGCCAAGTTCTATAATGAAAATTCCCACTAGTATATGAAAGTGATAACTCAAGAGACTCTCTATATGAAGAACATGGTGCTACTTTGAAGCACAAGTGTGGTAAAAGGATAGTAACATTGCCCCTTCTCTCTTTTTCTCTCATTTTTTTGTTTTCTTTTTTTTTTCTCTTTTTTTTGGGCCTTCTCTTTTGTTGGCCTTTCTCTTTTTTAATTTTTTTTATTTCGTCCGGAGTCTCATCCCGACTTGTGGGGGAATCATAGTCTCCATCATCCTTTCCCCACTGGGGTAATGTCCTAATAATGATGATCATCACACTTTTATTTACTTACAACTCAATATTACAACTCGATATCTAGAACAAAGATATGACTCTATATGAATGCCTCTGGTGGTGTACCGGGATGTGCAATGATCTAACGTAGCAATGAAATCAAAAAATGGACAAGCCTTGAAAACCTCATGCTAGCTATCTTACGATCATGCAAAGCAATATGACAATGAATGCTCAAGTCATGTATATGATGATGGTGGAAGTTGCATGGCAATATATCTCGGAATGGCTATGGAAATGCCATGATAGGTAGGTATGGTGGCTGTTTTGAGGAAGATATATGGTGGGTTTATGGTACCGGTGAAAGTTGCGCGGTACTAGAGAGGCTAGCAATGGTGGAAGGGTGAGAGTGCATATAATCCATGGACTCAACATTAGTCATAAAGAACTCACATACTTATTGCAAAAATGTATTAGTCATCGAAACAAAGTACTACGAGCATGCTCCTAGGGGGATAGATTGGTAGGAAAAGACCATCGCTCGTCCCCGACCGCCACTCATAAGGAAGACAATCAATAAACACCTCATGCTCTGACTTCGTTACATAATGGTTCACCATACGTGCATGCTACGGGACCTGCAAACCTCAACACAAGTATTTCTCAATTTCACAATTACTCGACTAGCATGACTCTAAATATCACCGCCTTTATATCGCAAAACTATTGCAAGGAATCAAACATATCATATTCAGCGATCTACAAGTTTATGTAGGATTTTATGACTAACCATGTGAATGAACAGTTCCTGTCATCTCTCTAAATAGATATAAGTGAAGCAAGAGAGTTTAATTCTTTCTACAAAACATATGCCCGTGCTCTAACAAATATAAGTGAAGCAAAAGAGCATTCTACAAATGGTGGTTGTCTAAGTAAAGAGAAACAGGCAATCCAAACTTCAAATGATATAAGTGAAGCACATGAAGCATTCTATAAAGCCATACTCAAAAAAATATAAGTGAAGTGTAAAGAGCATTCTATAAATCAACCAAGGACTATCTCATACCAGCATGGTGCATAAAAATAAAAATAAAAACCTAAATGCAAAAGACGCTCCAAGACTTGCACATATCGCATGAACGAAACGAATCCGAAAACATACCGATACTTGTTGAAGAAAGAGGGGATGCCTCCCCAGCATCCCCAAGCTTGAGCTCTTGCCTCTCTTCCTTCTTCTCACATCGAGACCTTCTCGATCATCGAACACTTCATCCACACAAAACTCCAACAGAAAACTCGGTAAGATCCGTTAGTATAATAAAGCAAATCACTACTCTAAGTACTGTTGCAAACCAATTCATATTTTGTTTTTGCATTGTCTCTACTGTAAGATAACTTTTCCATGGCTTAATCCACTGATATAAATTTATAGTTTCATCAAAACAAGCAAACTATGCATCAAAAACAGAATCTGTCTAAAACAGAACAGTCTGTAGCAATCTGAATATTCACCATACTTCTGATACTTGAAAAATTCTGCCAAAATTAGGAAAAATAAACAATTTGTACAGCAAGACAGTGCAAAAAGAGTCAGAACCATTTGACGTTCCAGTAAAAAAAATTAAAATTCATGCACTACAGCCAAAGTTTTTGTCCTGCACTGCATAAACCAACAAGCATCGTAAACATCCTAAAGGCAAACCTTGGCACATTATTATTATAATGCAATGGAATTGTACAAGGGGATAATTATTTTTGTTGAAAAGTTTCTGTAATTAAGATTCACAAAGTTCCCATGGGCATGAACAAAGTTCAAGGACGTCCCACATTTTCACAATGCTCGTCTCTCTCACATTCACTTTTCTTTTTGAAAAAGTTTTGGGTTCCCCTCTTTATTTTTGTTGTTTTTAAAATATATGAAAGTACTCAACAGAAATAAATGACTCTCTAAAACTTCTGGGTTGTCTCCCTGGCAGCGCTTTCTTTAAAGCCATTAAGCTAGGCATATAGTGCTCAAGTAGTGAATCCACCCGGATCCCAAGGTATATCAAAGCCAATTTTAATTAACAATGATTTGTAATTTAGTAGTGATCACAAAGCAACATATATCAAGCAATGACGAAGTCTAACTCTCTTCCTATGCAGCGGCATGTCATAAGAGAACAATTCATGCACACCTAGTAAAGGCCAATGCATAGTATAAACAGCTTCTTGCCATTTTATCATGTTGGAAACATAGAGAGGTGGAGATATAGTTCCTTTCTCATAATAATTTCAAGTAGGAGCAGCAAGCACATGCATATTATATTTATCGAAATCATCATGTGCAACGGTAAAAGGCAACCCATCAATATAATCCTTAATAAGTGCAAACTTCTCCAATATAGTATAATAGGGAGAATTCAAAAAGATAATAGGACTATCATGCGTGGGTGCAATAGCAACAATTTCATGTTTAACATAAGTAACTATAGCAAGTTCATCTCCATAAGCATAATTCATATTGGCATCTTGGCCATAAGCATAGCAAGCATCATCAAAAAGGGATATTTCAAGAGAATCAATGGGATCATAACTGTCATCATAGCAATCATCCTTTGGTAAGCACGAAGGGGAATTAAACAATGTATGAGTTGAAGAGTTACTCTCATTAGAAGGTGGGCATGGGTGATCAATCCGCTCTTCCTCCTTTTGTTCTTTGCTCTCCTCCTCATCTTTTTCATCCAATGAGCTCACAGTTTCATCAATTTCTTCTTCCATAGACTCCTGCAAAATATTAGTATCTTCTTGGACAGCGGAGTAGTCCTCAATATATAGTTTAACATAAGCATTAGAAGCATAATTCTCATAAAAATATTCAAGCATGGCAAAATTTTCATATTTGTGAAGAGTAGCATCATACTTTTCAATCAAAGAAGCAATTTCAGAAGCACCCTTAAAAGCAACAAATTCTTCAATTTGTTGAACATCATAGTAATTATAAACACCCTTAGCATATGAAGATACGATTCCATTATTACTAAACTCACATTGATAGGGAAGGTGTTTCTTAGGGTTTTCAGAACAACAAGTAAAATCATATATTTCACATAAATTCCAAGCATAGCATTGCAAACGTTGAATTTGACTCCATAATAGTTTCCCTTTTTCAGATATACAGTGTCGCACATAACAAGCATGATCATCTAAAGATTTGCCCTCAACTAAGCTAGTTGGGGTTTCGGCACGAGCACAAAGGGATCGAAGATGATCCAAGTAAAAAGCTTCAGCAGTGTGATAGATTTTGAGTGGTTCTTCAACCATTGGTTTAGTAGGTACAACTAATTTTTTTGGTATTTTGCGTTTCCTACCCATAACTAAAGGTAGAAAACAACTAAGAACAGCAAATAAAAATTACTTAGTGATAAAGCAAACAAGCACACACGAGAATATTCACCCCACGCTATTGCTCCCCGGCAACGACGCTAGAAAAAGGTCTTGATAACCCACAAGTATAGGGGATCGCAACAGTTTTCGATAAGTAAGAGTGTCGAACCCAACGAGGAGCTAAAGGTAGAACAAATATTCCCTCAAGTTCTATCGACCACCGATACAACTCTACGCACGCTTGACGTTCGCTTTACCTAGAACAAGTATGAAACTAGAAGTACTTTGTAGGTGTTGTTGGATAGGTTTGCAAGATAATAAAGAGCACGAAAATAAAACTAGGGGCTGTTAAGGTAAAGAAGCAACTAAAGTAAATATAGCGAGTGTGGAAAAGTGGTGGTAGGAGTTGCAAAATTGCCCCTAAGAAATTGACTACTTTACTAGACCGATAGCAAGTATTATGTGGGAGAGGCCACTGCTAGCATGTCATCCCTGACTTGGAATTCTATGCACTTATGATGGGAACTATTAGCAAGCATCCGCAACTACTAACGTTCATTAAGGTAAAACCCAACCATAGCATTAAGATAAATTGGTCCCCCTTCAATCCCGTATGCATAAATTTCTATGCTAGGTTGAAGCTTCTAACACTCTTGCCCTCCAATACATAGTCCTATCAACATACAACTAACCCTATGGTGTGATCCACGTGCGCGCTCATATGATGGGCACCAAAGGACAGCAACATAACCACATGCAAATTAAATCAATCATAGCAATTCATCAACCACCGATAGGACAACGAAAATCTACTCAGACATCATAGGATGGCAACACATCATTGGATAATAATATGAAGCATAAAGCACCATGTTCAAGTAGAGGGCACAGCGGGTTGCGGGAGAGTGGACTGCTGTAGATAGAGGGGGTAAGGTGATGGAGATGTTGGTGAAGATGGCGGAGGTGTTGGTGTAGATTGTGGTGATGATGATGGCCACGGCGGCGTTCCGGCGCCACCGGAGGAGAGGGGGAGAGGGGCCCCTTCTTCCTCTTCTTCCTTGACCTCCTTCCTATATGGGAGAAGGGTTTCCCCTCTGGTCCTTGGCCTCCATGGCATGGGAGGGGCGAGAGCCCCTCCGAGATTGGATCTATCGCTCTGTTTCTCTCTGGTTCTGCGTTCTGTTCTGGCTCTGTTTCACCGTTTCGTATATCTATGGAGATCCGTAACTACGATTGGCCTGAAACCTTCGCCGTGATTTTTTTCCGAATATTAGCTTTTTTGCGGCAAAAGAAGAGTATCAACCGCCTTACGGTGGGCTCACGAGGGTAGGGGGCGCGCCCTAAGGGGGGGCGCCCCCCTGCCTCGTGACCACCTCGGGCACTGGTTCGCGTTGATTTTCCTTCCAAATTTTCCATATTTTCCAAAAATGACCTCCGTCCGTTTTTATCCCATTTGGACTCCGTTTGATATGGATATTCTGCGAAACCAAAAACATGCAACAGACAGGAACTGGCACTGGGCACTGGATCAATATGTTAGTCCCAAAAATAATATAAAAAGTTGCCAAAAAGTATATGAAAGTTGAATAATATTGGCATGGAACAATCAAAAATTATAGATACGACGGAGACGTATCAATGTATTTCAATTTTGAATTATGCACATAAAATGCCTAGAAAATCCAGTTAATGTATAAAAATGTCCAAATGAACCCCGAAAAATTCCAAAACTTACCACAACATTCCTGTTGTTCTATGTTGACAGTAGAATTTTTTTGAATGCAATAAGAGGCAACGGATATTGTTTCGTCCTCAAAGGAGACACGTTCCCTACCGAAACCACCAGGCCTGTTGTGAGAAGCTATGGTTTGTGAGAAGTTTATACACAGACCTGCCCCAAATGGGACAAAATTTTTACCATGGCATGTTGATGCCGCTCCATGATACCATGCCAAGTTTCACGAATTTCAGACGAGTTTTGGATTTACTAGAATTTAAAAACCAGGTATCTCAACATTTTCCGGGCAATCAACAGTGCCCTGGTGTTTGAAATTCGTTCCCGTTTCTTGGATGGGATCTAAGCATGCACCCAAGGACACATATTTGTTTTTTCAACCAATTTATATGCATTGGAGCATGTGCATGTATTTCAAATTTGAATTATGCACATAAAATGCCTAGAAAATCCAGTTAATGTATAAAAATGTCCAAACGAACCTCGAAAAATTCCTGAACTTAACACAGCACCCCTGTTGTTCTATGGTGACACTAGAAAATATTTGAAAGCAATAAGAGGCAACTGATATCGTTTCGTCCATAAAGGTGGCACATTCCCTACCGAAACCACCAAGATTGTTGTGAGAAGCTTATACCCAAATATACCCCAAATGGGACAATTTTTTTACCATGACATGTTGATGCCGCTCCATGATACCATGCCAAGTTTCATGGATTTCAGTCGAGTTTGGGATTTACTTGAATTTAAAAACCAGGTATCTCAACGTTTTGCCGGTAATCAACAGTGCCTTGGTGTTTCAAATTCATTCCCATTTCTTGGATGGGACCTAAGCATGCACCCAATGACACATATTTGATTTTTCAACCTTATATGCACTGGAACATGTGCATGTATTTCAAATTTGAATTATGCACATATAATTCCTAGAAAATCTAATTAATGTATAAAAATGTACAAACCAACCCCGAAAAATTCCAAAACTTACCACAACACTCCTGTTGTTCTATGTTGACACTAGAAATTTTTTGAAAGCAATAAGAGGTAACGAATATCGTTTAGTCCCAAATGGTGACACGTTCCCTACCGAAACCACCAGGCTTGTTGTGAGAAGCTCTGGTTTGTGAGAAGCTTATACCCAAACCTGCCCCAAATGGGACAAAAATTTCGCCACGGCATATTGATGCCGCTCCATGATACCATGCCAAGTTTCATGAATTTCAGACGAGTTTTGGATTTACTAGAATTTAAAAACCAGGTATCTCAATGTTTTGCCGGCAATCAACAGTCCCCTGGTGTTTGAAATTCATTCCCATTTCTTGGATGGGCCCTAAGCATGCACCCAAGGAAGAATATTTGATTTTGAACCAATTTATATGCAATGGAGCATGTGCATGTGTTTCAAATTTGAATTATGCACATAAAATGCCTAGGAAACCCATTTAATGTATAAAAATGTCAAAACGAACCCCCAAAAATTCAAAAACTTAAGACAACACTCTTATTCTTCCATGTTTACCCTAGAAATTTTTTGAAAGCAATAATAGGCAACATATATCGTTTCGTCCCCAAAGGTGGCACGTTCCCTACCGAAACCACCAGGCTTGTTGTGAGAAGCTCTGGTTTGTGAGAAGCTTATAAACCCAAACGTGCCCCAAACAGGACAAAAATTTTACCACGACATGTTGATGACGCTCCATGATACCATGCCAAGTTTCACGGATTTCAGACGAGTTTTGGATTTAGTAGAATTTAAAAACCAGGTAACTCAACGTTTTGCCGACAATGAACAGTGCCCTGGTGTTTGAAATTCGTTCCCATTTCTTGGATAGACCTAAGCATGGACCCAAGGACACATATTTGATTTTTCAACCAATTTATATGCATTGGAGCATGTGCATGTATTTCAAATTTGAATTATGCACATAAAGATCCTAGAAAACCTAGTTAATGTATAAAAATGTCCAAATGAGCCCCGAAAAATTCCAGAAATTAACACAGCACCCCTGTTGTTGTATGTTGACACTAGAAATTTTTTGAAAGCAATAATAGGCAACGAATATCGTTTCATCCCCAAAGGTGGCACGTTCCTACCAAACCACCTGGATTGTTGTGAGAAACTTATACCCAGACCTGCCCCAAATGGGACAAAATTTTTACCATGGCATGTTGATGCCGCTCCATGATACCATGCCAAGTTTCACGAATTTCAGACGAGTTTTGGATTTACTAGAATTTAAAAACCAGGTATCTCAACATTTTCCGGGCAATCAACAGTGCCCTGGTGTTTGAAATTCGTTCCCGTTTCTTGGATGGGACCTAAGCATGCACCCAAGGACACATATTTGTTTTTTCAACCAATTTATATGCATTGGAGCATGTGCATGTATTTCAAATTTGAATTATGCACATAAAATGCCTAGAAAATCCAGTTAATGTATAAAAATGTCCAAACGAACCTCGAAAAATTCCTGAACTTAACACAACACCCCTGTTGTTCTATGGTGACACTAGAAAATATTTGAAAGCAATAAGAGGCAACGGATATCATTTTGTCCATAAAGGTGGCACATTCCCTACCGAAACCACCAAGATTGTTGTGAGAAGCTCTGGTTTGTGAGAAGCTTATACCCAAATATACCCCAAATGGGACAATTTTTTTACCATGACATGTTGATGCCGCTCCATGATACCATGCCAAGTTTCATGGATTTCAGTCGAGTTTGGGATTTACTTGAATTTAAAAACCAGGTATCTCAACGTTTTGCCGGTAATCAACAGTGCCTTGGTGTTTGAAATTCATTCCCATTTCTTGGATGGGACCTAAGCATGCACCCAATGACACATATTTGATTTTTCAACCTTATATGCACTGGAACATGTGCATGTATTTCAAATTTGAATTATGCACATAATATTCCTAGAAAATCTAACTAATGTATAAAAATGTACAAACCAACCCTGAAAAATTCCAAAACTTACCACAACACTCCTGTTTTTCTATGTTGACACTAGAAATTTTTTGAAAGCAATAAGAGGCAAGGAATATCGTTTAGTCCCAAATGGTGACACGTTCCCTACCGAAACCACCAGGCTTGTTGTGAGAAGCTCTGGTTTGTGAGAAGCTTATACCCAAACCTGCCCCAAATGGGACAAAAATTTCACCACGTCATATTGATGCCGCTCCATGATACCATGCCGAGTTTCATGAATTTCAGACGAGTTTTGGATTTACTAGAATTTAAAAACCAGGTATCTCAATGTTTTGCCGGCAATCAACAGTCCCCTGGTGTTTGAAATTCATTCCCATTTCTTGGATGGGCCCTAAGCATGCACCCAAGGAAGCATATTTGATTTTGGACCAATTTATATGCAATGGAGCATATGCATGTGTTTCAAATTTGAATTATGCACATAAAATGCCTAGGAAACCCAGTTAATGTATAAAAATGTCAAAACGAACCCCCAAAAATTCAAAAACTTAAGACAACACTCTTATTCTTCTATGTTGACCCTAGAAATTTTTTGAAAGCAATAATAGGCAACATATATCGTTTCGTCCCCAAAGGTGGCACATTCCCTACCGAAACCACCAGGCTTGTTGTGAGAAGCTCTGGTTTGTGAGAAGCTTATAAACCCAAACGTGCCCCAAACAGGACAAAATTTTTACCACGACATGTTGATGACGCTCCATGATACCATGCCAAGTTTCACGGATTTCAGACGAGTTTTGGATTTAGTAGAATTTAAAAACCAGGTAACTCAACGTTTTGCCGGCAATGAACAGTGCCCTGGTGTTTGCAAATCGTTCCCATTTCTTGGATAGACCTAAGCATGGACCCAAGGACACATATTTGATTTTTCAACCAATTTATATGCATTGGAGCATGTGCATGTATTTCAAATTTGAATTATGCACATAAAGATCCTAGAAAACCTAGTTAATGTATAAAAATGTCCAAATGAGCCCCGAAAAATTCCAGAAATTAACACAGCACCCCTGTTGTTGTATGTTGACACTAGAAATTTTTTGAAAGCAATAAGAGGCAACGGATATCGTTTCGTCCCCAATGGTGGCACGTTCCTACCTAAACCACCTGGATTGTTGTGAGAAGCTTATACCCAAAGCTGCCCCAAATGGGACAACTTTTTTACCATGACATGTTGATGCCGCTCCGTGATACCATGCCAAGTTTCATGAATTTCAGTCGAGTTTTGGATTTCCTAGAATTTAAAAACGAGGTATCTCAATGTTTTGCCGGTAATCAACAGTGCCATAGTGTTTAAAATTCTTTCCCATTTCTTGGATGGGACCTAAGCATGCACCCAAGGACACATATTTGATTTTTAACCAATTTATATGCACTGGATCATGTGCATGTATTTCAAATTTGAATTATGCACATAAAATGCCTAGAAAATCTAGTTAATGTATAAAAATGTCCAAACGAACCCCAAATAATTCCAAAACTTACCCCAACACTCATGTTGTTCTATGTTGACACTAGAAAATTTTTGGAAGCAATAAGAGGCAACAGATATCGTTTCGTCCCCAAAGGTGATACGTTCCCTACCGAAACCACCAGGCTTGTTGTGATAAGCTCTGGTTTGTGAGAAGCTTATACCCAACCCTACCCCAAATGGGACAAAAATTTTACCACGACATATTGATGCCTCTCCATGATACCGTGCCAAGTTTCATGAATTTCAGACGAGTTTTGGATTTAAACTAGGTATCTCAATGTTTTGCCGGCAATCAACAGTGCCCTGGTGTTTGAAATTCATTCCCATTTCTTGGATGGGACCTAAGCATGCACCCAAGGACACATATTTGATTTTTCAACCAATTTATATGCACTGGAGCATGTGCATGTATTTTAAATTTGAATTATGCACATAGCCTAGGAAACCGAGTTAACGTATAAAAATGTCCAAACGAACTCCCAAAAATTCCAAAACTTAAGACAACACTCCTGTTGTTCTATGTTGACACAAGATTTTTTTTGAAAGCAATAAGAGACAACGGATATCGTTTCGTCCCCAATGATGGCACGTTCCCTACTGAAACCACCACACTTGTTGTGAGAAGCTCTGGTTTGTGAGGAGCTTATACCCAAACCTGCCCAAACGGGACAAATTTTTTACCACAACATGTTGATGCCACTCCATGATACCATGCCAAGTTTCACGAATTTCAGACGAGTTTTGGATTTAGTAGAATTTTAAAACTAGGTATCTCAATGTTTTGCCGACAATCAATAGTGCCCTGGTGCTTGTAATTCATTCCCATTTCTTGGATGGGACCTAAGCATGCACCCAAGGACACATATTTGATTTTTCAACCAATTTATATGCACTGGAGCATGTGCATGTATTTCAAGTCTTAGTTATGCACATAAAATGCCTAGAAAACTAGTTAATGCATAAAAATGTCCAAACGAACCCCAAAAAATTCCAAAACTTAACACACCGGTCGTGTTGTTCTATGTTAACACTAGAAATGTTTTGAAAGTAATTAGAAGCAACGAATATCATTTCGTCCCCAAAGGTGGGACGTTCCCTACCAAAACCACCAGGCTTGTTGTGAGAAGCTCTGGTTTGTGAGAAGCTTATACCCAAACCTGCCCCAAATGGGACAACTTTCTTACCACGACATGTTGATGCCGCTCCATGATACCATGCCAAGTTCCATGAATTTGAAACAAATTTTGGATTTACTAGAATTTAAAAACCAGGTATCTCATCGTTTTGCCGGCAATCAATAGTACCCTGGTGTTTCAAATTCACCCCTATTTCTTGGACGGGACCTAAGCATGCACCCAAGGACACATATTTGATTTTTCAACCAATTTATATGCACTGGAGCATGTGTATGTATTTCAAATTTGAATTATGCACATAAAATGCCTAAAAACCCTGTTAATGTATAAAAATGTCCAAACGAACCCCGAAAAAATTCCAAAACTTAACACGCCACTCCTGTTGTTGTATGTTGACACTAGGAAATTTTTGAAAGCAATAAGTGGCAATAGATATCGTTTTGTCCCCAAAGGTGCCATGGTGTTCGAAATTCATCCCCATTTCTTGCATGGGACATAAGCATAAACCCATGGACATAAGCAGATAAAATGTCTAGCAATTCAAACACCGTCCATTGCCGCTATGACCCCATTATGTAATTCAAATCATGATGGAAAATCAAGTAGATGCCACACAGTTTATTATCACCAACCATGTGAGATGCAGTACAAAATATCCTGGAGCACCGTCGGTGTATAGTACACCTATGGCTTACGCGAGAAGGTGTGTCGGCTATAGTCCACAGCCGGCGTGTCAAGCACACTAGCTCTGTCCCCAAATACTCCCGCCTCTGCATCCCTCGCAATCTCGAAACTATTACTGCCTTGTAATCTCGAAAATATCTACCGTCAGGAAGGTTTTAATGTTTGATAGCACACGATTAGTATGTGCGGACCATGTGCGATGTCTGTTACTCCCTCTCTGCTTCAGTCCCTTGATTCAAATTTTTAGTAGCCCCGACATTTTACTCCCGCCTCTGCATCCCTCGCAATCTCAAAAATATCTGCTCGCCCTTGATCCAAATTTTCATTAGCCCCGCCTTGTTAGTCCTGCCTAGTAAAATTTTCAGTTGCCACAGTATTTCCTCAAACACTACCTTGCCCCCCCGCTCTACACACACCACACACTCCCCAAAACCCCTGCCCACACAGACACACACCACCCTCGAAAACATTGTTAGCTCGCTGCCATCGCCGTCGCCTCCATCCTCAACCTCTGCCTGTGTGCCGGGGAGCTCGAGCAGCCAATGGACAAAAAGAGGTTTATCGCGGCCTTTTCACCCGACGCCAATGAGGTGGCCGCCAAGGTGTCGCAGTCGTCCTACGCGGGCTCGATCCGCCGTCGCCGGTCCCCCGATCAGCCCGCCGCTGTGCCCCTATGCAGGTTCGAGGACTTCCCTGTCCTCCCTCAGACCCGACAACCAACGAGGTCCCACCTCGAGGTCCGGCAACGGCGGTGGGGGACGTGTGTCGACGAGATTACAAACCAGGAGACCCACACCTGCCGGTGGCTCGGTAGCTTCCACACGGCCGAGCTCGCAGCCATGGAGTACGACCGCTGGGAGGTCCGCTACCATGGCACGGCGGCTAGGTTCAATTTCCCATTCGACACACGTCCACTCGACCTCGTTCCGCCGGAGCCGGGGGAGGTGAGTGTCAGTGTCAAAACCGGCCGATCTCGGGTAGGGGGTCCCAAACTGTGCGTCTGAGGATCGAAGGAAACATGAGTCAAGGGTGACATGATGTTTACCCAGGTTCGGGCCCTCTTAATGGAGGTAAAACCCTACATCCTGTTTGATTGTATTTGATGAGTATAGGGGTTACAACAATCGATCTACCTCGAGATTGTAATGGCTAAACCCTAGATGTCTAGCCTATGTGATTTGTCTTTGCCCTTAGGGACCAAACCCTCTGGTTTATATAGACACCGGAGGGGTCTAGGGTTATACTGAGTCAGTTTTCAGAGAAAGGAAATAATACGCCCGAACCCTAAGCTTGCCATCCATGCAAAGGAGAGTCCCATCCAGACACGAGGAAAGGTCTTCTGCCTTGTATCTTCATGACCCACTAGTCCGGTCCATATCAAATTGTCCGGACACCCGAGGACCCCTTAGTCCAGGACTTGCTAAGTAGCCCCTAAACCAGTTTTCAATGATGATGTATTCGGCTCGTTGATTGTCTTCGACATTGCAAGGCGGGTTCCTTCTCCGCATACAAAGCAGTCTCTTGAACAAAAGATCTATATCCGGCTCTATATTGTAGCTACAACCCTACACCACAAGGGCATAATGTTTAATAAAGCATATCTTCTTCAGCGAAATGTTATGTCTGGCCTTTTTATTACTTCTATTCGTTTTTGGCCTCCTGCTTCGTATTTTGAGGCATGTCCTTCATTTACATGTCTTATCAAAGCAGAGATCGTGCCCCCTTATTACGGGATTTTCATCAATACGGGTTTGGGTAATCCAACTATGCCGTTCGAACGACCCCTTGGGAATAGGCGAGTTTTAAGGCTAGTGGGGGGGTGACGAGGACATGTACCTAGGGTAGGGTAATAGGCCTGACCTAGACGCCCTCCACAAGGACACTACCCTAAGATCAACGGCATTCAAGGCACATCAGTTTTCATCGACTGGAATCGCCTCAGAGTGCAACCCACTTGACCAACAATTCCACTCGGATAACCCAATTCCATTCGACTAGTATATCACCATTCGACCGTATAAGAAACCACTCGGAATAAGAAGACCTAAAGTCACTCAGGATGGTAACTATTAGGCGTTCACTTCGTAGTGTTAATGATCATTTATATGACTTATTGCTGGCATTACCCGTAACGCCTCACAATTATGTACATTGAACTACTTGTAACATGGGCTGGCTGGGGACCTGGTGCACTCTATATAAGCCACCCCCTCCACTGAGATAAGGGTTCGCACCCCCTATAACTGCACGCATAATCCAGTCGACCGCCTCAGGGCACCGAGACTTAGGGATTTTACTTCCTCCGCGAAAGTCCCGAACTCGTAAATCTTGCGTGCACAACCTCATCGTAGCTAGGATCTTGCCTCCTCCTATGTACCCCCTTTCTACTATCAGACTTAGAACCACGGCAGTTGGCGCCCACCGTGGGGCGGGTGTCTTAGCGAATTCCGGTGAGGTTGCGATTTTTCCGAGTCCCATCATCATGGTTTCCGACGAAGGTTTGGCTGCGGGCCGCGAGATCCGTCTGGGCGCGCTCGCTTTCATCACCGACGAGTCCGCTTGGCTTCAAGAAGCTCCCCTCGATGTCGAGGTGCTCCCCGTCCGCGGGGCGACCCACTTTCGGGCGTGCGTCCAAGCGTCCTTCTGCGGCAACCGTCGACCCTGTATCGGTCAGCTCCGGCAACGTCTTCGCTCCCAACTGTTCATCACTGCAAGCGATCCGGTCGATCATGGCTTCAGCGGTGGATTAAGCATGCAGTGGCTCGCCGAACGGCCACCCCTCAAGTCACGGGAATTGAGCCCGACGAATATTTCTACGGGTTGTTCGACTTGTCGACTGGCTCCCTCAAGACCCTGTCCGAGTGCGACAGTAGCGACCCTGCAGCAGAAGTCCTGATGGTTGACACGCCGCGCAGCCCGCCTGGTTTCTGCCATAGTGACGGCGGCGATGGCGACAGTGATATGTCAGATGTTCACGAAGAATATCGTCCTCAAGCCCTTACTTCGCAGCAGCGAGAGGAGCTGCATCTTCACAATACGGAGGCACTCCACACTCCCATTGTTGGGGAAACCTCTGAGGCTCGGGCCTTGGAGACTGCACGCCTGGCCATGTTGGCTGAGCGCACGCGACTGGAGAACCTTCAGCGTTCACTCAACGATCTCGCTCGACGACTGGTCCCTGAATCCAGTCAACGACATCGGCAATTGTTTCCCCCCGAACATCAGGTATACCGTACTCCAATTCAGAGTCTTACTGCTGCAGCCCACATAGCAGAGTCAATCCAGTATTCCTAGTCAAAGGCCGGAAGAGGTTTGATGCAGATTTGAGCGCTATTCCGTGCAGCGGGAGAGAAGAACACAACAGTTTCCCAGTCGCGCAACAGGATCCATAGCAGATATGTGGTTGCGGAAATTGTCCAATCGGCCAACAACCCAAGATCGCCTCTACGTCATGAGGGCCGAGGACACTGTCAAGAGCAGTACATGGGTCGTAACCACGAGCAATATGATCATCGGTTCGTCCATGAGGACCGTCGCCGAGTGTCCACGCCCCTACGAGGGGCGGATCATATGCACCCTGGTGACCCGATGACAGGCGTATGTATGTTGACGAGCGAAGACATCCAGTCGACCCCAAAGAACCTGGATTTGATGCAAGGTCAATTTTGGTACAAGGTTTGGTCGATCAGAACGGAGCTCACAGAGAAGGACAGGACAGAGATCGACCAATGAGCAGTCGAGTGCATGTATCATGACCTGAATGTTTCAGCAGTGCCATCAGGGCTGCAGAAATCCCTCCCAACTTCAGGTTGGCGACTGGGGTAAGTAAGTTTACCGGTGAATCCAAACCTGACACTTGGCTAGAGGATTACCGAGTGGCTGTACAGATTGGTGGCCTTAATGATGAGGTAGCCATGAAACATCTTCCTTTGATGTTGGAAGGGTCAGCCAGAGCTTGGTTGAATCAGTTAGCTCCTGGCAGCATATTCAGTTGGGAAGAGTTGGCCCAAGTGTTTGTTAGAACATTTGAAGGCACTTGCAAGCGGCCTGCAGGGCTGATAGAGTTGCAGCATTGTGTTCAGAAACTGAATGAGACTTTGAGAGATTACATCCAGAGGTGGACCACTTTGCATCACATAGTGGAAAACGTGTAACCACACCAAGCGGTTTGCGCCTTCAAGGAGGGCGTTCGGTACCGAGAGCTTAACCTGGAATTCGGTCGGACAGGAGATATGACTCTGACCCGAATGATGGAAATAGCCACTCGGTACGCTAACGGTGAGGAAGAAGACCGGCTCCGCAGCGGCAAGAGCAAACCAGTCGCCCAAGACACCGGAGGAGGTAATTCCAATCAGAAATAGAAGCACAAGGCCGAACCCATCGCTCCTGGTGAAGCCACAACAATGACTTAGGGAAAATTCAAGGGAAAACCTAAAGGACCATGGGTCCCCAAAAAGGTGAAGGATTCGGCAGGAAATGATGTGTTAGATTTGTCGTGTCATATACACACCAAAGTGGATGAAGAGGGAAACCTGATTTATCCCAAGCATACCACTCGATAGTGTCAACTCCTTGGGAGGGCCAGCCCAAGGAGAAAGAGAAAGAGTCTGATAAGGACGAAGACAAAGAGGAAGATGATGGTTTCCCCAACATCAATGCCACTTTGGTGATTTTTGCTGACGTTGAGAGCAAAAGTCGATTGAAAGTCATTAACAGAGAAGTGAACATGGATGCTCCGGCAACGCCAACATGTTTGAAGTGGTCTAAGACTCCCATTACATTCGACCAATCTGACCATCCGGCACGTGTTGCTACCCCAGGGCGGCAAGCATTGGTGGTCGACCTGGTCGTTGGGGGTACTCGATTGACCAAGGTCCTGATGGATGGTGGCAGTGGCTTGAACATTTTGTATGCTGAGACTCTCCGAGAGATGGGCATCCCGATGTTCAAGCTCAATGAAAGCAATATGCGCTTCCACGGTGTCATCCCTGGGAAAAAAGCTGATTCACTCGGCCAGATCACTCTTGACGTGGTTTTCGGTGATTCAAAGAATTATCAAGGAAAAGTTGACATTTCAAGTTGTGGATTTTCACAGTGCTTATCATGCTATTATGGGCAGGCCTGCTTATGATCGCTTCATGGCTCGACCATGTTACGTATACCTCAAGCTGAAGATGCTTGGTCCCAAAGGTGTGATTACGATCACTGGTAATCGGCAGAGAGCGGAGGAGTGTTTCCAGAAGGGCTCAAAGATTGCCGATGAACAGATGGCAGCAGTGGAAATGCAAGAGTACCAGAAGAGCCCAGATCCAAGTGATTTACTATGTGCCAAGAAGCCCGCTTCAGAATCTTCATTTCTGTCGTCTGGTGAAACAAATCAAGTTCATGTTCACCTGACCGATCCTAGTGCTACTCCGACTCATATCTCCACAATGCTTGACAACAAATAGGAAGAAGTGCTCATCTAGTTCCTTTGTGAGAACTGGAACATCTTTGCATGGAAGCCTTCGGACATGCTAGGTGTACCCAGGGGATTGGCCGAGCGCCGTTTGCGAGTCGACTCGAAAGAAAAACCTGTCAAAGAGCATCTCCGTCGGTCCGCCGTGGAGAAGAGGAAGGCAATTGGTGAGGAGGTGCCTCGGCTTCTGGCAGCTAAGTTCATCCGCGATATATACCACTCCGAGTGGCTCGCCAATGTTGTCATGGTCCCCAAGGACGATTCACTTCGCAGGTGCATCAACTTCAAGCATATCAATTGGGCCTGCCCGAAAGATCATTTCCCTCTACCCCGCATCGATCAAATTGTTGACTCGACTGCGGGATGCGAGCATTTGTCCTTTTTGGACGCTTATTCCGGGTACCATCAGATCCGACTGTATGGTCCTGATGAAATAAAAAGAGCTTTTATCACCCCATTCGGGTGCTTTTGCTATGTTATAATGCCCTTTGGTCTCAAAAAAGCTGGTGCCACATTCATGCACATGATTCAGAAGTGCCTACTCACTCAAATTAGTCGAAATGTGGAAGCATACATGGATGACATCATGGTCAAGTCACGTAAAGGTTCCGACCTACTGACCGACCTCGCCGAAACCTTTGCCAATCTGAGAAGGTATGATATCAAACTTAATCCATCAAAATGCACATTCAGAGTCCCAGGAGGAAAGTTACTCGGTTTTCTCGTTTCTGAATGAGGGATCGATGCAAACCTAGAGAAAGTTGGTGCAATCCTCCGAATGAAACGCCCTGTGCATGTGCATGATGTCCAGAAGCTTATTGGTTACCTGGCTGCATTGAGCCAATTCATTTCTCTTCTCGGTGAAAAGGCATTGCCTCTTTACCGACTGATGAAGAAATCTGACAAGTTCAAGTGGACTCCTGAAGCTGATGCAGCGTTTGTAGAGCTCAAAACCCTGCTTTCCACCCAGCCGGTGCTTGCTGCTCCAATCAGCAAAGAGCCTTTGCTGCTTTATATTGCAGCCACTGGACAAGTTGTCAGTATGGTGCTCACGGTCGAGCGGGACTAAGAAGGTAAAGCCTACAAAGTTCAATGCCCAGTGTATTATATTTCTGAAGTCTTAACTCCGTCCAAGCAGAGATATCCTCATTATCAGAAGTTGGTCTATGGAATTTATTTGATGACAAAGAAAGTTGCACATTACTTCTTATATCACTCGGTTTCAGTTGTCAGTGATGCTCCATTATCAGAAATTCTGAACAACAGAGATGCAACTGGTCGAGTGGTGAAGTGAGCGATTGAACTCCTTCTATTAGATATCAAGTTCGAGGCAAAGAAAGCAATCAAGTCCCAATCAATAGCAGATTTCATCGCCGACTGGAGTGAGCAGCAACAGCCAACTCAAATTCACTCAGAACATTGGAGTATGTTCTTTGATGGGTCCAAGATGCTGAATGATTCTGGTGCTGGGGTGGTCCTGGTATCCCCGCGAGGCGACAAAATCAGTTATGTTCTCCAGATTCACTTTGATTCCTCCAACAATGAGGCTAAATATGAGGCACTTCTGTACGGCTTGCATATGGCCATTTCACTCGGTGTCCGTCGCCTGATGGTTTACGGTGACTCAGATTTGGTGGTCAATCAAGTGATGAAGGAATGGGATATCAGGAGCCCAGCTATGATTGGCTATTGCAATGCAGTGGGGAAGTTGGAAAAGAAGTTCGAAGGGTTAGAGCTCCACCACATAACCCGAGTCAAGAATCAAGCAGCTGATGATCTGGCGAAGATAGGCTCCAAGTGCGAGTCTATTCCCAGCAATGTGTTTTTGGAACATCTCCACACTCCGCCAGTTCAAGAGGATCCTTTCACAAAAGAGCCCCCACAACCAAACAGTTCTGCCGATCCAACTGAAGTTGAAATCCCAGCCATGGTCGACCTGATCATGGAGGTTTTGGAATCACCCCTGATTGGATGGTGCCATATATTGCATACTTACTACGAAAAGAGCTCCCAAAGGATGACGATGAGGCCCGTCAGATCGTCCATCGATCCAAAGCCTTCACCGTGATAGGTGGGCGGCTGTACAAAGAGAGTGTGAATGGACTTGCTCAACGATGCATTACACCGTGATAGGTGGGCGGCTGTACAAAGAGAGTGTGAATGGAGTTGCTCAACGAATGATTCTCAATGATGTCCACTTGGGGACATGTGGTCACCATGCGTCCTCTTGGACGATCGTGGCCAAAGCATACCAAGCAGGTTTTTACTGGCCACGAGCAAATGAAATGACAAAGGAAATAGTCAACAAGTGTGAGGGCTGCCAGTTCTACTCCAACATGTCCCACAAACCTGCTTCAGCCCTGAAGACCATTCCACTCGTCTGGCCGTTTGCTGTTTGGGGATTGGATATGGTTGGACCCCGGGGACCGGCAGAAGTGGTTTCACTCATTTGCTTGTAGCAGTCGACAAGTTCACTAAATGGATCGAAGCCAAGCCTATCAAGAGTCTCGATTCAAGCACTGCCATCAGTTTCATTAGAGAGCTGACATTCAGATATGGAGTCCCTTATAGTATTATCATAGATAATGGCTCTAACTTTGATTTAGATGAGTTCAGAGCATTCTGCGCCTCCCAAGGAATTCGGGTCGACTATGCATCTATCGCGCATCCGCAGTCGAATGGGCAGGTGAGGGAGTCCTGGATTAGGGGGTGTTCGGGTAGCCGGACTATACCTTCGGCCGGACTCCTGGACTATGAAGATACAAGATTGAAGACTTCGTCCCGTGTCCGGATGGGACTTTCCTTGGCATGGAAGGCAAGCTTGGCGATGTGGATATTCAAGATCTCCTACCATTGTAACCGACTCTGTGTAACCCTAACCCTACCCGGTGTCTATATAAACCGGAGGGTTGTAGTCCGTAGAGAATCAACTCCATACACAACAATCATACCATAGGCTAGCTTCTAGGGTTTAGCCTCCTTGATCTCGTGGTAGATCTATTCTTGTACTACCCATATCATCAATATTAATCAAGCAGGAGTAGGGTATTACCTCCATCGAGAGGGCCCGAACCTGGGTAAAACAAAGTGTCCCCTGTCTCCTGTTACCATCCGTCCTAGACGCACAGTTCGGGACCCCCTACCCGAGATCCGCCGGTTTTGACACCGACATTGGTGCTTTCATTGAGAGTTCCTCTGTGTCGTCGCTTTTAGGCCCGATGGCTCCTTCGATCATCAACAACGATGCAGTCCAGGGTGAGACTTTTCTCCCCGGACAGATCTTCGTCTTCGGCGGCTCCGCACTGCGGGCCAATTCGCTTGGCCACCTTGAGCAGATTGAAAGCTACGCCCCTGGCCATCAGATCAGGTTTGGAAGCCTAAACTACACGGCCGACATCCGCGGGGACTTGATCTTCGACGGATTCGAGCTACAGCCAATCGTGCTGCACTGTCTCGATGGGCATGATATAGCTCTGCCGCCGAACAGCGCCTTGGAGGCCGCACACGCATCGGTTCCGACCATTGATTCGGAGCCTACTGCACCGATCGAGGATCAGCGGTTGGACGCTGCCTCAGGGGCTGCGATCTCAGAGGCGATTGAGCCGAACTCCAGCCCCGCACTCCGCATAGCCCGTGACTCCGAGGAGCCGGATTCCTCTCCGAGCTCCAAGCCCTCCACGCCCCTGCCGATCGAATCCGATTGGGTGCCGATCATGGAGTTCACCGCCACGGACATCTTTCAGCACTCGCCCTTCGGCGTCATCCTGAATTCTCTAAAGTCCCTCTCTTTATCAGGAGAGCCCCGGCCTGTCTACGGTCGGCATGGTTGGGATGCGGACGATGAAGAATTTCAAAGCCCACCCACCACCCACTTGGTAGCCACTTGGTCGACAATTTAAGCGACGTGCTCAACTTCGACTCCGGAGACATCGACAACATGGATGACGATGCAGGAGATACCTACGAACCAACGCCCACAGGGCATTGGACAGCCACCTCATCTCACGATGTGTACATGGTGGATACCCCTAAAGGAAGCGACAACGAGGAAAAAGGGGATGGGACGGGAGATCGACCCCCCGAAAAACAATCAAAGCGTCGGCGTAAACGCCGACCCAAGCCCCGCCTCGACAAAAACCCAGCCATAAAGCAGGACGAGCCGGTGGAATACGAGCAGGCCTTAGAGCAACCGTCCGAACAGGGCAACACGGATAGAGAAACCGAACATCCCTTCCCTGGCGAAAACGGCATTCCGGACGACCTCACGCCGAATAAACCTATGGAGCAGAAGAATCTCCATGAGAGGCTCGTTGCAACTGCACGCAGCCTAAAAAAGCAGAAGCGGAAGCTAAAAACAGCTGAAGATGCACTCCGGATCAGATGGAGCAAGGTAATCAATGCCACAGATAAGTACGGCGACAGTCGCCGCACTAAAAGCTATCCAAAAAGAAAGCTACTGCCTGAATTCGACGAAGAGGCCTTAAAGCCCTCGCATTCAAAAAATGGAAAAGCCACATGATCGGATAGACGACCCCATAAAGCGGCAAGCGGTGCCGCACCTAAATCGGCATGCGACCCTCTTAAGGATTCGCATCATGGCGCAGCCAGGTCCATTTATGGGCCAAGAAAGCAAGCTCTTGTAAGCAACGCTATGAAGCCATCATCAGAATCCGGCACACCCAAATACAGGGGCGCCGCTCACCCCTTATGTTTCACCGATGAGGTCCTGGACTATGAATTCCCAGAGGGATTCAAACCCGTAAACATAGAGGCATATGATGGAACAACAGACCCTGGAGTCTGGATCGAGGACTATATCCTCCACATACACATGGCTAGAAGAGATGATCTCCACGCCATAAAATATCTACCCCTCAAGCTTAAAGGGCCAGCCCGGCATTGGCTTAAAAGCCTTCCCGAAAACACAATTGGAAGCTGGGAAGAGCTCGAGGATGCTTTCCGAGCAAACTTTCAAGGGACCTATGTCCGCCCTCCGGATGCAGACGATCTTAGTCACATAACTCAACAACCCGGAGAATCAGCTCGGCAGTTCTGGAATAGATTCCTCACTAAAAAGAATCAGATAGTCGATTGTCCGGACACCGAAGCCTTAGCAGCTTTCAGGCATAATGTCCGAGACGAATGGCTCGCCAGACACCTCGGCCAAGAAAAGCCAAGAACAATGGCCGCACTAACAAGCCTCATGACCCGCTTTTGTGCAGGGGAGGACAGCTGGTTGGCAAGGTGCAGCCCCAGCGACCCAAGTACATCCGAAACTAGGGATGGAAATGGAAAACCGCGACGCAACAAGGACTGTCGCTGGACTAAAAACAAAAGTCCGAAGAGCACGGCAGTCAATGCCAGATTCAAAGGCTCGCGGCAAAATAAGGAAAAATCGCCCCCCCCAGGATAATAGGGACGATCCATCCAACCTAAATAAAATCCTGGACAGGATATGTCAGATACACAGTACTCCCAGGAAGCCTGCTAACCATACCCATAGACACTGTTGGGTTTTCAAACAATCCGGCAGACTCAATGCCGAACACAAGGGGCTCGATACACCAAGCGAAGACGAGGACGAACCCCAAAAGCAGAGTACCAGGAAACAAAAGAACTTCCCACAAGAAGTAAAAATAGTGAACTCACTTCACATAACAAAACGTGCGGCGCCCGTAAAGGTACGCACCACACGGCCTAAAGGGTCCTACCACTGGTTGTCAAAACCGATCATCTTCGATCAGCTAGATTATTCTAGGAATATCAAGAATGTAGCCTGGACTGCCTTGATACTCGATCCAATAATTGGCGGACTCAAGTTTTCAAATGTCCTTATGGACGGCGGCAGTGGACTAAACCTGATATGCCAGGATACAATCCAGCACATGGGGATAAACCCAGCAAGAATCCGCCGCAGCAAAACCTCCTTTCAAGGGGTAATACCTGGTCTGGACACCCATTGTACGGGTTTTCTCCGGCTCATAGTCACATTCGGCTTTGCCGATAACCTCCGCCACGAAAAGCTGACCTTCCACATCGTCCCGTTCTCAAGTCGCCATCAAGCACTACTGGGACGCAAAGCTTTCGCTCGCTTTAACGCAATACCGCATTATGCATCTCTTACGCTTAAGATGCCCGGTCCACAAGGCATCATCTCTTTGAAGGGGAAGCACTAAAGTGCGCCTCCCCAAGCGGAGGACTGTGCGGCCGCTTTGACAGCCCCACAGCAAAATGGCCTCACCGGCCAAAAAACTTCAAAATAGGTCATTTAAGACCACGAACGCGGATAGACAAGTTCGGTGCAAAATCATCATTGATGCAGGCCTAGAAGCCATATAACCCCGCACTAGGGGCTCCATGCATATACAATAAGAGACAATAAAGCTCAAAATTATATATCTTACTTTATACTTTTCTTATTTTAAACTTTTTCGGCACGACCCGTTTTCAACTCAGTTCCTCTCTTTTACAGATGAACGTCGTGCGGCGCCCGTCCAGGATACGGCACAACGGAGACACAGGCGCAGACGTGTAGTAGGGACCCGTCCTAAAGGATTCTTTTTAGATTAAGACCCTCCGTAAACCTTTTTTACTGTCTCTTGTTGCTACACATCCCCTGGTTTTTCCTTTCTAACATAACCAAGGAGGAGGCTGGCGTCTTGGCATATGGCCACGTCAGAATTTTTGCACGTACCTGGACACTAGGGGCTTTTTTAATAAAGAGTGTTGTTTGGCCCGCACTCATAAAGACCAAACACCTTAGGGAGTGTTCGGCATCACGAGTTTTGGCATTATATGCATCAGCTCCGAATCATGTCTTTGGTCAAATGTTGGGTTGCCCGGCTCCTGAGTTCGGCTACCTTATGTTCCGCTATATCGGCTAAGGTAGCACCAGGAGAACTACTGCGATTGTGCCCCCGGTTCGGCCAGGGCAAGCACCACAGTAGAGAAAGCCGAAAACTGACTATCATGATGTAGCGTGAGACTGGTCAGCCATTCGATGACCGATCAGAATCTATCGGATTCCTCCGCTTTAACGAAGGGCCGCTTCCCTGTCAGGCACATACGTGCCCCGAATTCGGACGAGCGCAGTTGCCACCAAAGAGCTACCTAAAGAGTCTCATTTTCAAACTCCTGTGGCTAAGTGAAAGTGTTAAAGCATTATATTCCGGTTGCCTGGCCCGCTGCGCTATCACCTCCTTTGTAGGACCAAGACGTTGGGTTAAGTGTGAAAATGCGTCTTCCGCGAGCGCCCCCGCACTATGTGCGTGGGGGCTGAAGCCAACGACTGCAATGTTTCAGATTCTATATATATATATATATATATATATATATATATATATATATATATCTTAAAACGGCTGCTTAGAAGGTGTTAACAATACTTGGAGGCACAAGTATAAAAAAAGGGCCACTACAATTTATCAA
Organism: Triticum urartu; assembly: GCF_056163025.1. Taxonomy (NCBI): domain Eukaryota; kingdom Viridiplantae; phylum Streptophyta; class Magnoliopsida; order Poales; family Poaceae; genus Triticum; species Triticum urartu. The sequence goes on from NC_141875.1 coordinate 378,883,903, forward strand.
AATACTACTTTTCAATTACACATGCTATCATAACATAGCATCTTTCGAGCACTGCGTCTCTATTACACGAGCGCCTTCAAGGACTTCCTGAAAATAGTGCTCGGAAGACACTCGGCATTTGTCCGAATCTTGGGACGCAACAACGGTGGTCTCCATCTCTGCCCAGTATGTCTTGACACGGGCAAGAGCCATCCTTGCGCCCTCTATGCATGCTGACCTCTTCATTGCATTAATACGCGGCACCGCGTCAAGAAATTGCTGCACCAAGCTGAAATAACTCTTCGGCTCCGATATCCCCGGCCACAGATGATCCATGATGTACTTCATGGCGAGTCCGGACAACCTATTCAGTTCGGCCCATTGAGCCAAACGATCATCCACTGACAGTGGACGCTCTGGATTATGAAACTGCGACCCGAAAAGCTTTTCCACTTTGCAATCTTTCTGATCTCGAAAGTGTTCGGTCGCATCAGCGGCACTCGCTGCCAAATCCAGATAGGTGTCCTCCACACTCCACATCCGGTCCAACGGAGCAAACTTCAGATCACAAACCTTCCTCCGTAGCATAAAGGGCTTTCCAGCTGCAATCTGTTCGGCCTGACGCAGCTCCTCTTTCGCAGCTCTCATCGCAGAGCGAGCGTCCTTGGCATCGGCAACGGCCTTCTCTAAGTCCGTCTGTCTCGCCCGGTCTTCTTTCTCTAGAAGTTTGCAATGGTCTGCAGCGCTCTTTAACTTCTCAGCCATCTCGACCATCTCTTCTTTGCTTCGGCAGTGAGCAGCCCGTTCGGCTCTCAGCTCTTCAAGGGCCTTCTTGGCAGCCGCATCGCTTTTTCTGGCTTGCTCCTTAGCTCGGGCAAGTTCTGCCCTAAGATTCTCCACGGCGGCCGTACCATCTGCGTCAAGCACACACATTGTAAGACACTGGCATGAAGCTCCTCTTACCTGATGCCGCCTGAAGAATTACATACCTTGAGCCTCATCAAGCCGCTTGTTGACAAGAGCGATGTTGGCATCTGCAACGTCCAGTTGCCGCTTTTGTTCGGCCACATCATCAGTCCGGCTTGATTCCGGACACCTCGCCACCTACATTCAAAGGCGACATCTTAGACCTAGGATTATGATCCTCTGCGTGCCGTCATTTCTTGACAACGCGCAGAGTCTCAGGGGCTACTATCTACACAGGGCGCACCTTACTTATGCGCAACTGACAAAAGTGTACATTATCTAACGTACCTCAAAACCCGTCAGTAAACTTCTGACGGCCTCATGCAATCCTCTTTCTGCGGATGAAATCCTTTCAATCACCGTGCCCATCAATGCACGGTGCTCCTCTGAGATAGAAGCTCGCCCCAGCAGAATCTTTAGCTCCTCCGGCCGAGCACCAGACGGTGCCGGACTTGTCCTATGGCCTCTTTCGAAGGCCGGACGCGGAGAGCCTTGGGGGGCCACATAGTTATCTTCCGCCCCTACCGGATTCGGAGAAACCCTCCGCGATGACACCTCAGGGTCGCCCGCCTCGCTAGGCGGTACGGCAGGGGGAGGCGTCCCGCTCTCCATCATCTCCATAAGAAGATCCCCCGAAGACGAGCTCTGCTGAGAAGGGCTGAGGTCCGAACTACAAGGTAAAATTTCGGTTAATCTTCTCAAATATAAATCAAGGATTTCTCTCATCCCTCAAAAGGAAAATCTTTTCTCCGCTTACGGCTCGCTGGAGGGCTGATCCCCTTGAGGGCGTAGTCCGGCCGAGGAACTCCCCAGCGCCGGACCCTCTGACGAGGATTTTTTCCCCCGTTTCGAGGCCATGGTTTCTGGGTCGTCAGAGGCAGCTCTCTTCTTCCCCTTAGGAGAGGAATTGTCGGTTCCTCCCTTCGAAGCAGCCTCCTTAGAGGAGGCCTTAGCTTCCTTGTCCTCCCCCTCCAAAGGCATTATCTCCATCATCCTGACTAGCACAGGATCCGGCCTGGTTTCAGGAAGGGGAGCCGGACACCTGATCAGCTTCGCCTTCGCTATCCACTCCTGTTTAAAGGGATGGCTCTTTTAGGGGCAAGTCTATGATAATTATACGGATAGAAGGTCTGGGCACAGGGTTTCTTACTTGAGTATCCGGGCGATTGCAGCTTAGGCCTGCGTCCTCGGTCAAATCCGGACACATCCCTTGTGATCCGAAGAACATTCTATACATCTCCGCGGGCGTTGCGCCCATAAAATTCTGGAGAGCTCGCGGTCCCTCTGGATTAAACTCCCACAGGCGAAGGGGGCGACGTTTGCCGGGTAATATTCGGCGAATCAGCATGACCTGCGTCACCTTGACCAAACTGAGGTCTCCTTCCAAGAGATCCTTAATTCGTCCTTGTAATAGGGGCACGTCCTTGGGCAAACCCCAATCCAATCCTTTGTTAACCCATGACGCTAGCCGTGATGGGGGACCCGAGCGAAAGGCAGGAGGCGCCGCCCACTTGGCGCTCCTGGGAGCGGTGATATAGAACCATTCTCGTTGCCACAAGCCGAGCTCCTCTTGAAAGAAGCCCTCGGGCCATGGAGCATCAGCATTCTTACTTATGACGGCACCTCCGCACTCTGCGTGCCGTCCCTCAATCATCTTCGGCTCTACTCCAAAAGTCTTGAGCCATAATCCGAAGTGAGGAGTAACGCGGAGGAATGCTTCGCACACAACGATGAATGAGGAAATGTAGAGGATGGACTCTGGAGCTAAGTCATGAAATTCCAGCCCGTAATAAAACAGCAGCCCCCTCACAAAGGGATCCATCGGGAAGCCTAACCCCCGAGGGAAGTGAGACATGAACACTACGCTCTCACCGGACTAGGGTTTGGGAATAGCCTGCCCTTGAGCAGGGAACCTATGCGGAATTTCGGCAGTCAAGAACTTAGCCTCTCTCAACTTTAGCACGTCCTCCTTCGTGACGGAGGAGGGCATCCATCGGCCATGAAGGTCGGAACTGGACATTGTCGAAGGTCCGAAGCGCCTGGAATCTGAAGCCTAGGGTGTTGGAACTCGAGGCGACGGGCGAACTCGTTTGAGATTAGAAAAAGGAGTAAGGCCTTGGTCTCTTTATAAGAGGTTGAATACTAGGAGCCCTCCTCGTAACCGTTTGGGACTCGCCTTTAATCGAGAAAACATGCTAACAGGCACGATTGGGTTACCCACGTCCGTATTGATGAGAATCCCGTAAAAGGGGGGCACACGATCTCTGCTTTGACAAGATGTGCCAAGGAAACCGCCTCGCAAGACATACTGAGGTGGAAAAGTGAAAACGATTCAAGAAAAGGACTTGGCCGTAGTGTGATAGTGCACTGCAGAATACGTCAGCAGATTTGATTTGTGTTGATATTATTATTCTCTCTATGGCAATATGTGGAAACTTATTTTACAGAGGCAGACACTACTCTTGGTGTTTACAATCTTCTATGAAGGACTTGGAGGAGGAACCCGCCTTGCAATGCCAAAGACAATTTGCGCGCCGGACTCGTCGTCATTGAAGCCTGGTTCAGGGGCTACTGAGGGAGTCCTGGATTAGGGGATGTTTGGGTAGCCGGACTATACCTTCGGCCGGACTCCTAGACTATGAAGATACAAGATTGAAGACTTCGTACCGTGTCCGGATGGGACTTTCCTCGGCGTGGAAGGCAAGCTTGGCGATGCGGATATTCAAGATCTCCTACCATTGTAACCGACTCTGTGTAACCCTAACCCTACCCGGTGTCTATATAAACCGGAGGGTTGTAGTCCGTAGAGAATCAATTCCATACACAACAATCATAGCATAGGCCAGCTTCTAGGGTTTAGCCTCCTTGATCTCGTGGTAGATCTATTCTGGTACTACCCATATCATCAATATGAATCAAGCAGGAGTAGGGTATTACCTCCATCGAGAGGGCCCGAACCTGGGTAAAACAAAGTGTCCCCTGTCTCCTGTTACCATCCAGCCTAGACGCATAGTTCGGGATGCCCTACCCGAGATCCGCCGGTTTTGACACCGACAGCAGGCAAAGGGAGCGAATGGGTTGATCCTCCAAGGGCTGAAACCCCGGTTGATGTGTGACCTCAAGCATGCGGCAGGTTCTTGGGTGGATGAGTTGCCATCAGTTCTTTGGAGGTTGAGAACGACGCCAAATCTGTCGACTGGTCGGACTCCCTTATTTATGGTCTATGGGGCTGAAGCCGTCTTGCCAAGCGATTTGCTTCGCAACGCGCCCCGAGTGGAACTTTTCTCAAAAGCTGAAGCAGAGGAAGCTCGGCAAGATGTTGTTGTCCTCCTGGAAGAAGAGAGAGAGATGGCCTTGATTCGATCGATCATTTATCAGCAAGACCTCCATCAATTCCATGCCAGAAACGTGAGAGGTCGAGCATTTCAGGAAGGAGACCTGGTGCTTCGAGTGGATCAGCAACGACCTCACAACCTTGCTCCTGCTTGGGAAGATCCCTTCATCATCACCAAGGTGCTCCACAACGGAGCATATCACCTTTACAATGTGGAACACAAGAAAGATGAGCCATGCGCTTGGAACGCGGATCTGCTCCGCCATTTTAACACTTAGGCACTCGGGTCGATGAGTTGTAATAAGAATCGTTCAGTTTTCTTATCAAATACAAAAATTTTGTAGTGCCTTAATACTTGTTATCCTGTCAAGTTACATGTTTAAATCCCCCAGTAGGTGGCTTAGCCGTGAACCTGATTCGCCTAAGTTCCAAAAACTACTTCGAGTGGAGAGCGATCCTCCCACTCGGGGGCTTAGCTGCAAACCTGATTCGCCTAAGTTTCTAAAAATCCTACCAAGTGGAGAGTAATCCTCCCACTCAAAGGTTAGTTGCTATCTCGTACTTGCCAAAGTTTGTAAAATCCTACCGAGTGGAGAGCAATCCTCCCACTCGGGGGCTTAGCTGCAGTCCCGTACTCGCCTAAGTTTCTAAAATCCTACCGAGTGGAGAGCAATCCTCCCACTCGGGGGCTTAGCTACAGTCCCGTAGTCGCCTAAGTTTCTAAAATCCTACAGAGTGGAGAGCAATCCTCCCACTTGGGGGCTTAGCTGCGAACCTGACTCGCCTAAGTTTCTAAAATCCTACCGAGTGCAGAGAAATCCTCCCACTCGGGGGCTTAGCTGCGAACCTGACTCGCCTAAGTTTCTAAAATCCCACAGAGTGGAGAGCAATCCTCCCACTCGGGGGCTTAGATGCAGTCCCGTACTCGCCTATGTTTCTAAAATCCTACGGAGTGGAGAGCAATTCTCCCACTCGGGGGCTTAGCTGCAGTCACGTACTCGCCAAAGTTTCTAGAATCCTACCGAGTGGAGAGCAATCCTCCCACTCAGAGGCTTAGATGCAGTCTCGTACTCGCCTAAGTTAAAAACCATTCCAATCCACAATGACGACGAAGTGCAGGTCGTGCACAACACCTAGTGCTCTTGTCCATGACCCACTCGACGGAGCTGCGCCACAAGTACAACGTCCGCTCCATCCCAATCCGCACGGACGATGAAGTGCAGGTCGTGCACAGCACCTAGTGCTCTTGTCCACGACCCACTCGATGGAGCTGCACCAGAAGTACAACGTCCGCTCCATCCCAATCCGCAAGGACGACGAAGTGCAGGTCGTGCACAGCACCAAGTGCCCTTGTCCATGACCCACTCGACAGAGCTGCATCACAAAGTCAGTTACAATTCCGACTGAAGAATCAAGTTTCACTCGGAGTCAAGAGATTCAAAAGTAGCAAAGGTGAAGACAAACATATTCAAAGAAAAACAAAGTTCAGATAAATCTCGCAGGGTTCAGAACCGCAGATAAAAGTGTTCGGGCATCAGGCCCGAAGGAGTTTTAACGGTTACAAAATCACTCAGCATTCCGAGGCAAATTTAATTAATGCTTAAAGTTTGTTCACTCCTTTGGAGGAGGACTGGCTGGCTCGACGAACTCGTCCAGGTCAATTCCATCCGCAATGCGAGTGGCTGCTTCAATGAAGGTCTCCATGAAGGACTGGAACTGGCGATGTTTGGTGTTGGCGACCTTGAGCGCTGCCAGCTTCTCTTCCTTGGCCTCTTTGAAGTGGACACGAACCAGGAACAGAGCCACATCAGCACCACATCGGGCAGAGGACTTCTTCCATGCTTCCACTCGGCCGGGGATCTCATTGAGTCGAGTCATCAGAGACTCCAGGTCATTCTGGAACCTCTCCTTAGGCCAGAGCGCCGTGCCGACTCAGGAAACCTCAACCTTTAGTCGGGCCAGATAATCAATGATGCTGGCAAGATGAGATTCCAGTCAGAGCACGTTCATGGCGGCTTCGTCCTTAACAGGAGAGTTGATGGGATCCAAGTTCGTTTCAATCCATCCAGTCTCTTCTTCAAAGTTTTGGCAAAATTCTGCACAACACAGCAAAATAATGAGTCGAACAGCCGTCTGAGGAATCAAGAACTATCAAGAGAAACCAGTCGACCAGGAGAAAATACCTTCAAGAATGAGGAATAACTTCTTGGTGAGTCCCCCCAGATAAGCCTCCAGCTCATTCTTCTTCTGAGAGAGATCCTCAATCTTGTCGTTCAGGGCTACCTTGTCCTTCTTCAGACATGTCACTTCCTTGTTAGCTTCGGCAAGAGCAATCTTCAGCTTGGCGTTATCTTCCTCCAACGTCCCGACTGAAGCCAACTTCTCGTCGGCATGTGATGTCTTCTCTTGGGCCTCTTTCTGTGCCGCTGCAAGATCAAGATCCTTCTATGCCAGAGCCAGCCTCATTTTCTCTAAAAAATAATACACAACACTCGGTTCAGAAAGAAGAATGGGAAGATGACTCGGGAGACAGTCCAATCTCACATTCGGCCAGTTTTTACCTTCCATACCAGATGTTTCGTCCTTGGCCTTCTGCAAGTTCTCCTTGGCCAAGTCCAGGTCAAGATTGAGCTGGATCTGCTTCCTCTCGAATTCGACAAGTTGGGATATGAGCTCACAGGATTTCTGAAGTCAGTAAATAAGATATATCAGTTGACAGAATCAAAGATTATTTGCTCCTGAGTGATGAAAAGAGTTCTAAGACTACTGTAGAATCAAACATTCAACAGTAATCTCGGGGACTACACCCAGTGGGTGCAGTTGGCGTGCCCCCACTGGTTTGGTTTGATACTCAACTAGATCAGTGCAGTCGCCAAAAAAAGAAAAAAAGAAGATGAGAAAAAGAAACTACAATATTGGATCTCAGACCACTGTCGACTGCCCGCAGTCGACCTCGGTCTCGAGGACTACACCCAGTGGGTGCACTTGGCGTGCCCCCACTAGTTTAAGAGTTAACTCGACAAGATACGTTCGAGACCGAGTGGATTTATTATGAACAGAGATCTCAGACCCCCGCCGAATCAAACATTCGACGATGGTCTCGGGGACTACACCCAGTGGATGCATTCTGCGTGCCCCCACTGATTCGAAAGTTCACTCGATATCGACTCAAGTGAAGAAGATTGTAAAATAAAAGAATGCACCCAGTGGGTGAACAGATGCACACGAAGTTTGAAAGCTCTCATCCACGGACATCTTATTAATAAGGAAGCAGCAGTTCTCAAGTATCAAGTCAGAGGATCAGTCAGAAATCAACTAACCTGGACGTTGGCTTGGAGAGCTACACTGGCATCATAAGCGGCTTGGCTGGTCTCACGCACCATCTTCATCCGCTCCATCATCAGGCCTGCTTGGCGTATAGCTTCTTTAGCAGCGGTCGCCTGATCCTTCGGGACATGATGGGTGACGAACAGCGAAGACGATGGAGCAGTCGTAGCAATCTGAGGGTGTGAAGTATGGACTTGAACAGATGAAACAGGATCTTGGGTAGTTGATGTTGATGGACGTTCAGTCGACACAGGTTCGTCAAAAGTGACATAGGCCCGATTGAGGTCTCTACTCTGCTGGATCACCTGTTCGGGCACTAATGTCGTCTGAGCTATCTTGTCGGTCGGCGCTTTCCTGCCCGAGCTCCTGCCTCTCCTTCCCATAGGCCTCAGAGGCACATCTTCATCATCATCTGGAAGTTCAATCACATGTTGCGGCGCTGCAAAAGTTTCGACCGTAATATATCAGTCGACCTACAAATCAATTGACAAAGTGGACGCAAGACGGTAGAGTCACACCTGCTTTCGAGGTGGCTGCATCTTCCATTTCCGTGTCGTCCTCATTCCTGTAAATATCCATAGAAGTCCCAGAAGTAGCCACACTCCAAGTTCCTGATCTCACTCGGTCAAACAAGAAAGCGAGTCGATGACTACTTAAGAAGTTCTTGAATAAAAGGATAAAACAAAACACTTACTCAGAGGCGATAGGAACGTCGATCTTGATCTTTGGTAGGGTCTTCCGAGGCTTGGGAGCCGCAATCTTGGGTTGCTTCCGCGCCTTCTCAGTCAGAGCGGGGGAAGAAGTCCGAGTGCACTTTGAGGTCTGCGCAACTGCCTTGCCATGGATGCTCGTGGGGCCGTGGGTCTTCTTGGAACACCTTTCAGTATGAGGTGCAGAGTCGACCTCCTCGCCGTCGCTTGAGTCCTCAGTCTCCTCCTCGTCCTCGTCATCAGATCTCCAATCGACACTTTCTCCCCGACTCGCCTCTCCCTCCTGGTCCTGCTCTCCATTGGGCATTAAGTATGTATCAGTGTAAATCTGCAAGGCAAAGAGTGACATAGACATTAGTCGGGGACGAAGACAGCTGTAAATCAGAGTGAAGAAACACTTGACAGTAAAGGACATACCTTTTTAGGTTCATGGCCAGCGCAGAATGGTTGGACTCTTCTAGACCCCGGGGGTTATCTTTGTTTCCAGTAATACCCTGCAACCACAGCTCCACCGTCTCTTCAGGACCTCCTCCGGGTGGATCCGAGTGGTGTCCTCAATGCCCGAGTACATCCACATAGGTTGATCGCAGGCCTGGAGTGGTTGGACAGGTCGACTGAGAAACACTTCCAGCACGTCCATACCAGTCACGTCGTCCCGAACTAATTGGACTACTCGCTCCATCAGCATGTTCACCTCTGCTCTCTCTGCTGGAGTTAATTTCAAAGAAGTGGGCTGTTGGACTCGCTCCATGGAGAAGGGAGGGAGACCGGTCGACTGACCAGGAGTCGGTTGGTCCTTGCAGTAGAACCAGGTCGACTGTCCACCCTCTAACTGACTTGGGAAGGATCACAGCTGGAAAGGCACTTTTGCTTCTCATCTGGATACCTAGGCCTCCACACATCTGGATCACATGAGTCTTCTCATCACTCGAATTAGCTTTTTTCACAGACTGAGAGCGACGAGTGAAGATGTGTTTGAAGAGACCCCAATGCGGTCGACAGCCCAAGAAATTTTCACACAAGGAAATGAACGTAGCAAGGTACGTGATGGTGTTGGGGGAAAAGTGATGAAGTTGGGCTCCAAAGAAGTTCAGAAAATCCCGAAAGAAAGGAAGGGGAAGCAGAGAGAAACCACGGTCAACATGAGTTGCGAGGAGGACACACTCACCCTCCCGTGGCCGCGGCTCGGTCTTGTTACCAGGAAGCCTCCAAGATTCATGGGCAATCAAGCCCGCTGCGACCAGATCCTCCACATCCTCCAGCTGCATCGTGGAGCTAATCCAGTCGCCCTGGATCCAGCCGAGCGGCAGGCCGGACCTCGAGGAAGATCCCCCCGACTCGTCTTCTTGCCCTTCGGCTTCCCTGCTGTCATCGCTGTCGCCTTCTTGGTGCACTCCAGAGCCGCCATCTTGTCCTCCCCCATCGCCATGGACTGCTCACGGGTGGTGCGGAGGTGTCGAGAGCGGTGGAGGACGAGGTGAAGAAACAGAGGAAGGAGAAGGAGAATGGGATGCGCTGTGCAAAAGCACCGGCCGTAGAACCTTTTATTTTCCCGTTTCTGAGTGACTGACATGCGGGCCTGAGAAATCCTGTCAAATTCCACAACAGCCGCGTGCTCGGTACGTGGCAAAAAAGGTGGTGCGGAGATCGAGGCGCCCCTGCCTAATCCGTCCCGATTACTACAGTGCTCTCCGTCCCGCGCGCTTCCCCAAATTTCGAACCCCTTGAGATCCGGGAATGGCAGCGCATTCAGTCATGCCGAAGATTTCGTTCTACTCCAACACTCGAAGCATTAATAAATTCACTCGACAAAATTCTGAATGGATCAAGGCGATTGAAAATAAAGTTGAAGGTCCAGCGTTGTTCACCAACACAGGTACGATGCCCCCGAGCATGAGAACTGAGTCGGAACCATCTTCAACCTCTTCTCCCCATGGACCTCGATCCATTCAGGGGCTAATGACGAGGACATGTACCTAGGATAGGGTAATAGGCCTGACCTAGATGCCCTCCCCAAGGACACTACCCTAAGATCAACGACATTCAAGGCACAACAGTTTTCACCGCCTGGAATCACCTCAGAGTGCAACCCACTCGACCAACAATTCCACTCGGATAACTCAATTCCATTTGACCAGTATATCACCATTCGACCGTATAAGAAACCACTCAGAATATAGAAGACCTGAAGTCACTTAGGATGGCAACGGTCAGGCGTTCACTCTGTAGTGTTAATGATCATTTATATGACTTTATTGCTGGCGTTACCAGTAACACCTCACCTTTATGTACATTGAACTCCTTGTGACATGGGCTGGCTGGGGTCCTGGCGCACTCTATATAAGCCACCCCCTCCATTGAGACAAGGGTTCGCACCCCCTGTAACTTCACGCATAATCCAGTCGACCACCTCAGGGCACCGAGACGTAGGGCTTTTACTTCCTCCGCAAAGGGTCTGAACTCGTAAATCTTGCGTGTACAACCTCATCGTAGCTAGGATATTGCCTCCTCCTATGTACCCCCCTTTCTACTGTTAGACTTAGAACCACGACAGGGGGCGCTTGATATTCATTGCCTATATAAGCGGATAAAGATCCATTCTTTACCCCCACGCCTTCTCCCTTCCTCAACCTTCCCACCCTTGAGTTCCAGCGCCCAAGCTTTCAGCCTTTCCCACCACCCAACTCTCCCAGCCATGTCCGGATCCAGTTCACAGGGCAAGTGGGTACCTCCTCCATCACGGAGAAAGACATCAAGGAGCTTCGGGAGGCGAAGTATTTGACCGCGGAAATCGCACACTGGCTCCCGACCAATGAGCAAATCATCCCCACACGAAAGCCCGGTGAGAGGGTTGTATTCATCCCCCACTTTCTCCACGACCTAGGGTTTCCACTTCACCCCTTTGTCCACGGACTCATGTTCTATTACGAGCTGGATTTTCACGACCTGGCCCCAAACTCCTTCCTCCGCATCTGGTCATTCATCGTCGTGTGTGAGGCACTCCTCCACATTCCTCCCCACTTCGGCCTATGGTTCAAGGTTTTTCATGTCAAGACGAAGGTGGTTGACGGGTAGCATGCCTACTGTGGCGGCGCCATGGTGAGCAAAGTCCCCAAAACCACTTGGCCCAAGGGAGCCTTTGTGGAGACCGTGAAGGTGTCGCCGCAGGAGTGGTTCTATATCACTGAGCATCGTGGTACCAAATGGGCGGCTACCCCTAAATTCAGATATGGGCCTCCCATGAGGCTTGCATCTTGGACCAACAAGGGTCTAGACTGGGGATTGACCGATGAAGTGACGATGCTGCAAAAGCACATCAAGAGCATGATAAAGAAACACACCAGTCTCACCGACGTGATTCAGGTGATGCTCTTCCATTGGATCCTCCCATGCCAACGCCGACCTCTCCGCATGTGGGAGTTTATCTGGACGGCCCCCGGACCCTACAGCACTTCTTCGGTACAACCCACGAAGAGATCTGGAAATTGCTTTTTAAAGTCCAGAAGTCGTGGCCGGAGAAGACCGAAGATATTGGTCTTGACAGCGCGCATCCGGTGACTGAGGTAAGCTTCTTTCTTCCGAACATAATTTTGGTCCATAAGTTAAGGGGTATACTGAGACACCATTCCTTTATTCAGGGCTGGATAGAGAAGGCAGAGCGGATCAAGTGTCCAGCGCCGCTACCAGAAAACCCAGCCGATCCTCTGCTAACGAGGATGCTGGTCCCGGTGCCGTATCAAGCGCCGGAGAAGAAGGCCAAGAAGAAGGGCAAGGAGGCTAAAAGCAGCCTCCGCCGCAAACGTACTTCGAATGCTGTGTCTGGCGATACCCAAGCTCTCTCCTCCCACAAGGTAGATGAAGACGAAGAGGAGGAGGAAGAAAGAAATTCTCCCCCTAATGGGAGGAAGAAGAAAAGGGTGGCCTCCGCCGACCTAGAGGTGGAGGCATCCAAAAGGGGGAAGATATCCCTCTTGGATGGCTCGGACTCTGATGCCGAAGTCATCCCCCAGCGGCGCCCTAGGGCAAAGCCCCTGGCCGAATCATAAGCTTTCAAAAATGTTTCACATATATCCAGTCTTTTACAATTTGTAAGATAGCATATCATTATGTATTGCAGTCCGGCCCATGATCTCCCTCAACAATCATCATCTTCGGGGGACTTTCTGGCACCGGAGATGGTGGAGAGCAAGATGCCTCCGCGAGCTTCTTCACCACATGCCGCAAGTGACACCGAGGTGTAATCCCAAAGGACTTCTCCAGGCCAGGAAGAAGTGCCGGAGGTCGTCAAGACGGCACCAGAGGGTAATGCCTCGGCTGCCGAAAACATGCGGGAACCCACCCCTATGGAGACTGACGATGGGGGCCACGACCAACTTTGCCCCCAGCCGAACACCATTCCGGAGACCAGTACGACTATGAAATCGAGCGGGCATCCCCCTTTAAAGGAGGGGGGAGCGCCGACTCCACCAACAACCTCCATTAATCCGGAGGCGCCAGACACATTGACGAAAGCACTTCAACGTGCTTCCGTCATAGAAGAGCACTATACCCTGATGGGCTCGGTGGTTGAGAAGATTCAGTTCGCCAAGAGCGGGCTGAACGAAGCCTTTACCAGCCTATTGACAGGCTTTGAGGTATGCGACGTAAGACACCTTTTATATGAAAAAACTTGTGCTTGTATACAAATAGTAGCCCCTAAGACTATGTTCGGTTTTGTACAAAGCTGAACAAAGGATCAAATGAATATCTCAGAAAGTGACGTACATATCTATTAAATGTAAGGGCTTCCCTATTGGCGGTGACCGCCCAGGCCACCGAAGTTTCCGAGCTCAAACAGAAGCTGAAGATGGCCGATGACGACCTCGGTCATATTAACAAACTGTTTGATGAGGCACAAGGTACATACTTGTACGATTGAGATTATATTCGAGGAGTTTTAAGCTAACACACTTGCTTGTGTAAATGATTTGAAGGTAGTGTGGCCGAGGTTGAGACTCTCAAGGGCGCCCTGTCGCATGTCCAAAAGCAGGAGCAGGAAAGTAGGGCAGCCACTGATAAAGCGACTGCAAATTTAAAGGCCGAACAGGCCACCTGCTATCAGTATGAGGAGAGGGTGACTGAAGTCGAGCAAGAGCTCAAAGATGCTGCTCGTAAGTGTGAGGCCTTGGAGAAGGAGAATAAGGATCAAGCTGCCGAACTCTCCAAGGCTCTTCAAGAGGCTAGGGAGGCACGAGCTAAGTCCTGGGCGGATCGGAAGGAGATCAAGCAAGCTGACCAGAGAGCGGCTGGTAAGCCCTTTCTTTTGTAGAGTAAATTCGGCAGTCAAGAATATGCACCGCTTACTTGCTTGTGGAGTTCTCCAAATGCGTTTACGGATCTTCCGGGGAGCGCCGCTGACACTACGAAGTTTTTCCACGCCCAAGAGGGGAACATGACGGAGAAACTCTTCTGGTCGCACTACCTGGCACCGGAGCATCCAGCGTTGTTGAATGACCACATGATGTAGCTAGCGGAGCTGCATAGGATGTCCGGATTGGCCATGAAGGACACCATAGTACGGTTATGGCCAGTCAAACCCATTCCTGGCAGCAACTTTGGCTTGGTCAGGTGGCTTACCGATGCTCTATCGCGAATTGAAGCTGTTAAGCGCTCCTCGTGTATTGAGGGTGCCCGGATGGCCTTTGCCCACATCCAGATGCATTGGGAAAAGATGAAGGTCACCGTCATAGTAGTTGAAGGGCTGCCCAAAGGCAAGGACTATCGCAAGTCGGAGCGCTATTTTGAAGATGTCTTAGAAGGAGCCCGTTTAATAGAGGGTCAATGCTCGAAAGATATGATATTTGAATGCATGTATACGTGCTACACAGACTATGTGTTATGAGACAAGTTCTTTGTATAATATGCTTGTTTTTTAGCGCAAATTATTTTCCTCCTGTAAGGCCTTTTGTTGTATCTGAAAGTTTGCCAGTCGTCGGCTTCAGCCCCCATGTAGATACTACGGGGGTGTTTAGAGTAGCACGTGACCACTCTTGTCCCAACGTCTTGGTCCGTAAAGGAGGTGATCGTGCAGCGAACGAGGCAATCAGACTATGTAGCTTCACCACTCTCACTTAGCCATAGGAGTTTTACAATGGGATTATAGGGTTAGACCCTAGTGTTGTTCGGCTATTCGAACATGGGTGCTTTAGACACCTGACCAGTGAAGGCCAGTCCTTTGTGTAATACATAAAAAATCGCAAAAATATTTAATAAGTCACCGAACCGCTGACCGGCTCTTGCCATATCATGATAGTCAGTTTTCGGCTTTCTCTACTGAGGTGTTTGACGGGACGAGCCAGAAACAAAATCGCAGTAGTTCTCCCTTTACTACCTTAGACGAACAAGCGAAACGTAAGGTGGTAATGACAGGAGCCGGGCAACCCAACTATTGACCAAAGACATGATTCAGAGCCGATGCATATAATGTGGTATTCTGGACGCCGAAGTGTACTATGAAAGTGTTCGTACTTTTTGTTTTTGAGTATTTGTGGCCGAGTAGAGCCCCTGGCAATTAATGCCAATGTGTATATGTCAATCAGTCGTGAAGATGGAATATAGATTGTGGAGTAGGCCAATACCGATGAAGGTAGGACAAAACGGTTTCCGCTATATTCTGATTGATATGTCAAACGTGCTCTTTACAGGGAATGCCATAATTATCAAGGCTATTTTACATGGTGAGAATTCAAGGGAAATCTCTATGCAGGTCCTAAAAAGGAAAAGGTGGTCTTGAAGATCCTTTGGACACTCTACCGCACGTCTGCGCCACTTTTCACCTTGGTGTAGGATCCTTTGAGAGGATCATTCGATCGAGGATACATAATGGGCCTGGAAAAGGGCACTCGATACCGTCGTAAAGTGATGTGGGTTGTAAAGAACCTGAAAAATAGAAATAAGAAGAAGAAAAGGAAGAACATGAGGGTCCGAATAGGGTCGAACCGTATTGTGGACTTTGTTTTTAGTGCGCCTCCATCCTCGCCCATGGTATCTTTAGTGCGTAATTATGTACGCGCGGTACATATGGCGCAATTAGGTTGGGGTTTTGACGGAGGCCGAATTGCTAATCTAGCTCTGGATGAGCCGGACTGCTATTCTGCAGGGTAGACTGGACTCGTTTGATAGTGTCCGGGGGCTTGACTGCCGATGTAGTATTCGGCTTGATAAGGCCACCCTGTATTTCAGCTACTAGGGCCGCGGTATGCTCCTCAGTACGGAGGGAGCGCTCCATGTTTTGTCACACCCTAGCTAGTTCATGCCTTAGAGTGTTGCATCATGTTTAAATTTCCCAGAAAACTAAAATGGGGATGACAAAACCCCCAGCACCCCCCTGGAACAACTAGGGTTTACTAAAAACTTTTTCAATGAACCTAAAATGCCCTTCTAAAAAGTCCACCCTTTTTATATTGGGTTAAAACCTTTGACAAAAATGGTGCACATTTTTCTAGGACATCTTAAGGTCATTGGATTAATTCATATAGTATTTGCATTTGGGCATTTAAATGCTATAAAATATTTTAAATGCTCCAAATAATCATAATCTAAAATATTTGCAGTAGCCATGATTAGTTTTATGATTCTTGGAAATGCCCTGGCATTTTTAATAAAGCCCTGAAGTTACAGAAATAATAAAAAATAGAAAAGAGAGAGAGAGAGAGAGAGAGAGAGAAAGGATCCAGCCACTTACCTGGCGCAGCCCACCTGGCAGCCCACTGGCCGGCCTAGCACTGTGCTTGCCCGTGCCAGTCATCGGCTACCTCTGCCAGTAGGCAGAGGAGGGACACGGCGCACGCGCCCGAGCTCGCCACGCCACCACCCTGCTCGTCTGCTTCGCCTGGTCACCGCCTCGATGCCGCGAACGCCTCCTCGGTGTCGCCTCGGTCTACCCGACACCTCACACTCCCCCCCTGCTCTCTCCCTCGCTCCCTCGACGCCATGGCCGACGCAGCCGCTCTCGCGCCACCGTGAAGCCCTCAGCCACCGCCGTCCACTCGTTGCCTCACCGTGCCAACAAGCTCCGCGTCGTCCACTGCTTCGCCTTGACCGATCCCCGAGCACTCGCTCGCCCCAAAGACGCTGCACCAAGCCCGTTCCGATCCGCCATCGCCGGAGATCCCCCTCGCCGCCCTGCTCGTTCCAGCCCCTCCCCGAGCTTGCCGTTCGCTCCCCTGCACTCGTAGTGAGCCACTGACCCTTCTCCCCCTCTACGTTCTAGCTCCCGTGCACCGTACGTATCGCCTCGAGTTCGCCCGCACACACCGACGCGTGTGCTCGCCGCCGACGAGTCTCCGACCATCTAATGGTCCGGCCGTCATGCCCAGCTTCCTCCCCACGCCGCGTAGAGCACGTACGTGCCCCGCATGAGCCACGACGACCGTCACAACGACGACCCCGAGCTCACCCGAGCTCCGGCGACCGCCAAGGTCGACACCGGCGATGACTCCGGCCACACCAGGCCCAACCACCTACACCACTCGACGCGGACGAGTGCCCGCATCACGTAGATGCCCTCCGCCGTCCATTTGGTCACCGGAGGAGGAAACCCGCACCCCTCTGCCGTCCCTGGCCTTGCCGGCGACGAGCCGTTGACCTGGTCCGGCGGGTTTGACCCCGCTTGATCGGGGTTTGACTTCCCCCTAACTCACTGACGTGTGGGCCCCAGGCCACTAACTAAACTAGGTTAGTATTAGTTTAACGCTAACTAAACTTAGTTAGTTAGTTGACACTGACAGACGGGGCCCACAGGTCAGGGTTGACCTGGACCATCTCAGTTGACCGCTGACGTCACACTGACGCCAGGCTGATGCAGCAAATCCTTTTCTGGATTTATTCTTATATAGGAAATTCTAGAAAATAACCAAAACTTCTAAAAATCATAGAAAATAATCTATAACTCAGATTGAAAAGATTTATATATGAAATTTGATCAGAAAGTTTCAATCTTCCCATCTGTAATGGTTTTATGCATGACAAAACACTTTAACCTTGCAGTTTAGGTGAAACAAGCTAATACACTTATAATGCTTAAGAACATAAGCTTCCATTTGAATCTTTGATTCAAATGGACCCAATTCAACTTGTTTCACATTGCATTAGGCAGGACACCTCATATTGACATGTCATAGCATGCATCATATTGTTGCATATTGCCATGTGATGATTGTATTCTGTGGTGTCTTTCGTGGTAGGTTTTGCCTCTGAGGATATTTCTGAGTATCCAGCTGAAGGGCAGTACCCTACTACTACTCCATTAGGCAAGCAGCCCCATTGATCATATCGATACAATCCCATGTTCTCGCTTCTGCTCTCATTTACTGCATTAAGACAACAACGTTTCAAACTGCTGTGTGCTGCGGTAGTTGAACCCTTATCCTCTGCAAGACCTGTCATTGCCATAGTAACTAGATGAAACCCACTAGCATGTGTAGGAGTTGATTGAGCCATGTATGTGTTTCCTACCTTGCTATGCTTAGAGTTGTGTCAGGTCTGGTTCATCTGGGTGATGGGCTAGAGTGAAATGATTACGTTGGTAATGTGAGGGATGTGTTGAACATGATTTGGTAAAGGTATCGATGAGAGGCCATGTAGGAGTACATGGTGGGTTGTTTCATTGAAGCCATCCCTAAGAACTGAGATCTGTATGTGTGATTTAAGAATCAGTTACTACCATGCATTGGGACCCTTAATTGACCCTCTCGGCTTCTTAATCACCCTAGTACTCTGTCCAGGAGTTGCAACTAGTTTTTGGTGTTTGTAGGTTTGTGTTGGCGGCCGTGCGTAGCGCTGACCCTAGGGGTGGGCTATGATGCGGTAGATACACTGTGGCACGATGTACCGAGTCACCCGTTTGGTGTCTCGGGAACCCTGTTCACATCGTTCGGGGCCGTATGTGGAAACCTCGGCCGGGCTCCCTGCGGATGGAACCTGGATAGGCGATAAACCTGGACTAGAGACTTGAGTGTTTAGGTAGGCCGTGGCCGACACCCTCGTTGGGCTTCCGCTTGAAGGTTGCCGAGTACACGTCGTGTAAACGATGATAAGTGGTGAGAGCGTGTATGAAGAAGTACACCCCTGTAGGGTTAACATCATCTATTCGAATAGCCGCGTCCGCGGTAAAGAACTACTTAGGTGCCTATACAGTTCATAGACAAGTTAATGGATACTACTAAAAGACTCAAGATAAGTGTGAGTACCGAGGATGGCCCTCTCATAGGATGACGAGGGAGGATCCCCGGTGGAGTATTGTGTTGGTGATTAGTGGACTCGTGTGAGAAAAGTATTTTTTAGTGGTGTCTCGTAGGATAGCTTAGCCAAGAGTCAAAGCTGGCTTGCTGCAATAACTCCACCACCTTCTTGAGAATAAGCATGTATAGTAGGATCTGTTGTAAGACTTGCTGAGTACCTTTGCACTCATGTTGCTTTAATTACTGTTTTTGGATGACAACACCGCCCCCTCCGATGTGTTTTACATAGACCTCGACGTCGATGAGTAACTTGCCACCCAGGTGGTGATTCTGGCCATCGAGGGCCCTATGTAGATAGACAGGCTTCGACAAGCCTTCTTTCTTTCTAGTGTGTGTACTCAGACTTATTTGCTTCCGCATGTGCTTGTATGCTTGTATGACTTCAGTGTCGGGTCTTGTGACCCCTACCTGTATGAACATGTTATGTATGGCTCTCCGGAGCCTTTAAATAAAGTACTTGAGTTGTAGAGTTTTGTTGTGATGCCATGTTGTATTTGCACATATCGAGCATATTGTGTCTATGATTGAAATGCTTGGTATGTGTGGGACCCGACAATCTAGTTGTTTATCCTTGGCAGCCTCTCTTATGGGGAAATGTAGTCTAGTGCTCCTTGAGCCATAGTAGTCCGCCACAGCCCGGTTCACCGGAGTCCTGCTAGCCCAGCACTACTGCTTAGGACACTTGACTGGCCGGCATGTGTTTCACTTTGTTCCTATGTCTGTCCCTTCGGGGAAATGTCACGCGGTGACATCCAGAGTCCTGCCTAGCCTGCTACAGCCCAGGTTCCCCGGAGTCCTATTAGCCCAGTGCTACAGCCCGGATTCACACGCTGATGACCGACATGCTCGATGTGATTCATGTATGCCTGTCCCCATAGGTTAGTGCCTCTTTGGGTTCACGACTAGCCATGTCGGCCCAGGTTCTCTGTCATATGGATGCTAGCGACACTATCATATACGTGAGCCAAAAGGCGCAAATGGTCCTGGGCCATGGTAAGGCGACACCCGTGGGAATACCGTGCGTGAGGCCGCAAAGTTATATGAGGTGTTACCGGCTAGATCGATGTGACTTGGAATCGGGGTCCTGGCAGCGTTGGTATTAGAGCCGGATTGCTTGTAGGTTCGTTGAGCCAAACTAGTCAATGTCGAGTCTAGAAATGCTTTAGTTATATGTAGGGGAATTGATTGTGGGAGGGAACGTAAGGCTCTTTTACTCCTTTAACTTATGCCCTCTAATCTGAGTCTTTCTCTTCTCATTCTATGTGGGTTAAGGACTAGGCTCTCTTCTCTCTATCAGGTTCACGTGTTACTAATCTGTAGTAGCTTATAGGATTGTTGTTACAAGCCTCAGTGCAGTTTCTACTACTTTTAGTATGTTGTCAGTTGAACCAGAACCTTGATATGATGTTGTTGAGTGGTTTTGCAAACTGTTGTGAATGTCTCAAATCATTTTTTGAGCATTTATAGTCGTTATGCTGTCTGATTTCTCCTAGAAAATTCTAATGCCTTTGCATTATTCTGTGCTTTTAGATGGCCACCCGTTCCCAGAACCAAGTGGTTCGTCTGACCCGGTGCCTTGATGTACCCGGTCACACAGCCATGTTGGTTTGAGTGATGGTCGAGACAGGCTATCGTTAGTATCCGGAATATACCGTCGAGGAGCAGTTCCGAGACTTCAACCAGAGCCAGTACCTTTGTACCGTCAGGATATATCCCTCTTATCCTGGAGCCACTAAACCCCTTCACTGCTCCTATGGACTTGGGGTCACTATTGAGATATCTGTGAAGGATGCAGCTTACTCAATGATGACTATCATTCGAACCAGGACTGCCTTGCTTCAGAACACCGATTTCCGCTACATGCCAGCCTCACTCCCTGGAGCACAAGGGTACTATCAGGCTTTGTACTATGACTCTACACATGAGGAGTCACTACTCCACACCACTGCCGAGATGCTCGAGGATAAGGACTGCGAAAATCAGGCCTTGCGTATGGAGCTTTTCCACTCTCGTTCTGATCACTGGGCCACTTTGACTCGGTTTGCACCTGCTGTGCAGGCAGGATATATGGACCTGAGGGACCTGTACCCTCTGCGGTCTAGATTGCCAGATTGTATGGAGTGGTGTGATGTAGGAGGCATCACCCCTCCTCGTGATCCCCGTCTGCCACCGCCTGTGGGACCAAGGC
Source organism: Triticum urartu (assembly GCF_056163025.1). Taxonomy (NCBI): domain Eukaryota; kingdom Viridiplantae; phylum Streptophyta; class Magnoliopsida; order Poales; family Poaceae; genus Triticum; species Triticum urartu. Next base: position 378,904,687 of record NC_141875.1, read on the forward strand.
CACATCCGAGTCCCTATGGTCCGCAGGCTCCGCAGGACCGTCTGTTCCCAGATGATCATGTTCCGCTTCCATGCTTTGGTGGTGACTTTTATGAGGATTACTACGGAGCCATCTGAGCTAGTAGTAGTTTCACTAGTACTGTAATAGTTGTACTATCCACAGTCCCGCGTGACCCGTGGGATATGACTTGGTGTGTATCACACTCCGGAGGTGTAGAAAAATAATGTATAGGAGCTTGGAATGCCTCCGATGAGATGTAATGTCTTTCACCGTAGTTGTACTCTAGCCTGGGCTTGTACTAAACTACATACGGTGTGTATGACCAATGGTATATATATGGCAGTTTCTATATTACCATGTCGTGCAATGAACATCTTAGCATTCCATGTTATCCATTACATTCCGCACTTCCTTGCCAAGTTTGTGCCATCCTTATCTAAACCATTGTCTTGTTTTTCCTAGGATGGTCAACACCTGCAGCAACCCTGCTGCCCCGGAGCAGGGGGAAGCCAGTGCAGCTAGGGGTGAAAATCTGCCTCACCCGCCTTCTCTGGCCGAAGTTATGCTGGAGGCAGAAAGAAACAAGCGTGAGACTAACCGCTTGATGGAGCGGATTGAGCAGAACACTGCACGTCATCAGCGAAACGACTTGGTGTCAATCAATGACTTTATCAAGTTGTACCCACCAAAGTTTAATCATTCCGTCGAGCCCCTCGACGCGGATGACTGGCTTCGCAGCATCACCCACAAGCTACGTTCTGCCAACATAGCCGAAGCTGATAAGGTAACCTATGCTGCCTATCACCTCGAAGGCCCTGCTAGCCTTTGGTGGGAAAACTTTGAGGCTATGCGCCCGGTCCGCCAAATCACTACTTGGGCTGAATTCAGTGACGCTTTTCGTGAGCATCACATCCCAGAAGGTCTCATAGATCGTAAGAGAGAAGAGTTCTGCAATTTCACCCAAGGCAGACTGACTGTGGATGCATATAGTCGTGAATTTGGGAATTTGGCACGTTATGCTCCCGAAGAAGTATCCACCGACGCTAAGAAGCAGGCAAGGTTCCGCAAGGGACTTAGCCCCGAGCTTCGCCGCGATCTTCGTCTGCATGAGTGCACCTCTTTCCAGAAGTTGGTCAATAAGGCCATCACTGCTGAGACAGGCCAGTCTGACTATGACGCTTCACGCAAGCACTCTCGTGATTTTGGTTCTTCATCCGGCTCTGGATCTCAGAAGCGCCGGGTATGGATTCCAAGCACAGCGCTGCCACCCAGGTTCATTCCGAGGCCATCCTTTGAGGCGCCTCGCCCCAACTAGCAGTTTGCACCGCCTAAACCCTATGGTGGCCCCGCTGCTAATGCTGCTCCACGCCCCAATGTTGTGACATGTTTCAAGTGTGGAGAGCCGGGTCACTACAGTCGAGAGTGTCCCCAGAACAACAACCCCAACCAGTCTGGAAAGTCCGTTGGCCGTGGTAAGCCAGCGGGAAAGACATTCTACGCCAAGCCAGCCACCACTGCACGTGGCCATGTCAACTATGTCTCAGCTGAGGAGGCTCATGATGATCCTAACGTCGTCCTTGGTACGCTCCTTGTTAATTGCCATCCGGCATCTGTTCTTTTCGATACTGGAGCATCTCATTCATTCATATCTGAGAACTATGCTCGATTGCATAACACGACATTCTGTGACATGCCCACTTCCATGGTAATTCAAACTCCGGGTTCCAAATGGCAAACTTCTAGAGTAAGCCATGGGAATGAAATCCTTGTCGATAGACTTGTCTTCCTTGCATCCTTAATAGCTCTCAAGTCCTCGGACATAAACATCATCTTGGGTATGGACTGGATGTCAGCTCATTATGCTAAAATTGATTGTGCCACTAGAACCGTTCAACTTACTCACCCATCGGGCAAGACAGTCAATGTCTTAACTCGAGTGGCCAAGCGCCAGCTTTACTCCTTAAATGCCAACGCCCTTCCAGACCTTGAAGATATTCCGGTAGTCCGAGACTTTCCGGATGTCTTTCCAGAAGAACTGCCAAGTGTTCCACCTGATAGGGATGTCGAGTTTGTGATAGACCTTATTCCAGGAACCGTTCCAATTTCTAGAAGACCCTATAAGATGGCACCCTTAGAACTAGCCGAGCTTAAGAACCAACTCGATGAGTCCTTGAAAAAGGGTTTCATCCATCCTAGTTCCTCTCCTTGGGCTTGCCCCGTCCTCTTCGTCAAGAAGAAGGATGGAAGGGATCAGATGGTTGTAGATTACCGACCTGTCAACTTGGTCACTATCAAGAACAAGTATCCGCTTCCCAGGATCAACGATTTGTATGATCAGCTCACTGGATCCTCAGTCTTTTCCAAGATGGATTTGAGGTTGGGCTACCATCAAATCAAAATAAAAAACGGAGACATTCCCAAAACGGCCTTTGTTACTCGCTATGGCCAATATGAGTACACCGTTATGTCCTTCGGTTTAACCAATGCCCCAGCCAGCTTCTCTCGGTTAATGAACTCGGTCTTCATGGAGTATTTGGATAAATTCGTCGTAGTATACCTCGATGATATACTCATCTACTCCAAGAGTGAGGAGGAACATGCCGAACATCTAAGGCTGGTATCGATGAAACTTTGAGAGCATCGCCTTTATGCCAAATTCTCCAAGTATGAATTTTGGTTGCCAAAAGTGACCTATCTAGGCCATGTAATCTCTGGTAAGTGTATTGCTGTCAATCCCGAGCGAGTTCAAGCTGTCCTTGATTGGACTCCACCTGAAACGGTTAAGCAAGTTCGGAGCTTCCTTGGCTTAGCGAGCTATTGTCGCCGCTTCATCAAGAATTTCTCCAAGGTTGCTAAACCTCTAACTGAACTCCTCAAGAAAGATAAAAAGTTCGAGTGGGCTCCACAGTGCGAGTTCAGCTTTTAGGAACTGAAAAGATGCCTGACATCTGCTCCCGTACTGGTACCACCAGATTGGGTCGAGTTGATCTCGGATTACGACTTAGGAATAACTTACACCCCGGGCAAAGCCAATGTCATGGCTGATGCGCTAAGTCATAAATCTTATTATAACAACCTGATGTTACAACAAAGTCAACCACTTCTCCACGAGGAATTTCGTAAGCTTAACCTTCACATTGTTCCTCAAGGATTCCTATCCACCCTAGTGGTGAAACCGACCCTTATGGATCAAATCATAACCGCCCAGCGGTATGACAAGGGAATATCTCGGATCAAGCAGAACATTGCTAGCGGAGCTGCCACGTGTTTCTCTGTGAACGATCAAGGTGTTGTCTTCTTTGAGAACCGCCTGGTGGTTCCCAAGAAACAACAACTACGACAACTGATCCTTAAGGAAGTTCATGAATCCCCTCTCACTATTCATCCCGGTAGTACTAAAATGTATCAACACCTACGCCAGAGGTTTTGGTGGACTAGGATGAAGAGAGAAATTGCTCAATACATTGCTAGTTCCGACGTTTGTCGTCGTGTTAAAGCAGAGAATCAATGGCCTACTGGCACCCTTCAACCTTTGGCTATTCCTGAATGGAAATGGGATAAAATCAGTATGGATTTCATTACTGGGTTTCCTAGGACCTAGAGAGGGAATAATGTTATCTTCGTCGTGATCGACTGTCTTTCCAAAGTAGCCCATTTCCTACCTGTTCGTGAGAGTATCACCGCTAGCCAGCTAGCTGACCTATACATCTCCTGAATAGTGTCTCTTCATGGTGTCCCATTGGAAATTAACTCAGACCGTGGGAGTCTCTTCACCTCTCGATTTTGCGAAAGTTTCCAAAATGCTATGGGAACTCGTCTCTCTTTTAGCACCGCCTTCCACCCCCAATCAAGTGGTCAAGTAGAGCGAGTCAATCAAATTCTGGAGGATATTCTCCGAGCTTCTGTCATCTCATTCGGAATGGATTCAGAGAAATGCCTTCCATTCGCGGAGTTCGCTTATAACAACAGTTATCAAGATAGCTTGGGCAAAGCTCCTTTCGAAGTTATCTATGGATGAAAATGTCGAACACCTCTTAACTGGTCAGAAACCGGGGAAAGAAAACTCTTTGGTCCGAATATGATTCAAGAAGCAGAAGAGCAGGTTCGCGTTATTTGTGAGAAATTGAAAACGGCCCAATCTCGTCACAAGAGCCAATATGATTGTAAACATAAGCTCATGACTTATGAAGTCAGCGAGAAGGCTTACCTTCGAGTTACTCCGTTAAAGGGAACTCATCGTTTCGGTATCAAAGGAAAATTGGCTCCTCGTTACATTAGACCCTTTCGCATTCTTGCCAAACGAGGAGAAGTTACCTACCAATTGGAACTACCTCCGCATATTTCCAGAGTTCATGATGTCTTCCACGTTTCTCAACTTAGGCATTGCTTCGCGGATCCTATCTGTGGAGTGGACCACAAAATGCTTGATCTACAAGATAATCTCTCATATCGGGAATATCTCGTTCGTATCCTTGATCAAGCCGAGCGTACCACTCGACGCCATAACATCAAGTTTCTCAAGGTTCAATAGTCACACCATTCCGAATAGGAAGCCACTTGGGAAAGGGAGGTTCGTCTTCGACTCGAGTACCCCACCTTCTTCCCAACGGATCCTAAATCTCGGGACAAGATTCTTTTGAGTGGGGGTGAGTTGTCACACCCTAGCTAGTTCATGCCTTAGAGTGTTGCATCATGTTTAAATTTCCCAGAAAACTGAAATGGGGATGACAAAACCCCCAACACCCCCCTGGAACAACTAGGGTTTACTAAAAACTTTTTCAATGAACCTGAAATGCCCTTCTAAAAAGTCCACCCTTTTTGTTTTGGGTTAAAGCCTTTGACAAAAATGGTGCACATTTTTCTAGGACATCTTAAGGTCATTGGATTAATTCATATAGTATTTGCATTTGGGCTTTTAAATGCTCAAATAATCATAAACTAAAATATTTACTGTTGGATATACTCTAAGTAGTAGCCATGATTAGTTTTATGATTTTTGGAAATGACCTGGCATTTTTAATAAAGCCCTGAAAAAGAGAGAGAGAGAGAGAGAAAGGATCCAGCCACTTACCTGGCGCAACCCACCTGGCAGCCCACTGGCCGGCCCAGCACTATGCTGGCCCGTGCCAGTCATCGCCTACCTCTGCCAGTAGGCAGAGGAGGGACACGGTGCATGCGCCCGAGCTCGCCACGCCACCACCCTGCTCGTCTGCTTCGCCTGGTCACCGCCTCGACGCCGCGAACGCCTCCTCGGTGTCGCCCTGGTCTACCCGACACCTCACACTCCCCCCTGCTCTCTCCCTCGCTCCCTCGACGCCATGGCCGACGCAGCTGCACCTGCGCCGTCGTGAAGCCCGCAGCCACCGCCGTCCACTCGTTGCCTAAACGTGCCAACAAGCTCTGCCGCTGTCCACTTCTTCGCCTCGACCGATCCCCGAGCGCTCGCTCGCCCCGGAGACGCTGCACCAAGCCCGTTCCGATCCGCCATCGCCGGAGATCCCCCTCGCCGCTCTACTCGTTCCAGCCCCTCCCCGAGCTCGCCGTTCGCTCCCCTGCACTCGCAGTGAGCCACTGACCCTACTCCCCCTCTCCGTTCTAGCTCTCGTGCACCGTACGGGCCGCCTCGAGTTCGCCCGCATGCACCGCCGTCTCCGGCCATCTAATGGTCCGGCCGTCGTGCCCAGCTTCCTCCCGGCGCCGCGTAGAGCACGTACGTGCCCCGCATGAGCCACCACGACTGTCACAACGGCGACCCCGAGCTCACCCGAGCTCTGGCGACCGCCAAGGTCGATGCCGGCGACGACTCCTGTCACCCCAGGCCCAACCACCTACAGCACTCGACGCGGACGAGTGCCCGCGTCACGTAGATGCCCTCCGCCGGCCATTTGGTCACCGGAGGAGGAAACCCGCACCCCTCCACCGTCCCTGGCCTTGGCGGCGACGAGCCGTTGACCTGGTCCGGCGGGTTTGACCCCGCTTGATCGGGGTTTGACTTCCCCCTGACTCACTAACGTGTGGGGCCCAGGCCACTAACTAAACTAGGTTAGTATTAGTTTAACGCTAACTAAACTTAGTTAGTTAGTTGACACTGACAGACGGGACCCACAGGTCAGGGTTGACCTGGACCGTCTCAGTTGACCGCTGACGTCACACTGACGCCAGGCTGACGCAGTAAATCCTTTTCTGGATTTATTCTTATATAGGAAATTCTAGAAAATAACCAAACTTCTAAAAATCATAGAAAATAATCTATAACTCAGATTGAAAGATTTATATATGAAATTTGAACAGAAAAATTCAATCTTTCCATCTGTAATGGTTTCATGCATGACAAAACACTTTAACCTTGCTATTTAGGTGAAACAAGCTAATACACTTATAATGCTTAAGAACATAAGCTTCCATTTGAATCTTTGATTCAAATGGACCCAATTCAACTTGTTTCACATTGCATTAGGCAGGACACCTCATATTGCCATGTCATAGCATGCATCATATTGTTGCATATTGCCATGTGATGATTGTATTCTGTGGTGTCTTTCGTGGTAGGTTCTTCGTCCAACGATATTTCCGAGTATCCAGCTGAAGGGAAGTACCCTACTACTACTCCATCAGGCAAGAAGCCCCATTGATCATATCGATACAATCCCATGTTCTCGCTTCTGCTCTCATTTACTACATTAAGACAACAACGTTTCAAACTGCTGTGTGTTGCAGTAGTTGAACCCTTATCCTCTGCATGACCTGTCATTGCCACAGTAACTAGATGAAACCCACTAGCATGTGTAGGAGTTGATTGAGCCATGTATGTGTTTCCTACCTTGCTATGCCTGCTATGCTTAGAGTTGTGTCAGGTCTGGTTCATCTAGGTGATGGGCTAGAGTGAAATGATTACGTCGGTAATGTGAGGGATGTGTTGAACATGATTTGGTAAAGGTATCGATGAGAGGCCATGTAGGAGTACATGGTGGGTTGTTTCATTGAGGTCGTCCCTAAGAACTGAGATCTGTATGTGTGATTTAAGAATCAGTTACTACCATGCATTGGGATCCTTAATTGATCCTCTCGGCTTCTTAATCACCCTAGTACTCTGTCCAGGAGTTGCAACTAGTTTCTGGTGTTTGTAGGTTTGTGTTGGCGGCCGTGCGTAGCGCTGACCCTAGGGGTGGGCTATGATGCGGTAGATACACCGTGGCACAGTGTATCGAGTCACCCGTTTGGTGTCCCGAGAACCCTGTTCACATCGTTCGGGGCCGTATGTGGAAACCTCGGCCGGACTCCCTGCGGATGGAACCTGGATAGGCGATAAACCTAGACTAGAGACCTGAGTGTTTAGGTAGGTTGTGGCCGACACCCTCGTTGGGCTTCCGCTTGAAGGTTGCCGAGTACACGTCGTGTACACGACGATAAGTGGTGAGAGCGTGTATGAAGAAGTACACCCCTGAAGGATTAACATCATCTATTCGAATAGCCGCCTCCGCGGTAAAGGACTACTTAGTTGCCTATACAGTTCATAGACAAGTTAATGGGTACTACTAAAAGACTCAAGATAAGTGTGAGTACCGAGGATGGCCCTCTCGTAGGATGACGAGGGAGGATCCCTGGTGGAGTATTGTGTTGGTGATTAGTGGACTCGTGTGCGAAAACTATTTTATAGTGGTGTCTCATAGGATAGGTTAGCCAAGAGTCAAAGCTGGCTTGCTGCAATAACTCCACCACCTTCTTGAAAATAAGCATGTATAGTAGGATCTGTTGTAAGACTTGCTGAGTACCTTTGTACTCATGTTGCTTTAATTACTGTTTTCAGACGACAACACCGCCCCCTCCGATGGGTTTTACGTAGACCTCGATGTCGATGAGTAACTTGCCACCCAGGTGGTGATTCTGGCCATGGAGGGCCCTATGTAGATAGACAGGCTTCGACAAGCCTTCTTTCTTTCTAGTGTATGTACTCAGACTTATTTGCTTCCGCATGTGCTTGTATGACTTGAGTGTCGGGTCTTGTGTCCCCTACCTGTATGAACATGTTATGTATGGCTCTCCGGAGTCGTTAAATAAAGTACTTGAGTTGTAGAGTTTTGTTGTGATGCCATGTTGTATTTGCACATATCGAGCATATTGTGTGTATGATTGAAATGCTTGGTATGTGTTGGATCCGACAATCTAGTTGTTTATCCTTGGCAGCCTCTCTTATGGGGAAATGTAGTCTAGTGCTCCTTGAGCCATAGTAGTCTGCTATAGCCCGGTTCACCGGAGTCCTGCTAGCCCAGCACTACTGCTCAGGACACTTGACTGGCCGGCATGTGTTTCACTTCGTTCCTATGTCTGTCCCTTTGGGGAAATGTCACGCGGTGACATCCGGAGTCCTGCCTAGCCTGCTACAGCCCAGGTTCCCCAGAGTCCTGTTAGCCCAGTGCTACAGCCCGGATTCACACGCTGATGACCGACATGCTCGATGTGATTCATGTATGCCTGTCCCCATAGGTTAGTGCCGCTTTGGGTTCACGACTAGCCATGTCGACCCGGGTTCTCTGTCATATGGATGCTAGCGACACTATCATATACGTGAGCCAAAAGGCGCAAACGGTCCCGGGCCATGGTAAGGCGACACCCGTGGGAATACCGTGCGTGAGGCCGCAAAGTGATATGAGGTGTTACTGGCTAGATCGATGTGACTTGGAATCGGGGTCCTGACATGTTTCCATTGACTGTTATGACTCCGCATGGTCCAGGCATCTTAAGCTTTAGATATGTGTAGTGCGGGACTGCATTAAATGGGCAAAAGCAGTTCGTCCGAGTAGTACATGGTAACCACTGCGGAAAGGTACGATGTCGAAGATCAAATCTTCGCTTCAGAAATTATCCGGTGAACCGAAGACTACCTCCAGCATTATTGACCTTGTGCAGCAAGTCTCTACATCGGGTATTACTCTAAAGGGGTTTGATCCTTAAGGGATCAATACCCATTTTATGGATAGTGTCTTCATAAAGCAGATTAAAATTGCTGCCTCTGTCAATGAGGACTCGCGTGAGATGGAATCTGTCGATGATAGGGTCGAGGACCAATGCTTCCGAACCTCTATGACGGATACTGGTCGGGTGGTCTCTAAGGTCAAAAGTGATCGGGCAGGCCAACCATGGGTTGAATTTTGGGGCGACTGGCTCTATGGCGTAAACGTCCCTTAGTGCGTGCTTGCACTCCCACTTGGGTATATGAGTGACATAGATCATGTTCACTGTTTTTACCTCGGGGGGAAATTTATTTTTCCCCTTGTGTTTGATGGCGAGGCTCATCATCATCCTTGTTGGGTGGCCCTTTAACCTTATGTTCGTTGTTTAATTTACCGGCCTGTTTAAAGACCCAGCAATTTCTGTTGGTATGATTGGCAGGCTTGTCCGGGGTGCCATGGATCTGGCAAGGCCGATCTAGTATTCGGTCCAAACTAGATGGACCATCTTTGTTTCCTTTGAATGGCTTCTTCCGCTGACCGGGTTTAGAGCCACTGAATCCGGCATTGACCGCCGTGTCTTTGGTATCTTCGTTATTGCTTCGACGCTTGTGTTTGTTGCGTCATGGCCTACCGTTGTCATCTCGGGCTTCGGAGGTGCCGGGGTTGCTGGTGCTGTTTCTTCTACGAGCTAGCCAGCTATCTTCTCCTGCGCAAAAGCGGGTCATAAGTGCGGTGAGAGCTGCCATGGACTTCGGTTTTTCTTGGCCGAGGTGTCGGGCGAGCCACTCGTCGCGGACGCTGTGTTTAAAGGCCGCGAGGGCTTCGGCTCCGGACAATTGACAATTTGGTTCATTTTAATTAAGAACCTAGTCCAGAGCTTCCAGGATGACTCTCCGGTTTGTTGGATTATGTGACTAAGGTCATCGGCATCTGGAGGCCGAACATAGGTACCTTGGAAGTTGTCTCTAAAGGCATCATCCAAATCTTCCCAGCTACCAATTGTGTTTTCTGGGAGGCTGTTCAACCAGTGCCGTGCTGGTCCTTTGAGTTTTAGGGGGAGGTACTTGATGGTGTGGAGATCGTCACAGCGAGACATGTGTATGTGGAGAAGAAAATCTTTGATCCATACTGCGGGATCTGTCGTTCCATCGTGTGATTCAATGTTCACGAGTTTAAACCCTTCTGGGAACTGGTGCTCCATTAACTCATCAGTGAAGCATAATGGGTGTGCGGCGCCTCTATATCGGGAGAAGTCGTGATGTAGTTCGAATGAAGTCCGTATGCGGTTTTCGGCCCTGGTGGGATTATGCCTGTCCGGCCAAGCTTCACAGTCATATTCTCGCGCTGGGGCGCGCCCCCTTGATCCATAGTTTGACCTTGTTTGGCCTGCTCTATTTCCCAGGTCATGTCGTAGGTCGTAGGTGTATCCTGGAGCCGTTGTCTCTCTACCCTTACGATGAGGTGGTGCGGGTTGGTGTTCGGCGTAGGTGGCCACTTTGTCTCGCCCACGCGGTGGCCGATCTAGTTCATCAGCACGGTCATGTTTCGATGGTATTGGCTCGAAGGCCTCGTCGTCGAATTGTGGCAGTAGCCAGTGCTTCGGGTAGCTCTTTGTTGGGCATTGTAGGCCGTATTCCTCGGCAGCTAGGACCTGTGTCCATCTGTCGTTGAGCGTATCCTGTTCGGCTCGGAGCCGTTGCTGCTGCTTTTTTAGGCTTCTTGCTATGGCGATTAGTTGGTGCTTAAAGTGCTCCTGCTCGAGTGGTTCTTCTGGCACGATGAAGTCTTCGTCGTCGAGGCTCACATTGCCCTTGGAGAGCGGTAGATAATTACTGTCTTTCGAGTCCTTGTTCCCGACCGGATCGTCGGGGTTAACTTGCCCACCTCCACATCGTCTTGTTCGGATGTGGGCTTGACGGGGGCTTCGGGGTCTTCGGCACCCTCTGGAGTGTTATCGTCTCCGGTGCTGGTATTACTGTCTTTGCCACGACGCCATTTTGGGTGGCGCCGCTGACGTCGATGCTTTGGAGGTGCCTCAGCAGGCTTGTCCTCAACCGGATCCTTCCTGCTGTCGCCGTCATCCTCTTTGGGTGTGTCCACCATATACACGTCATATGTGGAGGTGGCCGTCCAACGTCCTGTAAACGGCGGTGTTGGCGTTCTGGAATGGGGGTCCCCAGACTTGCCTGCCTGCGGCCCGCAGCGTGGCTCCTCTAGCGGCCCCGTATGGCCCATCTTCACCAGCAAACACCCAAGACCCTCATGAGGGGCCAAGCCTCGCGAGGCGGACGACGCAAGACCTCCTCAAGGGCGGCCTCACCAGGCTGGCTCGCGAGGGGCGGAGAGATCAAGGCGAGGGGCACCTCGCAAGGTTCCTGTGACGCAAGTTGTGACGACTAGAACCAGGCGGGCGCCAGCGCACGCAGTGTCCTTGTTTCCTCTTTGGTGCTAGAGGGGCAAGCGCAGGCAAGGAGTTCCAAGGCATCAGGCAAAGGTTTCCATATCGGTGCATCAAGACCAAGACCAGCAGGACGGCAGGACGGAGGTCACCGTGGAGCCCAAGACGTCGTCACCACTAGAGCCTTTGGTAGGCGAAGACTACTTTTGTCAGGATAGCTTGTACTAGCTGCCCCCTTCAAATTGGCCGTTGTGGGATCCCTTCCCGCTCAATATTTGGGAAGAGGACCAGGGCCTCTATAAATAGGACTAGCCACCACCATAGCTAGCCTGAGGATCTTGGATCAGAGCCATTCCATCCATAGCCTCGCACAAGTTCACCAAGCACAAGAACACCTCTACTTAGGAGGCTGTTCTTCCCTTGTAACTATTCATCCTCAGCACAAGAGGCAATCCACCACACCACACTGGAGTAGGGTATTACACCACAACGGTGGCCTGAACCAGTATAAATCTTGGGTCTCATGTTCTTTGGGTCCGTCAAGCTAGGCCGTGAGATCATTGAGTGTGCGAGCTAGAGAGGGGGGGGGATCTTCATGCGCACCCAGTGTTCGAACCTCGAGGGTTTTGCCGGAACCCGAAATCCAACATTTGGTGCACCAGGTAGGGGTGCGCCGAAGCCTTCTTCTTCGTTGATCCACGCTTTGTCACTCCACCAAGCTCATGGCCGACGCTCGCCAGGCTCACGCGGAGCGCCGGGCCGCTCTCGCTGCTCGTGTCACTCAGACGGCCCCAGTAGGTGGGCCTCCCCATCGTTCTCCGTCACCCGCCGCCAACGCCGTCACCGGTCCGGCAGCAAACGAGCAGCAAGCCTCTTTGCTGCATCCCTTCGTGCGCCGCGACGGCCACACCGCCACCCCGTCGCTGACTCCGGCCAGCTCGTCATCTCACGCTCGCTGCGCACCCACGGATGTGCAGGCCGCGCTGCTCATGGCACGCAAGCTCCTACGCTACAGTCCAATCAACGACCTCTACAAGGACTGGCTGGACCGCATCGCCGAGCTCGTCAACGCCATGGGAGGCTCTCCTTCACCATCCCTTTCGCTACCTCGCCTGCCCCCAGTTGCGGGCGATGTGGCTCATGGAGTGCCTCCGCCTCTTCCGCAACAAGATGGCGCCCTTGCGCCGAGGCGCGCGGCTCAGGGAGCGCCTCAGCCTCCCCCGCATCAAGATGGTGTCCTCGCTCCAAGATGCGTGGCCCAGCGGCATGATCCTCCATGCCGTGTTCCCGCGCACGAAGAAAGAAGCTGCCAAGAGATTCCCCGTCCATAAGGAAACGCTCCACCACTCCCAGCTCAGCTGCGCCAGGATTGCTTGCTGCGACAGGGCCATGCGCCACGTGCCGTGGCGGTGTAGGGGCACCACGACCAAGATCTGCCTCCACGACGGGCCCCGGTGGCCATGGAGGGCTACCACGCCTTCACTCCTGAGTTGTGTAGCGTCGTCTGGCCGGGAAAGTTCAAGCCAGATTTTCCTCCTCGCTACGACGGCACCCCCGACCCTGCGGAGTTTCTACAGCTCTACGAGCTGAGCATCGAAACGGCCAACGACAATGAAAAGGTCATGGCGAACTGGTTTCCCATGGCTTTCAAGGATGGTGCCCACTCGTGGCTCCTGAACCTGCCCCCAGGCTTGATTTCCTCCCGGGATGAGATGCACGACCACTTCATCGCCAACTTCCAGGGCACTCGCGACCGCCACCCGGTCGCGGGTGACCTATGCCGCATCAAGCAACAACCGGGGGAAACCCTGAAGAAGTACATCCAGCGCTTCAACAGCACGTGAATCAAGATCACCAAGGTAACAGACGAGGCCATGATCGCAGCGTTCTCCGACGGCATCCGCGACGTTAAGATGAAGGAGGAGCTCGCCATCCATGAATAGTTGTGCATGACCTTGGAGCTGTTTAACATCGCGACCAAGTGTGCAAGAGCTGAGGAGGGGCTCCTCTCCCTCCTCGAGCTCCCTGCCGCGGATCCAGAGGAGAAGAAGGCCAAGGCCAAGGATGTGAAGCGCAAAGGAGTGGCCCTTCTCGCAGCGGAACCAGACACCAAGCGCGGCCGAGATCTTCCCGAGTCGTCCAAGGGCAGCCGCACTTTCTACCCCTTCCACAACATGCGCACGCACAACACTAATGCCTGTCAAGTGCTCAGGGCCATTCGAGATGGACGCTTCGGTCGACTCCCCGAGCGTAACTACCGGGGCTACGATCGAGGAGGTGGATGTGGTGGAGGACGTTGGGACGACCGTGGGCCCCGCCAAGAGTGGCGCGACCAGTCTCGCGAGGATCGTTGGCAGGACCAGCCTCGTGAGGGTGCCTGGAGGGACCAGCCTCGTGAGGACTGTCCTCAGGGCAACCCCGGTCTCCCTCCACTGCCGCCAAGAAGGGACGACGACCATCAACAGGACGAGGGGGCTGGGGGCTTCCAAGAGCCGTGAGCTATCGCCTGCAACTTGGGCAGAGCTCAAGCCCAAGCCCCTCAATGAGTCTTCAAGCAGTTTGCTCGCGAGGTGAATGCAGTCCTCCCCAGGCTCGAGGCCACACGCCCGCTCAGATGGTGCAAGTACGCCATCACCTTCAGCTCGGCGGACCAGCTCAAGTGTGCGGCAACGGCCGGCGTTCTCCCGATGCTCTGTTCACCCGTCATCAGTAATGTCCAAGTCACCAAGACCCTCATCGACGGTGGCGCAGGGCTCAATGTCCTGTCCGTCGAGACCTTCGACAGCGTTCAAGCGCCATACGGTCAGCTCCAGCCTACCAAGCCTTTCTCAGGAGTGACTGACGGCTCTACCACCCCGATAGGGCAGTTTCGCCTCCCTGTCACCTTTGGTCAGCACGACAACTACCACACCGAGCTCATCGACTTCGACATCGCCCACATCTGTCTTCCGTACAATGCCATCCTCGGGTACCCAGTGCTGGCCAAATTCATGGCAGTCGCCCACCATGGCTACAATGTCCTCAAGATGCCGGGAAGCGGCGGAATCATCACCGTCCCCTGTGAAGAAATAGACGCGGTGTGCTCCCTCGAGCGTGCCTTCCAAGCTGCATCAATAGAAGACCCGACAGCAATGCAGTGCCGTACCCTGCTGAGGCCAACCCCAAGAAGAAGAAGCAGCTACTCCACATTGGACCTTAAGGGAGCGGCACCTCTGGCGGTACCACTTCAGGATCTACGCTCGCGCCTGGGGCGCCTCTCTCCCTTGCATAGGGAGGCGCGCCCGGTGCCATCCTCGGGCAGGGCTCGGGGGCTCTCTTCTGGAGGGCCTTAGACCTGGCCAACATAATGAGGAGGCGCTCGGGCACCACGTGGAGGCGTGCTTCGCGACACGTTTCCCTCAAGAGGACACTGGGCGAGGAGCGCCCGGCGCTCAGGAGTTCATCTCCAAGGCATCTCAGGAGCTTTAGGAAGCAAGAGCAGTACGTGGCGACCGCCGCCCACCTGGCGTGGCTCCCCACCTGGGCAAGGGTGGTGAGCTGCGCGTCTGCATCAAAATCGCAGGGCTCAACCGGGCCGCATCTTGGGAGCACTTCTGGCCTTCGCGTACAGGCCGGTCTGAGGGCCCGCATCACAGCTACGTCCGCATGCTGCTCGGCCTGCCGAGCGTGGCTGCCGTCTTCCAGCGCGACCTGCGAAGCGTCATGGCGGGTCAGGAGGACAAGCATCATGCATTCCTGGCGGAGATGGAGATGGTCCTCCGGAGGACACCCGAGCCTCCAGAGCCTTCCGAGGCTTAGGGCCCCGGCGGCTCATAAGAAGCAACTTCTTCGCTACACGTCTTCAGCTACCCCAAAACTCCTTCGGTAACCAAACTAGGTGACATCTTTCCAAGTTCATTTAGCTGGGAGCGCCCCTGGGCTGCATCATCCCCATGTCACGTGGGTCCGTCCCTGCTGCATGTATCTGCTTGCATCTTCAGTTCACTCTGCTGGGAGCACCCCATGGGCAGCATTAACCCCAGGCCACTCAGGTCCAACCCAGTGGTATGTATCATTCTTGCATTTACCTAAGATAATTTCTTCTCATGCATAATCTATCTATGGTTATCACCTACTTGATTGTCACCCACCACGGGAGCCGCGCGTCGATCGTCTTTCTTCAGGATGCTTCGCATAAGAAGGCTAGGCACGTCGTCTGTGCTCGGGCCCGTCCCTGCAGCATCGATAAATCCAACGGCTGAGCTTTGTCTGGCATGCCAGCCCTATTCATGTCACCCCTGGGGTCATTCATGCTTGGCCTTCTCATGCGATAGCCTCAGGAAATCCTTTTGGTGCGGGTTGTCTAACCATCTCGCAGGAACGCCATAGCCATCAAGAACCAAGACCAGGCACAACCGGCCTTGAGGTATGGCCTCGTGAGTCCCGTGCTGGCTCACGAGTGCCCAGATACACCTCCTCCAGCATTGTCGTGCAAGCCACGTGTCTGGGCGGGGCTGTACACGCCCCGGGGGCTCTCCGCAGTAGGGAGTCCCCTCCCACGTACTAGTGGAAGCACCATGCTCCGTGCTGGTAGTCGACACTGCCGAGGAGCGGCTATGGCCGTGCAAGTGCGGAAGCGCCATGGTCCGTCCTGGTGATAAACAACTGAGGGTAGTCACGGCCGTACCAACCACAGGGAGCTTCCGGGCTCGGTGTCTGGCCTCATCGCAACACCTCCCCTCGGGAGTCATGCGAGGTGGCTGGGCACGGGGGCTGCGCTCGGGTCACGCCCAAGCGTACGCCACCCCGCCAGGTTCCTTGGACCTGGTCGTCGCGCGCCCTCCCAAGCGGAGCTAAGGTACAAAGGTCGTTTGAACATCAAGGGGGACTCCTGAGCATCGCGACTCAGGATCCTAACTGACCACGTAGCCCCTCACTCCTTGGTCCGTCCTGGTGATCCGGTCGGCCCAATGGTGGATGAGGTATGCGCGGGGTCGGGCCCTACCGACGTAGAACACTAGGCCTACCATTGCATCTCCTTTCCACAAGCTGTTTGTGCGTCAAGGGGGACTCCTAAGCATCGCGACTCAGGAGCCTAACTGACCACATAGCCCCTCACTCCTTGGTCCATCCTGGTGATCCGGTCGGCCCAATGGCGGCCGAGGTATGCGCGGGGTCAGGCTCTGCCGACGTAGAACGTAAAGCAAATGCGAAGGAAATCGCAAAATCTCAAAGAAAATATTACAACACATACTTTTCTCCGAGTATCAAACACAAGTTTAAACGCCTCCACGAGGCACGGTACATGATGCAGGAGTCTAAACAGGAAAGGAGCCACAAGCAAGTCATCCCTGGACACCGCTGGCGCCCGCAAGAGGAGCCCCTCCTTGGTGGCGTCGTCTTCACCTGTATCGCCGGCCGAAGGTGCGGGGGTGAAGGCACAAAACTTCTGCATCAGGGCCTCCACCTGACCCTTCATGACTGCGGCAGCCACTGCGTAGCGCTCGTCGTCCACAGGCTCCAGCAGCTCGTCAAGGCGGGCGGCAGGATCACGAAGATGGAGGTGGCTGAAGACGCGCGTAAGCGCAGATGAAGAAAGGACGCGAGCCTCTTCCTCTACCATGGGGCCGATGCCGCTCATGACTTCCTCAAGCGCCTCGACCAAGTAGGGAAGCAACTGGGCGGAGCCGTCCCCATCGGTGGCCAGTGGCTTCTCGAAGCCCTTCTCATAAAGTGTCTTTAGCGCCTCACGGGCCCTCTCCTCGAGGAGCGCGAATGCCGCGCGGTCCTCGGCTAGAACATTCGCCTTGATGTCAAGTTTGGCTTTCTCCGCCTGCGCCTTCGCTCCAGCTCCTCCAGCCAGTCGCGCTCAGCGGCCTGCGCTCGTGCCAACTGCTCCAGCTCGGTGTCGCGACCCTTGATGGCGTCCTCCCGACCCTTCATCCTCTCTTCCTCCGCCTTACAGCCACGAGCATCTTCTGCATGTTCTTCACGCAGGGTCTTCAGCTCGGCCTCCAGCACCCGGCAGCGACCTTGGGCGGCCTCGATGTCCTTCAGTGCCGCCTCGCGAGCAACTGCTGCCTGAGCGGTGGCTCGCTTCTCCCCCTCGGAGGTCACCGCGGCCTGGCTCGGCGCCTCCCGAACCGACACGTCAGAATGAAGCCAGCCAGAGACCAGCTCCAGGCGCCCAGCCGCCGGGAGGGGTTCGGCACCCTGAAGATCCTCTCACAGTCGGTTCATCTCAGAAAGGGCATGCTCCAAGACATCAGGGGTGGTGGAAGAACCTGGAGCCAGTGATGCCGCTGGAGGAGGAAGAGGTGGCGATGTCACCATGGCCAGAGAGGCTAGAGGCTCCTAACCTTTGGGGGCCTCAGCAGCCATGCCAGACATCAGCGCCTCCGGAGCCGGCAGGGTCACGGGGGCTAACTCCTCATGTGGACACCCTTCCGGCCCTCGCGAGGACGACCGGGCTAGGGTGGCGCGAGCGCTGTCACTCCCCTTCCCCGCGGAGGGAGGTGCGGCCGCCACGGGCGGATCGGCCCCGGCCGGTGTCATTGTGTCCGCCTTCCTCTTCTTCGCTGCAGACGGCGGCCTAGCCAACCAACGGCGAACGTCAAAGATCAGCAGCATAATCAAGAACAAGATGGAGCACGAACAATTATTGGTCCACCGCGGTCCACCTTCCTCTTGGTAAGCTTGAAGCCCGAGAGCTTCACAGCCTGGGGCGCGGGTGCACGGGCTCCAAGAGAAGAAGAAGGAGCAGCAGATGGAACAGCAGCAGCATCTCGGGAGATCAGCTCCGACCTGCTCTTCGATGAAACCACGGGCGCCTCCCCCTTCTCCGGGAGGATATCGCCCTTGCCATCGTCATCAGACAGGAGGCGGAGGATGTTGGTCTTGCGCAAGGGGGAGGTCTCCCCCATCACCTCGGGGGCTGCCTCTAGGTCGTCTCCGACCAGGAGACGGAGGGCCACAGCCAACTCCTCGTCAGACAAGGCCTTCGGGCTCAAGCGGAGTTTGTCTTCCCCATCCACAAGCGTCCACGGGGGGCGCATCCGCGCCTAGAGAGGAGCCACCCGCTGCGCCAAGAATTCCTTCAAGAGCATGGCCCCCATCAGTTTCGCCGCCTTCGCGCTCCCCAGCCTCAGGTCTGCATTCATATTCTCCAGCACCAGCTTTGCCCAGTCGTCGGTAAGCTTCACGCGGGACCACCCCTCATCAGGCCAGGGCATCCCCGTCGGCATCTTTGGCCGTGGATGGACACACTTGGCATCCATCATAACCCACTTGCTCCTGAAGCCCTCGGCCTTCTTCCCAGTCTTCGAAATCGCGTTGGCCTTGCTGGCTGCGATGAAGTTGGCGCACCCCGAGGTGTGGCCTTTGTTGATCCGTAGGTAGAAGAAGTGGCGGAGCAATGACACGGACATCATCACCCCGATGTACGCCTCGCAGTAGAAGGCAAAGATGGACAAGAGAAGAACGGAGTTGGGATGGAGATGAAGAGCCTGTAACCCGTAATGCTGGAGGACCGCATAGAAGAAGTCGGAGAAGGGGGAACGAGGTCGGCGACGACGTTGCTCATGAAGAAGGGGTAGAAGGAGCTCTTTGGAGATTCGGGCACGACGGAGCCAGCCCGGAGCGCGGTCTCCCCCTTCTCGTTGTTCTCCCCCGCCGTCAGCAACTGCGTGATGGCAAGGTTTTTTGCCGAGACATTGGGCGCCTCCAGTCCCGGCTCATACTAGGCGGGCGGCGAGTCAACCTTGCTCTTTCGGGGAACCATTGGGCCGAAGCTTGGAAGGAGATCGGAGCAAATCTGGAGATTTCGGAAGAAAGGGGCAAGAGAGGGGATCTGGAGCAAGGTGAAGGAAGGCAATGAAGGCGGGCGTTTCCCGCATCGGCCTTTTGCCAGTCGGGTACTTGCCGAGGCAGCGCGGGGAAGCGGAGACGCCCACGTCCAATCAGTCACCACGTGTCGACCAAGGCCACACGCTATTGGGGCATGTGGCGCTCTGCACTTGCCCTTTGGCTTCGCCTCGAAGCCAAGCCCGAGCGTGCCTTGGACCCAGGGGCTACTTTCGTCGTTCTGGGAATGGGGGTCCCCAGACTTGCCTGCCTGCGGCCCGCGGCATGGCTCCTCCAGCGCCCCCATATGGCCCATCTTCACCAGCAAACACCCAAGACCCTTGCGAGGGGCCAAGCCTCACGAGGCGTACGACGCAAGACCTCCTCAGGGGCGGCCTCACCAGGCTGGCTCGCGAGGGGCGGAGAGATCAAGGCGAGGGGCACCTCGTGTTGGGATCTACGGTAGGGTGTGTCGACTGTAAATTAAAATTTTCTACGTGTAGAACAACCAAGAACATGCTACGGGAGATGGATCACAGTTCATTACCACTAGACGCGTAGTGTCGTGTAGTGGAAGAAGAGTTGGGGCAGCGCGTCCGCGTGGATCATCTCCTCCTCGTCCGATCTCCCTCGTACAGCCAGTCGTCGGTTCCCACGTACAGGTTCGCTGGAGCGGCGCAAGTGCACCACCTCTAACGGTATTCGCGCATGCAGGAGGAATGTCATGCGGCGGACTTCTAGGTCTGATCACACAACCAGCAGCGAGTGGAGGTGTCTATTCGCAACACATGCAAACCCTAGTGACAGTGCCGAAGCGATCAATCGCGTGAGTGTGCGGCTCCTCCACTTTATATAGGCGTCCGTCGCAGGCTCAACACTTGGGCCTTGCACGGACCCTAAAGCCCATAAGTCTACTCGTCCACAATCCGAATACAGCTCGGATCATGTCCGACCAGTGTCCTCAGATCCGACCTCGTAGGTTCCTTCCCTTAAGCGCGCGACCCCTTAGGTTCAAGCCGGCTTGGTCGTACTTCGGATCACCTCCGAACTGCATAGTTGGTAGCGGCCTCTAGCAAGGCATGCCGAACACCAAATAGACTATGAAGCTAGTTAGGAGAACCTGTACATCATACTTCCATTCCTTTTGCCACACGATATATGTTGTCGGGCTCAAGGCGAGTTCGTCATCCTTGTGCTAGCCCGACTGACGGTGTCCTGGACTAGGGGGTACCCACCACGTCGTCTCCCGATCTATTAGATTGGGCCGAGGACCCCCGTGGCCGTATACTCATGGGCTAGTTCGGACGGCTACCGCACACAAGGAAGATTCCACAAGACTTGGCGATAAAGACAAGGACTTCTCCCCACCGGCGTATTCGGCTAGGACTCTTGTTATCCTAGGCCTCCGGTGCATTACATAAACCGAGGCCAGGCTAGTCGATAGATATACAATATATACAACAATCATACCATAGGCTAGCTTCTAGGGTTTAGCCTCCTTGATCTCGTGGTAGATCTACTCTTGTACTACCCATATCATCAATATTAATCAAGCAGGACGTAGGGTTTTACCTCCATCAAGAGGGCCCGAACTTGGGTAAAACATCATGTTCCCTGCCTCCTGTTACCATCCGGCCTTGACGCACAGTTCGGGACCCCCTACCCGAGATCCGCCGGTTTTGGCACCGACATTGGTGCTTTCATTGAGAGTTTCGCTGTGTGGTCGACAAAAGGATCGATGGCTCGCCTGCAGATCAACTGCGACTTCGGCATCTTCTTCACCAGCTCGACTGGTCACCTTGGTTCGACCAAGAATTGCGCCCCGTGTTCAGATCACCATGTCCGAATGAGGGCCTTCATCAAACATCAACTCCGATCTCTATCAAGATCATGGAGGAATCATCTATGGAGCTCAGGGGCTCATCGTCAACATTGCCCTCAAGCGACCGTGCTGTTTTTCTGGACAACGAACTCGTATCTGCCACCACCACCTCCTCGAGTATCGCTTTGACGATCACTTTGATGGAATTGTGCGCAATTGAGTCTACAACAACCCTGGAAAATTTCGTCGAGTTCCGATGGAGGAATCTCTGGCAATCCACGATATACCGGAGCCCTGTCAAATCTGGACGGGAATTTGGATGAGTTTAAGGCGTGGTGTCCAGCTTCTAGCTCGGACGTCCTTTGGAAGATCCAACCGTTGATCGGCTGCGGAATTCCTATATCTACCACCTCTCAAAATTTCGGCTCGACCCGACCGTCCAAACTCCGGGAACCTTCCGATTAGTGCATCACTTTTCGGATCTATTTTCTGTGCGAAAACGAATCCGACCCGAGTTCATCTTTTTTATGAACAGGATTTCGGACATCCCTTTTGAAGGGAGTTTTGTATGGGGTATTGTGTTTTGTTCCCAAACACATCCCACTAACTGTAAGATCTTTTGAACATGATCTTCAACATCATGCTGGTGTCAAACCAGTCTGGCAATATTACTCCGCGGCTGCCGACCTGCGCTAGACACGTCTTCACTTTAGCCGAGCTCAACTTCTTCGGATCATCATCTCGGCAAGCCGAACAAGAGTCCGGCATCGCGAAGGATAAATCATCATCAACATCGCCGCCCCACGGATTACACGGAGCGGGCATACCGGCATCGCCACACGGTCGCTTCATCAAGCCGGCATCAACCACGTCACGACCTGCATCGACAGGGCCGCACTATTGCTTCTTCAAGCTGGTGTCCATCACGTCGACCTGCTTCGACTCATCGGCTGATGTCGAGCCTTCGACATCTCGGCTGGACCGGGGGCTTCGCCATATCTTCATCAACCTACTCCGGACAATTCGGCGTCACTAGCCGACCAGCTCCGTCACGTTAGCTGGGCCGAGGGCTTTGCCTCAGCGAGTCAACCTTTACCAGCATTGCCATGCCGTCGTTTTATCGCCCATCAGGCAATGGGTGTGCGGAGCGAGTCCCAATTTTGGGAATCACCTTCCTTCGGATTGCTACAACAAATAAACCAGGTGCTATTAACCTCAATATTTTTTGCTTGTTTGGGTTCATTTTTTCCCAAGGAATTATTACTCTGGTTCGTCCATGATATGTACACAGGTCTATAAAATGGTGACCGCATTAACGACGGTCGCGTGGTGGTTCGATCAGTTTCCGTACATAGTCCGGCGAACGCCGCATCCCGAGCTCGGACCGACCTGTGAATTCAGGCTTTGCCACGCCTTTACTACATCACGCCGACGCCCTGCATCGACATTGACTTCGGCGCCACGCCATATTTCTTCTATTCCTCACTATGCATAAATTATTTATTATGCAACATTTTTTATCATTATTACTATTATCTCCGGTTTGCACTATTTTTTGTGCACAGGAAAATGATCCGGGGACTTCGGCGTCACTCTGCCGGTCTGCATTGACCGTGCTATGTCACCACTTCGGCGTGTCGAGCTCTCCGCTCCGCCACCTCAGGACCAGCTTGGGGGATGGAACCTTGACCCGCATCAAGCTCGGACCGCGTCATCAATACCGAACACATTAACCAGCTAAGTCGCTTTCATGCTCAAAGCTTTAATTTCTAACTTGTGTTCGGTTCGACCAAGCATTATACTTTTTTGGAAAAAAGATGCTTCTAAAAAATTTCCTTGTCCAAACTTTGTTTGTGACACACAAATTCAAGGACCCAATTCACTTGGGGGCTTCATTTATGAAGCTTTTCCTCTTGCATATGATTATACTTGTACGGCTTCGTTCCTTGTTCGTGTATTATGCCACAATATGCACCATATTGACTTAAGCGATTTGCAAGCTGGGTTGCCTCGCTCCTGTGTTTACCCCTACGTTCCCGATTGTTCGGCTAGGGAGTAAAGGGAGCACCTCTGCGATTGTCACGATCGGGTCAACCGAGCAGGACCTCAGACTGGGTGAAGCCGAAAGCTAGCGCTCTTATAGTTTTCAATGATGGTTGGCACACAACGGAACTCATGAGTACAAAAAATCTATTGCACAAGTCTCATAATAACAATGAGCACCGAAGAAAGGTATCTGTGGGGGTACTATTTTCTTCGAAGATGCTTCTTACTCTTCGCAGTAATATAGCATAAGTTCCCTGAGCGCGCTTTGTCTGTTACAGCCTTATGGCCTGATTGCTTGGTTATTGGAAACACCATCAATAGTCTCGACCGATGGAGTACATAACACTTTTCGGTCCTTAACCGAAGAGAGAGAAGCCGACGGTCGGTTAAGACGTGTTTAAAGTTTGGTTGAACATAGATATGATATAAGTACTTCGGTACATGCAATCATTCTTCTACCCAAGTCACTTGGGGGCTCTTAAGTTTATTTGAGTCGTTTTATAATAAGTGTTCTTATTCTCAGTCGTTGCAAAGTTCTATTATTATTATTATTTATCACTCCTTTTTTCGACGGAGTGTGCGATCACTAGCCGGGGAGCCTAATTTCTCTCTCAAAGCCGCTAGAGTTTAGTTTGCTAAACTGGCCTAATGAGAAGTACTCCGCCCTCGGGATAGGAGGTTGAAGCCGTAGGCTGACCCGCTCGAAGTCTTGAGATAGGATGTGTCATGTTGAAGGACGACAGAAGCACTTCTTTTTTCTAAGACCAATTTTCGGATTGGCACCAAACACTTGATCTTGTTCGGACGTCATGTTTTTACTGACGTTTCTTGGTTTTCCAAGCTTTTTGGCAGTTTTAAACTATTTTTGCTTTTCCAGCATTAGTCTCGCAGTGCAATGCCGGACACCTTTAGGGATTCGGCAAAAACATTCTCAGATATTGCTATATATGCATCGGTTTCGAGTTGTGTCTTCGGTCAATAGTTGGGTTTCCCGGCTCCTGCACTTGCTTCCTACGTTCCGTTTTGTTCGGCTAGGCGTGCAAAGGGAGAACCACTACGATTGTGCTTCCAGCTCACATGGTTAAGCACCTTAGTGGAGAAAGCCGAAAACTGACTGTCACAATAAGCGTAAACTGGTCAGCGATCCGATGACTATGACGGGCCATTCATAACATTGGCTGAAGTGTTTACGGCTTGACCTCGACTGTCGCTGAACACTACCGGGGGCTATTAACTGGCCTCCCAAACTAAATCCTCGATATTTTGCTCTTACATTCGAGCTGAGGTTTCATGATCATGCTTAGCATGACAACCCAAAGAAAGTAAGCGATAGCGGGACTATTTTCTTTGGAATACATTTCTTCTGTTAAACAGTAATATAACATATCTCTCTGCGTACCTTTGTTTATAAAACCGTATGGCCAGATTGCCTTGTTTGTTGTAAATCTTTGCCCTCATAAAGGCTTTACAAAGTAGGACAAACACTCCTCGGCTACTGGCCAAGGAGGTGGAAGCCGATGGTCGGTCAACAAAGTTTTGTACAATGCGGATCCGAGCATTAATGACGTAAAGTACTTGGATACATAGAGTCATTACACATAATTTGTGATTTTACTATGGATATTGATCCTTAATTCGGCCACCCGTGCCCGCATTAAGGCTCGGGGGCTACTGGGCTTCGGGCTTATTATCTACAAATATTAAAGGGGCACATCGATCCCCTGATCTGGTGTTGCCACCCGACCAGTGTCTCGGGGGCTACTGCATTGCTTGTCCAATGCAGAAAATTTTATGTGCAATATAGTTTACGAGGAGATTTTGATCCTCAGGTTGGTCGGCCGCACCCAACCTGAGTCTTGAGGACTGAGCACGCCGCTTTTGTGTCCCAAAGTATTCTGCCGAGCTAGGACTTGATCCTCAAGCCGATTTTGCAAATCAACCTGAGTCTCAGCGGCTACTGGGATCAGCGGTCTTATGTCATCCTTCATGTGCATCTCGGGTTTTAGACCGATACACACCTTGAGGGCTACTGGCTATATATCTCGGCAGAGAATAAATTGCACCAATAAAAAATATTGACAAAAAATCGGCCCATAGTCGGGGTGGTGCACCACCTCAGAAGCAGTCCGGCATAAAGCTTGGGCGCTAGTGGCTGGCTCCATAGAGGGCATTTCCGGCATTAAGCTCGGCTAAACTCCTTCAACTATTTTGAACCAAGGTGATATGACACCTCAGATATAGTCCGGCATTGGAGCCTGGACACAGTCCGGCGTTGGAGCTCGGATATACAGTCCGGCGTTGGAGCTCGGATACATAGTCCGACATTGGAGCTCGGATACATTCCGGCACTAGAGCTGGGAAGCGGTGCAGCGTTGGTGCTCGGCTGCAAAAGATACCTCAAATGCAGTCCGGCGTTGGAGCTCGGACGCAAGAGGACCCTGCCTCCCGGGAACAACTTCAAACCCGAGGTCTAGCATAAAAATAAACAAGGCATTGATAAAGGCCGGAAACTTAAAGGGGCTCCTCGGATACCCGACGTGTAAACTCGTCGAATGCATTTCGGCGATCCTCAAGATCGAAGATAAAGAAGATTTGTTGAACCAGTTTTCAAGACCGGCAACCAAAGATGAAGAACAGTTCGGAAGAATTGAGGAGCGTCCCTAACTTGAAAACCCTGTTCAGGGGGCTACTGACGGTGTCCTGGACTAGGGGGTACTCACCACGTCGTCTCCCGATCTATTAGATTGGGCCGAGGACCCCCGTGGCCGTATACTCATGGGCCAGTTCGGACGGCTACCGCATACAAGGAAGATTCCACAAGACTTGGCGATCAAGACAAGGACTTCTCCCCACCGGCGTATTCGGCGAGGACTCTTGTTATCCTAGGCCTCCGATGCATTATATAAACCAAGGCCAGGCTAGTCGATAGATATACAATATATACAACAATCATACCATAGGCTAGCTTCTAGGGTTTAGCCTCCTTGATCTCGTGGTAGATCTACTCTTGTACTACCCATATCATCAATATTAATCAAGCAGGACATAGGGTTTTACCTCCATCAAGAGGGCCCGAACCTGGGTAAAACATCGTGTTCCCTGCCTCCTGTTCCCATCCGGCCTTGACGCACAGTTCGGGACCCCCTACCCGAGATCCGCCAGTTTTGACACCGACACCGACCTCTTTCTCGTTCCAGTGATGCCAACCACAAACCGGATTATCTCATAATCCTTGTTGCATGGCCATGCTTATCCTAGTCGGATCACACGAGGGGCCCAGAGTATATCTCTCCTGATCGGAGGCGCAAATCCCATCTTGCTCGACCACATCTCACGGCATGGTTCTGGACAAACCCGAAACCTACCTTTATAACTACCCAGTTACAGAGTAGCATTTGGTCGGCCCAAAGCAAGTCTGTCACCATCCCGAGTACATGCGTCAGCTCGGGTCTTAGGACATAGAACATATGTTGTACTAGAGACTCACAAATGACATATCGCTGCGTCTCATAGTTGGGTCTGTCCGACTCGGACCGAATCCGACCAGATCCTTCCAAGTCCATATTATCCGGTTAGCATCCAATGCTCCATGGCTAGTGAGACCAAGCCATCGACCGTGTCATATGCTAGTCTAGTTTGACGCGTGTCCACACAGCCCTTTCGACTAGGGACCTTTTAGGACAGTCATCATACAATGCATAGTCCCACAAACAAGTCACGTACTTGCTGATACACATCATTGATAATGTCCAAGGACTATCTTTATTCATAAACACATAGGAAATATCATCATACATGATTGCCTCTAGGGCATATATCCAATAGTCTCCCACTTGCACTAGAGTCAATCAAATAGACATCGAATGCCCATAGCTCTAACGTTCCCCTCATGCTTGGGTTGTGGAAGCGGCTTAGTCAGTGGATCTGCAACATTTGCATCCGTGTGAATTTTCCATAACTCTACATCACCACTCTTTACGATCTTTCGTATCAGGTGATATTTCATATCTATGTGTCTGACCTTGTGGTGGTTCCTCGGCTCCTTGGCTTTTGTGATGGCACCAGAATGATCACAATAAAGGTCTAATGGTGTTACCGAGGCTGGTAAAATACCAAGATCATCCAGAAAGTTCCGGATCCAAACACCTTCCTTTGAAGCTTCACAAGCCGCATGTATTCGGCTTCTGTAGTAGAATCAGCCACCGTATCTTGCTTGGAACTCATCCAGCTCACTGCTCCTCCATTCATGACATACACGAATCCGGACTGTGATTGACAATCATATCTGTCGGTTTGGAAACTAGCATCGGCATAACCCCTTACGACGAGCTTTTCCTCACCTCCATAAACTAGGAACATCTCTTTAGTCCTTTTCAGGTACTTTAAAATAGTCTTTACCGCTGCCCAGTGACTCTCACCTGGCTTGGCTGGTATCTACTTGTTAGGCTTATTGGAAAAGCAACATCAGGCCGTGTACATATAATGGCATACATGATGGATCCAATTGCCGAGGCATACGGAATCCTACGCATCCTACTTCGCTCATCAGATGTCGAAGGACTCCGAGTCTCGCTTAGGCTTATACCATGTGAGAGTGGCAAGAACCCTTTCTTTGCCTCACTCATGTTGAACCTCTTCAACACTTTATCTATGTACGTGCTCTGGCTTAAGCCGAGCAGCCTCCTTGATCTATCTCTATAGATCTTAATGCCTAAAATGTACATTGCCTCACCAAGGTCCTTCATCGAAAACTTGCCATTCAATGACTCCTTGACCGAGTTCAGTATCGAAATATCATTTCCGATCAGTAATATGTCATACACATACAAGATCAAAAACACTATCGAGCTCCCACTTAACTTCTTATATAAACAAGAGTCCTCTATGCTTTTGATAAAGCCAAAACTAGTGACGACCTCATCAAAACGAATGTTCCAGCTCCGAGATGCTTGCCTCAACCCATAAATGGATCTCTTGAGCTTGCATAGCTTACTAGTGCTAGTCGGATCGACAAAACCCTTGGGCTGTATCATATACACGTCCTCGGTTAAATTTCCATGAAGGAAAGCTGTTTTGACATCCATCTGCCATATCTCGTAATCGAAATATGCAGCTATAGCTAGTACGATCCTCACCGACTTCAGCATCGCTACCGACGAGTAAGTCTTGTCATAGTCAATTCCTTGAACTTGTCCATAACCCTTAGCAACAAGCCGAGCTTTGTGGATCTGAACATTTCCATCCACATCGGTTTTCTTCTTAAAGACCCATTTGCAACCAATGGCTGTTACGCCAGGCGGCGGATCAACCAAGTCCCAGACTTGATTCTCATCCATGGACTTTAACTCGGATCTCATGGCCTCTAGCCATGCCTCGGAATTTGGGCTCACCATCGCTTCTGCATACGTGGACGGCTCGTCACTTTCTAGCAACAATACATCACGCAATCTGCGCAATCTTTTTGACCTCCGTGGTTCTGGTGCCGCTTCCACTACGGGTTCCCTGACTGACTTCAGTATGATCTCATCACTAGCCGAGCTGTCCCCAAGTGGTCCTTGAATTTCTTCGAGTCGGACTGTCCTCCCACTAGCCTCCCGACTGAGAAACTCTTTCTCAAGGAAAACCCCGCTCCGAGCAACAAACACTTTGTTCTCTTCCTGGTTGTAGAAGCTATATCCCAAGGTTTCCCTCGGATATCCCATGAATATGCATTTATCCGACTTGGGTGTAAGCTTGTCTGATATAAGTTTCTTGACAAATGCTTCACAACCACAAATCTTTAGAAAAGACAAACTGGGACTCTTCCCGGTCCACATCTCATGCGGTGTCTTGTCTACGGATTTTGATGGTACCCTGTTAAGTGTGAAAGCTATAGTTTCTAGAGCGTATCCTCAGAATGACAAGGGTAAATCCGACTTACTCATCATAGATCGAACCATGTCCAACAAGGTACGATTCCTCTGTTCCGATACACCATTTCTCTATGGCGTACCTGGAGGTGTAAGCTGGGGTACTATACCTCTGCTTTTCAAATGATCATCAAACTCCTGGCTCATTTACTCACCTCCACGATCAGATCATAAAAGTTTTATAGTGTTGCCGAGCTGATTCTCAACCTCGTTTTGAAACTCTTTGAACTTTTCAAAAGTCTTCGACTTGTGCTTCATCAAATAGATATATCCATATCTACTCAAGTCGTCGGTAAAAGTCTCAAAGTATTGATAGCCACCTTTGGCAGTTGTGCTCATTGGTCCACACACATCACTGTCTATCAGTTCCAACAGCTCGGATGCCCTCTCACAACTCTTTGCGAAAGGAGACTTAGTCATCTTGCCAAGCAAGCATGATTCACATGTCTCGAACGACCCAAAGTCGGTCGAAGTAAGGAGTCCATCATCATGGAGCTTCTTCATGCGTTTCAGACTAATGTGTCCAAGACGGCAATGCTAGAAGTATGTCGGATTTATATCACTAGGCTTATGCCTCTTGACATTCACGTTATAGACCGGTTCTTGTTCTAGATTCAATACAAATATTCCATCAACAATGGGTGCATAGCCATGGAACATACCATTCAAATAAATCGAACAACCATTCTCCTTTAAATTGCATTCATAACCCTGACTCATCAAGCATGAGGCAGAAATAATGTTCCAACTAAGTGCAGGAATGTAATAACAATTATTCAATTCCATAATAAATCCAGAAGGAAGCTGGAGCTGCATCATGCCGACCTCTAATGCATCAACTCTTGCTTTGTTGCCGACCCTGATGTCAATCTACCCTTGCACCACATGTCTAGTTCTTACCAGCCCCTGGATCGAGTTGCAAATGTGAACAATCGATCCTGTATCAAATAACCAAGAGCTGCCAGGTATGTCAGTAAGGTAAATGTCTATAACATATGCAACAAGTGTACCTTTGCCTGAAGCAGCATTCCCGACCTTCTTGCCATGCTCTGCAAGCCACTTGCTACAGTTCCTCTTCTAGTGACCAGTTTCCTTGCAATGATAGCAAATGGTCTTTGAGTCCGGTCCAGACTTCGGCGCAGTGGTGGAGGTTACCGTCTCCGTGCCCCTTGCCTTAGCCTTTTTCTTGGACCAACTCTTCTTGAACTTAGCTGATTTCTGCACCATCAACACTTGATGCGTGCCTTTCTTAATATCCTGCTCTGCCACTTTGAGCATCCCATGCAATTCAGTGAGCTTCTTATCCATGCCATGCATATGATAGTTCGAGATGAACGTCCCATAGCTGGGCGGAAGAGAACCCAGAACTGCATCAGTAGCCAGCTCATCCAAGAGCAGGAAGCCCAACCGATCCAAATCTTGCACATATACGATCATCTTGATCACATGTGGGCTCAGTGGATCACCTTCCTTCAGCTTACAATCCATCAAGGATCGCCAGACGTTGAACCTTTTAGTCCTAGCCTGCACCTGAAACATGCTCTTGAGACTCTCGATCATATCAAAAGCCCCAACGTCTTCGAAATGCTACTGCAAATTGGCCTCCGTACAAGCCAGCATGAGGCAGCTGATCTCGTTTGATTCATCAACGAGTTTCTGGTAGGCATTCTTGTTTGTGGTACTAGCATTATTGGCAGGTTCCTCTGGAAGCGGATCCTCTAGAACATGTTCCTTTTTATCATGCTTGAGAACAATTCTCAAATTTCTATACCAGGTAGTAAAGTTTGTTCCATTCAGTTTATCCTTTTCCAGAATTGATTTCAATGCAAAGTTGGGTTGAGAAGGTGGTGCCATTTATCTACAATAGAAAAATATGCAATCACTAAGCAATGTGTTTATGTAGAGTAATTGTAGCCTTAATCAGAAATACTCCCACTGAAATCATCATCCCTCCGCAGACTCTCAGTGATTCAGGATCCGACTAGCACATGTGACTAGTGAGCTTTAGCATCACTGCTAGACAACATGCCTATCCGGTAAGCAACTCCTTGCTAATCGTATCTCTATACGACTCCTGTCGGTCAGGCAGGTATCTCATACCCGGGCTCCCGACCTCTTTTTCCACAAGGCCCAATACCGTTTTGATAGCCTTGTCAAGTTAACCTAATGTAGTGCATGTTTGTGTCCGACACGAACCCTTCAGTTCAAGGATACCTAGCAGCACCCCAATTTTATGAGCCCACTACTAGACATACTTGACGTGCAAAGGTGCAACATCGGGAATGGCAATTTACTTGATATTCATGAGGATCTTTCTACCATTCTAACATGCATAGAAACAAAGAAGCATAACAATCACAAGTAGAACATATATTGTGAAATAGTATGGCTCCTTCATGGATGTTCTTCCAGGTCGGCTCCAACTCCGATGACCATATAGAAACTCCATCTTGTTTGTCACACCGGGCCGCCAAGCCGCCAACCTGATCTCTATTATCCAACTACTACAACTAGTAATGAATTTTACATAGAGTCACAAGTCGACATGCAAGTCATTATACAACATAATGACAACACTTTGGCTCCTACCGGCTGACAAACATGACACGCAGGCCATGTATAATTTACACACATGCATCACATACACATGAGCCATACTATTCACATCAAACCCTGCAAAATAAAGTTATGCATAGAAGCGTATTCTACCGGTTTTGAGTGATCATGTACGAAATACAAGGCGCTACGCACACGGCGGTCCCGACCGGTAGGGGTAGGTTGTGTCACGACCTCATCAACTCCGATCATCAGAAAACATAGCCACATTGATCCCCATGTGCAGTTGATCTCATCAACCGTGCACACAGCCGATCTCATCAACGACAATAGATCTCATCTATCGCCTCCACATATCTAATATGCATACGATCTGAATCCAAATCATATAGCTGAGGCTGTAATACCACTGTTGGGATCTATGGTAGGGTGCATCGACTGCAAATTAAAATTTTCCTACGCGCAGAACAACCAAGAACATCCCACGGGAGATGGATCACAGTTCGTTACCACTAGACGCGCAGTGCCGTGCAGCGAAAGAAGAGTTGGGGCAGCGCATCCGCGTGGATCGTCTCCTCCTCGTACGATCTCCCTCGTACAGCCGGTCGTCGGTTCCCACGTACAGGTTCGCCGGAGCGGTGGAAGTGTACCGCCTCTAACGGTATCCGCGCGTCCAGGAGGAATGTCGTGAGGTGGACTGCTAGGTCTGATCACACAACCAGCTGCGAGTGGAGGTGTCTATTCGCAACACGTGCAAACCCTAGTGACAGCACCGAAGCGATCAATCGCGTGAGTGTGCGGCACCTCCACGTTATATAGGCGTCCGTTGCAAGCTCAACACTTGGGTCTTGCACGGACCCTAAAGCCCATAAGTCTACTTGGCCACAATTCGAATACAACCCGGATCACATCCGACCAGTGTCCTCAGATCCAACCTCGTAGGTTCCTTCCCTTAAGCGCGCGACCCCTTAGGTTCAAGCCGGCTTGGTCATAGTTTGGATCACCTCCAAACTGCATAGTTGGTAGCGGCCTCTAGCAAGGCATGCCGAACACCAAACAGGCTATGAAGCTGGTTAGGCGAACCTGTACATCATACTTCCATTCCTTTTGCCACACGATATATGTTGTCGGGATCAAGGCGAGTTTGTCATCCTTGTGCTAGACCGACCTCTTCCTCGTTCTAGTGATGCTGACCACAAACTGGATTATCTCATAATCCTTGTCGCATGGCCATGCTTATCCTGGTCGGATCACACGGGGGGCCCAGAGTATATCTCTCCTTATTGGAGGGGCAAATCCCATCTTGCTCGACCATGTCTTGCAACATGGTTCTGGACAAACCCGAAACCTACCTTTATAACTACCCAGTTACGGAGTAGCATTTGGTTGGACCAAAGCAAGTCTGTCACCATCCTGAGTACATGCGTCAGCTCAGGTCTTAGGACATAGAACATATGTTGTACTAGAGACTCACAGATGACATATCGCTGCGTCTCATAGTTGGGTCAGTCCGACTCGGACCTTATCTCGACTCGGATCACACGACTTAATCAACTATGCCCAGCCCATAATGGCTTGTGGCTCCACACAGAAGTTTCTAGCATGAAAAATGTCATGATCCCTTTGAGCCTGGGTGGCAATGCATAGGAAATCACACGGTACCCCAGGATTTCCAAAAATACAGGCAATCACTGGAATTCCCCAGGTGCCTCAATCCACCCAGATGTGTATTAAAGTTGCCGCCTTAAGTTAACCATTAATTAATAATACTCACAACTATCATGGATACGCTCAAACCCAATCCATGTCTATGAGCATAGCATAGAATTATAAGCAACGTAGAAGTAACTCCCAGTGGTTTGATAATAAAACAGGTGATAGGTTCTACGTCATCATCTACTTCCCAATACCCACATGTTATCAATCCTACTCATGCAATGTTTGAGGGTTGAAACTAATGCATAAAAACTGGGTAATGAAAAGCATGATCAAAGTGTTACTTGCCTTGCTGATGATCCGCGAAACCTAGAGACTCGTAGTAGCACGCTTCGCACTCCAGGTACTCTATCGCAAACAAACAAGCATACAATAAGCAATCAAGCAAGGGGCACGGGTAAAACTCAAATAAGAGATCTAACCAGAAAGTTCAACTTAAGAACTCCGGTTTGCAAAAAGAATCAAATCAAACAAAGCAACAGAACTCAAACGGCGAAAGAAACAGGCTTCATTTACTAATTTGGACTAAAGTCAAATTTTACAGTAGAAAAATCTTGTTTAAGTTGGTTAAACAGAAAGAGGGCTTCGAGACGAAACTCTAGGCGCTTGAATCGCCTGATTCTGATAAACGAGCAAAAAGTTAAACTAAAACGAAAATCGGATTAGAAATCACGAGCGTAATTAATCGCGAAAAATCTGAGAAAAAGTAAAACTGACGAACAGGCTAACGACCGAACGTTCGCTGTCTGCGGCTAAACGGTGAAAACCGTTCGTTAAAACGATCGAACGAGCGGGCGTTCGCTAAATAAATAAACCGTTGGAAAGACCGATCTATTGAAAATAAAAAAAACCAAAGAAAATAAAAAAAACCGGGGTTATCCGTAGAAAACCGACCGGTCAACGGCGAGAACCGGCGCGGCGGCGGGCGGCGGCAGCTAGGGCTGACGGGGCGGGCTGCGGGGTGCAGGGCGGCAGCTTATAAAGGGCCGGCCCGAGGTCTCCTGGCCGGGTACGACCCGAAGTCGGTTTCTCTCTCTCTCTCTCTCTCTCTCTAAATAATTCCGACGTGCAGAAAAAGAAAGAAAAGAAGTACTAAATGGACTCCAAAAATCCCGAAGCAAATTTTCCCTGTCCTCTAAAAATAGGCCGGACAAGGTGAACATTTATTTGGGCCTAAAATGCAATTTTGAAAAAACCCACATTTTTCCTAATTCAAATAAAATAGCGATAAAACTCCAAATAAAAATCTTATTTGATTTTAATATTAAATCTCTGATATTTCTTTATTTTGAGGAAGTCATTTTATCCTCTCTCTTTTATTTTTATAAAATAAATATTCGAAGAGAAATTACTTAAAATCAAACGATCCTCTTTTCAAAATTCGAGAAAACTCGAATATGAAAATAATGAAATCCCCAACTCTCTCCATGGATCCTTGAGTTGTGTAGAATTTCTCGGATCAACCAAAATGTAATAAAATATGATATGCAATGATGATCTAATGTATAACATTTCAAATTGAAAATTTGGGATGTTAGAAACCTACCCCCCATAAGATGAATCTCACCCTCGAGATTCGGCTTGGCTAGAAAATAGGTGAGTGTGATCCTTCCATAGGTCTTCCTCTCGTTCCCAGGTGGCTTCATCTTCAGTATGGTGACTCCACTGAACTTTGCAGAACTTGATTACTTTGTTGCGTGTCACACGGCTGGCAAAATCAAGAATCCTAACAGGCTTCTCCTCGAAGGTCAAATCACTATCTAACTGTATCGCTTCCAGTGGTACTGTATCTCTCCGAGGAATATCAATCATCTCTGCGTGACACTTCTTCAACTGAGAAATGTGGAACACATCGTGAACTCCGGACAATCCTTAGGGTAATTCCAACTTGTAATTAACTTCTCCCATACGTTCCAAAACTTTGTATGGTCCCACAAAACGTGGCGCTAACTTTCCCTTAACTCCAAAGCGTTTCACTCCTCGAAGTGGGGATACACGAAGATACACTCTGTCTCTGACTTCATAAACTGTCTCCTTGCGTTTTGAATCCGCATAACTCTTCTGCCTGGATTGGGCTACCTTGAGTCTATCGCGAATCAGCTTAACCTTCTCTTCAGACTCTTTAATCAAATCTGGTCCAAATAACTGTCGGACTCCAACTTCGTCCCACAACAACGGTGTTCTGCACCTTTTTCCGTACAATGCTTCGAAAGGGGCCATCTTCAAACTGGTTTGATAACTGTTGTTATAAGAGAACTCCGTATACGGCAAATTATCATCTCAACTAGATCCATAATCTAGTGCACAAGCTCTCAACATGTCCTCCAGAATCTGATTGACTCTCTGAGTCTGTCCATCTGTCTGCGGGTGAAAAGCTGTACTGAACTCTAGCCTGGTTCCCAAAGTTTCATGCAATTGATTCCCAAACTTGGAGGTAAATTGGGTTCCTCTATCTGATACAATGGTCCTCGGAAATCCATGCAGACATACGATCCTGGTCATGTATATCTTTGCCAACTTAGCACTGGTGTAAGTGGTCTTCACTGGGATGAAATGAGCTACTTTCGTCAAACGATCAACTACAACCCATATCGAGTCATAGCCTGAATTTGTCCTGGGTAATCCCGTAATAAAGTCCATGCCTAGCTTATCCCACTTCCATTCGGGTATCGGCAGTGGTTGTAGCAATCCTGCTGGCTTTTGATGCTCTGCCTTCACTCTCTGACATACATCACAAACTGCTACATACTCTGCAATATTCTTCTTCATTCCGGTCCACCAGAAACTATCCTTCAAATCCAGATACATCTTGGTATTTCCTGGGTGAATCGAATATGGCGAATCATGGGCCTCTTGCAGAATCAACTTCCCGATCTCCTGATCATTTGGCACATATACACGGTCCTCAAACCATAAGGTATCATGCTCATCCTCACGAAATCCTTTAGCTCTTCCTTTGCTCATTCTTTCCTTTATCTTGACAATCTCCTTGTCCGTCTTCTGAGCTTCTCTGATCTTATCCATCAAAGTAGACTGAATCTCCAAAGCTGCTACATAACCTCTCGGAACTATCTCCAAAGATAGCTGGCGAAGGTCTTCTGCCAACTCCTTGGGTAATTCTCAGGTCATGAGTGTATTGACATGACTTTTTCGGCTCAACGCATCGGCTACTACGTTAGCCTTTCCAGGATGGTAATGCAATCTCATATCATAATCCTTAATGAGTTCCAACCATCTCCTCTGCATGAGATTCAACTCCTTCTGTGTGAAGATATACTTCAAACTCTTGTGATCCGTGTATACCTCACAATGGTTTCCAATGAGAAAATGTCTCCAAGTCTTCACCGCATGTACTACGGCTGCTAACTCCAAATCATGCATAGCATAATTTAACTCATGGGATTTAAGCTGTCGTGAGGCATATGAAACAACTCTTCCCTCTTGCATAAGTACGGCTCCAAGTCCTCGACGAGAAGCGTCGCAATACACTTCATAATCCTTGCGTTGATCTTGAAGAATCAATACTGGCGATGTAACCAATCGTATCTTCAACTCCTGAAAACTGGCCTCACATTCCTCAATCCATTTGAACATAGTGTCCTTTTTTAACAACTCCGTCATAGACTTTGCAATCTTTGAGAAATTCTCAATGAATCTCCGGTAGTATCCTGCAAGTCCAAGAAAACTCTGGATTTCTCCAACTGACATGGGTGACTCCCAATTTGTCACAGTGACAACCTTGGTGTGGTCTACCACTATTCCTTCTTCGGATATAACATGTCCAAGAAATCCAACTTCCTTCAACCAAAACTCACACTTGCTGAACTTGGCGTATAACGGCTGTTCCCTAAGCTTCCCAAGTACCAAACGCAAATGCTCTTTATGTTCTTCTTCATTCTTCGAGTAGACCAGAATGTCATCAATGAACACCATGACGAACTTATCCAAAATCTCCATAAACACTTTGTTAATCATGTTCATAAAATAGGCAGGTGCGTTAGTCAGGCCAAATGACATAACGGTATACTCATATAGCCCATACCTCATGGTAAAAGCGGCCTTAGGTATATCCTGCTCTCGAATCTTCAGCTGGTGGTACCCTGATCACAGATCGATCTTGGAAAACACCTTACCTCCTTGCAGTTGGTCAAACAATTCATTGATCATCGACAGTGGGTACTTGTTCTTTATCGTCACCTCATTCAATCCTCTATAATCAACAACCATCCTCAACGATCCATCCTTCTTTTCCACTAGAAGTACTGGGGATCCCCAAGGTGACGAACTTGGGCGGATATAACCTTTATCCAGTAACTCCTTAATCTTCTTCTTAATGTCCTCCAAATCCTTTGCGGGCATTCTGCACGGTCTCTTAGATATGGGCCCTGTGCCTGGCAAAAGCTCAATCAAAAATACAATGTCTCTATCCGGTGGCATGCCTGGCAACTCTTCTGGAAATACATCTGGAAAATCCTTCACCACTGGTACTTCCTCCTGTACAACTCCTCATATGGAATTTACTTGAGTCCTATTCGGCACATGCCGGAATACATACTTGATCCTTCTTCCTTCTGGGTGGTGAGCAAAATCGACTTACTGGCGCAGTCAATGTTCCCTCCATACTTCAATAACCAATCCATGCCTAATATCACATCCAATCCTTGTGACTCCAATACTATTAGGTCTGAGGGGAACAGGTAGTTACCAATCCTTAATGGTAACCGATCACACCATAGGCTAGCCATATACTCTGCTCCTGGCGAGGTTACAAACA
The DNA here is from genome assembly GCF_056163025.1 of Triticum urartu. NCBI lineage: Eukaryota > Viridiplantae > Streptophyta > Magnoliopsida > Poales > Poaceae > Triticum > Triticum urartu. The sequence continues at coordinate 378,942,680 of NC_141875.1, forward strand.
TGGGTGACCTAAGGGCTTGGGTTTGCATTTTATACTTATCCACAAATCCCCTTGATCTGTATGAATGCGATGCACCAGTATCAAAAAGTACTATTGCAGTAAATTACTTAACTACAAACTTACCTATTCCTGCATCTGGTTGGGCTTCAACCTCGTCCACGTTAACGTGGTTCACTTGTCCCCTGGTGAAAGGGTTGGGCTTCTTCCCAGAGCTTCCATTGTCGTTTCCATTCTTAGCTTCAGGACATTCATTGGCGTAATGTCCGGTCTTCTGACACTTGTAGCAAGTAATGTGGCTGAAATCTTTATTGGCGGGTGTTGCCGGGTTGGAACGGTTCTGTCCGCTACTTCCTCCATTACCATTCCCATTCCCATTCATGGGGCCACTATAATTGTGTGAACTTCCTCCATTACAAGTGTGGCTTCCATGGTTATTGACGGTTTCCTGGACTAGGGGGTACTCATCACATCGTCTCCCGATCAGTTGGATTGGGCCGAGGACCCCCATGGCCGCATACTCATGGGCCAGTTCGAACAGCTGCCGCATACAAGGAAGATTCCACAAAGACTTGGCGATCAAGACAAGGACTTCTCCCCACCGGCGTATTTGGCTAGGACTCTTGTTAACCTAGGCCTCTGGTGCATTATAGAAACCAGGGGCCAGGCTAGTCGATAGAAGATACAACATACAGAACAACAATCATACCATAGGCTAGCTTTTAGGGTTTAGCCTCTCTGATCTCGTGGTAGATCTACTCTTGTACTACCCATATCATCAATATTAATCAAGCAGGACGTAGGGTTTTACCTCCATCGAGAGGGCCCGAACCTGGGTAAAACTTCGTGTCCCTTGCCTCCTGTTACCATCCGGCCTAGACGCACAGTTCGGGACCCCCTACCCGAGATCTGCCAGTTTTGACACCGACATTGGTTCTTTCATTGAGAGTTCCGCTGTGTGATCGACAAAAGGATCGATGGCTCGCCTGCAGATCAACTGCAACTTTGACATCTTCGTCACCAGCTCGACTGGTCACCTTGGTTCGACCAAGAACTGCGCCTCGTGTTCGGATCACCATGTTCGGACGAGGGACTTCATCAAACATCAACTCCGATCTCTATCAATATCATGGAGGAATCATCCATGGAGCTCGGGGGCTCAACGTCAACATTGCCCTCAAGCGACCGTGCTATTTTTCTGGACAGTGAACTCGTATCTGCCGCCACCACCTCCTCGAGTATCGCTTTGATGATCTCTTTGATGGAATTGTGCGGAATTGAGTCTATAACAACCCTGGAAAATTTCGTCGAGTTCCGATGGAGGAATCTCTGGCAATCCACGATATACCGGAGCCCTGTCAAATCTGGATGGGAATTTGGATGAGTTTAGGGCGTGGTGTCCATCTTCTAGCTCGGACGTCCTTTGGAAGATCCAACCGTTGATCTGCTGTGGAATTCCTATATCTACCACCTCTCAAAATTTCAGCTCGATCTGACCGTCCAAACTCCGGGAACCTTCCGATTAGTGCATCACTTTTCGGATTTGTTTTCTGCGCAAAAACGAATCCGACCCGAGTTCATCTTTTTTATGAACGGGATTTCGGATATCCCTTTTGAAGGAAGTTTTGTATGGGGTATTGTGTTTTGTTTCCGACTAACCTTAAGATCTTTTGAACATGATCTTCAACATCATGCTGGTGTCAAACCAGTCCGGCAATATTACTCCACGGCTGCCGACCTGCGCTAGACACGTCGTCACTTTAGCCGAGCTCAACTTCTTCGGATCATCATCTCGGCAAGCCGAACAAGAGTCCGGCATCGTGAAGGGTAAATCATCATCAACATCGCTGCCCCACGGATTACACGGAGCGGGCTTACCGGCATCGCCGCACGGTCGCTTCATCAAGCCGGCATCGACCACGTCACGACCTGCATCGACAGGGCCGCACTATTGCTTCTTCAAGCTGGCGTCCATCACGCTAACCTACTTCGACTCATCGGCTGACGTCCAGGCTTCGACATGTCGGCTGGACCGGGGGCTTCGCCATCTCTTCATCAACCTACTCCGGACTCTTCGGCATCACTACCGACCAGCTCCGTCACGTTAGCTGGGCCGAGGGCTTTGCCTCGGCGAGTCAACCTTTACCAGCATTGCCATGCCGTCGTTTTATCGCCCATCAGGCAATGGGTGTGCGGAGCGAGTCCCAATTTTGGGAATCACCTTCCTTCGGATTGCTACAACAAATAAACCAGGTGCTATTAACCTCAATATTTTTTGCTTGTTTGGGTTCATTTTTTCCCAAGGAATTATTACTCTGGTTTGTCCATGATATGTACACAGGTCTATAAAATGGTGACCGCATTAACGACGGTCGCGTGGTGGTTCGATCAGTTTCCGTACATAGTCCGGCGAACGCCGCATCCCGAGCTCGGACCGACCTTTGAATTCAGGCATTGCCATGCCTTTACTACATCACGCCGAGATGATGATGAATTCAGGCTCGGAGCGAGTCCCAATTTTGGGAATCACCTTCCTTCGGATTGCTACAACAAATAAACCAGGTGCTATTAATCCCAGTATTTTTGGCTTGTTTGCGTTCATTTTTCGCAAGGAATTATTACTCTGGTTTGTCCATGATATGTACACAGGTCTATCAAATGATGGGCGCATTAATGACGATCGCGTGGTGGTTCGGTCAGTTTCCGTACATAGTCCAGCGAACGCCGCATCCGGAACTCGGACCGACCTGTGAATTCAGGCTTTGCCACGCCGTTAGCGCATCACGCCGACGCCCTGCATCGACATTGGCTTCGGCGGCAGGCCATATTTCTTTTATTACTCACTTTGCATAAATTATTTGTTATGCAACGATTTTTTAATTATTATTATTACTATTATCTCCGGTTTGCACTATTTTTTATGCTCAGGAAAATGATCCGGGGACTTCGGCGTCACTCTGTCGGTCTGCATCGACCGTGCTATGTCACCACTTCGGCGTGTCGAGCTCTCCGCTCCGCCACCTCGGGACCGGCTTAGGGGATGGAACCTTGTCCCGCATCAAGCTCGGACCACGTCATCAATGTCGAACACATTAACCAGCTAAGTCGCTTTCATGCTCAAAGTTTTAATTTTTAACTTGTGTTCGGTTCGACCAAGCATTATACTTTTTTGGGAAAAAGTTGCTTGTAAAAAATTTCCTTGTCCAAATTTGTTTGTGACACACATATTCAAATACCCCGTTTCTTTGGGGACTTCCTTTATGAAGCTTTTCCTCTTGCATATGATTATACTTGTACGGCTTCGTTCCTTGTTCGTGTATTATGCCACAATATGCACCATATTGACTTAAGCGATTTGCAAGCTGGGTTGCCTGGCTCCTGTGCTTACCCCTATGTTCCCGATTGTTCGGCTAGGGAGTAAAGGGAGCACCTCTTCGATTGTCACGACCGGGTCCTCCGAGCTCTGACCTCAGACTGGGTGAAGCCGAAAGCTAGCGCTCTTATAGTTTTCAATGATGGTCGGCACACAACGGAACTCATGAGTACAAAAAATCTATTGCACAAGTCTCATAATAACAATGAGCACCGAAGAAAGGTATCGGTGGGGGTACTATTTTCTTCGAAGATGCTTCTTACACTTCACGGTAATATAGCATAAGTTCCCTGAGCGCGCTTTGTCTGTTACAGCCTTATGGCCTGATTGCCTGGTTATTGGAAACACCGTCGATATTCTCGACCGATGGAGTACATAACACTTTTCGGTCCTTGACCGAAGAGGGAGAAGCTGACGGTCGGTTAAGACGCGTTTAAAGTTCGGTTGAACATAGATATGATATAAGCACTTCGGTACATGCAATCATTCTTCTACCCAAGTCACTTGGGGGCTCTTAAGTTTATTTGAGCCGTTTTATAATAAGTGATCTTCTTCTTAGTCATTGCAAAGTTTTATTATTATTATTTATCACTCCTTTTTTCGACACGAGTGTGCGGTCACTAGCCGGGGAGCCTAATTTCTCTCTCAAAGCCGCTAGAGTTTAGTTTGCTAAACTGGCCTGATGAGAAGTACTCCGCCCTCGGGATAGGAGGTTGAAGCCATAGGTTGACCCGCTCGAAGTCTTGAGATAGGATGTATCATGTTAAACCATGACAGAAGCACTTCTTTTTTCTAAGACCAACTTTCGGATTGGCACCGAACACTTGATATTGTTTGGAGGTCATGTTTTTACTGACGTTTCTTGGTTTTCCAAGCTTTTTGGCACTTTTAAACTATTTGTGCTTTTCCAGCATTAGTCTCGCAGTGCAACGCCGGACACCTTTAGGGATTCGGCAAAAACATTCTCAGATATTGCTATATATGCATCAGTTTCGAATTGTGTCTTCGGTCAATAGTTGGGTTGCCCGGCTCCTGCACTTGCTTCCTACGTTCCGTTTTGTCCGGCTAGGCGTGCAAAGGGAGAACCACTGTGATTGTGCTTCCAGCTCACATGGTTAAGCACCTCAGTGGAGAAAGCCGAAAACTGACTTTCACAATAAGCGTAAACTGGTCAGCGATCCGATGACTATGTTAAATGATGGGCCGTTCATAACATTGGCCGAAGTGTCTACGGCTTGACCCCGACTGTCGCCGAACACTACCGGGGGCTATTAACTGGCCACCCAAACTGCATCCTCAATATTTTGCTCTTACATTAGAGATGAGGTTTAATGATCAAGCTTAGCATGACAACCCAAAGAAAGGAACCGATAGCGGGACTATTTTCTTTGGAAGACATTTCTTCTGTTAAACAGTAATATAACTCTCTGCATACCTTTGTTTATAAAACCGTATGGCCAGATTGCCTTGTTTCTTGTAAATCTTTGCCCTCATAAAGGCTTTATAAAGTAGGACAAACACTCCTCGGCTACTGGCCGAGGAGGTGGAAGCCGATGGTCGGTCAACAAAGTTTTGTACAATGCGGATCCGAGCATTAATGACGTAAAGTACTTGGATACATAGAGTCATTACACATAATTTGTGATTTTACTATGGATATTGATCCTTAATTCGGCCACCCGTGCCCGCATTAAGGCTCGGGGGCTACTGGGCTTCGGGCTTATTATTTACAAATATTAAAGGGGCACATAGATCCCCTGATCTGGTGTTACCACCCGACCAGTGTCTCGGGGGCTACTGCATTGCTTGTCCAATGCAGAAAATTTTATGTGCAATATAGTTTCCGAGGAGATTTTGATCATCAGGTTGGTCGGCCGCACCCAACCTAAGTCTCAAGGACTGAGCATGCCGCTTTTAGTGTCCCGAAGTATTCTGCCGAGCAACTTGATCCTCAGGCCGATTTTGCAAATCAACCTGAGTCTCAGCGGCTACTGGGATCAGCGGTCTTACGTCATCCTTCAGGTGCATCTCGGGTTTTAGACCGATACACACCTTGAGGGCTACTTGCTATATATCTCGGCAGAGAATAAATTGCATCAATAAAAAATATTCAAAAAAATCGGCCCACATTCGAGGTGGTGCACCACCTCGGAAGCAGCCCGGCATAAAGCTCGGGCACAAGTGGCTGGCTCCATAGAGGGCATTTCTGGCATTAAGCTCGGCTAAACTCCTTCAAACTTGTTTGAACCAAGGTGATTTACGACACCTCGGATATAGTCCGGCGTTGGAGCTTGGATACAGTCCGGCGTTAGAGCTCGAATATACAGCCCGGCATTGGAGCTCGGATACATAGTCCGGCGTTGGAGCTCGGATACATTCCGGCGTTAGAGCTGGGAAGCGGTCCGGCGTTGGTGCTCGGTTGCAAAAGATACCTCGAATATAGTCCGGCGTTGGAGCTCGGACGCAAGAGGACGCTGCCGCCCGGGAACAAATTCAAACCCGAGGTGTGGCATAAAAATAACAAGGCATTGGTAAAGGCCGGAAACTCAAGGGGGCTCCTCGGATACCCGACGTGTAAACTCGTCGAATGCATTTCGGCGATCCTCAAGATCGAAGATAAAGAAGATTTGTTGAACCAGTTTTCAAGACCGTCAAACGAAGATGAAGAACAGTTCGGAAGAATCGAGGAGCGTCCCTAACTAGAAGACCGGTTCAGGGGGCTACTGACGGTGTCCTGGACTAGGGGGTACTCATCACATCGTCTCCCGATCAGTTGGATTGGGCCGAGGACCCCCATGGCCGCATACTCATGGGCCAGTTCGGACAGCTGCCGCATACAAGGAAGATTCCACAAAGGCTTGGCGATCAAGACAAGGACTTCTCCCCACCGGCGTATTCGGCTAGGACTCTTGTTAACCTAGGCCTCTGGTGCATTATATAAACCAGGGGCCAGGCTAGTCGATAGAAGATACAACATACAGAACAACAATCATACCATAGGCTAGCTTTTAGGGTTTAGCCTCTCTGATCTCGTGGTAGATCTACTCTTGTACTACCCATATCATCAATATTAATCAAGCAGGACGTAGGGTTTTACCTCCATCGTGAGGGCCCGAACCTGGGTAAAACTTCGTGTCCCTTGCCTCCTGTTACCATCCGGCCTAGACGCACAGTTCGGGACCCCCTACCCGAGATCTGCCGGTTTTGACACCGACAGTTATGAACAAGTCCTCCCAAGTTCGGGGTGAAACGGGGTCTCTGCTGAGCTCCAGAATTATACTTCCCTTGTCCATACTTCCTCTTGCGGCTGTCAATCTGCTGCTGCTTCCCTTCAAGCATGAGAGCTCTATCTACCAACTCCTGGTAGTTATTGAAGTTTGCCACCATCAACTGCATGATCAGCTCATCATTTAGTCCTTCTAGAAACTTCTCCTTCTTAACTACATCTATAACGACGTCATCTGGGGCATAACGTGCTAGCTTACTAAAGTCATCCACATACTGGCGAACTGTGCGTCCTCTTTGGCGTAATTTGAGGAACTCACGCTTCTTCATGGCCATAGCTCCTGTTGATACATGGGCAGTGCGAAAAGCCTGTTGGAACTGGTCCCATGTAACAATGGCTATAGGATAGGTAACAGTGTAATTCTCCCACCATGAGGCTGCTGGTCCGTCCAATTGGTGCGCGGCAAAACACACTTTCTCAGCATCTGTGCATCCTGCAGTGGTTAACTCCCTTCCAATCCTGCGGAGCCAATCATCTGCTACTATCGGCTCGGTGCTACTGGAGAACACCAGCGGCTGCAACCTCAGAAAACAAGCTAAGTTGTCAATTGGGGGTGGTGGTGGTGGGTTGTTGTTGTTGTTGTTGTTGTTGCCTTGGTTCTGAACTAACAACTGCATCAGGGTATTCTGCTGGTAGATCAATTGAGTGAGCTCCGGTGGAAAAGTAAATCCGGGGTCACGTCTCGAGGCATCTATTGGGTTTAGAAAAGATGAGAAAACAGAGTAGAATGAGGTCTAGGGTGAAAACACTACCCATATGCACATGAGACAAACACAATCATATCACTCAATCAAATCAAACAAGGGCATAGAATCGGTCTAGAACTATCGTTACAAAAGTGCTTGGACTATACTATATACATGGTGGAATACTACTACTAATATGGTGCTCTACTAGAAATATTGATCGGTCGAAGACTCCATGATATCTGCTCCAGCTTCATCAACATAGTCATCATCGCTATCGTCAGGGTCTGAGTCAGTGTCGTCGATGATGATGTAGTCTTCGGAATGAATCTCCTTGGGTTCATCGTCTTCTCCTCCTGGGGCGGGGTCTCCCATGAAAACTCCTAGCTTCTTTGTCAGGTCGTCATTCTTCTCCACTAGTACGACGATTTCCTCCTCATAATCTTCGCGAGTAGCCTTGAGTTCTTCCTCCAGCTCCGTGATCCTTGTCATTGCCTTCTTCAGATCTATCATGCCTGCGCACATCTGATTCTCCTAGCGGCGAATATGTTGGTTTAACTCCTAGATAAAGCTGCAATGGATCTATCCTTCATGGTACTGATCATCTCCCATTGCTCATCTCGGCGCCCACAAATCTGGTAGATAGTATCCTTAAGCTACTTATGGTAAACTTCTCCAATGCATCCCATGGTGATGTGGGCTGCCATACTCTTTCCTAGACTCCAGGTTGGTGCATCAAAGGAAAACTCTATGGGCTTAGTGACTGGCGTGAATGTCCTTCCTGGAGCTTGAACTTGAATCATCCAGCGCTCCTCTTCTGGTAAAGTGGTGTTGTAAGTCCTGGTGAAGCTTGGTATTCCAATGTTCAGGTACCTAGTAACTTCCTTCAAGTGGCGTCCAAAAGGGGTGTCTTCATCTGGTTGCGTGAACTTGATCCTTGCATCTGCCATCCTAAAGAGTAGAAAATGGAGAGGAGTCAGAAATGAGAAGAGAGTAGTGATCTAGGGATTTAGCTTAGTGGTCGTGTCCTACAGTCAGCGTGTGCTCTGATACCATCTTGTAGCGAGCCGACCTCAACCAGTCTGATCTCTGTGCATAAGTCTCATCCCTGGATCGGTAATGCTGACACACACAGTACTTGAAGAATTTATAACAGAGTAGCTATCACACACTTATTACAACAAATGTCTCAAAAGAGAACTTATTACAATAAATATGGCTTAAGGCCATCTAACACGATAACAGCGAAAGGCTTGGAAGATAAAGTGAGTCCACCAACTCCAACGGCATCACTGAGTGAAAAACCACGACCTAAGGCTCCTTACTCGTCGTCTGAAAAGTCTGCAACATGATACGTTGTAGCCCGAAAACGGGTCAGCACATGGAATATGCTGGCAATGTAACACAAGAGAGTAATTAAACAGAACAATGCTATCACTATATGCATATATGGCTAGTGGAGGTTGTATGGTTAATATGTTTTGCGAAAAGCCAATTTTTCCTACTACGAAAGAATATATTTTATTTAACTTCAAAGTTTGTTGAAAACATTGAGAAGGTAAACCCCCTCTCAATCCCAATTAGAAGTAATCATTAACAACCCAATCAAATTTTTATAATTAAGAGTGATGAGATCCACATAATAATCCAAGAACCAGATACTCAAGATGTCCATAACCGGGGACACGACTAACCATGATTAGTTTGTACACTCTATAGAGGTTTGCGCACTTTTCCCCACAAGACTCGATCTCCTCCGTTGGATTCCTCGCACTACATGGTGTTTGAGAAACGGATGACCAAGACACAGTCTTTCAGAAGCATTAGCATCTTACGATGGGTAGACAGTACCACCTACATCCCCTACATCTGCTAGTCTACCACTATAAGAGTTCACTTGATTTAATCAACTATGCCTAGCCCATAATGGCTTGTGGCTGAACACGGAAGTTTCTAGCATGAAAAATCTCATGATCCCTTTGAGCCTGGGTGGCAATCCATAGGAGAATCACACGGTACCCCGGGATTTCCAAAAATACAGGCAATCACTGGAATTCCCCAGGTGCCTCAATCCACCCAGATGTGTATTAAAGTTGCCACCTTAAGTTAACCATTAATTAACAATACTCACAACTGTCATGAATACACTCAAACCCAATCCACGTCTATGAGCATAGCATAGCAGTATAAGCAACGTAGAAGTAACTCCCAAAGGTTTGATAATAAAACAAGTGATAGGTTCTATCTCATCATCTACTTCCCAATACCCACACATTATCAATCCTACTCATGCAATGTTTGAGGGTTGAAACTAATGCATAAAAACTGGGTAATGAAAAGCATGATCAAAGTGTTACTTGCCTTGCGGATGATCCGCGAAACCTAGCGACTCGTAGTAGCACGCTTCGCACTCCGGGTGCTCTATCGCAAACAAACAAGCATCCAATAAGCAATCAAGCAAGGGGCATGGGTAAAACTCAAATAAGAGATCTAACCAGAAAGTTCAACTTAAGAACTCCAGTTTGCAAAAAGAATCAAATCAAACGAAGCAACAGAACTCAAACGGCGAAAGAAACAGGCTTCGTTTACTAATATGGACTAAAGTCAAATTTTACAGTAGCAAAATCTTATTTAAGTTGGTTAAATAGAAAGAGGGCTTCGAGACGAAACTCTGGGCGCTTGAATTGCCTGATTCCGATAAACGAGCAAAAAGTTAAACTAAAACGAAAATCGGATCAGAAATCGCGATCGTAAATAATCGTGGAAAATCGAGAAAAAGAAAAACTGACGAACAGGCTAACGAACGAACGTTCGCTGTCTGCGGCTAAACGGTGAAAACCATTCTTTAAGACGAACGAACGAGCGGGCATTCGCTAAATAAATAAACCGTCGGAAAAACCATTCTATCGAAAATAAACCGAAGAAAATAAAAAAAAACCAGGGTTATCTGTAGAAAACCGACCTGTCAACGGCGAGATCTAGCGAGATCCGGCACGGCGATGGCGGCTCCGGCGGCGGCGGCTAGGGCTGACGGGGCGGGGCGGCTGGGCGGGGTGCGGGGCGGCGGCTTATAAAGGGCCGGCCCGAGGTCTCCTGGCTAGGTACCGCTCGAAGTCGGTTTCTCTCTCTCTCTCTCTTTTTAAATAATTCCTACATGCAGAAAAAGAAAGAAAAGAAGTACTAAACGGACTCCAAAAATCCCGAAACAAATTTTCCCCGTCCTCTAAAAATAGGCTGGACAAGGTGAACATTTATTTGGGCCTAAAACGTAATTTTGAGAAACTCTTTTTTCCTAATTCAAATAAAATAGCGATAAAACTCCGAATAAAAATCTTATTTGATGTTAATATTAAATCTCTGATATTTCTTTATTTTGAGGAAGTCATTTTATCCTCTCTCTTTTATTTTTATAAAAGAAATATTTGTAGAGAAAATACTTAAAATCAAACGACCCTCTTTTCAAAATTCGAGAAAACTCGAATATGAAAATAATGAAATCCCCAGCTCTCTCTGTGGGTCCTTGAGTTGCGTAGAATTTATCGGATCAACCAAAATGCTATAAAATATGATATGCAATGATGATCTAATGTATAACATTACAAATTGAAAATTTGGGATGTTACAGTGTCCACACAGCCCTTTCGACCAGGGACCTTTTAGGACAGTCATCATACAATGCATAGTCTCGCAAACAAGTCACATACTTGCTGATACACATCATTGATAATGTCCAAGGACTATCTTTATTCATAAACACATAGGAAATATCATCATACATGATTTCCTCTAGGGCATATCTCCAACACCTCGCGAGGTTCCTGTGACGCAAGCCGTGACGACCGGAACCAGGCGGGCGCCAGCACGCAAAGTGTCCTTGTTTCCTCTTTGGTGCTAAAGGGGCAAGCGCAGGTGAGGAGTTCCAAGGCATCAGGCAAAGGTTTCCATATCGGTGCAACAAGACCAAGACCAGCAGGATGGCAGGACGGAGGTCATCGTGGAGCCCAAGACGGCGTCACCACCAGAGCCTTTGGCAGGCGAAGACTACTTTTGTTAGGATAGCCTGTATAACTGTCCCCCCTTCAAATTGGCCATTGTGGGATCCCTTCCCACTCAATATTTGGGAAGAGGACCAGGGCCTCTATTAATAGGACTAGCCACCACCATAGCTAGCCAGAGGATCTTGGATCGGAGCCATTCCATCCATAGCCTCACATAAGTTCACCAAGCACAAGAACACCTCTCCTCAGGAGGCTGTTCTTCCCTTGTAACTGTTCATCCTCAGCCCAAGAGTCAACCGACCACACCACACTGAAGTAGGGTATTACACCACAACGGTGGTCCGAACTAGTATAAATCTTGTGTCTCATGTTCTTTGGGTCCGTCAAGCTAGGCCGTGAGATCGTTGAGTGTGCGAGATAGAGAGGGGGGAGATCTTCGTGCGCACCCCAGTGTTAAAACCTCAAGGGTTTTGCCGAAACCCAAAATCCGACAGGCAGGTCTTGGCCTTGTTCGTGTCCGGCATCGTCGTCCATGCCGTCAATGTCTTCGGAGGCATAGTCCAGCATGTTAGTTAAATCTTCGACAGTGGCTATGAAGTGGGCGGTGGGTGGGGTGTAAAATTCCCCGCTTTTACCCCCTAGTCCGGGCTGGGCGTAATTCGAAGGTGATTCCTCTGTGATGGCGTGGGCTCGCATTAAGTCCAGCGCCTCGTTTAAGAGCGAGGTTTGGACAGGTAAACGAGAGTCCGTGGAGCTAGAGTCCGGGGGCGAGTCCGGCCTTTCAGTGATAGGAGGAACCCGGTCTGATTCCAAGTTCGCTGTGGAAACCATCACCTCCGGATCTCTGATAGTGCGGTTTGCAGCAGAGAGTCCGGTGGGCTCCAAACTCCCATCTTCGGACCTAGCAGTTTGCTCTAGATCTAAGGCCAGAGCGGTGGTCGAGGCCGCGAAACCTTCGAAGATCAAGTCTCCTTGGATATCGGCGACATAATTTAGGTTCCCGAAACTGATCTGATGACCAGGGGCGTAGCTATCAATCTGTTCGAGGTGACCAATAAAGTTGGCATGCGGAACGAAGCTGCCGAATGTGAGAATTTGGCCGGGGAGGAAAGCCTCCCCGGAAACGGCATCATTGCTGACGATCGAATGATCCATCAATTCTTCCATTGAAAACACAGTGGAACTCTCAATGAAAGCACCAATGTCGGTGTCAAAATCGGCCGATCTTGGGTAGGGGCTCCCGAACTATGCGTTTGAGGATCGAAGGAAACAGGAGTCAAGGGTGACACAATGATTAACCAGGTTTGGGCCCTCTTAATGGAGGTAAAACCCTATGTCCTGCTTGATTGTATTTGATGAGTATAGGGGTTACAAGAGTCGATCTACCTCGAGATCATAATGGCTAAACCCTAGATGTCTAGCCGATGTGATTTGTTTTAGCCCTTAGGGACCAAACCCTCTGGTTTATATAGACACCGGAGGGGTCTAGGGTTATATAGAGTCAGTTTACAAAGAAAGGAAATAATACGCTCGAATGCTAAGCTTGCCATCCACGCAAAGGAGAGTCCCATCCAGACACGAGGAAAGGTCTTCTGCCTTGTATCTTCACGGCCCACTAGTCCGGCCCATATCAAATTGTTCGGACACCCGATGACCCCTTAGTCCTGGACTCCCTCAGTGAGCTCGGCTATGGCGCGGGAGGACCACAAGGCGTGGGAGCGCCTCGAGGCCGAGGCCGCCGACGAGGTCTACATGCAAGAGCTCCGCCGGCGGCACCTGGAGGTCATCGAGGCAGAGCGAGCGATCTTTGCCGACACGGAGGGCGGCAAGGTTATCGCGATCTCCTCCGATGACAAGGTCAAAGGCGGCGAAGACGGAAGCGCGGAGGGAAGCGAGGTTATCGCGCTCTCCTCTGATGATGAGGTCAAAGGCAGCGGCGACGGTGGTGCAGCGGGCGTCGAGGTGGACCCTAAGGACGAGGAGATCGACGTCGATGAGTGGAGGAGTGCCTTCCCCAACGACCCTGACGATGGTACCGTCCTGGACCCGGCTCGCGGCACCTCGTACATGACGAGGAAGGATTGGCTCGACCTCTACTTCAACCCAAAGTAGTTTAGCTTAGTTTAAATTTATGTTTTATGTTCGGTTATGCAAAACTATCTCTGTTTATGTTTGAATGCATACTACTTTTGGTTGAACCTGCTTTGAACTTGATCAAATTGAGGTTTACAACCTTAAGTTTAGGGGATCGACTAGAAAAGGCCAAAAATTACTGGACTATATATATATATATATATATCCACTAAGGGTTTTAGTCCTTTAACTTTTTAAGGATCGGCTAGAGATGGCCTTATGACTTGTTTATTTCAGTTCTTCACAATGTGATGCTCTATATGTGCAACTATTTGCCGTGCAGTTCAATTTCATCAATAACAATTTCAACAATACCACTATGAATTATGATATTTGGTTGCTGTTAAGGATATTGCAGTTAACATGCCTTTTCATTTTTTTAACAATAACTAGTGTACTTTAGACCTGCATAATACCAGTTTAAATGACTATTTGCTTGTTTTAAATGTTATCCCTGATGCAGTTAACACACCTTTCCACTTCTTGTTTTGCTTAACTAGCGTGCTTAAGCCTACACACTGAATCTATCATTTGTAGATTATGTTGTCTACCATGGATATATTTGGTTGATGTTTAGCCTGTTGTGCTCATGCAGGACAATATTGAGAACATTGTTGTTTTCCATCGAGGTTAGTTTCATCGCATTGCTTATATGTACTCACTGTTCAGGATATCGGTAGCTAGTACCATATAGCCTGGGGCTGATAAGGGATTAATCTGCGAATCAGACATTTCACTGAATATATCTGTAACACATTTATCAGTAGGTTAACTAGGGCCATATTTAATATATCTGAGGCTACATAGCAACATGCATTGTACTGAATGAGTAAATATGCAATCCTAGGCTACATAGCAACAAGGAACAATGTTACCTTAATGTTCTGATGATGTCTAGATATACATGTAATAAAATCTTATATAATGGGATGGAGGGAATGTTGTACTACATCATTTTTCAATTGTTGTTTAGCTTCTAATATTAACTTGGTGCTTTTAGGTACATATATCATTGCCAAAGATCCACACTTCGACCCTTTCTGCGTATGGGGCAATGAGATATTCATGAACCAGCATAAAGTGAGGAAACTGATAAAGATTGTTATTAAAATGGGTCAAAAGATGTCAATTGAACTATTTGTTTACACTTTATGCAAGAAAACAGTGAACTGTAGGATGGTAAGTAAGAACCCTGTAGCCTTCTTTTTACTACCTGTAATGAGTTGTGTTAGATGAAAATGGTTGAATCTTTTTTCTTTTGCAGTGGATCCTGAAGCAGTTTACTCAAGATTACCTCTCAAACTACATGATTGGCGGCCGGCCATCACAAGGGGTTGCACTAGAGTCCTGCATGCCTTCTGCATCGATCCAGGAGAGCACAATAGGGCCATTCCGCTTCACCTTGTTCAGCAACCGGAATGTCTATCACCTCTTTCTTTACCATCTATAATAGTACAAGTATAGAAACCTGGTTCATCATTCTTTATTTGGTGCTTTTATAATTCTTAAACATATCTACCTGTGAATCGAATAATGCATTGGTTGTTTGAACCTGATGGATATGATTAAAGCTATAGCCTACTTTCAAGTTTAAATTAGGTACAATTTTAAATAGCAACAATTAAATTAGGGCGAAATTATGGTGTGCAAGCCATTACGATGCACACGGTTAATAAAGCACAGCGTGTGCGATATACATCATAATCCGACACGGTTCATGGAGAGGAAGCGTGTGTAGCAATGCACATAGTTGCCGTTTGTAAAGCGTGTGGGATGTCAGACACTATCACATACGGTGCGGGAAAACTAAATGTTTGTGATTGTCTACCTATCATACACGGTTTATAATCATGAAATGTTTGTGATGTGCCAGGCATCGTAAAACTCCCGTGCCTAGAATCTTCCTGCAAAGCTCCCGTGCCTGGAATCTACCTAGTTTTAGGTAAAACCACAAAACTCCGACTACGATGGCAATGCGAGCACAAACGAGTAGCAAGGATGAAGCATTTGAGATATTGGAGATATCAGAAACGGTTATATAGGGACAACTGTATGCATCAAGGCTCCCTATCCCTGACGGTTTCTGGGTCGTGTGGGAAGGACCCCCTATCACCATCCCTCACTAGGCGACGGTTCCAAATGCCGTCACAGAAAGGGGTTAAAAACCGTTTGTATAGCACCGACACGCACCAATGCTATGTCAATAGGTTAGTACTAAAAAATGATGTAAAATGACTATAAAATGATTATAAAACATCCAAGATTGATAATATAACAACATGGAACAATAAAAAATTATAGATACGTTGGAGACATATCACCCCCTTACCATAATTCCCGGAGGGGGAAGAAAGGAGGGGGGAGGAGAAGGAAGGGGGAGGCCAAATCCCACCCCTTCCTTTCTCTCTTCTCCTCTTACCTCCCCATTAGGCCCATGTAGTTGCCGGGGGGGTGCCCGGAACCCCTTCCGGTGACCTGCTATGTACCCGGTACCCCCGGAACACTTCTGGTGTCCAAATACCATTGCCCTATATATCAATCTTTACCTCTCAACCATTTCGAGATTCCTCGTCATGTCCGTGATCTCATCCGGGACTCCGAACAACATTTTGTCACCAAATTGCATAACTCATATAATACAAAATCATCATCGAACGTTAAGCGTGCGGACCCTATGGGTTCGAGAACTATGTAGACATGACCGAGACACCTCTCCGGTCAATGACCAATAGTGGAACCTGGATACTCGTATTGGTTCCCACATATTCTATGAAGCTCTTTATCGGTCGTACCATAATGACAACATACGTTATTCCCTTTGTCATCGGTATGTTACTTTCCAGAGATTCAATCGTCAGTATCTTCATACCTAGTTCAATCTTGTTACTAACAAGTCCCTTTACTCGTTCTGTAATACATCATCCCGCAACCAATTCATTAGTCACATTGCTTGCAAGGCTTATTATGATGTGCATTACTGAGAGGGCCCAGAGATATCTCTCCGATACTAGGAGTGACAAATCCTAATATCGATCTATGCCAACTGAACAAACACCTTTGGAGATACATGTAGAGCATCTTTATAATAACCCATTGATGTTGTGAAGTTTGATAGCCCACAACATATTCCTCCGGTATCTGGGAGTTGCATAATCTCATAGTCAAAGGAATATGTATATGACATGAAGAAAGCTATAGCAATAAAATTGAACGATGAACATCCTAAGCTAACGGATGGGTCTTGTCCATCACATCATTCTCCTAATGATGTGATCCCGTTCATCAAATGACAACACATGTCTATGGTTAGGAAACTTAACCATCTTTGATTAACGAGCTAGTCTAGTAGAGGCTTACTAGGGACATCATGTTTTGTCTATGTATCCACACATGTATCAAGTTTCTGGTTAATACAATTCTAGCATGAATAATAAACATTTATCATGATATAAGGAAATATAAAATAATAACTTTATTATTGCCTCTAGGGCATATTTACTTCAGTCTCCCACTTGCACTAGAGTCAGTGATCTAGTTCACATCGCATGTGATTTAACACCAATAGTTCACATCGCCATGTGACCCACACCCAAAGGGTTTACTAGAGTCAATAATCTAGTTCACATCGCTATGTGATTAACATCCAAAGAGTACTAAGGTGTGATCATGTTTTGCTTGTGGGAGAAGTTTAGTCAACGGGTTTGCCACATTTAGATCCATATGTATTTTGTGAATTTCTATCTCTACAATGCTATGCATGTATCCAGATTGAGACTTAGAGTCATCTAAATCAGTGTCAAAGCTTGCATCGGCATAACCCTTTATGATGAACTCTTTGTCACCTCCATAACTAAGAAACATTTCCTTAGTCCTATTTAGGTACCTAAAGATAATTTTGACCACTGTCGAGTGATCTACTCATGAGTCACTATTGTACCCCCTTGCCAAACTCATGGCAAGGTACACAATAGGTCTGGTACACAACATGGCATACTTTATAGAACATATGGCTGAGGCATAGGGAATGACTTTCATTCCCTCTCTATCTTATGCCGTGTTCGGGCATTGAGTCTAACTCAACTTCACACCTTATAACATAGGCAAGAATCGTTTCTTTGACTGGTCCATTTTGAAATTCTTGAAAACTTTATCAAGGTATGTGCTTTGCGAAAGTCCAATTAAGCGTCTTGATCTATCTCTATAGATCTTGATGCCCAATATATAAGCAGCTTCACCGAGGTCTTTCATTGAAAATTTATATTCAAGTATCCTTTTATGCTACCCAGAAATTCTATATCATTTCCAATCAACAATATGCCATCCACATATAATATTAGAAAAGCTACAGAGCTCCCACTCACTTTCTTGTAAATACAGGCTTCTCCGAGAGTCTGTATAAAACCATATGCTTTGATCATCTTATAAAGCGTATATTCCAACTCCGAGATGCTTGCACCAGTCCATAGATGGATCGCTGGATTTCGCACACTTTGTTAGCACCTTCGACAAAACCTTTTGATTGCATCATATACAACTCTTCTTTAATAAATATAATAAGGAATGCAGTTTTGACATCCATTTGCTAGATTTCATAAAATGCGGCAATTGCGAACATGATTCAGACAGACTTAAGCATCGCTACGAGTGAGAAAATCTCATCGTAGTCAACACCTTGAACTTGTCGAAAACCTTTTGCGACAAGTCGAGCTTTCTAGATAGTAACACTACCATCAGTGTTCGTCTTCCTATTAAAGATCCATTTATTCTTAATGGCTTGCTGATCATCGGGGAAGTCCACACTTTGTTCTCGTACATGGATCCTATCTCAGATTTCATGGCCTCAAGCCATTTATCAGAATATGGGCTCATTATTGCTTATTTATAGTTCGTAGGTTCGTCGTGGTCTAGTAACATGACTTCCAGAACAGGATTACCGTGCCACTCTGGTACGGAACATGCTTTGTTCGACCTACGAGGTCTAGTAGTAACTTGATCTGAAGTTTTATGATCTTTATCATTAGCTTCCTCTCTAGTTGGTGTAGGCATCACATGAACGGATTTCTCTGATGATCTACTTTCCAATTCGAGAGAAGGTACAATTACCTTATCAAGTACTATTTTCCTCCCACTCACTTCTTTCAAGAGGAACTCCTTCTCTAGAAAGTTTCCATTCTTGGCAACAAAGATCTTACCTTTCGGATTTGTGGTAGAGGGTGTACCCAATTGTTTCCTTAGGGTATCCTATGAAGATGCACTTCTCCGATTTGGGTTCGAGCTTATCAGGCTAAAGCTTATTGACATAAGTGTCGCAACCCCAAACTTTAAGAAATGACAACTTAGGTTTCTTGCCAAACAATAGTTCATGTGGTGTGGTCTCAATGGATTTAGACGGTGCCCTATTTAACGTGAATGCAGCTGTCTCTAATGCATAACCCCAAAACAATAGTGGTAAATCAGTAAGAGACATTATAGATCACACCATATCTAGTAAAGTACGATTACGATGTTCGGACACACCATTACGCTGTGGTGTTCCAGGTGGCGTGAGTTGTGAAACTATTCCACATTGTTTTAAATGAAGGCCAAACTCATAACTCAAATATTCGCCTCCGAGATCATCTCGTAGAAACTTTAATTTCTTGTTACGATGATTCTCCACTTCACTCTGAAATTCTTTAAACATTTCAAATGTTTCAGACTTGTGTTTTATTAAGTAGATATACCCATATCTGCTCAAATCATCCGTGAAGGTAAGAAAATAATGATACCCATCGTGTGCCTCAACACCTACTGAACCGCATACATCAGTATGTATTATTTTATTTCCAATAATTCATTGGCTCGCTCCATTGTTCCGAAGAACGGAGTTTATTCATCTTACCCATGAGGCATGGTTCACAAGTATCAAATGATTCATAATCAAGTGATTCTGAAAGCCCATTTGCATGGAGTTTCTTCATGTGCTTTACAAGAATATGACCTAAACGGCAGTGCCACAAATATGTTGTGCTATCATTATCAAATTTGCATCTTTTGGCATCAATATTATGAATATGTGTATCACTACGATCAAGATTCAATAAACCATTTACACTGGGTGTATGGCCATAGAAGGTTTTATTCATGTAAACAGAACAACAATTATTCTCTGACTTAAATGAATAACCGTATTGCAATAAACATGATCCAATCATATTCATTTTCAGCGCAAACACCAAATAACATTTATTTAGGTTCAACACTAATCTTGAAAGTAGAGGGAGTGTGCGATGGTGATCTTATCAACCTTGGAATCACTTCCAACACACATCGTCACCTTGCCCTTAACTAGTCTCTGTCCATTCAGAAACTCCTGTTTCGAGTTACTAGTCTTAGTAACTGAACTAGTATCAAATACCTAGGTTCTACTACGAACACTAGTAAGGTACACATCAATAATCCGTATATCAAATATACTTTGTTCACTTTGCCATCCTTCTTATCCGCCAAATGTTGGGGGCAGTTCCACTTCCACTTCCAGTGACCATTTCCTTTGTAGTAGAAGCACTCAGTTTTAGGCTTGGGTCCATCTTTGGGCTTCTTCACTGGAGTGGCAACTTGCTTTCCATTCTTCTTGAAGTTCCCTCTCTTTCCCTTGCCCTTTTTCTTGAAACTAGTGGTCTTGTTAACCATCAACACTTGATGCTCTTTCTTGATTTCTACCTTCTCTGATTTCAGCATCGCGAAGAGCTTGGGAATCTTTTTTGACCTCACTTGCATATTATAGTTCATCACGGTGTTATATTAGCTTGGTGATAGTGACTAGAGAACTCTGTAATCACTATCTTATATGGAAGATTAACTCCCACTTGATTTAAGTGATTGTAGTACCCAGACATTCTGAGCGCATGCTCACTGGTTGAGCTATTCTCCTCCATCTTGTAGGCTATGTACTTGTCAGAGGTCTCATACCTCTCGACATGGCCATGAGTCTGAAATACCGATTTCCAGGTCTTGGAACATCTCATATGCTCCATGGCATTCAAAACATTTTTGAAGTCCCGGTTCTAAGCCATAAAGCATTGCGCGCTAAACTATCAAGTAGTCATCATATGGAGCTTGTCAAATGTTCATAACATCTGCATATGCTCTTGCAATAGGGTTGTCACCTAGCGGTGCATGAAGGACATAATTCTTCTCTGCAGCAATAAGGATAATCCTCAGATCACGGACCCAGTCCGCATCATTGCTACTATCATCTTTCAACTTAGTTTTCTCTAGGAACATATCAAAAATAAAACAGGGGAGCTATATGCGAGCTATTGATCTACAAATAGATATACAAATTTTATCAGGACTAAGTTCACGATAAATTAAGTTCAATTAATCATATTACTTAAGAACTCCCACTTAGATTGACATCCCTCAAGTCATCTAAATGATATGTGATCCAAATCATCTAAACCATGTACGGTCATCACGTGAGATGGAGTAGTCATCAATGGTGAACATCTCTATGTTGATCATATCTACTATATGATTCACGTTCAACCTTTCGGTCTCTAGTGTTCCGAGGCCATGTCTGTACATGCCAGGCTTGTCAAGTTTAACCCAAGTATTCCGCACGTGCAAAACTGTCTTGCACCCATTGTATGTGAACGTAGAGTCTATCACACTCGATCATCACGTTTTGTCTTGAAGCGAAGAACCGTAGCAACGGTGCATACTCAGGGAGAACACTTTTACCTTGAAATTTAGTTAAGGGGTCATCTTATAATCCTACCGCCGTACTAAGCAAAATAAGATGCATAAAAGATAAACATCACATGCAATCAAAATATGTGACATGATATTGCCATCATCACCTTGTTCTTTTGATCTCCATATCCAAAGCATCGTCATGATCTCCATCGTCACTTCCTTGACACCTTGATCTCCATCGTAGCGTCGTGGTCATCTCACCAACTATTGCTTCTACAACTACCGCTAATGCATAGTGATAAATTAAAGGAATTACATGGCGTTTGCATTTCAAACAATAAAGAGACAACCATAAGGCTCTTGCCGGTTGCCAATACCTTTGACAGAACATGATCATCTGATAAAATAACGTATATCACATCATGTCTTGACCATATCACATCACAACATGCCCTGCAAAAACAAGTTAGACGTCCTCTACTTTGTTGTTGCAAGTTTTATGTGGCTACTATGGGCTTCTAGCAATAACCATTCTTACCTACGCATCAAAACCACAATGGTGATTTATCAACTTTGTTGTTTTAAACTTCAATAAGGACCGGCCGTAGTCAAATTCGATTCAACTAAAGTTAGAGAAACAGACACCCGCCAGCCACCTTTATGCAAAACTAGTTGCATGTCTATCGGTGGAACTGGCCTCATGAACGTGGTCATGTAAGGTTTGTCCGGTCCGCTTTATCCAACAATACTGCTGAACCAAAATAAGACATTGGTGGTAAGAAGTATGATGATCACCGCCCACAACTCTTTGTGTTCTACTCGTGCATATCATCAACGCATAGGCCTGGCTCGGATGTCACTGTTGGGGAACGTAGCATGCAATTTCCAAAAATTTCCTATGCTCACGCAAGATCTATCTAGGAGATTCATAGAAACAAGAGGGGGAGAGTGTGTCCACATACCCTCGTAGACCGAAAGCGTAAGCATTTGACAATGTGGTTGATGTAGTCGAACTTCTTCTTGTTCCGACCGATCAAGCACCAAACATACGACACCTCTGAGTTCTGCACACCTTCAGCTCGATGACGTCCATCAAACTCTTGATCCAGCAAAGTGTTGAGGGAGAGTTTGATCAGCACAGCGGCATGGTGACGGTGATGGTGATGTGATCCGCGTAGGGCTTCGCCTAAGCACTACGAAGATATGACCGGAGGTGTAATATGGGGAGGGAGGCACTGCACATGGCTAACATATGTTTTTGTGCATTCTAGGTGCCTCCCCCTTCATATATATAGGTGGGAAGGGGAGGGGGCAGCCAAGGGGGCACCCAAGTAGGAGGAATCCTACTTGGGGCCCTAATCCTATTCGCCCCCTCCTACCATAATTCCCAAAGGGGGCCGGAAGGACGAGGGAGGAGAGAAGGAAGGGGGAGGCCAAATCCCTCCCCTTTGTTTCTCTCTTCTCCTCTTTCCTTCCCCCCTATTTCAGCCTACATGGGGCGCAGCAGCCCCTTAGGGGTTGGTTTGTCCCCTTCTTGGACCATTAGGCCCGTGTAGTTGCCGGGGGGATGTTCTGAACCCCTTCCGGTGACCCGAGATGTACCCGGTGTCCAAATACCATCGTCCTATATATATCAATCTTTACCTCTCGACCATTTCAAGACTTCTCGTCATGTCCGTGATCTCATCTGGGACTCCGAATAACATTCGTTCACCAAATCACATAACTCATATAATACAAAATCATCATCGAACATTAAGCGTGTGGACCTACGGGTTCGAGAGCTATGTAGACATGACCGAGACACCCCTCTGGTCAATAACCAATAGCAGAACCTGGATGCTCATATTGGTTCCCACATATTCTACGAAGATCTTTATCGGTCGCACCGTAATGACAACATATGTTGTTCCCTTTGTCATTGGTATGTTACTTGCCCGAGATTCGATCATCGGTATCTTCATACCTAGTTCAATCTTGTTACCAGCAAGTCTCTTTACTTGTTCCATAATACGTCATCCCGCAACTAACTCATTAGTCATGTTGCTTGCAAGACTTATTTTGATGTGCATTATCGAGAGGTCCCAGAGATACCTCTCCGATACTTGAGTGACAAATCATAATCTCGATCTACGCCAACCCAACAAACACCTTCAGAAATACATGTAGAGCATCTTTATAATCACCCAATTACATTGTGGCGTTTGATAGCACACCAGGTATTCCTCCGGTATCCGGGAGTTATATAATCTCATAGTCATAGGGATATGTATATGACATGAAGAAAGCTATAGCAATAAAACCAAACGATCAACATGCTAAGATAACGGATAGATCTTGTCCATCACATCATTCTCCTAATGATGTGATCCCGTCCAAAATGACAACACATGTCTATGGTTAGGAAACTTAACCATCTTTGATCAACGAGCTAGTCTAGTAGAGGCTTACTAGGGACACGGTGTTTTGTCTATGTATCCACACATGTATCAAGTTTCCGGTTAATACAATTCTAGCATGAATAATAAATATTTATCATGATATAAGGAAATATAAAATAACAACTTTATTATTGCCTCTAGGGCATATTTCCTTCACTAAGTTCATGATAAATTAAGTTCAGTTAATCAAATTACTTAAAAACTCCCACTTAAATAGACATCCCTCAAGTCATCTAAGTGATACGTGATCGAAATCAACTAACCCATGTTCGATCATCACGTGAGATGGGGTAGTCATCAATGGTGAACATCTCTATGTTGATCATATATACAATATGATTCATGTCGGACCTTTCGGTCTGCAGTCTTCCGAGGCCATGCCTGTACATGCTAGGCTTGTCAAGTTTGACCTAAGTATTCCGCATGTGCAAAACTGTCTTGCACCCATTGTATGTGAACATAGAGATTATCACACCCAATCATCACGTGGTGTCTCAACACGACAAATATTAGCAACGATGCATACTTAGGGAGAACACTTTTACCTTGAAATTTAGTGAAGGGATCATCTTATAATGCTACTGTCGGTGTCAAAACAGGCCGATCTTGGGTAGGGGGTCCTGAACTGTGCGTCTGAGGATCGAAGGTAACAAGAGACAAGAGACAAGAGACACGATCTTTACCCAGGTTTGGGCCCTCTTAATGGAGGTAATACCCTACTTCCTGCTTGATTGACTTTTATGAGTATAGGGGTTACAAGAGTTGATCTACCACGAGATCGTAATGGCTAAACCCTAGATGTCTAGCCTGTATGATTGTGATTGCCTCTACGGACTAAACCATCTGGTTTATATAGACACCGAAGGGGGCTAGCGTTGTACATAGTCAGTTTACAGAGAAAGGAAACTACACGTCTGGCCGCCTAGCTTGCTATCCACGCAGCGGAGAGTCCCATCCGGACACGAGGGAAAACCTTCTATCTTGTATCTTCATGTCCCATCAGTCCGGCCCATGTCACATAACCTAGACGCTCGAGGACCCCCTTATCCAGGACTCCCTCAGTAGCCCCTGAAATCGCCTTCAATGACAACGCATTATCCAGCTTTATATCTTCGGCTTTGCAAGGCGGGTTCCCCATTACAATTCGGTTTGACGATAATCCGGCTCCACATTAAATGTCATATTCTATTCTACTGTCATCGCCCCGGCTTCCACGTGTCGGATGAATGTGAACGGTCTAGGTGTTTTTTTACAAATAACCCCTCGGCCGCGTAGGGAAAGCGTTTATCTAAGGATATTGTATCTCAGATGCCATTCCACACCACACGGAAATTCTTAGAACTCTCCATAGGAATCTATCCAAACATGGTCGGCACTCTTGGCTCTACCTCACGTCCCCACGGCCACCAAAAAGGTGACTTGGAAAGCTGCTCCATATCCCGCGCCCATCTGAATAAACTTCAGACGCAGGGATATCTTCCTCCCGCGGATCTAGTCTCTGTTCGGGCCGGATTAACTTCCCACAATGGCGAAGCCCTGGCGGAGAATTTCCCCAATCCTTCTAAAGAGGAGCGGGTGTGCTTTTGTTTCCTTCCTTTTGAGGGGTGTAGGATTTCCTATCCACCCCTTCCTTAGAGGTCTCCTGGAGTATTACGGCCTCCAACTGCACAATCTAACACTAGGCTCCATCCTGCATATCACGGGTTTCGTTGCTCTTTGCGAGCTGTTCCTAGGCTGTGAGGCTCATTTCGAGCTATGGCAAAAAAAATTCTACCTCGTCCCCAGCTCGCAAAAGGGATCTATATTCGAGGTGGGCGGCGCCGAGGTGTGGCACATAGCCGGGACAGGATACCTGTCCGGCACTCCGAAGAAGTCATCCGAAGAGGGGCACTCGGAATGGTTTTGTATTGAAGACATTGTTCTGCAAAACCCAATCCGACGCGGTCTTCCTTAATTCTCTAGCGCTCCCTTAAAGAAGCGCGTTAGCTGGCGTCCCTGAAGCCTCGAGGAAGAACACAGTGCGGAGGTCGAGAGGCTAGCAAGGAAGATCAGAGTACTCGCCAACTCTGGGCTATCTATAATCGAAGTAATGGCAATTTCAATAACGCGATGCGTTCAGCCGCTCCAATCTAGGGGTTTTCCTATGTGGCATTACAACGGGGAGGATGATGCATCTCGTTGTCTATGCAAGGGTCCGGATAATTTTGCCGCTCTGGCCACCATCTTAGATGACCTTTTCGAAGGGGAGAAGGAAGACTTCACTCGCTTGAAATGTCGGGAAGGTTTTTCTATGTATAACCCCATCGACTGGGTGAGTTTTTGATTATTGGCCTTACTCAACCTTTTTGCAGAGTTATGCTAGTCGAACTTAATCCGGCTACTCTTAATAGGAATGGAGAAAGGTCGTCGAGGGGATCTACAGCCCCGCTCCGCAGTCAAAGGACCATATTCGAGACCTGGATCCCGGATATGAAGAAGATCCGGACATATTCATAGAACTTAAGGAGGGAGTCTTTTATCAGACCAGCTACGATGGCACGGAAGTGGCTATTATAGCCGATTACCCCGGCCTTCTCCCCTCCTCCCATGTAAGTACCCAGGAGACATCTCCTCCAAAAGAGTTTCCTCATTGCACCTCACCCACCGCACTGTCTCATGCTCCGAAGGGGCGGAGCTCGTCTCGCCGAGCTATATCAAAGGCGTCTTCTAAGAAGGCGATGCCCGCGCAGGGTGAGTCTTGGAAAAGAAGGACAAACGGTGATACTATCGAGCCCCTGCCTTCACCAAAGAGGTATAGTTTTTAACACGCACTCGGTGGACAGACCGAATTCTGACGTTTTCTGCTAGGCCATTTTGTAGGAAGAGCATACGCCGAACTATATCTGGGGACCTTGCCGGCCATGCATCGACCAATCCGGCCCCGAACCTTGCCATAAGGACTAGGGTTGATATGGGCAAAATGCCGGATTTTCATCTCCAAGAGAATTCGGATAATGTGTCTGCCACCAATTCCGAAGTGGAGAGCTCAATGAATCATCGGTGGCGGAAAGAGGTCATGCGCGACCCAAGCTTTACCGAAGAGGCGTTCAATGCCCTTAGCTCTACGGATGCATGTATACAAGCTGCTCATGATGGACTTGCCTGAGACACTCACCAGCTTTCAAAGGATATGCGGGTAAGAACTTTTGTGTAGATTCAATAATCCTATGCCAGTAGCCCCCGAGACTTGAAGAAGTTGGCCCAACTAATTTAAGGGTCGTTGATATTATCAGGTACTTGCGGCTAAATATAACACGTCCAAGGAGCTTGAAGAATGTCGGACCAAGCTAACTGTTGCCACCACCGAACTGGAAAATTTGAAGAAATCCAAGAAGGATCTGGATGGTTAGCACAGCAGTGTCCGGAAAATACGATTATGTGCTAACAATGATTTTTGAATATTCATTGTTTTGTTTACGGCGCAGGATCGGCAGATCAGTTGGAGGAGAGGCTAAAGGCTGCTCAGGCGGACAAGCAACATGCCGAAGGGCAAGAAGCCACTGGTCAACGTGTATTAACATGGACCATTAATGAGAAGAACAAACTACAGTATGCTAACATCAAGCAAGCCGAAGAGCTAAAGGATGTAAGAGTCCAGCTCTCGGATGCTTTGAAGGAGAATCGAAAGCTGAAAGGCGGCATATTTAGTACGTCCCTAAACCTAACTTTCATAAGATCCCCTGATGGAAATTTTTTACGAGATTTGTTCATGTAGGTTTGTTAACTGGGTGGCCCGAAGGAGAAGTATCCGGATTTCAAGGCGACTTGCTGCAAGAGCTATCCAAAGTGCATGAGCGAGCCCGAAAAGAAATGAGGAACATGGCTAAGGCTTTATGGCCATCCGACTCTCTTCCAGGAATGATGGAGGAGCTCACGGAGTTATTCAAGGGAGCTCGTCTTCATTTTGAGCTGTGGAAGGCATCAGCATGTCGAGAAGGTGCACGAGAGGCCAGGGCCATGGTGAAAACGTGATATACCGTACTTGATCCAAATCATACGGCCCGGGTCGGACCTCGGGGACCAGATGGACAAGAAATTCTGGTTAGCTTGGTGTACGATCAAGTAAAGATAGCCGCCAAATTCTCACTACAGGACAGTAAACTAGACAGCCTGATATATGGCACAGATAAAGAGTAGGCGTGTGATTTCTTGTAACAATACACTTTATCATAAAACTTATCTCCGGCCGAATTGTAAAAGATTGTCATGGCAGACCTTCCGCTTCGATATCTGAAACCCAAGCGTTGGAGTGTTTCCGAATACTATACATGTGGGAAACACCAAGTATGTTCAGAAACCAGGCAATCCGTCCATAGTGCATGAACAGACAAACTATATTCGGGGAGCTATGTTATATTACTTTTTAACGTAAGAAACATCTTCTAGAGAGAATAGTTCCGTTAAGGGTTCCTCTCCCTGGGTCAGCATGCCTTATGTATACATGCCTAAGCCGTGGTGTGAAAGAATCGCCGGAGTCTTTGTATTTGGATAGCTTATATTGCCACGAAGGTAATTCGTCGTTTGTCCGCCGACCAATTATTCCCTTAAGAACGCTAGCTTTCGGCTTCACCCGTCTGAGGTACATGTCCGGATGACCCGATTGTAACAATTGCAGAGGTGCTCCCTTTATGCCCTAGCCGAACAAGCGGGAATGAAACAAGCGGGAATGTAGGGCATAAGCACAGGAGCCAGGCAACCCAACTTGGCAAAAACTTAAGTCATAGAGGTGCATATAATGGTGAAGACAGGACGTTTGTGAGAAAACAACATATATATGGTGAGCTTTATGCTCAAAATAATAAGCTTCTATTGAGAGAAGCCACCAGTTATGATGGGGTGTGTATATTTAAGGATGCATACCCCTCAAGTGTGCGGCTTACCCAAACACACGCTAGAAATCATAAAGAAAAAACTTAAAGAAGAGGAAAAAGGAAAAAGGAGAAAAAGGGAACGAACAAAGGTATGTGTCCGGACTTAGGCGTAGAATCTTCGGAGTCGAGCAGCGTTCCATGGGTTCGGCTCTAAGCGATTATCCGGTGTATTGTGAAGGTGATAGGCTCCTCCAGTGAGAACTTCATCTATAATGAAGGGACCCTCCCATTTGGGCATGAGCTTGTCCTTTTTCTTCTCTGGTA
The DNA here is from genome assembly GCF_056163025.1 of Triticum urartu. Classification (NCBI taxonomy): domain Eukaryota; kingdom Viridiplantae; phylum Streptophyta; class Magnoliopsida; order Poales; family Poaceae; genus Triticum; species Triticum urartu. The sequence goes on from NC_141875.1 coordinate 378,971,448, forward strand.
GGCGTAGAACGAGTTCACCGACATTATAAGTCTTTGCCCACACTTCTCTGCTTTGGTATCTTCGAGCTTGTTGTTGGTAGAATGTGGAACGGGCTTTTGCGACGTCGCGCTCCTCCTCCAGGCCATCTAAGTTGTCATGCCGATCGAGCTCGGCCTCTCTCTCCTCATACACGCGCACTGGAGGTGAGTCATGAATAATATCGCAGGGCAAGAAAGCCTCTGCGCCGTACACCATGAAGAACGGTGTGTATCCGGTCGTGCGATTGGGCGTGGTTCACAACCCCCAGAGTACGGAGTCAAGCTCCTCGACCCAGTGTTTGTCCAACTCCTTTAGGGATCACACTTGTCTGGGTTTGATACCGCTCATTATCAGGCCATTGGCCCGTTCAACTTGACTGTTTGTTTGGGGGTGATATACGGAGGCGTAATTGAGCTTAATGCCCAGATTAGCACACCAAGTTTTCACCTCGTCGGTTGTATAGTTAGAGCTGTTGTCAGTAATAATGTTGTGTGGGACACCATAAAGGTGTACGACACCGGATATAAAGTCTATCGCTGGTCCGACTTAAGCCATTTTAACTGGTTTGGCCTCTATCCACTTAGTGAACATTTTCTACCATAACCAGCAAGTTTTTTTCTTATGGCTTCCCCCTTTAAGGGGTCCGACCATGTCCAGCCCCCAGACCGCGAAAGGCCAAGTAATGGGGATTGTTCGTAGTGCAGTGGGCAGCATATGGCTTTGATTGGCAAAAAGTTGGCATCCGGCAGAGCATTGTACGAGGTCATGTGCATCTGCTTGGGTCGTGGGCCAAAAGAAACATGTACGGAAGGCCTTACTTACAAGGGCCCAAGCTGTGGTGTGATAGCCGCCAAGACTAGCATGTATTTTCGCCAAGAGCTACCGTCCATCCTCTTCGGAGATACATCTTTGAGGGATTCCGGTAGTACTTTTCTTGTAGAGTTCTCCTTCATGGACTTGTAGTCTTTGGAGCGTCGAACTACGCGGCGGGCCTCGTTCTGGTCATTAGGGAGCTCCTGCCTATTGAGGTAGGCTAAGAAGGGTTCGGTCCATGGGGCGATCACCGCCATGATTACGTGGGCAGAAGGCGTTGGTTCGGTTCCCGAGCCCCCGATGATATCTGAATCGTGTTCAACATCTGAGGGTGTGGTCGGCACCGGACAGGTATTTCGACTCTCGTCCTTCCATACTGCGGATGGCTTGAAAACCCTTTGCACCAAGGTTTTAGGCGGGATGGGGTCGCGTTTAGCACCCATTCGAGCAAGGATGTACGCTGCTTGGTTGCTGTCTCGGGCCACATGATGAAACTTGAGCCCCTCAAACCGAGCTGATATTTTGAGTACGGTGTTGTGGTAGGCTGCCATCTTTGGATCTTTTGCATCAAATTCTTTGTTTATATGGGATATTGCGAGGTTTGAGTCCCCGTGCACCTCAAGGAATTGTATGCCCATAGAAACAGCCATCTGGAGACCATGCAGTAGTTCCTCATATTCGGCTGCGTTATCGGAGTTCGTATACATGATTTGTAATATGTAATGGACTGTGTCCCCTGTGGGGGATGTTAGGATGACACCAACCCCCAGTCCGGCCAACATTTTAGAGCCATCGAAGTACATCACCCAGTTGGAATATCTGTCGTACTCTTTAGGGAGTTCAGCTTCTGTCCATTCGGTGACAAAGTCGGCCAACACCTGAGATTTAATAGCTTCGCATGGCTTGTATTTTATTTCAAATGGTAAGAGATCGATAGTCCATTTTGCAATGCGGCCGGTGGTGTCTCGATTGTTTATGATGTCATTGAGTGGTACCTTGGAGGCCACCGTGATCGAGCACTCTTGAAAGTAGTGCCACAGCTTCCGAGATGCCATGAAAACTGCATATACTATCTTTTGATAGTGCGGGTATCGGGATTTGCATGGTGTGAGAACCTCTGATACATAGTATACTTGTTCTTGGAGTGGGGACTTGTGTCCCTCTTCCTCTCGTTCAAGGACGAGCATAGCGATCACCACCTAGTGAGTTACAGATATGTACAGCAACATAGGTTCGCCGATGTTAGGTGCAGCAAGTATTGGGTTGTTTGCTAACAAAGTTTTTATTTCTTCTAACCCGGCCGTTGCCGCATCCGTCCACTCGAAGTGGTCGGTATGTCGGAGCAGGCGGTATAGCGGCAGCGTCTTCTCTCCCAATCTGGAAATAAAGCGGCTCAAGGCTGCCACACAACCAACTAGTTTTTGGACCTGTTTTAGGTCTGTTGGTGTTGCCAACTGTGACAAGGCTCGGATTTTGGCTGGATTTGCTTCGACTCCTCTATTGGAAACAATGAACCCGAGTAGCTTTTCGGCCGGAACGCCGAAAACACATTTTTTTGGATTGAGCCATATGTCATATGTTCAGAGGTTTTCAAATGTAAGGCATAAGTCGTCCACCAATGATTCGACATGTTTAGTTTTGATGACTACATCATCTACATATGCCTGCACTGTCTTGCCAATTTGTTTTTCCAGGCATGTTTGAATCATGCGCTGATAAGTGGCGCCGATGTTTTTGAGTCCGAAAGGCATAGTGTTGAAGCAAAAAGGTCTGTATGGAGTAATGAATGCTGTTGCGGCCTGATGGGATTCCTTCATCTTAATCTGATGGTATCTGGAGTATGCATTGAGGAAACACAGTGAATCATGTCCTGCAGTTGCATCGATGATTTGGTCAATGCGCGGCAGTGGGAAGGGGTCCTTCGGGAAGGCCTTGTTGAGGTCTTTGAAATCGACGCAAAGGCGCCAGGATTTGTCCTTCTTTGGTACCATGACCAGCTTAGCTAGCCAATCCGGGTGTTTGATCTCTCTAATGAACCCGGCTTCGAGTAGTTTGGGTAGCTCCTCCCCCATAGCTTGTCGCTTGGGTTCAGAAAATCGCCGCAGTGTTTGCTTAACTGGCTTGAACCCCTTTATTATGTTGAGGCTGTGTTCAGCCAGTCTGTGTTGGATTCCTGGCATATCCGAGGGATGCGAGGCAAGATGTCCAATTCTCGCGCAGGAATTCTCTTAGAGCGGTGTCGATCGTCGGATCCAGCTGTGCTCCAATGGCTGATGTTTTATAAGGATCCGTTTGGTGAACTTGGATTTTGACTATTTCGTCTGCTGGCTTGAAAGAGGTGGACTTAGGCCTTTTATCGAGGATTACGTCGTCTCTATCCACCATGGAATGTAGAGCGGTGAGCTCCTCGGCCGCAAGGGCCTCAGATAATGCCTTGAGGGCAGGGAAGCGGTTTTGTTTTCGGCGCGGAGTGCTATGTCACGATCACTGGTGATTGTGATAGCTCCATTGGGCCCGGGCATTTTGAGCTTCATGTACCCGTAATGGGGTATGGCTAGAAAGCGTGTGAATGCATCTTGCCCCGGTAGGGTGTGATATCCACTGTTGAAAGGTGCCACATGGAAGATTAACTCTTCGGACCTGTAGTTCTCCGGCATGCCGAATACCACATCAAGTTTAATTTTCCCCGAGCATCGCGCTTCTCGACTGGGGATAATGCCTCCAAAGGTTGTGCTGCTCTGCTCGATGCGGCTCCTGTCTATTTGCATTTTATCGACCGTGTCCTTGTAGATGAGGTTCAGTCCGCCGCCGCTGTCCATGAGTACTTTAGCGAGCCGAAAGCCGTCAATATTGGATTTAAGACCAAAGCGGTTGGTGCATGGACAGATCGAGCCCTTGGTTCGTTGTTGGCGGTGAAAGTTATCGCCGTATCATTCCAAGGGTTTACTGCAGCTACTTGGTTGACTTCGACGAGGTCGTAGAGTGCCCTTTTACGCCGATTATTTGAAGAAAAGGTCTCGAAGACCATAAAGACGTTGAGATCGTCGTCCTCCGGAGGGTATTTCTCGGAGGTCGTATTGCTGAGAATAGCCTCACCGCTCTTGGCTACCTACCGGAGGACCCAACATGCCCGAAGGCTGTGTGTTGGTTCAGAATTTGACGTCATATGTATCCGACAGGGCTTGTCGAGACATTCATCAAGGAAAGTTCTGTGTCCCACTCAGGGCTTAGTTTTCTTGTTCGTAGGGTGATGATCAGGTGCCCCGTGAGGGTGCATCCTTTTTGCCCGTCCGGTGGGTGGCTTAAAGGCCAACGGTTCCCACTGAGTTGTCTGGGCTTTCCAGGCGCTTTCCATGGTGCAATATTTCTGTACTATGTGTGCCAAATCTGCAAAGTGCAGTATGCGGCGTCGGTTGAGGGCATTGAGGATCCCTCATTCGTACAGTTGCGGAAAAATACTGAAACCGTGTCATCGTCGTAGCAATCTTGATCTTGTTTTTAACAAGGAGGAATGTGGCACAAAAGTGATGGACTGTTTCCTGAGGTTGCTGCTGCACATACATTAGGTCGCATATGTCCGGAGGACCAGAATTTCTTGGGGAATATTGCTTGTGGTGGGTGGGATCCGGAGTTTTAAGAATTTTTGAGGTCGCTAGCCCAGGATTCGGATTATCTTGGGGTTTTTAGGCTCGACGACTGGTTCTACGTTCGGAGGACATGGAGTCTCTTCCCAGAGATTGGTATCCGGCTCACAGGGCTCGGAAATCCAAACATAGCTTGTTCTCAGCAAATGAGGAGAGTTATCCTTGGCTTGCTCCTCCACAACTACATCTAGATGGCTGATCGGTGGGGACTTGATTTCCCTCTGATCGGATTTAAGCCCGATCCAATCGTAGTCTGTCGTGACCCGCAAGGCGGAGATGTGATCTAGCAATTCATTCAAAGATGAAATATCTGCCAGATCCATCTTATTGGAGTGTTCGAGGCCAATGCGGAGATGATTTTTGGTGGTTTGGGGGACCAGCTAGACGATGATTTAACGGCCAAGCGGGCGCCCATGGTAAAACTGCCGAGATAGAGGATCTGCCCAGGAGCTAGGGCCCTTCTAGAGGTGATTTTGTCGTTGATGACAAGATGAGCCATCGATCCTTCTATTGATGACACGGAGCAACTCTCAATGAAAGCACCAATGTCGGTGTCAAAACCGGCCGATCTCGGGTAGGGGGTCCCTAATTGTGCGTCTAAGGATCGAAGTTAACAGGAGACAAGGGACACGATGTTTACCCAGGTTCGGGCCCTCTTAATGGACGTAATACCCTACTTCCTGCTTGATTGACTTTTGTGAGTATAGGGGTTACAAGAGTTGATCTACCTCGAGATCGTAATGGCTAAACCTTAGATGTCTAGCCTGTATGATTGTGATTGCCTCTACGGACTAAACCCTCCGGTTTATATAGACACCGGAGGGGGCTAGGGTTGTACAGAGTCAGTTTATAGAGAAAGGAAACAACGCATTTGGCCGCCAAGCTTGCTATCCACGCAACGAAGAGTCCCATCTGGACACGAGGGAAAACCTTCTATCTTGTATCTTCACGGCCCATGTCACATAGCCCGGAGGCCCGAGGGTCTCCTTGGCTAGGACTCGCTTAGCTATCGCCGTACTAAGCAAAATAAGATGAATAAAAGATAAACATCACATGCAATCAAAATATGTGACATGATATGGCCATCATCATCTCGTGCTTTTGATCTCCATCTCCAAAGCATCGTCATGATCTCCATCATCACCGGCTCGACACCTTGATCTCCATCATTGCACCATGGTCACCTCGCCAACTATTGCTTCTACAACTATTGCTAACACATAGTGATAAAGTAAAGCAATTACATGGCGTTTGCATTTCATACAATAAAGAGACAACCATAAGGCTCCTGCCGGTCGCCGATAACTTACAAAACATGATCATTTCATACAATAACGTTTATCACATCATGTCTTGACCATATCACATCACAACATGCCCTGCAAAAACAAGTTAGACATCCTCTACTTTGTTGTTGCAAGTTTTGCGTGGCCGCTATGGGATTCTAGCAGGAACCGTTCTTACCTACGCATAAAACCACAACAGTGTTTCGTCAAGTTTGCCATTTTAACCTTCTTCAAGGACCGGCCGCAGTCAAATTCAATTCAACTAAAGTAGGAGAAACAGACACCCGCCAGCCACCCTTATGCAAAACTAGTTGCATGTCTGTCGGTAGAACCGGTCTCATGTGCGTGGACATGTAAGGTTGGTCTGGGCCGCTTTATCCCACAATACTGCTGAATCAAAATAAGACGTTGGTGGTAAGCAGTATGACTATCACTGCCCACAACTCTTTGTGTTCTACTCGTGCATAACATCTACGCATAGACCTGGCTCATGATGCCACTGTTGGGAATCGTTGCATGGAAAACAAAAAAAATTCTATGCACACGCAATGATCTATCCATGGAGATGCATAGCAATGAGGGGTAGAGTGTGTCTACGTACCCTCGTAGACCATAAGCGGAAGCGTTTCTTAACGCAGTTGATGTAGTCGAACTTCCTCGCGCTTCAACCGATCAAGTACCGAACGAACGACATATCCGCATTCTGCACAGGTTCATCTCGGTGACGTCCCTCGCCTTCTTGATCCAGCAAGATGTCGAGGTAGTAGATGATTTCCATCAGCACGACGGCATGGTGACATTGATGGTGAAGTGATCCTCGCAGGGCTTAGCCTAAGCACTATGGAAATATGACCGGGGGAGTAAACGGTGGAGGGGGGGCGCACACGGCTAAATAATTGTTTGGGGTGTGCTAACGCCCTCCCACATATATATATAGGTGGGAGGGAGAGGGGAGGCTGCCAGGAGGCGCGCAAGTAGGCCGAATCCTTCTTGGGGTTTCCCCTTGGCCGAGCCCCCTACCATATTTGTTGGAGGGGGAAGGAAAGAGGAGGGAGGAGGGAAGGAAGGGGAAGGCTGAATCCCCCCTTTCCATTCCCTTCCCCTCTTTCCTTTCCCTTCCCCTCTTTCCTTCTCCTCCTGGTTCGGCCCATATAGGGTGCGCACCAGCCCCTTGTGGCTGGTGCGTTTCCCCTCTAGGCCCATAAGGGCCATATCTTTTGTGGGGTCCCCGGAACCCCTTCCGATGACCCGATATGTACCCGGTACCCCCCGGAACACTTCCGGTGTCCGAATACCATCGTCCTATATATCAATCTTCACCTCTCGACCATTTTGAGACTCCTCGTCATGTCTGTGATCTCATCTGGGACTCCAAACAACATTTAGTCACCAAATCACATAACTCATATAATATTATATCGTCATCGAACGTTAAGCGTGCGGACCCTACGGGTTCGAGAACTATGTAGACATGACTGAGACACCTCTCTGGTCAATAACCAATAGCGTAACATGGATGCCCATATTGGCTCATACATATTCTATGAAGATCTTTATCGGTCGAACCGTTATGACAACATACGTAATTCCCTTTGTCCATCGGTATGTTACTTGTCCGAGATTTTATTGTTGATATCTTCATACCTAGTTAAATCTCGTTACTGGCAAGTCTCTTTACTTGTTTTGTAATACAACACCTTGTGACTAACTCCTTAGTCATTTGCTTGCAAGCTTATGATGTGTATTACAAAGAGGGCCCAGAGATACCTCTCCGATACTCGGAGTGACAAATCCTAATCTCGATCTATGCCAACTCAACAAACACCTTCGGAGATACCTGTAGAGCATCTTTATAATCACCCAGTTACGTTGTGACATTTGATAGCATAGAAGGCATTCCTCCGGTATCCGGGAGTTGCATAATCTCATAGTCGAAGGAATATGTATTTGACATGAAGAAAGCAATAGCAATAAAACTGAACGATCATTATGCTAAACTAACGGATGGGTCTTGTCCATCACATCATTCTTCTAATGATGTGATCCTGTTATCAAATGACAACTCATATCCATGGTTAGGAAACCTTAACCATGTTTGATCAACGAGCTAGTCAAGTAGAGGCTCACTAGGGACATGGTGTTTGTTTATGTATTCACACATGTATTTAGGTTTCCAATCAATACAATTCTAGCAATAATAAACCTTTATCATGAATAAGGAAATATAAAATAGCAACTTTATTATTGCCTCTAGGGAATATTTCCTTCACTCCTCCATCTTGCAGCTAAAGACCTTGTTGGAGGTGTCCTACCTCTCAACCCGGGCATGAGCCTGAAATACCAATTTCAGCTCGTCAAACATCTCATTGTTGGGAAACGTAGCATGCAATTTCAAAAAATTCCTATGCTCACACAAGATCTATCTAGGAGATGCATAGAAATTAGAGGGGGGAGTGTGTCTACATACCCTCGTAGACCAAAAGCGGAAGCGTTTGACAACGCGGTTGATGTAGTCGAACTTCTTCCAGCTCCGACCGATCAAGCACCAAACATACGGCACCTCTGAGTTCTGCACACGTTCAGCGCGATGACGTCCCTCGCCTTCTTGATCTAGCAAGGTGTCGAGGAAGTAGATGAGTTCCGTCAGCACGATGGCGCGGTGAAGTGATTCTCGCAGGGCTTGGCCTAAGCACCGCAAAACTATTGCCGGGGGCGTAAACTGTGGAGGCGGGCGCCGCACACGGCTAATGATTGTTGTTGTGTGTCCTAGGCGCCCCCTCCCCACACACATATATATATAGGTGGGAGGGGAGGGGAGGCAGCCAGGGGCGCCCTAGGGTTGGACGCCGCCCCCTTAGGGGCCCTGCCTTGCCCTGCTCCCCCCTTTCCATGTATGCATGAAGGGGAAGGAAAGAGGGGGTGAGGGAAGGAAGTGGGAATCCTAATACACATTTTCCTTTCCCCTTTCCTTCTCCTCCTATAGCCTTATAGGGTGCACCAGCCCCTTGTGGGCTGGTGTGTTCCTTCACAAGACCCATATGGCCCATAGGATTGCTGGGGGGTACCCAAAACACCTTCTGGTGACCCGATAAGTACCCGATACCCGCCGGAACACTTCCAGTGTCTGAATACCATCGTCCTATATAAAAATCTTTACATCTCGACCATTCGAGACTCCTCTTCATGTCCATGATCTCATCCGGGACTCCGAACAACATTCGGTCACCAAATCACAAAACTCATATAATACTATATCGCCATCAAATGTTAAGTGTGTAGGCCCTATGGGTTCGAGAACTACATAGACATGACCAAGAATAACCTATAGCGGAACCTGGATGCTCATATTGGCTCCTACATATTCTATGAAGATCTTTATCGGTTGAACCGTTATGAAAACATGCGTTATTCCCTTTGTCCATCGGTATATTACTTGCCCAAGATTCGATCATCGGTATCTACATAGCTAGTTCAATCTCGTTACCAGAAAGTCTCTTTAGTCGTTCCGTAATACATCATCCTGCAACCAACTCATTAGTCACTTTGCTTGCAAGGCTTCTTATGATGTGCATTACCAAGAGGGCCTAGAGATACCTCTCCGATACTCGGAGTGACAAATTATAATCTCGATCTATGCCAACCCAAAAAACACCTTCAGAGATACCTATAGAGCATCTTTATAATCACCCAGTTACGTTGTGATGTATGACAGCACATAAGGTATTCCTACGGTATCTGGGAGTTGCATAATCTCATAGTCGAAGGAATATGTATTTGACATGAAGAAAGCAATAGCAATAAAACTGAACGATCAACATGCTAAGGTTGTTGGAGATATTCCCTAGAGGCAATCATGTGTGACGATATTTCATATGTGTTTATGAATAAAGATAGTCCTTGCACATTTTCAATGATATTTATCAGCAAGTACGTGACTTGTTTGTGGGACTATGCATTGTATGATGACTGTCCTAAAATGACCCTAGTCGAAAGGGATGTGTGGACGCGCAACCAACTAGACTAGCATATAACACAGTCGATGCCTTGGTCTCAATAGTCATGGGGCAATGGATGCTAACCAGATAATATGGACTTGGAAGGATCAAGTCAGATTCGATGTAGTCGGATCCAAGTCGAGATAAGGTCCGAGTCGGACAGACCCAACTATGAGATGCAGCGATATGTCATCTGTGAGTCTCTAGTACAACATACATTCTATGTCCTAAGACCTGAGCTGGCGCATGTACTCGGGATGGTGACAGACTTTCTTTGTGTCAGCGTTCTGGGAACGGGGGTCCCCACACTTGCCTGCCTGCGGCCCACGGCATGGCTGGGCTGGTAGGTTCGTACGACCCATCTTCATCAACAAGACATTCAAGACCCTCGCGAGGGGCCAAGCCTCGCGGGGCGGACAATGCAATGCCTCCTCAAGAGCGGCCTCGCCAGGCAGGCTCACGAGGGGCGGAGAGATCAAGGCAAGGTAAACCTCGCGAGGCCCTCGTGACGTGAGCCATGACGATTAAGACCAGGCGGGCACCAGCGCGTGCAGTGTCCTTGTTTCCTCTTTGGTGATAAGGGGGCAAGCGCAGGGGCGGAGTACCGATGCATCAAGAAAAGGTTTCCATATTGGTGCAACGACACTAGGACCAAAAGGACGGCAAGACGGAGGTCACCATGGAGCCCAAGACGGCGTCAACATCAGAGCCTTTTGCAGGCGAAGACCACCTTTTGTCAGGATAGCTTGTACTAGCTGTCCCCTTTCGAATTGGCCATTGTGGCTCCCTTCCCGCTCAATATTTGGGGAGAGGACCAGGGCCTATATAAGTAGAACTAGCCACCACCATGAAAAACATGGGATCGACATCATCACAAGAGGGGAGCTGATTCGGATCCTCATACACACAAGCACACCAAGCACAAGAACACCTCCACCTCAGGAGGCTGTTCTTGCCCTTGTACTATTCATCATTAGCCCAAGAGGCAATCCACCACCACCACACTAGAGTAGGGTATTACACCACAACGGTGGCCCGATCCAGTATAAATCTTGTGTCTTTCTATGTTGAGAGTTCGTCGTGTTCGTCTGCAAGATCTTAGAGAGCTATGGCGTGGATCGATAGGGAGAAAACCTTTGCGCGCACCCTGGTTTTTGAACCTCAAGGGTCTGCCGAAACCCCAAATCCGACATTTGGCGCGCTAGGTAGGGGTGGGCCAGAGTCTGTTCCCCACCAATCAACTCGTCGATGCTCCGTGGCCCCGATGTCTGGCGACCCATGGGCCGACTCCGACCAATGGGCAGCCTAGCCAGCCCGGGCGGCGCCGCCTGCGCATGAAGACCTCAACCCCGCGCTCCAGGAGGCGCGAGCGCCGCCTAACGCTGCGGAGCGCGGGCGGCGCGGCCAGGCGTCATCCACCCGCACTCCATGACAAGCGCGAGCCACTGCAAGGGCTGCAAGCCACGCCGCGGCAACGGCGCCACACACCCGGCAGGAGCAAGAGAACATGCGGGCCGGGCTCACAATGGCGCGGGAGTTGCTGCGTTGCCGGCTGATGGAGAGCCGACGCGATGCACTGCTAGAACGTGTCCCTGAGCTATTGGATGCGGCGGCATTAGGAGCGTCCGCCTTTTTGCTATCTGGTTCCGTCTCAAGCCGCTACTTGACCTCGTGATGGGCCAGGGCGCGGCCGTGCGCCCTCAGGTGCGCTCGGGGGCTTCACCATCCCCAAGACGGCCGGCGGCGCCGGGGGCCCCGTTGCCCCCACGCCGCCCCGATGAGCATGGGCACGAGCGTTGCCCCCAACGGCCCCAGCGAGGCATCGCACTATCATCCTCAGGACGCCGCGCCGGGTCAGGCGACGTGGAGTGTGGGGCACTACGGCGAGGTGTTTGGGGTGACAGCCCTAGAGGCCTATGTGCCCTGCATGATGGACTAGGAGTGCACGCCGGAGGACGACCCGGGCTCGTGGGAGGAGGAGGCATTGGGAGCTGAAGCCTTCCAAGAGCCGCTGGAGAGCCCCGCCAACCATGTCTTCGACAACATATACATGATACCACTAATCCCTCAGGAGCAAGCTTATGCTAATCATGAGTCACAGATGAACCAGGCTACGACGCCAAACGGTGGCTCCGGCACGGCGATGACTGCCCCGACAGGAGAAACCCGCTGGGGGCTGCACGGAAGGGGTCAGGAGCAAGGCCCCTCCTCGGGTCATGGGGAGCAAGGCAACACCCGGAGGTAGACCCTCTGCCGGGGTGGAGACCGCGACCTTTCCCCCGGCAGAGGACCCTTGGTCGCTGAGGGCGCCGCTGGCATCCCCTCTGCCCTCGTTGGGCCATCCAGGCTTCCGGTCGTCCCAGCGGTGGTAGAGGGTGGCGTAAGGCGGGGCCCTCGCCTGGCGATATGAAGCAAGGCCCAGTGCCTATGAAGATCTCCGCCCGTGACACTCTCACATAATAATGAGTGGGGCTGTACATGCCCCGGAGTCTCCGGAGAGCTTCCCTCGGGCCTCGGGGGCTCCCTCCCATGCCTAGTGGCAGCACTTACCTCGCGCTGGTGAGAAGACGTCGAAGACTAGACTAGGCGCCGGACGCGGCCATTTGCTTTGGATCTCTTTTCTGTAACCTTGCCTTCTAGATTTGGATTTAAGTTGGAGTCAAGTTTTCATTTGATGCGCGCGGGGGGATGCCTTTTCTCGTTCGAGTTATTTATCGCAGTCTCGTTCTTGCCTTATTTTGGAGTTCACGCCAGTCGCTCCCCCCACGCGGGCCCCTCGTGAGCCGGGATGAGCGTTAAGCACACGAACCACACGTGTGTCGAGCCGTGGCGGCCGCTCGCTTGTCACAGGGCCCTCTCAGGCGTGGCAACGAATTCATCAGGGGCTCCCCAAGAACCTGCAATCCCTCGGGCCAGTTTGGGCTTGCCAAAGCTAAGGTAAAACTGTAACGACACCCTTGTCAAGGCGTGCTACAGCTCACGAAAATGCGAACTCAATTTAGCGCGAAAGGATAAAAGCTGCTATTGTTTACATGAGGGGCTCCCCCTCTCAAAATGCTCTTATAGTCTTCTAGGGCCACGCCCAAGTTTCTACAGGATGAATAACAAGGAAACAGGGAATCGGCCGGATACGTCGCTCGCCGCATCCCCCATGTCATCTTCAGACGCGCCACTGGCATCGCTATCACCATCGCTGGCGTTGCCTCCACCTTCGCCAGCATCGACGACGCCGTCATCAACCACATCGCTTGCATCCGCCGCAACCACAACCCTGTCATCGTCTGAAGCGAAGGCCATGACCAGCGCATCCACGTGGTCTTTAACACACCGCACCAAGTTGCCCCGGATGGCTTCTGGCACGGGAGCGATAGCAGCGTCAAAATCGAAGTCGAGGTCAATGTTCCGGAGGTGGCTGAAGATGCGGGAGAACGCACGCCCAAGCAGACTGCAACTTCTCTCCTCCATGAGCTGACGAGCCCTGTTAGACCGGGTTTCCAGGCACGTCACCACGTTGGTGAAGAAGGTCTAGTGACTGGCGTAGTCATCCGAGTGGGGAGGCGGTGCACTCTCATCACAGATGAAGCCCAGGGCGGCATTATCCCTGCTCCGGAAACCCTGAAGCATGGGGGCGTGCTCGCGCTCCAGCATCCGCCATTGAAGCTCTTCCTCCCTATTTTGCCGCGCGACGGCCTCGGTGTCGTCAACCCTCCTCTGAAGTGAAAGAAGCTCGGCACGGGCGGAGGCCAAGTCCACCTGCGCCATGACCAGGGTGGCGGCCGTGGCCTCCTCACGCCTCTCCGCCTCATCTGACCTAGGTCGGAGAGCGGAGGTCCTGCCCGCTGCCTCAGTTCTCGCAAGCTTCGGCTTCAAGGTGTGCTGACTTTCGAGATCCGCACAAACCTTAGCCACCCAGCGGTCGACTTGATCCTCGACTCGGGCCTCGCGAGCCTCGACGGTATCCTCTGCTTGGGCAACTTGACGCTCCCTCATCTCCAGTTGCTTAAGCTCGAGGCTGCGCTCAATGGCTTCCAAAGCCAGCGCCTCCGCGCGCTTCCGGACCTCATCTTCCTTGGCAGGCGTCCCCCTTAGTGCCGCGAGGGCGGCCTTGCACGCCTCCACTTGTTGCTCGAGGGACGCACTCCGGGCATGGAGCTCCCATGCGCGCTTCTCCACAGCCTCACAATGGCGGTCCGCTTCACGAGCTTCCTCTAGAGCCCGGGAGCAGGCTTCACGGGAGGCCGCAAGGGCGGCCTCAGCCTTCGCGTTGTTCAGCTCACGCTGGTGGCGCCCGAGGTTGATGGCCACCTTCAGCTTGTGCCGCTCCTCCGCCAACCGAAGACCCTCGGCCTCAAGGCGCGCGTCGACACCCTTAAGTTCATCGCCAAGTAGGTCCTTCACGCCCATCGCCTCCTGGAAAATCTTGTGGCAAACGATGCTCCGCTCGTGCTCGAACTCAAGCGCACGGCCCATCTCGCCCTCTGCTACAGGGGCTGTGGGCGACGCACGGCGCGAGGCGCCTCCTCTCGGCAGGGAGCTGGGGGCTGGCGCGGCCCATGGTGCCGGCCGGCCCTCGCGAGGGGCCCAAGTCGAACAGGTCCCGCTGCTTGAAGAAGACCCCAAGGATGGGGACAGCCAGCTGCCGACCACGACTAGGGGATGAGCCCTTGGCACGCCTGCTGCACTCCGAGCAAGGCCACTCAGAAAGGACGACGAAGGCCCGAGCTCGGGGCGCCTTGATAACGGACCGACTCTCATGACTGACCCCATGCCATGGGCGGCGCCCGAACCTGCAGCATTGGAACTCGGCAGGTGCGACGGGACGAGAGGGAGCTGCTTCTCAGGAGGTTTCACGGCCTCGGCAGAAGGGGTCCTGAGGGGACAATCGTCAGGGAAGGAAGGCGGCACACAGAAGATCACCAAGATAAGATACTTACTCATCAACGACAATGTACTTTCGTCGCTTCAATGGCCTGAAGGTACCGCTGCCGCTCGGAGATCCTTTCCTCTTGCAGAGCTCCTCGAAGTCCACACAAAGCCGGCCGAAGCGCTGAACGTGGCGGCCAGTGCAGGGAGTAGTCGGGGAAGTGCTCAAGAGGACAGCTTCAGGGGTGCCTGGCTGCGCAGAACAGCCGGGCGCCGTCTCACCACGACCTCCCGAGGCCTTCGGAATTTCGGCCTCGGGAGCCATGTGCTGCATCGCCTTAGCTACCAGCGACCCAGGATCACGGGGTCCTGAGGACGATGCCTCAGGAGTCCCAGGCAAAGTTTGCACATCAGCGCTCGTGCCGCCAGCCTCTAGTGGCGCTCGTCCACCTGCACCCACATTCGGGACAAGGTCGGCATCAGCAACCAATAGGGGAACCACGCTGGCAGGGTTCTGACGGGATCCCACCAGGTCGTCCGGACGCAGCCCCGACTCGTCAAAGGAAGGCATACCAGCAGCGAATTCGGCTTTGTTCCTGCATTGGTACAGCAGACAGTTCTTCCCAGGCAAGTCGTCCGGCAGAGGGACACCTGTCAGGACCTTGAGCATCGTTTGCCGTGCCCCAAGGGGGAGCCCGGACTCTTGAAGCCTCATGTGGTCCTGACTGTTGAGCAAGGCCCACATCGGGCGAGAATGGCGTTGAAGCAGAGCAACCCGGCGCTTGATCAACTCCTTCACCACCATTGGCATGGTCACGCCGCGGTCCTTCAACATCCTTAGCCTAAACCAGACAGGGGCAAGACGGGGGCTCGTGAGCCTCTCGTTGCCCCAACCAGAGTGGGGAACGGTGGGCGCTGAAGGGGCTTGGAGCAGAGGGCTGAGCACACTGGCATCGACAAATACCCATCGTGTCCGAAACTCATGCGTGGATGGAGGAAGCTCGAAGTCGATCCCCGCGCCAGCCATCCCGGCCACGGCCTGGAAGCTCACGCACCCCGAGCTTTGCCGGGGATCAATCATATGCAACGAGAAGAAGTGGCGGAGAAGGGCCACGGAGGGAGCAATGCCCACCATGGCTTCACACACGAAGGCGAAGACAGCGAGGAGAGTCAGGGATTGGGGTTCGAGATGCAGGACATGGATCTGGTAATGTTCGAGCACCGTGTTGAAGAAGGCAGAGAAGGGGTGATCAGGCCTGCACAGAGGACATCAATGAAGATTGGGACCTCGGTGACCGCCCGAGAAATACGAGCGCGAGACGCAGGCCTAGCCACTGTCTCCCCCCACTCGTTAAAACTGGTGGCGAGCATGGGGCGCACCTTGCCCATGGCCTCGTCGTTGAGCACCAAGGACCAGCCGACTGCAGGCTCGGCGGCTGGAGGCGAACCAGGCGGGGAGAGAGGCTTCTTTCCCTTGTCTACTTGTTTCGGCGCCATGGTGATGAAGCAGGCAGAGTGCGGGTCAGATTCGAGAGGAGGATCGGAGTCTCGAGGAAGTCGAAGGACCGGGGGAGCAAGGCGTGCTCAATGGGAGAATAACTGTGTAGGTTGCAAGGGTTGCATAGCCAGGCGGGTTCAAAGGCAGCATGGGGAAGCAGAGACGCCCATGACCAATCAACTGCCACGCGTCAATCGAGGCCGCAGGCTTTTGGGGCCCGCGGCGCTCCGCGCTTGATCATTTGGCTTTGCCTCGAAGCCAAGCCCGAGCGCGCCTTGGGCCTGGGGGCTACTGTCGGTGTTCTGGGAACGGGGATCCCCAGACTTGCCAGCCTGCGGCCCACAGCGTGGCTGGGCTGGCAGGTTCGTACGGCCCATCTTCATGAACAAGACATTCAATACCCTCGCAAGGGGCCAAGCCTCGCGGAGCGGACGATGCAAGGCCTCCTCAAGAGCGGCCTCGCCAGGAAGGCTCATGAGGGGCGGAGAGATCAAGGAAAGGTAAACCTCGCGAGGCCCTCGTGACGTGAGCCATGACGATTGAGACCAGGCGGGAGCCAGGCGGGCGCCAGCGCATGTAGTGTCCTTGTTTCCTCTTTGGTGCTAAGGGGGCAAGTGCAGGCGTGGAGTACGGAGGTATCAAGCAAAGTTTTCCATATTGGTGCAACGAGACTAGGACCAGAAGGACTGCAAGACGGAGGTCACCATGGAGCCCAAGACGGCGTCATCACCAGAGCCTTTTGCAGGCGAAGACCACCTTTTGTCAGGATAGCGTGTACTAGCTGTCCCCTTTCGAATTGGCCGTTGTGGCTTCCTTCCCGCTCAATATTTGGGGAGAGGACTAGGGCCTATATAAGTAGAACTAGACACCACCATGAAAAACATGGGATCGACATCGTCACAAGAGGCGAGCTGATTCGGATCCTCATACACACAAGCACACCAAGCACAAGAACACCTCGACCTCAGGAGGTTGTTCTTCCCCTTGTACTATTCATCATTAGCCCAAGAGGCAATCCACCACCACCACACTGGAGTAGGGTATTACACCACAACGGTGGCCCGAACCAGTATAAATCTTGTGTCTTTCTGTGTTGAGAGTTCGTCGTGTTCGTCTGTGAGATTTTAGAGAGCTAGGGCGTGGATCGATAGGGAAAAAACCTTCGCGCGCACCCCGGTGTTCAAACCTCAAGGGTCTGCCAGAACCCCAGATCCGACACTTTGGGTCAACCAAACACTACTCCGTGACTGGGTAGTTACAAAGGGAGGTTTTGGGCTTGTCCAGACCCATGCTGCGAGACATGGTCGAGCAAGATGGGATTTGCCCCTCCGATCAGGAGAGTATACTCTGGGGCCCTCGTGTGATCCGACCAGGATAAGCATGGCCATGCGACAAGGAGTATGAGATAATCTGGTTTGTGGTCGGCATCACTGGAACGAGAAAGAGGTCGGGCTAGCACAAGGACGACATACCTCGCCTTGAGCCCGACAACATATATTGTGTGGCAAAAGGAATGGAAGTATGATGTATGTGTTCGCCTAACCAGCTTCATAGTTTGCTTGGTGTTGGGCATGCCTTGCTAGGGGCCTCTACCAAACATGCAGTTCAGAGGTGATCCGAACTGCGACCAAGTTAGCTTGAACCTAAGGGGTCGCGCGCTTAAGGGAAGGAACCTATGAGGTCGGATCCGACGACACTCGTCGGATGTGATCCGAGCTGTATTTGGATTGTGGCCATGTAGACTTATGGGCTTTAGGGTCCATGCAAGGCCCAAGTGTTGAGCCCATAACATACGGCTATATAAAGTGGATGTGCCGCACACTCATGCGATTGATCGCTTCGGTGCTGTCACTAGGGTTTGCATGTGTTGCGAATAGACACCTCCACTCGACCGCCAACTGTGTGATCAGACCTAGCAGTCCGCCGCACGGTGTTCCTCCTACACGCGTGGATACCGTTAGACGCAGTGCACTTGCGCCGCTCTAGCGAACCTGTACGTGGGAACCAACGACCGGCTGTTCAAGGGAGATCGAACAAGGAGGAGACGATCCACATGGACGCGCTGCACCAACTCTTCTTCCGCTGCACGACACTGTGTGTCTAGTGGTAACGAACTGTGATCCATCTCCTGTAGCATGTTTTTGCTTGTTCTGCACATATGAATTTTTTAATTTGCAATCAACGCATCCTACCATAGTACCCAACAGTGGTATCAGAGCCTCTGCTATAGGATTTGAATTCGGATCGTATGCATATTTGATATGTGGAGGCGATAGATGAGATCTGTTGTCGTTGATGAGATCGGCTGTGTGCACGATTGATGAGTCAACTGCACATGGGGATCAATGTGGCTATGTTTTCTGATGATCGGAGTTGATGAGGTCTTGACACAACCTACCCCTACCGGTCGGGACCGCCGTGTGCATAGCGCCTTGTATTTCATACACAATCACTCAAACCGGTAGAATGCGATTCTATGTGTAACCTTGTTTTGCATGTTTGATGTGAATAGTATGGCTCATGTGTATGTGATGCATGTGTGTAAATTATACATGGCCTGCGTGTCATGTTTGTCAGCCGGTAGGAGCCGAAGTGCTGTCATTATATTCTATAACGACCTGCGTGTCGACTTGTGACTCTATATAAAATTCATTACTAGTTGTAGTAGTTGGATAATAGAGATCAGGTTGGTAGCTTGGTGCCCCGGCGTGACAAACAAGATGGAGTTCCTAGATGGTCATCGGAGTCGGAGCCGACCTGGAAGAACTGCCATGAAGGAGCCATACTATTTCACAATATATGTTTTTTGTGATTGTTATGCTTCTTACTTTCTATGCATGTTTGAATGGTAGAAAGATCCCTCATGAATATCAAGTAAATTTCCATTCCCGATGTTGCACCTTCGCACATCAAGTATGTCTAGTAGTGGGCTCATAAAATTGGGGTACTGCTAGGTGTCCTTGAACTGAAGGGTTCGTGTCGTACACGGACATGCACTGCATCAGGTTAACTTGACAATGCTATCAAAACGGTTTTGAGCCTTGTGGCAAAGAAGGTGGGGGGCCGGCGTATGAGATACCTTCCCGACCGACAGGAGTCATATAGAGATACGATTAGCAAGGAGTTTCTTACCGGATAGGCATCTTATCTAGCAGTGATGCTAAAGCTCACTAGTCGCATGTGCTAGTCGGATCCTGAATCACTGAGAGTTTGCATAGGGATGCCAACTTCAGTGGGAGTATTTATATTTAAGGCTTGAATTACTCTACATAAACACATTTCTTAGTGATTGCATATTTTCTGTTGTAGATCAATGGCACCACCTGCTCAACCAACTTTGCATTGAAATCAATTCTGGAAAAGGATAAACTGAATGGAACAAACTTTACCACCTGGTATAGAAATCTGAGAATTGTTCTCAAGCATGATAAAAAGGAACATGTTCTAGAGGATCCACTTCTAGAGGAACCTGCTGATAATGCTAATACCACAACTAAGAATGCCTACCAGAAACTCGTTGATGAATCAACGAAGATCAGCTGTCTGATGTTGGCTTGTATGGAGCCCGATTTACAATAGCATTTAAAAAATGTGGAGGCTTACGATATGATCGACAGTCTCAAGAGCATGTTTCACGCACAGGCTAGGACCGAAAGGTTCAACGTCTGGCGATCCTTGATGGATTGCAAGCTGAAGGAAGGTGATCCACTAAGCCCACATGTGATCAAGATGAACGGATATGTGCAAGCTTTGGATTGTTTGGGCTTCCCGCTCTTGGATGAGCTAGCTACTAATGCAGTTCAGGGTTCTCTTCCGCCCAGCTATGGGATGTTCATCTCAAATAATCATATGCATGGCATGGATAAGAAGCTCACTGAATTGCATGGGATGCTCAAAGTTGCAGAGCAGGATATTAAGAAAGGCACACATCAAGTGTTGATGGTGCAGAAACCGGCTAAGTTCAAGAAGAGTTGGTCCAAGAAAAAGGCTAAGGCAAAGGGCACGAAGATGGTAACCTCCACCGTTGCGCCGAAGTTTGGACCGGACTCGAAGACCATTTTCTATCATTGCAAGGAGACCGGTCACTGGAAGAGGAACTGTAGCAAGTGGCTTGCAGAGCATGGCAAGAAGGCCAGAAATGCTTCTTCGGGCAAAGGTACACTTGTTGCATATGTTATAGACATTTACCTTGATGACATACCTAGTATCTCTTGGGTATTTGATACCGGATCGGTTGTTCACAATTGCAACTCGACGCAGGGGCTGCTAAGAAATTGGCGTGTGCACAAGGGGAGATTGACATCAGGGTCGGCAACAAAGCAAGAGTTGCTGCGTTGGAGGTCGGCATGATGCAGCTCCAGCTTCCTTCTGGATTTATTTTGGAATTGAATAATTTTTATTACATTCCTGCACTTATTCGGAACATTATTACTGCCTCATGCTTGATGAGTCAGGGTTATGAATTCAATTTAAAGGACAATGGTTGTTCGTTGTATTTCAATGGTATGTTCCATGGCTATGCACCCATTGTTGATGGGCTATTTATATAAAATCTACAACAGGAACCGGTCTATAATGTGAATGTCAAGAGGCATAAGCCTAATGAGATAAATATGACATACTTCTGGCTTTGCCGGCTCAGACACATTAGTATGAAACACATGAAGAAGCTCCATGATGATGGGCTCCTAACTTCGTCTGACTTTGAGTCCTTCGAGACATGCGAATCATGCTGGCTTGGCATCACAAAGAGTTGCAGCGTCCAAGCTATTGGAACTTATACATAGTGATGTGTGTGGTCCAATGAGCACAACTGCCAGAGGTGGCTATCAGTACTTCGTGGCTTTTACTGACGACTTGAGTAGATATGGATATATCTATTTGATGAGGCACAAGTTGGAAACTTTTGAAAATTTCAAAGAGTTTCAGAACGAGGTTGAGAATCAGCTTGTCAAGACTATAAAACTTTTACAATCAGATCGTGGAGGTGAGTACATGAGCCAGGAGTTTGATGATCATCTAAAAAGCCGAGGTATAGTACCTCAGCTCACACCTCCGGGTACGCCACAGAGAAACAACGTGTCAAAACGAAGGAATCATACCTTGTTGGACATGGTTCGATCTATGATGAGCAAATCGGATTTACCCTTGACATTCTGGGGATATGCTCTAGAAACTGCAGCTTTCAACTTAACAGGGTACCATCAAAATCCGTAGATAAGACACCACATGAGATGTGGACCGGGAAGAGTCCCAGTTTGTCTTTTCTAAAGATTTGGGGTTGTGAAGCATTTGTCAGGCGACTTATGTCAGACAAGCTTATACCCAAATCGGATAAATGCATATTCGGGGGATATCCGAGGGAAACCTTGGGATATAGCTTCTACAACCAGGAAGAGAACAAAGTGTTTGTTGCTCGGAATGGGATTTTCCTTGAGAAAGAGTTTCTCAGTCGGGAGGCCAGTGGGAGGACGGCCCGACTCGAAGAAATTCGAGCACCACTCGGGGACGGCCTGACGGGTGATGAGATGATACCGGAGTCCGTCAGGGAACCCGTAGTGGAGGTGGCACCGGAACCACGGAGGTCAGAAAGATTGCGCAGAGTGTGTGATGTGTTGTTGCTAGAAAGCAACAAGCCGGCCACGTATGCAGAAGCGATGGTGAGCCCGGATTCCAAGGCATGCCTAGAGGCGATGAGATCCGAGTCAAAGTCCATGGATGAAAATCAAGTCTGGGACTTGGTTGATCCGCCGCCTAGCGTAAAGGCCATTGGCTGCAAATGGGTCTTTAAGAACAAAACCAATGTGGATGGAAATCAGATCCACAAAGCTCGGCTTGTCGCTAAAGGTTATGGACAAGTTCAAGGAATTGACTACGACGAGACTTACTCGCCAGTAGCGAAGCTGAAGTCGGTGAGGATCGTACTAGCTATAGCTGCATATTTTGATTACAAGATATGGCAGATGGATGTCAAAATGGCTTTCCTTCACGAAAATTTAACCGAGGACGTGTATATGATACAGCCCGAGGGTTTTGTCGATCTGACTAGCACAAGTAAAGTATGCAAGCTCAAGAGATCCATTTATGGGTTGAGGCAAGCATCTCGGAGCTGGAACATTCATTTTGATGAGGTCGTCACTGGTCTCGGTTTCATCAAAGGCGATGAGGATACTTGTTTACACAAGCAGTTAAGTGGGAGCTCGATTGTGTTTTTTGATCTTGTATGTGGATGACATACTACTGATCGGAATGATGTTTCGATGCTGAAATCGGTCAAGGAATCATTGAATGGCAAGTTTTCAATGAAGGACCTTTGTGAGGCAGTTTATATTTTAGGCATCAAGATCTATAGAGATAGATCGAGGAGGCTGCTCGGCTTCATCCAAAGCACGTACATAGATTAAGTGTTGAAGCGGTTCAACATGAGTGAGGCCAAGAAAGGGTTCTTGATTGTCTCACATGGTATAAGGCTAAGCGAGACTCAGAGTCCTTCGACATCTGATGAGCGAAGCAGGATGAGTCGGATTCCGTATGCCTCGGCAATTGGATCCATCATGTATGCCATGATATGTACACAGCCTGATGTTGCTTTTGCAATAAGCCTAACAAGTAGATACCAGGGCAATCCAGGTGAGAGTCACTAGGAAGCGGTAAAGACTATCTTAAAGTACCTGAAAAGGACTAAAGAGATGTTCCTAGTTTATGGAGGTGAGGAAGAGCTCGTCGTAAGAGGTTATGCCGATGCTAGTTTCCAAATCGACAGAGATGATTGTCGATCACAGTCCGGATTTGTGTATGTCATGAACGGAGGAGCAGTGAGCTGGATGAGTTCCAAGCAAGATACAGTGGACGATTCTACCACAGAAGCCGAATACATTGCGGCTTGTGAAGCTGCAAAGGAAGGTGTTTTGATCCGGAACTTTCTGGATGATCTTGGTATTTTCCCAGCCTCAGTAAAACCATTGGACCTTTATTATGATAATTCTGGTGCCATCGCACAAGCCAAGGAGCCGAGGGATCACCACAAGACCAGACACATAGATCGGAAATATCACCTGATACGAAAGATCGTAAAGAATGGTGATGTTGAGTTATGAAAAATTCACACAGATGCAAATGTTGCAGATCCCTTGACTAAGCCGCTTCCACAATCCAAGCATGAGGGGCATGTTAGAGCTATGGGCATTCGATGTCTATTTGATTGACTCTAGTGCAAGTGGGAGACTGTTGGAGATATTCCCTAGAGGCAATGATGTATGATGATATTTCCTATGTGTGCATGAATAAAGATAGTCCTTGGACATTATCAATGATGTGTATCAGCAAGTACGTGACTTGTTTATGGGACTATGCATTGTATGATGACTGTCCTAAAACGTCCCTAGTCAAAAGGATTGTGTGGATGCGTAGCCAACTAGACTAGCATATAACATGGTCGATGACTTGGTCTCACTAGCCATGGGGCATTGGATGCTAACCGGATAATATGGACTTGGAAGGATCTGGTCGGATTCGATGTAGTCAGATCCGAGTCGAGATAAGGTCCGAGTCATACAGACCCAACTATGAGACGCGGCATATGTCATCTGTGAGTCTCTAGTACAACATACGTTCTATGTCCTAAGACCTGAGTTGGCGCATGTACTTGGGATGGTGACAGACTTGCTTTGGGCCAACCAAACACTACTCCGTGACTGGGTAGTTACAAAGGTAGGTTTCGGGCTTTTCCAGACCCATGCTGTGAGACATGGTCGAGCAAGATGGGATTTGCCCCTCCGATCAGGAGAGATATACTCCGGGCCCCTCGTGTGATCCGACTAGGATAAGCATGGCCATGCGACAAGGATTATGAGATAATCTGGTTTGTGGTCGGCATGACTGGAACGAGAAAGAGGTCGGGCTAGCACAAGGATGACAGACTCGCCTTGAGCCCCACAACATATATCGTCTGGCAAAAGGAATGGAAGTATGATGTACACGTTCGCCTAACCAGCTTCATAGTCTGCTTGGTGTTCGGCATGCCTTGCTAGGGGCCGCTACCAACCATGCAGTTCAGAGGTGATCCAAACTGCGACCAAGGTGGCTTGAACCTAAGGGGTCGTGTGCTTAAGGGAAGGAACCTACGAGGTCGGATCCGTGGACACTTGTCGGATGTGATCCACGCCGTATTCAGATTGTGGCCGAGTAGACTTGTGGGCTTTAGGGTCCGTGCAAGGCCCAACTGTTGAGCCCACAACGGATGCCTATATAAAGTGGATGTGCCGCACACACATGCGATTGATCGCTTCGGCGCTGTCACTAGGGTTTGGATGTGTTGAGAATAGACACCTCCACTTGGCCGCCGACTGTGTGATCGGACCTAGCAGTCCGCCGCACGGTGTTCCTCCTGCACACGGGGATATCGTTAGAGGCGGTGCACTTGCGCTGCTCCAGCGAACCTGTATGTGGGAACCGACGACTGGTTGTTCAAGGGAGATCGGACGAGGAGGAGACAATCCACACGGACGTGCTGCACCAACTCTTCTTCCGCTCCACGGCACTGCGTGTCTAGTGGTAACGAACTATGATCCATCTCCCGTAGCATGTTCTTGGTTGTTCTGCTGGTAGAATTTTTTTTTAATTTGCAGTCGATGCACCCTACCATAGTACCCAACAAAGCTAACGGGTGGGTCTTTTCCATCACATCATTCTCCTAATGATGTGATCCCGTTCATCAAATGACAACACATGTCTATGGTTAGGAAACTTAACCATCTTTGATTAACGAGCTAGTCGAGTAGAGGCTTACTAGGGACACAGTGTTTGTCTATGTATCCACACATGTATCAACTTTCCGGTTAATACAATTTTAGCATGAATAATAAACATTTATCATGATATAAGGAAATATAAAATAACAACTTTATTATTGCCTCTAGGGCATATTTCCTTCAGTCTCCCACTTGCACTAGATTCAATAATCTAGTTCACATCGCCATGTGATTTAACACCAATAGTTCACATCTTTATGTGATTAACACCCATAGTGTTGGATTTCGGGTTCCGACAGACCCTTGAGGTCCGAACACTGGGGTGCGCGTGGAGATTTTGCCTCCTACCTACCTGCACCCCTCTGCCTCGCTAAGATCTAAGCTGTGGAAAGAACAACACGAATGACACAGGGTTTATACTGGTTCGGGCCACCGTTGTGGTGTAATACCCTACTCCAGTGTGTGGTGTGGTGGATTGCCTCTTGGGCTGATGATGATGAACAATACAAGGAAGAACAGCCTCGCGAGGGTCTGCTCTTGGCTGGGGCGATGAACTGCTGGGAGGAGTTCAATCACCCTTCTCTCTCTCTCCGATTGTTGATGCCCCTCTCTGATTGATGATCCTCTCTCTACTGCTCTCCTCCTCTCGTCTTCTTTTTCTTCCCCTCTTCCCTGTGGGTGGCTGGTCCTATTTATAGAGGCCCTGGTCCTCTTCCCAAATATCGAGCGGGAAGGGAGCCAACAATGGCGGGCTAATTTGAAGGGGGACAGCTAGTACTAGCTATCCTGACAAAAGTAGTCTTCGCCTGCACAAAGCTCTGGTGGTGACGCCGTCTTGGGCTCCACAATGACCTCCATCTTGCAGTCCTCCTGGTCTTGGTCTCGTTTCACTGAAATGGCAACCTTTGCCTGATGCCTCGGCACTCCGCGGCTGCGCTTGCTCCCTTTGCACCAAAGAGGAAAGGAGGACACTGCGCGGCCTGGCACCCGCCTGGCGCCTTTGGTCGTCATGGCTTGCATCACGGGCACCTCGTGAGGTACCCCACCTTGATCTCTCCGCCTCCTCGCGAGCCAGCCTGATGAGGCCGTGCCTGAGGAGGCTCCGCATCATCCGCCCCGCGAGGCTTGGCCCCTCGCGAGGGTTTTGGGTTTGTGTTGATGAAGATGGGCCGTGTTGGGCCCCCCTTTGAGCCACGCCGCAGGCCGCAGGCAGGCAAGTCTGGGGACCCCCGTTCCCAGAACGCCGGCAGTAGCCCCCGGGCCCAAGGCACGCCCGGACTTGGCCGTGCAGGGAGGCGGAAGGGCAAGAGCGAAGCGTCGCGGGCCCTAACAGCCTGCGGCCTCGGGCGCCGCGTGGCGGTTGATTGGACGTGGGCGCCTTAGCAACCGCGTGAGTTGATAAAGGAGCGGCATCTGCCTAGGCTTTGCTTTTTGCTTTCTCCGGTTGCTGCTCAGATCCCCTTTCTTGCGCCTCTCCTTCCTTCCTCCAAAATTTCCAGATCTACTCCGACCGCGTGACCTAGGAAGCCATGGCGCCTCGTCATCCCCCGGCCGTAGCTTGGTACTCGTCCGCCCTGGACTCGCCGAACGTGTCAGAGGCGAGCCTTGCCCGGTTGCGCCGGATGGCGACGGCACGGGGCATCAATGGGGCGAAGGTGTTCAAGGCCGGCTGCGTCACTCCTGAGGGTCAAGGGAGCACCTTCTATCCGCTCTTCGTAAGTGCCATTGCTGCTGGCCTGGTGCCTCCCTTCTCCGAGTTCTTCTTCTCTGTCCTCCGCCATTATCAGCTACAGGTTCTGCATCTCCACCCCAACTCTGTCCTTCTCCTGGAAATCTTCGCCTATTACTTCGAGGCTCACGTAGGGGTGCAGCCCTCAGTGGCCTTGCTGCGCCACTACTTCTACCTCCGGACCTCTCGCGGTCCTGCTTCCGCGTGCGCGAGCTTCATCGCGTACGGTGGCTCCATTGCCATTTTGAACCCCGGGAAAAGGATTGAGGGCTTCAGGAGCAAGTGGGTCTTGGTGGATGCTAGGCGCATCCACCCTTGGCTGATCTTGCCCACGGAGCAGCCCACGAGCTCCAGCGATTGGGGTCGAGCGGAGCTCGCGGACCCCCGCGCGAAGCTGGTGTTGGAGAAGATGGACGCGGATCTGAGGCCGGCCAACATGGCGGTGGCGAAGCTGACCGGTGCGTCGCTGCTGAGGGAATTCCTGGACCACCAGCTGGCTCCGTTTCAGCAGTACTCACTTCCGATGTGGAGGCCCCGTCTGAGCCCCGCGGCCTTGGCCGACGGAGATCTGGCTGCGGTCCTCCAATCTCTGGTCGGGGGCGATGTGGCGAGGTTGGTGGGCACTCCTACGCCCTTGTTCCTCCGCGACGACTGGGAGCAGGTAGTGGAGTCCATGCCCGTCTTCAACGGGGATGGGCCCGTGCCCATGTAAACTCCCAAGGAACCGGTGGACGTGCCCTCCGATGACTCCAGCGAAGAGGAGGAAGGAGGGGAGCGGGAAAGAGGGCCTGACTCCGAGGCGACTGACGGAGAGTCGAGGGCTCCCCTCCCCCGGCTCAGGTCCCGCATTCTCCGCCTCTCTCCGAGCGATGACGACGAGGATGACGACGAGCAGGATGGCGGGAGCTTGCCCCCGATCCTGAAGAAGGACAAGACCGGGCTGATCTCCCGCGGGTCTGCCCCGGCCCCGAGGCGGTCCGCACCTTCCGCTTCCAAGCTTCTCGAGGTTGACCCTTCCAGCCGGCTTTCAGGCTTCAAATTTGGTCAGAGGCCGCTCGAGCTCACCGGCGATGACCCGTAAGCGTTTGATTCTTGTCTTTATTTCTTATTTTGCTTCTGAGGCTTGACGTCCACATCTCTTGGACAGGCTGGCGCCCGCAGCAAAGAAGCCGAAGGGAGCTCCTGAGGTTCCATCCGTGGCAGCGCCTCTACCCGCGAAGGAGGGTGACCGCGACGCACAGGCTTCTCCTGCCCGGTCGTCCTCGCGAGGCCTGGCTGAGCCGGCTGGGGCGAGCTCGTCCCCCACGGTCCAAGTGACTCCCGAGGTGTCCTTGCCTGCTGCCGCCACTACAGCTGTTGGGGCGCAGCAGACTCCGCCTCAGGATGTTGTGGCCACGCAGCCGCCTTCTCCTCCTACTCCACCGGCCGCTGTCTCTCCGACTCCTTCTGCCATTGTGGATCGTGCTGTTGCTGAGCTGGACCGACTGTGGCAGGATCTTCTTGGCGCCGACCCTCGCTTGGTGGCCGGGCGCTTGGAGCTGGCTTCAGGATGGGTTCGCTCCGACGCTTCGATTCGGGCGGCACTGGTCCAGGCCTCGACGGCTTGCGATGAGGAGAAGCAGGCCGTCCTTGAGGCGAAGGCTGCTCGTGACGCAGCCCTGGGGGAGGTGGTCGACGTCCGTGGTCACTGCAAGGCGCTGGAGGACGAGCTGCAAGGCCTGCGGGACCAGCTCGCAAAAGAGGTCCGCCTTCGCCAAGAGCAGGAAGAAGGCGTGACGGCTCGCGAGGCGGCCGTCAAGGAGAGGGAGGCCAAGCTCAGGAAGCGCCGCGACCGCCTAGGCGCGCTGGAGCAGGAGTTGGGGGCGAGGAATGCCGAGCTGGACGACAAGGCCCTGGTTCTTGCCGAGGACAACGTGGCCTTCACGGAGATGGAGGCAAAGGCTCACTCCTCGCTGAGGACGCTTTACGACAGCGGCCTGGAGAGCCCGCTGGCTAGCGCCGAGGACGGCCCCGCCAAGCTGCTTCCCTTCCTGGTTCACGCTCTTGAAGATGTCGCCCTTGGCCTTGCCCCCACGGCCGAGGCCGAGGCGCGTGTCCTGTCTTCTGCAGCACTGACGCGGGTGCTCACCCACATCTACCTTCGCGATCCCGACGTCGACCTCGACGGCCTACTAGAGCCAGTAAGCGGGGAGCTTGCCGCTGTCGCTGCCGAGGCCTTGAAGGGTCGCGCGGAGGCTCTGCTAGGGAAGTTCCGGGCCTTCAGCACCAAGCCGAAGCAAGGCGCTGCCGACCCCACTGCTCCATGAGGCGAACCCACTCCGCGCTGCTCCACTGCCGATAAGTGACTCCGTCGTGGCTCCTGTCCTGCCTTTAATTCCTGCACATGTATCATGCCTCAGGGAGGCGTTTAAACTTGCGTTTGGCATCGAGACAAGAGTGTGGACTGTGATATTGGCTTTTGAATTCCTTGAAATTTGCGCTTTTCCTTCCTACTTGCTTATGTTCTACGCCGGCAGAGCCCGGCCCCGCGCACACCTCACCCAGTGTTAGTCCCGACCGGAAACCAGGACGGGGCCAAGGAGTGAGGGGCTACGTGACAAGTTAGGCTCCTGAGTCGCAATGCTCAGGAGTCCCCCTGGGTGCACGAACAGCAAGTAGGGAGGTGTGATGTGGGTGGATCTACCGTTCTACGTCTACAGAGCCTGGCCACGCGCATACCTCACCCAGCGTTAGCCTTTCGGAACTAAGGAGTGAGGGGCTACGTGACCAGTTAGGCTCCTGAGTCGCGATGCTCAGGAGCCCCCCTTGACGCTCAAACGGCCTTCGTACCTTGGCTCCGCTCGGGGAGAGACGCGCGACGAACCAGGCCGGGGGGGCCTAGCTGGGCGGCGTGCGTCTGGGCGTGACCCAGGCGCAGCCCCCGTGCCCAGCCCCCTCGCGCGGCACTCCCAAGGGAGGCGTTACGATGAGGCTAGACACTGAGCTCTGGGCTCCCTGAGGTTGATGCGGCCTGGGGGCCACCCTCAGTTGTTTATCACTAGCGCGGAGCATAGCGCTTCCGTATGTGTACGGGCATAGCCGCTCCTCGGCAGTGTCGTCAGCCAGCACGGAGCATGGTGCTTCCACTGGTACGTGGGAGGGGGGCCCCCCTCCGGGAGGAGCCCCCGGGGCGTGTACAGCCCCGCCCTGACACGTGGCTGGCACGGTAGGGCCTGGCGAGGTGTATCTGGGCACCCGTGAGCCAGCGCGGGACTCACGAGGCCCTACCTCTAGGCGGGTTGCGCCTGGCACTGGGCCTTATCTTGTGATGTGTCCCTGCAAATTTGGTTAGATGCTGGCACTCTACGTCCTTGGGTCCCGGCCCTCGAGCTGGTCTCAGCCGTCGCTGGTATGCCAGGTCGCGATGCCGTGGACAAGGCCAGAGGGTGAGGGCTGGAGAGCCAGTAAGAGCCCTGAGTCACGATGCTCAAGTACCCCCCATTTAACGTGCAAGCGGTCGGCATGGAGAAGAAGAGGTGCCGTGGACCGGCATCAAATAATCAAGCATGGTGGGTATGACGCATAACCGTAAATAAATGCAAATGAGATACATGCCGCTGGGTCCGGCCCGAGCGACTTGGGGATGATGCGGCCCGAGGGGCGCCCCCAACAAGGTAAGCTAACAACATGAAATAAAAGGGATACACGCCGCAGGGACGGACCCACGCGGCCTGGGAATAATGCAGCCCTGGGGGGCGCTCCCAGCTGGAAGTGAAACTTGAAGATGTCACCTGATGATGTTCAGGACGAAGGGGTATTGGTGTAGCAGACTCGGTGGGCTGTGGAAGCCGATCCTCACGAGCCCCCAGGCTCGGGGGCGTCGGGAGGCTCCGGAGGTGCTGGCGGCTCCCTGCGGACCATCTCCATCTCCGCCAGGGCTGCGGAACGCCTGGCCTCTTGTGCCTCCATGATGCCCCTCGTGAGGCGCTGGTACGTGGTAGTCGCGTGCGGCAACCTGTAAGGCATGCGAACGTAGCTGTGGGGTGGACCTCCGCAGCACCCCACTCGCGAGGGCTAGAGGCGCTCCAGAGAGGCGACTCGGTTGAGCCCTGGTATGTCGATGCAGACGCGCAGCCCACCATCCTCGCCTGGATGGGGGGCCACTGCTGGTAGACGGCGGCCGCCTTTCATGACCCTTGACTCCTGTAGCTCCTGAATGGCCTTGCTGACGAACTCCTGAGGGTCTGGCTCTCCTTGCCTTACTCCTTCTTGAGGGAAACGTGCTTCGAAACACGCCTCCATGTGGTGCCCAAGCGCCTCCCTCGTGACCCTAGCCAGGTCGGTGGCCCTCCAGGGGAGAGCCCCCGAGCCCTGCCTGAGGAGGGCGCCGGGCACGCTTTCCTATGCGATGGAAGGAGGTTCCCCCTGGGCAGGCACGGGCCCAGAGGGGCCTGTCTCCTGAGGGGTTGGGTCGGACAGTGTCTTCTTCTTCTTGGGGGCAGTCTCGAGAAGCCTCCTGGTTCCGTGATCCGGGTCTTCCAGTGATGCAGCCTGAAAGGCTCGTTCCAGGGAACACACCGCGTCCTTCTCTTCACAGGGCACCGTGATGACTCCGCCACTTCCTGGCATCTTGAGGACGTTGTAGTCGTGGTGAGTTACGGCCATGAACTTGGCCAGCGCTGGGTACCCAAGGATGGCGTTGTACGGCAGGCGAATGTGAGCGAGGTCGAAGTCGATGAGCTCGGTGCGGTAGTTGTCGCGTGCCCCGAAGGTGACAGGGAGGCGGACCTGCCCAATCGGGACCGTGGAGCCGTCAGTGATTCCGGAGAACGGCTTGGTTGGCTGAAGCTGGATGTAGGGCACTTGGAGATTGTTGAATGTTTCCACGGACAGGACGTTGAGCCCTGCCCCGCCATCGATGAGGGTCCTGGTGACCACCACGTTCATGATGATTGGGGAACAAAGCATCGGGAGGACTCCGGCTGTAGCCGCACACTTGAGCTGATCTGCTGAGCTGAACGTGATGGCGCATGCCGACCACCTGAGAGGGCGCGTGGCTTCAAGCCTGGGGAGGACTGCATTCACTTCACGGGCGAACTGCTTGAAGATGCGTTGAGAGGCTGGGGCCTGAGCCCCGCCCAGGATGCAGGCGATCGCGCACGGCTCCTGGAAGCCCCCAGCCCCCTCGTCTTGGTGGCGGTCCTCGTTTCTCCTTGGCTGCGGCGGCAGCGGAGGGAGGCCTGCATTGCCATGCGGGCGATCCTCGCGAGGCTGATCCCTCCAGTCTCCCTCGCGAGGCGGGTCTTGCCAGCGGTCATCGCGAGGTTGATCGCGCCACCCTTGGTGCGGGCCATGGTCTTCCCAGCGTCCTGCGTTCCTTCCTCCTCCTCGACCGTAGCCCCGGTCACCGCGGTCGGGGCGACGGCCGATCCTTCCTTCTCGCACGGCTCGGACCTCTTGACATTCGTTGGTGTTGTGGGTGTGGAGGTTGTGGCACACACAGTACCGGCTGCCCTTGGAAGGTTCGGGCTGATCTCTTCCCCGCTTGGTGTCTGGTTCTGCCGCGAGCATGGCAGCCCCCTTGCACTTCACGTCCTTGGCCTTGGGCTTCTTCTCTTCTGGGTCTGCGGCAGGCAGCTCGAGGAGGGAGATATGCCCTTCCTCAGCCCTGGCGCACTTGGTCGCCAAGTTGAACAGCTCCAAGGAAGTGCACAGGTCTTCATGCATCGCCAGCTCCTCCTTCATCTTGACATCGCGCACGCCGTCGGAGAAGGATGAGATGATGGCCTCCTCAGTCACCTTGGGAATCTTGAGGCGTGCGTTGTTCAAGCGCTGGATGTACTTCTGCAGGGTCTCCCCGGGTTGTTGCTTGATGCGGCGCATGTCGCTCACGGCGGGTGGCCGGTCGCGAGTACCTTGGAAGTTGGCGATGAAGTGGGTGCGCATCTCGTCCCAGGAGGAGATCGTGCCCGGAGCCAGGTTCAGGAGCCAGGTGCGGGCCCCGTCCTTGAGCGCCATGGGAAACCAGTTCGCCATGGCCTTCTCGTCTCCGTTGGCAGCTTCGATGCCCAGCTCATAGAGCTGGAGGAACTCCGCAGGGTCAGCCGTGCCGTCGTAACGAGGAGGCAGATCTGGCTTGAACTTGCCGGGCCACGCGACACTGCGTAGCTCGGTGGTGAAGGCACGGCAGCCTGCTGTGGCCACGGGATGCCTTGGGTGACGGAGAGCTTGGTCTTGCATGTCCCCATGCGCTGCAGCTGGGTCTTGACGTGCGGGAGCAGAAGCATGGTCGCGATGTGCTGGAGCAGGGAGCGCCCGGGCAGCTTCTTGCGGGCGAGGGACTTCTTGGCAGCTCGGCTCTTGCCGCGCTGGCACCTGACGGAGCGGGTTCCGCCCAGGGGCCACGCGCCTTGGAGCCATGGCGCCTTCTTGTGGAGGAGGCGGCCGGGGCGCCGCCGGAGCTTCGTTGCCCGCGCAGGGCGGGGTGCGGTGCAGCGGAGCGGACGGCGCAGGAGAGCCCCCTGCGGCGCGGACGAGCTCGGCGACGCGGTCGAGCCATTCTTTGTAGACGTCGTCGACGGGATGGTAGCGGAGGAGCTCGTTTGCCGCGATGAGCGCAGCTCGAGCCTCCATGGGTGCGCGGAGCGCGCGAGACGAAGAACCAGCTGGGGTGAGCGAGGGAGTAGCGGTGCGGCCGTCTTGCCGCACAGACGGATGCTGAGACGATGCTTGCTGCTCGTCCCCCGCCGGGCCGGTGGCGGAGTTGACGGCAGGTGACGGGGAACGGCGAGGACGCCTGCCGACAGGAGCCGTCTGGGCGACGCGGGAAGCGAGAGCGGCCCGGCACTCGGCGCGGGCCCAACGAGCGTCAGACATGGGCGCGATGGTCGGAGGAGAACGGGGCGGTGGAAGACGAATTCCGGTGCACCCCTACCTGGCGCGCCAAATGTCGGATTTCGGGTTCCGGCAGACCCTTGAGGTTCGAACACTGGGGTGCGCGCGGAGATTTCGCCTCCTACCTACCTGCACCCCTCCGCCTCGCTAAGATCTAAGCTGTGGAAAGAACAACACGAATGACACAAGGTTTATACTGGTTCGGGCCACCGTTGTGGTGTAATACCCTACTCCAGTGTGTGGTGTGGTGGATTGCCTCTTGGGTTGATGATGACGAACAATACAAGGAAGAATAGCCTCGCGAGGGTGTGCTCTTAGCTGGGGCGATGAACTGCTGGGAGGAGTTCAGTCACCCTTCTCTCTCTCTCTCTCCGATTGTTGATGCCCCTCTCTGATTGATGATCCTCTCTCTACTGCTCTCCTCCTCTCGTCTTCTTTTTCTTCCCCTCTTCCCTGTGGGTGGCTGGTCCTATTTATAGAGGCCCTGGTCCTCTTCCCAAATATCGAGCGGGAAGGGAGCCAACAATGGCGAGCTAATTTGAAGGGGGACAGCTAGTACTAGCTATCCTGACAAAAGTAGTCTTCGCCTGCACAAAGCTCTGGTGGTGACGCCGTCTTGGGCTCCACAATGACCTCCATCTTGCAGTCCTCCTGGTCTTGGTCTTGTTGCTCTGAAATGGCAACCTTTGCCTGATGCCTCGGCACTCCGTGGCTGCGCTTGCTCGGGCCAAGGAACCGGGCAAAGGTTGCCATTCCGATGCAACGAGACCAAGACCAGCAGAGCGGCAGGACGGAGGTCACCGTGGAGCCCAAGACGGCGTCATCACCAGTGCTTTTGGCAGCCGAAGACCACCTTTGGTCAGGATAACTTGTACTAGATGTTCCCCTTCAAAATGGCCAATTGTTGGCGCCCTTCCTGCTCATTATTCGGGGAGAGGCCCAGGGCCTCTATAAATAGAGCAAGCCACCACTGAGTAGAGGACAACCAAAAAGAAGGGACCAAAAGAGAGTGAGAGAGAGGCGATTGAACTCACCCAAGCAGTTCATTGCACCAGCTCAAGAACACCTCTCGCGAGGCTGTTCTTCCCTTGTACTGTTCCTCATCAGCCCTTGAGGCAATCCACCACACCACACACTGGAGTAGGGTATTACACCACAACGGTGGCCCGAACCAGTATAAACCTTATGTCCCTTATGTTGTTCGTTTTTCCAGTTTAGATCACGCGAGGAGATTGGACGTAGATCGGTAGGGGAGAGATCTCCGCGCGCACCCCAGTGTTCGAACCTCAAGGGTCTGCCGGAACCCAAAATCCGACATTTGGCGCGCCAGGTAGGGGTGCATCGGAATCTTTCTTCTGTTGTTCGCGTATGATCTTCCGTCGTGTCCATGGCTGACGCTCGTCGGGCTCGCACTGAGCGCCGGGCTGCTCTCGCCGCCCGCGTCGCCCAAACGGCGCCCGTTGGCGGACGTCCTCGTCGTTCTCCGTCGCCTGCCGCCAACGCCGCCACCGGCCCGACGGGGAACGAGCAGCAGGCCTCCTCCCAGCATCCTTCGGTGTGGCGGGAGGGCCGCACCGCCACCCGTCATTGACTCCAGCCGCTTCGTTGTCCCATGCAGGTCATGCCCCCACAGATGCGCACGCCGCGCTGCACCTGGCAAGAGTGCTCTTGCACTACCGCCCCGTCGACGACCTCTACGAGGACTGGCTCGCCCGCATCACCGAGCTCGTAAGCGCCGCAGGGGGCTCCCCCTTGCCGTCCCTCTCACTGCCTCGCTCTCCATTCCGCGTAGGAGGCGGGGATCAGGAGGCGCCTCCACCACCTCCTCCCCAAGAAAGCGCCCTGGCTCCAAGGCGCGCAGCCTCAGGGCGAGACCCTCCGTGTCCGGCGCATGCGCAGCAAGAAAGGAGCTGCCAAGAGATGCCTCGTCCCCAAGAAGGTGCTCGCGTGCTCCCTACGCCCGCGCACCAAGATCGCGTCCCCGCACCTCCACGCCAAGACCCCGCGCTGCTTCAAGAGGCGGCGCGCGGTAATCCCCAGGAACAAGCCCAGCACCAGCAAAAGGCACCGGTGGCCACGGCAGGCTGCCGCGCCCTCTCCCCCGACCTACGCGGTGTCGCATGGCCAGGCAAATTCAAGCCTGACCTACCCCTCGCTATGATGGCACGACGGACCCCGCGAAGTTCCTATAGCTCTACGAGCTATGCATTGAAGCCTCCAACAGAGACGAAAGGGTCATGGCAAACTGGTTTCCCATGGCGCTCAAGGATGGGGCCTGCACCTGGCTCCTGAACCTGGCTCCTGGCACATTCTCCTCCTGGGACGAGATGTGCACTCGCTTCATCGCCAACTTCCAGGGCACTCAGTCTGGCCCCCGGCCGTGAGCGATCTGCGCCGCATCAAGCAGCAGCAAGGGGAAACCCTGCAGAAATACATCCAGCGCTTCAACAATGGTCACCTCAAGATCCCCAAGGTGACTGAAGAAGCCATCATCTCGGCCTTCTCCGATGGCGTACGCGACATCAAGATGAAGGAGGAGCTAGCACTCCATGAAGACCTGTGCACATCCCTGGAGCTGTTCAACTTGGCGACCAAGTGCGCCAAGGCTGAGGAAGGGTGCCTTTCCCTTCTCGAACTCCCGGCTGCCGACCTAGAAGAGAAGAAGCTCAAGGCCAAGGATGTGAAGCGCAAGGGGGCTGCCGTGCTTGCAGCGGAACCAGACACCAAGCGAGGCAGGGATCAGCCTGAGTCATCCAAGGGCAGCCGGTACTGCGTGTACCACAACCTCCATACCCACAACACCAACGAATGTTAAGAGCTCAGGGCTGTGAGACATGGACGTGTCGGCCGACGCCCCGAGCGCAACGACAGGGGCTATGGCCGAGGAGGAGGAAGTGGTGGCGGACGATGGGAAGACCGTGGCCCTCGGCAAGGGTGGCGTGACCGACCTCACGAGGATCGCTGGCAGGACCAGCCTCGTGAGGGAGGCTGGAGAGATCAGCCTCGTGAGGATCGCCCGCACGGCAACGCAGGCCTTCCTCCTCTGCCGCCATCGCCAAGGAAGAACAAAGACCAACATCAAGACGAGGGGCCTGGGGGCTTCCAAGAGTCGTGCACAATCGCTTGCATCTTGGGTGGCACGCTGGCCCCAGCCTCACAGCGCATTTTCAAGAAGTTTGCTCGCGAGGTGAATGCAGTCCTCCCCAAGCTTGAGGCCACGCGCCCTCTCAGGTGGTCTGCGTGCGCTATCACGTTCACCTCAGCGGATCAGCTCAAGTGCGCGGCAATGGTCGGAGTCCTCCTGATGCTTTGCTCCCCAATCATCAGCCACGTGCAGGTCACCAGGACCTTCATTGACGGCGGAGCAGGACTCAACGTCCTGTCCGTCGAGACGTTCGACAATCTCCAAGTGCCGTACGATCAGCTTCAGCCAACCAAGCCATTCTCAGGAGTCACTAATGGTTCCACTGTTCCGATAGGGCAGGTTCGCCTTCCAGTCACCTTCGGACAGTGCAACAACTACCATACGGAGCTCATCGACTTCGACGTCGCCCAGATCCGTCTTCCATACAACGCCATTCTCGGGTACCCAGCCCTGGCCAAGTTCATGGTGGTGACTCACCATGGATATAATGTCCTCAAGATGCCAGGAAGCGATGGAGTCGTCACCGTACCCTGTGAAGAAAGGGACGCAGTGTGTTCACTTGAGCGCGCGTTCCAAGCCGCAACAATCGAAGACCCGGACCACAGGAACAGAAGGCTTCCTGAGGCAGACCTTAAGAAGAAGAAGGTTTTGCCTGACCCAAGCCATAAGGAGGCAGGCGCCTCCGGAGGTGTTGAGTCAGGATCTGCGCCCAATCAGGGAGCGCCACCCTCTTTCGCATAGGAAGGCGCGCCCGGCACCCTCCCCAGGCAGGGCTCGGGGGCTCTTTCTTGGAGAGCCACCGACTTTGCCATGGTCGCAAGGGAGGCGCTCGGGCACCACTTGGAGGGGTGCTTCCAGGCACGTTTCCCTCAGGAAGATAGAAGGCAAGGAACACCAAACCCTCAGGAGTTCATCGCAAGCAACACTCAGGAGCTACAGGAGTCGAGAGTCATGCGCGACAGCCGCCGCTTGCCCGCCATGGCCCCACATCCAGGCGAGGATGGTGGGCTGCGTGTCTGCGTTGACGTGCCAGGACTCAACCAAGCCGCATCTCAGGAGCGCCTCTGGCCTTCACGCGTGGGGCGTTGCGAGGGTCCACCTCACAGCTACGATCGCATGCCTTTCGGCCTGCCGAATGCGGTCGCCGCTCATCAGCGCCTGCTGAGGAGCATTCTGGAGGCTCAGGAGGTCAGGCATCGTGCGGTCCTGGCAGAGATGGAGATGGCCCTCAAGAACCCACCTGTGCCCCCGGAGCCTCCAGAGGCTCCTGGGCCTGGGGGCTCATGAGGATCTATGTCTTCATCGTGCATCGCCCGCTTCTTCAGCATCGCTTGATCTTCAACGGCACCAGGTGACATCTTTCTAAGTCCCATTTTTAGCTGGGAGCGCCCACAGGGCCGCATCATTCCCAGGTCGCATGGGTCCATCCCTGCGGCATGTATCCCTTTTGCTTATGCTCTTTACTTACCTTGTTGGGGGCACCCCTCGGGCTGCATCATCCCCGAGCTGCTCGGGCCTGGCCCAGCGGAGTTTGCTTTTCCCGCGTCTATGTAAATGAATTTTCTCCTGCGTGCTTAACACACCCAACCTAATCACCTGCTCGATTGGCGCCTACCTATGGAGCTGCTCGCTCTGGCACGGCGTCTGCGCATGGGTCCATCCCTGCAACGCTGATAAATCTGAGTGGTCGAGCTCTGGCCGCGGCAGCCCCGCAAGGCGCCACCTCACCAAGACCTCAGTGCCCCGATCACTTCCCCGGAGCGACAAAGGTTGGCTGGCAACCGTAACGACAGGTCTTGTTTCTCTTCATGATTGGTGTGCAGGACCTTCTCCAGGAGCAACGCTAGGGACATCGCGAGCTGCCTCTACCTCTCTCTGGCACGGACCGCTTGAACGTTAAAAGGGGGGTACCTGAGCATCGCGACTCATGGGCTCCTACTGGCTCTCCAGCCCTCACCCTCTGGCCTTGACCCACGGCATCGCGACCTGTCATACCAGCGGCGGTTGAGCTCGCTCGAGGGCCGGGACCTGAGGATGTAGAGCGTTAAGGAAAGTGCGGGGGAGTGGGAAGAAGCTCGCGAGGACCTAACCCAGCAGCGCCTCAGCTGCCACCACTCGGGCCGGGCGCTTCATCGAGGAACTACACCAAGCTCAAGAGATAAGTCACGCCCTTACAAGAGTTGGACCAACGCAATGCAAAAATCGTCGCCCAGTGCGGCTCTGTCATGGCGACGTTGCCTTCCTTTCTCACCCAGCGAGGGCTGCTTGAGCGCTAAAGAGGAATGACGGTGTCCTGGACTAGGGGGTACTCAACACGTCATCTCCTGATCTGTTAGATTGGGCCGAGGACCCCCGTGGCCATATACTCATGGGCCAGTTCGGACAGCTGCCGCATACAAGGAAGATCCCACAAGACTTGGCGATCAAGACAAGGACTCCTCCCCACCGGCGTATTCAGCTAGGACTCTTGTTATCCTAGGCCTCTGGTGCATTATATAAACCGAGACGAGGCTAGTCGATAGAGGATATACAATATACAATCATACCATAGGCTAGCTTCTAGGGTTTAGCCTCTCCGATCTCGTGGTAGATCAACTCTTGTAATACTCATATCATCAAGAATAAATCAAGCAGGGCGTAGGGTTTTACCTCCATCAAGAGGGTCCGAACCTGGGTAAAACATCGTGTTCCCTGCCTCCTGTTACCATCCGCCTTAGACGCACAGTTCGGGACCCCCTACCCTAGATCCGCCGGTTTTGACACCGACATTGGTGCTTTCATTGAGAGTTCCGCTCTGTGATTGGCAAAATGATCGATGGCTCGCCCGCAGGTCAACTGCGACGCTGGCATCTTCGTCGCCGGCTCGACTGGTCACCTTGGATAGACCGAGGACTGTGCCCTACCTCCGATCGTCATGTTCGGATGAGGGCCTTCATCAACATCAACTCTAATCTCTATCATGATCATAGAGGAATCATCCACGGGGCTTGAGGGCTCAACGTCAACATTGCCCTCGGGCGGTCGTGCTGTTTTTACGGACAGCGAACTTGTATTCGCCATCACCACCTTCTCGAGCGTCGGTTTGATGATTTCTTTGACGTAATAGTGCGGAATTACATCTACAACAACCCTGGAAAATTTCGTCGAGTTCCGATGGAGGAATCTCTGGCAATCCACGATATACCGGAGTCCTGTCAAATCTGGACGGGAATCTGGACAAGTTTAGGGCGTGGTGTCCAGCTTCTAGCTCGGACGTCCTTTGGAAGATCCAACCGTTGATCGGCTGCGGAATTCCTATATCTACCACCTCTCAAAAGTTCAGCTCGATCCGACTGTCCAAACTCCGGGAACCTTCCGATTAGTGCATCACTTTCCGGATCTGTTTTCTGCGCGAAAACGAATCCGGCCCGAGTTCGTCTTTTTTATGAACGGGATTCCGGACATCCCTTTTGAAGGAAGTTTTGTATGGGGTATTGTGTTTTGTTCCTGAACACATCCCACTAACTTTAAGATCTTTTGAACATGATCTTCAACATCATGTTGGTGTCAAACCAATCCGGCAATATTGCTCCATGGCTGCCGACCTACGCTAGACACGTCGTCACTTTGTTGAGCCGAGCTCAACTTCTTCGGATCATCATCTCGGCAAGCCGAACAAGAGTTCGACATCGCGAAGGATAAATCATCACCAACATCGCCGCCCCTCGGATTACCCGGAGCGGGCACACCGGCATCGCCGCACGGTCACTCATCAAGGCGGCATTGACCACGCCACGACCTGCATTGGCAGGGCCGCACTGTTGCTCCTTCAAGCCGGTGTCCATCACGCCGACCTACTTCGACTCATCGGCTGACATCGAGGCTTCGACATCCCGGCTGGACCGGGGGCTTCGCCTTCTCTTCATCAACCTACTCCGGAGACTTCGGCGTCACTAGCCGACCAGCTCCGTCACGTTAGCTGGACCGAGGGCTTTACCTCGGCGAGCCAGCATCGCCATGCCGTCGCTTTATCGCCCATCAAGCAATGGGTGTGCGGATCGAGTCCCAATTTTGGGAATCACCTTTCTTCGGATTGCTACAACAAATAAACCAGGTGCTATTAATCCTAGTTTTTTTTGCTTGTTTGGGTTTATTTTTCCCAAAGAATTATTACTCTGGTTTGTCCATCATCTGTACATCGGTCTATCAAATGATGGCCGCCGCATTAACGACAGTCGCGTGGTGGCTCGTTCAGTTTCCATACATAGTCCGGCAAACGCCGCATCTGGAACTCGGACCGACCAGTGAATTCAGGGTTTGCCACGCCCTTACCGCATCACGCCGACGCCCTGCATCGACATTGACTTTGGCGCCAGGCCATATTTCTTTTATTACTCACTTTGCATAAATTATTTATTATGCAACGGTTTTTTTATACTATTATCTCCGGTTTGTATCACTTTTTGTGCACAGGAAAATGATCCGGGTTGGGCAGTATCGTCAACTCAGCGTATTGACATACCACGCCACCTCGGCTAGACGGGGGGCTTTGTCAACACTTCATTACCCCATGCCGGGGACTTCAGCATCACTCTGTCGGCCTGCACTGACCGTGCTATGTCACCACTTCGGCGTGTCGAGCTCTCCGCTCCGCTACCTCGGGACCGGCTTGGGGGATGGAACCTTATCCCGCATCAAACTCGGACCGCGTCATCAATGCCGAACACATTAACCAGCTAAGTCGCTTTCATGCTCAAAGTTTTAATTTTTAACTTGTGTTCGGTTCGACCAAGCATTATACCTTTTTGGAAAAAAGTTGCTTGTAAAAAAATCTCCTTGTCAAAACTTTGTTTGTGACGTGCAAATTCAAATACCCCGTTTACTTGGGGGCTTCCTTTATGAAGCTTTTCCTCTTGCATATGATTATACTTGTACAGCTTCGTTCCTTGTTCGTTTATTACGCCGCAATATGCACCATATTGACTTAAGCGATTTGCAAGCTGGGTTGCCTGGCTCCTGTCCTTACCCCTACGTCCCCGATTGTTCGGCTAGGGAGTAAAGGGAGCACCTCTGCGATTGTCACGACCGGGTCCTCCGAGCTCTGACCTCAGACTGGGTGAAGCCGAGAGCTAGCTCTCTTATTGTTTTCAATCATGGTCGGCACACAACGGAACTCATGAGTACAAAAAATCTATTGCACAAGTCTCATAGTAATATTGAGCACCGAAGAAAGGTATCGGTGGGGGTACTATTTTCTTTGAAGTTGCTTCTTGCACTTCGTCTGTAATATAGCATAAGTTCCCTGAGCGCGCTTTGTCTGTTACAGCCTTATGGCCCGGTTGCCTGGTTATCGGAAACATTGTCGATATTCTCGACATGTGGAGTACATAACACTTTTCGGTCCTTGACCGAAGAGGGAGAAGCCGACGGTCGGTTAAGACGCGTTTAAAGTTCGAGTGAACAAAGATATGATATTAGTACTTTGCTACATACAATCATTATACATAAAATTCTTTTACCCAAGTCACTTGGGGGCTCTTAAAATTTATATGTGAGCTATAAATGTGTTTTCTTCTTGGTCGTTGTCAAAACACAACAGAAGCACAATTTTTTTTCTCCTCCGATTTTCGGATTGGCACCGAACACTTGATCTTGTTTGGACGTCAGGTTTTCACTGACATTTTTTGGTTTCCCAAGCCTATGGCACTTTTTAACTATTTATGTGTTTTCAGCACAAGTCTCACAGTGCAACGCCGGACACCTTTAGAGATTCGGCAAAAACATTCTCGGATATTGCTATATATGCATCGGTGTCGAATTGTGTCTTCGGTCAATAGTTGGGTTGCCCGGCTCCTGCGCTTGCCTCCTATATTCCGCTCTGTTCGGCTAGGTGTGCAAAGGGAGAACCACTGCGATTGTGCTTCCAGCTCACTTGGTTAAGCACCTCAGTGGAGAAAGCCGAAAACTGACTTTCACAATAAGCGTAAACTGGTCGGCGATCCGATGACTATGTTAAATGACAGGCCATTCATAACAATGGCCGAAGTGTTTACGGCTTGACCTCGACTGTCGCCGAACACTACCGGGGGCTATTAACTGGCCTCCTAAACTAAATCCTCGATATTTTTCTCTTACATTAGAGCTGAGGTTTCATGATCATGCTTAGCATGACAACCCAAAGAAAGGAACCGATAGCGGGACTATTTTCTTTGGAAGACATTTCTTATGTTAAACAGTAATATAACATATCTCTCTGTGTACCTTTGTTTATAAAACCGTATGGCCAAATTGCCTTGTTTGTCGTAAATCTTTGCCCTCATAAAGGCTTTATAAAGTAGGACAGACACTCCTCGGCTACTGGCCGAGGAGGTTGAAGCCGATGGTGTTGCCACCCGACCATTAATGACGTAAAGTACTTGGATACATAGAGTCATTACACATAATTGGTGATTTTACTATGGATATCGATCCTTAATTCGGCCACCCGTGCCCGCATTAAGGCTCGGGGGCTACTGGGCTTCGGGCTTATTATTTACAAATATTAAAGGGGCACATAGATCCCCTGATCTGGTGTTGCCACCCGACCAGTGTCTCGGGGGCTACTGCATTGCTTGTTCAATGCAGAAAATTTTAAGTGCAATACAGTTGCCAAGGAGATTTTGATCCTCAGGTTGGTCGGCCGCACCCAACCTGAGTCTCGAGGACTGAGCATGCCGCTTTTTGTGTCCCGAAGTATTCTGCCGAACTAGGACTTGATCCTCAGGCCGATTTTGCAAATCAACCTGAGTCTCGGCGGCTATTGGGATCAGCAGTCTTACGGCATCCTTCAGGTGCATCTCGGGTTTTAGACCGATACACACCTTGAGGGCTACTGGCTATATATCTCGGCAGAGAATAAATTGCACCAATAAAAAATATTCACAATAAATCAGCGCGCGGTCGGGGTGGTGCACCACCTCGGAAGCAGTCCGGCATAAAGCTAAGGCGCTAGTGGATGGCTCCATAGAGGGCAATTCCAGCATTAAGATCGGTTA
Source organism: Triticum urartu (assembly GCF_056163025.1). Lineage (NCBI taxonomy): Eukaryota > Viridiplantae > Streptophyta > Magnoliopsida > Poales > Poaceae > Triticum > Triticum urartu. Next base: position 379,015,076 of record NC_141875.1, read on the forward strand.
AACTCCTTCAACTTTTTTGAACCAAGGTGATATAACACCTCGGATATAGTCCGACGTTGGAGCTCGGATACGTTCCGGTGTTGGAGCTCGGAAAGCAGTATGGCGTTGGTGCTCGGCTGCAAAAGATACCTCGAATACAGTCTGGCGTTGGAGCTCGGACGCAAGAGGACACTGCCTCCCGGGAACAACTTCAAACCCGAGGTGTGGCATAGAAATAACCAAGCATTGGTAAAGGCCGGAAACTTAAAGGGGCTCCTCGGATACCCAACGTGTAAACTCGTCGAATGCATTTCGGCGATCCTCAAGATCGAAGATGAGAAGATTTGTTGAACTATTTTTCAAGACCGACAACCGAAGATGAAGAACAGTTCGGAAGAATCGAGGAGCGTCCCTAACTTGAAGACCGGTTCAGGGGGCTACTGACGGTGTCCTGGACTAGGGGGTACTCAACACGTCATCTCCCGATCTGTTAGATTGGGCCAAGGACCCCCATGGCCATATACTCATGGGCCAGTTTGGACGGCTGCCGCATACAAGGAAGATTCCACAAGACTTGGCGATCAAGACAAGGACTCCTCCTCACCGGCGTATTCGGCTAGGACTCTTGTTATCCTAGGCCTCTGGTGCATTATATAAACCGAGGACAGGCTAGTCGATAGAGGATATACAATATACAAACATACCATAGGCTAGCTTCTAGGGTTTAGCCTCTCCGATCTCGTGGTATATCAACTCTTGTAATACCCATATCATCAAGAATAAATCAAGCAGGACGTAGGGTTTTACCTCCATCAAGAGGGCCCGAACCTGGGTAAAACATCGTGTCCCCTGCCTCCTGTTACCATCCGCCTTAGACGCACAGTTCGGGACCCCCTACCCGAGATCCGCCGGTTTTGACACCGACAGGGACCTCCCGAGCATCGCGACTCGGGGGCTCTTACTGGACCTCGGGCCGCTCACCTCCTGGCCTTGACCACGGCATCGCGACCTGGCATACCAGCGACGGCTGAAGCCTGCCTGGGGACTGGGACCTGTCAGCGTAGAGCGCCGAGTCCTCGCGAGGATAGAAAGGGGGAGCCGAGCCAGGACACAGCAAGCACCTCTCTTTGATTCATATTAAGGATATAATATTCATAAAAGACATGGCAGACGCCTTACACGCCCCCGCGGGGTGTTTCTTCGATTCCTCGCAGGGAACAAGAGTACTAATCCTAAGGAACGCTAATCGCCCGCACCGCCGCAAGGGACGCCATCATCAACAGTGGTCTGCCCAACATCGACGCCAACCCCATCCAGATCAGTGGCGTCGGCGGCTGGACGCAGCTGCCCCGCTCCGAGCACGACGCGAGCTCGGGGGCTCGTAGCTGTCGTCGCTCATCTCCGGAGTTGCGAGGAGCTTGGGGGAGCCGCTAGATTCCCCAGCTCCTTCGTTGCCGCCTGAGGAGCTGCTGGAGGGCCGATGGGCGGGCCAGGTCCTCGTCGGTTCGTCGCCCCTGCCGCTCTCCCTGGGGCATCACTCCAGCCGGCGTCCTTCAGCATCGAAGACCTTGAAGAACATCAGGGAAGCGTCGTCGTATTCAAGATGAATTACGAGGGCACCTACCGTCCGGCAGACCCGGGCGATTTCGCCCCAGCCCCGGGTCATGAAGACCTTGCTCCGAGTGACAACCGTGACCTCCGCTCCAGTCGCAAGGGTACTACAGTTAGCGTGCTGCAGCCAGAGCTCCAGAGCCCCGCTCGGCAGCATCTCGAAGGCGAAGGAGGGGGGAAGGAGAATCCAAGAGCTCGGAGGCATGGCGGCGTGGAGCACGAGCTCGTGAGAGGAGTGCTCGGCGTGGACTCCAGGAGGAACGACGCGCACCATCGTGACTCACCGGCGTCGATGGAGGCACCATCGATGTTGCTCGACGCCTTGTCCCCCAGGACCCACGACGCGGGCGTACAAGGGTAGCGGATACCCAGGCGGCGGCCACTCGTACCAGGGCCTCGGTGCCTCCGGCTGAGCACCCACATCCCGGTGGTAGAGGACCAGTCGCTTTTTCGGCGGAAGTGGGTCAGGACCCTCTCGGGGGGCCTTTCCCTTCTCTTCTGCAGAAAACCGGCGGATTGGTGCCATTGGCGTAAGGAGAAGCAAGAACGAAGAAGATGAAGGAAAGGAGTAGCAGGAAGGGATGGGCTGAAGGGGCTCGCACAGCCCCGTACTTATAGCCAGATGAGGCCAACCGTCGAGCACCACGATCGTAGGTAATCATTACAGGTTTCTCTGCATGCAGGGACATGTCAAGTTGTGCATTTGCCGAGGCATCGTGGGGAAGCGCAGATGCCCACGTCCAATCAAACGCCACGCAACGCCCAAGGCCGCAGGCTGTTAGGGCCCGAGGCGCTTCGTGCTTGCCCCTTCGCTTCCCTGCTAGGCCAAGCCCGGGCGCCCCTTGGGCCCGGGGGCTACTATCGGCGTTCTGGGAATGGGGGTCTATGTATCCACACATGTATCAAGTTTCCGGTTAATACAATTTTAGCATGAATAATAAACATTTATCATGATATAAGGAAATATAAAATAACAACTTTATTATTGCCTCTAGGGCATATTTCCTTCAGTCCCCCACTTGCACTAGATTCAGTAATCGAGTTCACATTGCCATGTGATTTAACACCAATAGTTCACATCTTTATGTGATTAACACCCATAGTTCACATCGCCATGTGACAGTCGGCGTTCTGGGAATGGGGGTCCCCAGACTTGCCTGCCTGCGGCCTGCGGCGTGGCTCAAGTGGGGGCCCAACACAGCCCATCTTCATCGGCTCAAGCTCAAGACCCTCGCGAGGGGCCAAGCCTTGCGGGGCGGACGACAGGAAGCTTCCTCAGAGGCAGCCTTGTCAGGCAGGCTGGTGAGGAGGTGGAGAGATCAAGGCAGGGGTACCTCACGAGGAGCCTATGACGCAAGCCATGATGATCGAGACCAGGCGGGCGCCAGGAATGCGCCGGCCTGCACAGTGTCCTTGTTTCCCCTTTGGTGCAAAGGGGGCAAGCACAGGCGAAGGTACCGGGCAAAGGATGCCATTCCGTTGCAACGAGACCAAGACCAGCAGAGCGGCAGTACTTTTGGCAGCCGAAGACCACCTTTGGTCAGGATAACTTGTACTAAACGTTCCCCTTCAAAATGGCCAATTGTTGGCGCCCTTCCCGCTCATTATTCGGGGAGAGGCCCAGGGCCTCTATAAATAGAGCTAGCCACCATAGAGTAGAGGACAACCAAAAAGAAGGGACCAAAAGAGAGAGAGAGAGAGAGAGAGAGAGAGAGAGAAAGAGGCGATTGAACTCACCCAAGCAATTCATCGCACCAGCTCAAGAACACCTCTCGCAAGGCTGTTCTTCCCTTGTACTGTTCCTCATCAGCCCCTGAGGCAATCCACCACACCACACACTAGAGTAGGGTATTACACCACAACGGTGGCCCGAACCAGTATAAACCTTGTGTCCCTTGTGTTGTTCGTTTTTTCCAGTTTAGATCACGCGAGGAGATTGGACGTAGATCGGTAGGGGAGAGATCTCCGCGCGCACCCCAGTGTTCGAACCTCAAGGGTCTGCCGGAACCCGAAATCCGACAGTGACCAACACCCAAAGGGTTTACTACAGTCAATAATCTAGTTCACATCGCTATGTGATTAACACCCAAATAGTACTAAGGTGTGATCATATTTTGCTTGTGAGAGAAGTTTAGTCAACGGGTCTGCCACATTCAGATCCGTATGTATTTTGCAAATTTATATGTCTACAATACTCTGCATGGAGCTACTCTAGCTAATTGCTCCCATGTTCAATACATATCTAGATTGAGACTTAGAGTCATCTAGATTAGTGTCAAAGCTTGCATCAACGTAACTCTTTACGACGAACTCTTTATCACCACCATAACCAAGAAACATTTCCTTAGTCCTCTTTTATGTAACTAAGGATATTTTTGACCGCTGTACAGTGATCTAGTCCTGGATCACTATTGTACCCCCTTTCCAAACTCATGGCAAGGTACACAATAGGTTTGGTACATAGCATGGCATACTTTATAGGACCTATGGCTGAGGCATAGGGAATGACCTTCATTCTTTCTTTATCTTGTACCGTGGTCGGGTTTTGAGTCTTTACTCAACTTCACACCTTACAATACAAGCAAGAACTCCTTCTTTGACCGATCCATTTTGAACTCCTTCAAAATCTTGTCAAGGTATGAACTCATTGAAAGTCTTATCAAGCGTCTTGATCTATCTCTAAAGATCTTGATGCCCAATATGTAAGCAGCTTCATCGAGGTATTTCATTCAAAAATTATTATTAAAATATCTTTTATGTATCCAGAGATTCTACATCATTTCCAATCAACAATATGTCATCCACATATAATATCAGAAATGCTACAGAGCTCCCATTCACTTTCTTGTAAATATAAGCTTCACCATAAGTCTGTATAAAACCATATGCTTTGATCACCTCATTAAAGCGTATATTCCAACTCCGAGATGCTTGCTCCAGTCCATAGATGGATCGCTGGATCTTGCACACTTTGTTAGCACCTTTACGATCGAAAAAACCTTCTGGTTGCATCATATATAACTCTTCTTTCAGGAATCCATTAAGGAATGCAGTTTTGACATCCATTTGCCAGATTTCATAATCATAAAATGTGGCAATTGCTAACATGATTCGGACAGACTTAAGCATCGCTATAGGTGAGAAAGTCTCATCATAGTCAACTCCTTGAACTTGTCGAAAACACTTTTGTGACAATTCGAGCTTTGTAGATAGTGACATTACCATCGGCGTCAGTCTTCTTCTTGAAGATCCGTTTATTCTCAATGGCTTGCCGTTCATCAGGCAAGTCCACCAAAGTCCATAATTTGTATCTCAGATTTCATGGCCTTAAGCCATCTGTTGGAATCTGGGCTCATCATAGCTTCTTCATAGTTCGTAGGTTTGCCATGGTCTAATAACATGACTTCCAGGACAGGATTACCGTACCACTCTCATGCAAACGTGCCCTATTCGGCCTATGAGGTCCATTAGTAACTTGATCTGAAGTGTCATGATCATCATCATTAGCTTCCTCTCTAGTTGGTGTAGGCATCACGGGAACGGATTTCACTCATGTGCTACTTTCCAATTCGAGATAAGGTAAAATTACCTCATCAAGTTCTACTTTCCTCCCACTCACTTCTTTCGAGAGAAACTCCTTCTCTAGAAAGTTTCCATTCTCGACAACAAAGATCTTGCCTTCGGATCTGTGGTAGAAGGTGTAACCAATTGTTTCCTTAGGGTATCCTATGAAGATGCACATCTCCAATTTGGATTAGAGCTTATCAGGCTGAAGCCTTTTGACATAAGTGTCGCAACCTCAAACTTTAAGAAATGGCAGCTAAGGTTTCTTGCCAAACCACAGTTCATATGGTGTCCTCTCAACGGATTTAGTTGGTGCACTATTTAATGTGAATGCAACTATCTGTAATGGATAACCCCAAAATGATAGTGGTAAATCGGTAAGAGACATCATAGATCGCACCATATCTAATAAAGTACGGTTATGATGTTTGGACACAACATTACGCTGTGGTGTTCCAGGCAGCGTGAGTTGTGAAACTATTCCACATTGCTTTAAATGAAGGCCAAACTTGGAACTCAAATATTCACCTTGGCGATCAGATCGTAGAAACTTTATTTTCTTGTTACGATGATTCTCCACTTCACTCTGAAATTCCTTGAACTTTTCAAATGTTTCAGACTTATGTTTCATTAAGTAGATATACGCATATCTGCTCAAATCATCTGTGAAGGTCAGAAAATAATGATACCCGCCGCGTGCCTCAACACTCATCGGACCACATACATCGGTATGTATTATTTCCAATAAATCATTGGCTCGCTCCATTGTTCCGGGGAATGGAGTTTTAGTCATCTTGCACATGAGGCATGGTTCGCAAGTATCAAATGATTCATAATCAAGTGATTCCAAAAATCCATACGTATGGAGTTTCTTCATGCGCTTTACACCAATATGAACTAAACGAGAGTGCCACAAATATGTTGCACTATCATTATCAACTTTGCATCTTTTAGCATCAATATTATGAATATGTATATCACTACAATCGGGATTCAATAAACCATTTACATTGGGTGTATGACCATAGAAGGTTTTATTCATGTAAACAGAAGAACAATTATTCTCTGACTTAAATGAATAGCCGTATCACAATAAACATGATCCAATCATATTCATGCTCAATGCAAACACCAAATAACATTTATTTAGGTCCAGCACTAATCCCGAAGTTAGAGGGAGTGTGCGATGGTGATCTTATTAACCTTGGAATCACTTCCAACACACATCGTCACCTCACCCTTAACTAGTCTCTATTCATTTTGCAACTCCTATTTTGAGTTACTAATGTTAGCACCTAAAATGGTATCAAATACCCTGGGGTTACTATGAACACTAGTAAACTACACATCAATAACATGTATATCAAATATACCTTTGTTCACTTTGCCATTCTTCATATCCGCCAAGTATTTGGGGTAGTTCCACTTCCAGTGACCATTCCCTTTGAAGTCAGAGCACTTAGTTTCAGGCTTAGGTCTAGCTTTGGGCTTCTTCATAGGAGTGGCAACTTGCTTTTCATTCTTCTTAAAGTTTCCTTTCTTTTCCTTCGCCCTTTTTCTTGAAATTAGTGGTCTTGTTAACCATCAATACTTGATGCTCTTTCTTGTTTCTACCTTTGCCGATTTCACCATCGCGAAGAGCTCAAGAATCTATTCTGTTATCCCTTGCACATTATAGTTCATCACGAAGTTCTAGTAGCTTGGTGATAGTGACTAGAGAACTCTGTCAATCACTATCTTATCTGGAAGATTAACTCCCACTTTATTTAAGTGATTGTAGTACCTAGACATTCTGAGCACATGCTCACTGGTTGAGCTATTCTCCTCCATCTTGTAGGCAAAGTACTTGTGAGAGGTCTCATACCTCTCGACATGGGCATGAGTTTGAAATACCAAATTCAGCTCTTGGAACATCTCATACGCTCTGTCGCGTTCAAAACATTTTTGAAGTCCCGGTTCTAAGCCGTAAAGCATGGCGCTCTAAACTATCAAGTAGTCATCATATCGAGCTTGCAAAACGTTCATAGCATCTGTATCTGCTCCTGCAACAGGTTTGTCACCTAGCGGTGCATCAAGGACATAATTCTTCTGTGCAGCAACGAGGATAATCCTCAGATCACGGACCCAGTTCGCATCATTGCTACTATCATCTTTCAACTTTCCTCTAGGAACATATCAAAAGTATATAGGAGCTATATCGCGACCTATTGATCTACAACATAGATATGCAAATACTATCAGGACTAAGTTCATGATAAATTATGTTCAATTAATCAAATTACTTAAGAACTCCCACTTAGATAGACATCCATCTAGTCATCTAAATGATACGTGACCCAAATCAACTAAACCATGTCTGATCATCACGTGAGATGGAGTAGTAATCAATGGTGAACATCTCTATGTTGATCATATCTACTATATGATTCACGTTCGACCTTTCGGTCTCTAGTGTTCCGAGGCCATGTCTGTACATGCCAGGCTCGTCAAGTTTATCACGAGTATTCCGCATGTGCAAAACTGTCTTGGACCAGTTGTATGTGAACGTCGAGTCAATCACACCTGATCATCACGTGGTGTCTCAACACGATGAACTATCGCAATGGTGCATACTCGGGGAGAACACTTATACCTTGAAATTTTAGTTAAGGGATCATCTTATAATGCTACCGCCATACTAAGCAAAATAAGATGCATAAAAGATAAACATCACATGCAATCAAAAAATGTGACATGATATGGCCATCATCATCTTGTGCTTTTGACCTCCATCTGCAAAGCATCGTCATGATCTCCATAGTCACCGGCTCGACACCTTGATCTCCACCATTGCGTCGTGGTCGTCTCACCAACTTTTGCTTCTAAAACTATCACTAACGCATAGTGATAAAGTAAAGCAATTACATGGCGTTTGCATTTCATACAATAAAGGGAAAACCATAAGGCTCCTGCCGGTTGCCGATAACTTTTACAACACACGATCATCTCATACAATAACGTATATCACATCATGTCTTGAGCATATCACATCACAACCTGCCCTGCAAAAACAAGTTAGACGTCCTCTACTTTTTTATTGTAAGTTTTACGTGGCTTCTACGGGCTTCTAGCAAGAACCGTTCTTACCTACGTATCAAAAACCACAACGGTGATTTACAAAGTTTGTTATTTTAACCTTCAACAAGGATCCGCCGCAGTCAAGATCGATTCAACTAAAGTAGGAGAAACAGACACCGGCCAGCCACCTTTATGCAAAACTAGTTGCATATCTGTTGGTTGAACCGGTCTCATGAACGTGGTCATGTAAGGTTGGTCCGGGCTGCTTCATCCAACAATACCGCTGAATCAAAATAATACATTGGTGGTAAGCATTATGATGATCACCACCCACAACTATTTGTGTTCTACTCGTGCATATCATCTACGCATAGACCTGGCTCGGATGCCACTGTTGGGAAACATAGCATGCAATTTCAAAAAAATTCCTACGCTCACGCAAGATCTATCTAGGAGATGCATAGCAACGAGAGGGGGAGAGTGTGTCTATGTACCCTCGTAGACCGAAAGCGGAAGCGTTTGACAACGCGGTTGATGTAGTCGAACTTCTTCTAGCTCCGACCGATCAAGCACCAAACATACGGCACCTCCGAGTTTTGCACACGTTCAGCATGATGATGTCTCTCGCCTTCTTGTTCCAGCAAGGCGAGACAGTTCGTCGTGTTGCTACAGTTCGCTGTGTTGAGACACCACATGATGATCAGGTGTGATAGACTCTATGTTCACATACAACGGGTGCAAGACAGTCTTGCACATGCGGAATACTTGGATTAAACTTCACGAGCCTCGCATGTACAGACATGGCCTCGAAACACTAGATACCAAAAGATCGAACATGAGTCATAGAGTAGATATGATCAACATAGAGATGTTCACCATTGATGACTACCCCATCTCACGTGATGCTCAGACATGGGTTAGTTGATTTGGACCATGTGTCACTTAGAAGACTTGAGGGATGCCTATTTAAGTGGGAGTTCATTAGTAATTTGATTAATTGAACTTAATTTATCATGAACTCAGTCTTGATAGTTTTGCATATCTAGGTTGTAGATCAATAGCTCGCGATATAGCTCCTATTTTTTGATATGTTCCTAGAGAAAACTAAGTTGAAAGATGATAGTAGCAATGACACGGACTGGGTGCGTTATCTGAGGATTATCATCATTGCTGCATAGAAGAATTATCACTACAAAAAAAGGACACATCTGTAACATTTTGGGCCGAACGAATTTTTTTCTTGTCATGCTTATGACACTTCTATGACGATAATTGTGACAAAACCCGGTATCCTCATAGATGTGGTGGGCTCCTACTTCTATGAGAAAAAATCATGTCAGAAAATGGGCTTTTCGTCTTGGGCGGGCCGGAGACGTAGCTGCATGACATTCTTTGGGCCGTCCATGACAGAAAAAACATGGTAAAAGTGAGGGCGAGGAAAATATCGGGGATTTCCCGGTTACGGTGGGTGGTCGGGTCTGAGCGATGCACGAAGGTTTGTGCATTTCTCTCATACACGTACGCGCGTGTGTGCGAGGCGTTGCGCTCTAACTGAACCCGAGCGCGGCGTTGGGCTCTAACTGGACCTAAGCGATTGCACTAGCTACGTTACTGAACCCCGATCGATCCCTTGTTGTTAACTAAACCTGAGTGATTCCTTCGCTACTGCTGCTAACTGAAGCCGATTGAACCTGTTGCCTCATTCCCTTGATGAACAGTGAGCATTGTTGGGGGGGGCTGGATGAACAGTTCCCGGTGGGGGGTTGGATGAACAGGACCCCTGTGGTAGTAGAGGCCGTTGCCACTGGATGAACAGGACCCCGTGGAGGGCTGGATGAACAGGACGACCCTGTGGAGGGTTGGTTGAACAGTAGCCGGTGGGGGGCTAGATGAACAGTAGCCCGTGGAGAGGGTTGGTTGAACAGTAGCTAGTGGAGGAGCGGTGGAGGCTGGATGAACAGGAGCCCGTGGATGAACAGTGGCTGTGGAGGCAGGAGGGGAGACGCCGTGGATGAATAGTCGCAGGTGGAGGCTGGAGGAGGTCGACGGTAGATGAACAGTAGCCCATGGAGGAAGTCGACGGTGGAGATGAAGAATAGCCGTGGAGTCCCGTTTTGCGGTACGCCACACCCCTCCCGATGAACAGGACCCCCGTTTCGACCGTAGCTCCAACACAAGTCCGTTTCCTCCGTTTTGTGGTACGCCACACCCCTCCCGATCAACAGGACCCCGTATCGACCGTAGGAGGTCCAAGAGAAGTCTGTTTCCTCTATTTTGCGGTACGCCAGACCCCTCTCGATGAACAGGATCCCGTTTCGACCGTGGCCGGTCGAACACAAGGCCGTTTCCTCCGTTCTATGGTACGCCAGGCCTCGTTTCGATCGGTTGTTCCGTCCAAGCTGGTTGGCTCCCGATGAACACGATGACACAATTTCTCCGTTCTGACCCAGCCATGTACACGATCCCTGACCGTACGTATGCGCGAGTAGGCGTTCGATACCCTGCCCGTATGTACGTATGTGGACGTATTTACTTTCTTGCACCCTGGCTATACGTACATGTACATGCTAAGTGTTCACCTCTACTACGACACGTGCCCTTCCTTACTCGGCCATGGTTCATCGCTACAGCCTGCAGACAGACTGATCGACCAATATGTACGTACACGTTCGCGATCAGAATGACAACGCTATGTACGCATCAACCAGGTGGGTCTGAACTGTCATGGAGGATAAGGAGGCACTTCCTTGCGTGTGAAGATGTAGCTGGTGGGTCCCAGCAGTTAGGGGGCGATTCATTTTTTTGCCCGTAATATGGACGCACTTCCTTGCGTGCGAAGATGTAGCTAGTGGGTCCCAGCAGTTAGGGGGAAACGTTTTTTCTTTGTGAAATACGGTGGCCCGTCCGGTGGGTCCTAGCTGTCAAGTGGAGGAATCATTATTTTTCGTGTAATAAGGAGGCATTTCCTTGTGTGCGGCCGTGGACCCAGCTGTCAGCCTCTCCATGTACAATCCACTTCCAATGGATGTCGTTCTTTGACCACATTCACCATGCCACGCCGAGAGCACCAGGGCGGTGGACGACGACGATGCCTAGGAAGGGGACGACGCAGAGCCGGGGAAGATGTGGCAGTGGATGCCCACGCGGAGAGGAGTATGAGGGTTCACTAGTTCGGCTGTGGTGTGAGGCTGCCGTCGCCGCAGAATAACAGGGGGTGTGGGTGAGTAGAGGGATGGCCTGGCCAGCAGTGGGAGTAGTAGGGGCGGTGAGGCCTCCGCAGTAGCATAGCCGGCCATGGGAGGCAGGAGCACGCGGCACGACCGACGCTGGTTTGGGTGGCTGGAGCAAGAAGACCAGAGGTTGAAGAAGCACTATGGCCGTTGGATGGACATCATACGGTCACTGGAGCTAGAATTGTTCATATTGACTAAGTTGACAAAGCCCTCCGTCCCCGTCAACTTAGTAGGCCCACAAGTCAGCCTCCAACTATGGTGGGTCCCAGCTAGCAGGGGGAGTATTCATTTTTTGCGTAATAAGGAGGCACTTCCTTGCATGCGAAGATATAGCTGGTCGGTCCGAGCTGTCAGCGGGTGGAACGCTTTTTTTTGCAAAATACAGAGGCCCTTCCGGTGGGTCCCAACTGTCAGGTCGAGGAATCATTATTTTGTGTGTAATAAGGAGGCATTTCCTTGCGTGCGACCATGGACCCAGCTGTCAGCCTCTCCATGTAAAGTCCACTTCCGATGGATGTCGTTCGTTGAACATGTTGACCACGCCACACCGAGAGCACCAGGGCGGTGGACGACGGTGAGGCCTAGGAAGGGAACGACACGGAGCCAGGGAAGACTCGGTAGTTGTTTCCCACGCGGAGGGGAGTACGAGGGTTTACTGGTTTGTCTGTCGTCGCTGTAGAATAACAGCAGGTGCGGGTGAGTGGAGGGATGGCCAGGCCAGCGATGGGGTAGGGTGGGGCGGTGAGGCCTACGCAGCAGCACAGCCGGACATGGGAGGAGGGAGCAGGCACTCCCACCGGCGCTTGTTTGAGCGGCTGGAGCAGGAAGAGTAGAGATTGAAGAAGCACGACTGCCATTGGATGGACATCCAACAGTCACTACTCTCGTGTGTTGACTAAGTTTGACACGACATTGCGTGTGCCTCAACCTCTTTTTAGGAAAGCCTCAAATCTGTGGAAAACAGCATACAACCCATCTGCCATTATTTCTAATAATTTACAGCCCATTTGCTTATTCTTAAGGTTTTTTTGGAGCCCATATTCTTTTTGTTAGCATTACAACCCATATTGTGGCCATTGTTAAAAAATTATACGAAATTTTGCATATTTCGGTGCGGTCCGAACTATTTTTAATCCCGAAATTTCGAGTCACATTCAAACTGATTTTAAAAATAAATGTATATCAATATAAAATCCAACAAATTGTTCATGTATAAAAATCAATGGAATTTAAAATCTCGAAATGATAAAAAATAAATTTGAAACTAATTGTCGGTTTGATGTGTTTTAAAAATGTACAGCCCATTTCTCATTACTAATAGACCATTTTCTGGGCCAGCCGAATGAAGCTCTCCTTGTCTTGAAAAAATTGCATCCTAACAGGCCTAACAAAGCGACTTACTTGACAAAGTACAAAAAAACTAGGCTGGCCATTTTCAAAAAGGAAAAAAACTATTGGGCTGGTCTTGTGGTAAGCATAAAAGAAAAGGCTGCCTAGATAGGCCAATGTGCCCCGCCCAACCTAGTTGACACCATGCTTCTGTCTCAAAAACAAAAATAACTGGGCGAGCTGCTGGGTCCCTGGTGTCAGCTCCTCGTTGTGCAGTTCTCTCATTTATTGACTACATTGATAATGGCATGGGACCCAGATGTCAGAAATCCATTTGGAGGAGCCATTTTTTATTTCCTTGAAATAAGGAGTCACTTGCTTGCGTAGTGCCATGACCTTGGTGGGTCCATGTTGTCATCCTCTCCACGTACAATCATCTCCTGATTGTGTACGCATCAACCTGGTCGGCCCACAAGTCAGCTTTAAACCCGTGGCGGACAAATACAACCCATTTAAAAAAATAACAGCCCATTCCATACGTTCAAATGGGAAGTTCAACATTTAGAGCAAAGTAACAGGTCTGATCCAGATATAGAGTACTGAACTTCCATGCTGACAACCATCATAGCCAAGTTAACTATCTACTCCAACTAATACTCTAGTAGTGTACAAGTACTAACTTACTCTTAGCTAACTAGACGATGCTGGCCGCCATTTGTGGTACACGCTAAACGCCGGCACCGACGTCCTCTGCCTGGCCTCGGACTTGCCAGAGGTGCGATTTGGCACGTTGCTCGCGCTCGTTGGCCCTTTCCATGTCGGTGTGGTCCATCGAAGCTTTGGCTTCTAAGCGGGAAACCCACTTGATGAGCTGGTAGTAAAATTCGGCATCGCGAACATGTGCGTGCCCGACAGCCTCCAGGGCTATTTGTCGGGCGCCGGCCTCCACGTAGTTGGCCCAGTTGCGGGTGCTCTGTTCGCGACTCAGAGTGTTGGTGCGTTGCTGCTCCATGCACCGCAGGCGGCGCAAATCGGCGATACACTGCTCCTCGTGCTCCAACAACTCCTCATACTCCGCATTGCCATCTAAAGACCCGATAGAATGAATCCTCCCTTCGTATACCTTCCGGTGAAAAACCGAACACTAGTTCCGGCGGTGACCGCCTCTGGTGTTGCCTATTGCGGACGGGCAGGGGCATGGTAGACGTGGCGAGAGCAAGGATAAGTGGCGAGTGATGTCGGGCCGGTGGGGGCTTATGAGTATAGGGCGAGTTGGGTGATGGTGCCACCGGAGAAGGCTGGGAAACAATAATTATAGGCGGAAGGTAGGCGAACCAGCATGTCGCGGGAAACGCCACAGTCATCGCGGTCATCAGAATTCAATGCATAAGCAGGCATGGCTTAGCGCGCCAACTTGCCGTGGAAAACTAGAAAAACTGAAATTATGACTGTGTCGTCCCGTCTCGTCCCGTCCGTGCTGGGTTGCACGTCGGCATGACAATCAAACGAGTGCACTCAAATCATCTAGATGAGGTACTCCCTCCTTGTCAAAAATGATTCCACCATTCATCATCTACCTTGGTTGGTGAGATTTTTGAATTGAGCCCTGCAAACCGGAAAGGAGGTAGTACATGCATGATCTGCTATTTATTCATGTAGGATCGAGTAGGCCGGATAGTGTACGTGTAGGATCGAGTAGGTCAGATGGTGTACGTGTAGGATCACATTAGCTGATGAACATTCGTTGGGAGATAAGGCATTTGTGAATGTTTTTGCTGGCAGTTTCTTCAGATTCGCATGGCATTTTCTTCAGAGCAGCTTGTCAGTTTCTTCAGAGGTAGGCATTTTTATTCAAAAAATTGCCACTTCGGATCTTGCATCTCAACTAAAACTACCAGGAGCGCATTAGTCGGCTAGCTAGTGATCGATCAGTAACTTGGAAACACTGAGCAAACAGAAATAAGGAACTGTTAGTAACATGTACATAGTGAGAACACAGAAATAAGGATCGTGATGTGATTAGCAGTAAGAGCCGATCCATTCGAAATGTTCACACGAGACTCACAGGCCTGGCATTGTAATATGTTCACATTAGTAGCACAATTCAAAACCAACTAGTACGATTCCCATACATAATATCAACATGTTAATGCATCTCAATGATTCACATATCATATACAAATATGTAGCTCCAAAAGCAAAGATCTAGAAAAAAACATATGTTTTTCCTACTAACATGGATGCTTGTCTTGGCCAACATTCAATACAGAGTGAAAGACAAATTTGTTTGTGAAGTCTACAATTCCTCTTGCAAACGTAAGTGGTTTCACCAGCAGCTGGAACCATGAGAATGAACCACACATGATGGAGGAACATCCACTGCGATATGATTTGGTCTTCTCACGATCACACATCGACACTATTTTTGGAATAAAAACTTTAACTTAGGAAAAATGATGCCCATTGTATAATCATACAAAAGAAATGAAGCACCTAGTGTTGGCCCATAAATAGTATAGTAGTACTTTTGTGCTGTCCATGAAGTGACTATCCAATCTTTCTGTGTCTATTTTCAAATGGCACTTCATGTAGTGACTATACTATTCTCTTGTGCAGTTCAACCAAAATTGTGGTCACTTTGGTTGTATGCCAAATAGCAACGGGCAGACAGCTCTGTCTGCACAAATATCAAGCAGCTAGTAAACATATACCCCACCTTGTATTTTCGGTTTAAACACGTCTCTTCCGCTTAGCATCTATCATGTTTTGCACTGGACAATTTGATACTGTCATGTTTTGCCCCGGAAAATTTCATACTGAATTGATTTTATGGTTCAGAGCAGAAATATAGCGCCTATTCTTCATTAGACCAAGGATATCCATGTTCGAAGTGATGGAAGAGGTGAAATTGATACAACCTAAGTTGAGCATCCAATTATTGAATCATGTCCCGCACCTCCAATGTAGGTCCACCCTGCCAATAAATTCACATGCAAACCACTAATATTACTATCTAATGACAGTACAAAAATAGTAGCAAGATGTTAGCAAACCATGTACCTTCGTAATGAACAACTCATAGTGCCACCAATTGGATATAAAGGTTTGGAAGAAAACATGCTCCTAATGTTGAACCATTTGGACTTTTTGTGCAGTTCCACTAAAATCGAGCATCCCTGTTTGCATAGATATTGAAAGTGTGATTACTATAAAAGTGGCACTGGTTCAAGCATAGACTCACAAATATAAGCATTCGAACTTCTTAATGGGAAAAGGTAGCAAGATTGTTTCTAACCACATGTTTGAAGGAATAAATAAGGCAAGAACGGCTGATGTCAGGAAGTCATACGTAGTTTTTTCTGAAAAATTGAACCATTCGCGACATTTCCTCTTCTTTTAAGCATATTTTGTGCAGTTCAACTAAAATAAAATGCTATCACCGCCTTGAAAATTCAGTGACATTGTACAAAAAGAAATGACTTAACATTACATCATGATGTCAGGTATGTAGTCGACATGCATTAGAGACAAACATATAGACCTCCTCCGATAACATAATGAACATTAATTTAACAAAGGTGTGACTAGCTTTACCGGAATAATTTCAGTGAACTCTACACCCTTTGTTCCTTAATATAAGATATTTTCGCAGCTCAATTTAAAGTACCCAAAAGTCTAGTATTTACAAAAATAGGTAGTAGTTTTCTTGAGCACATATCTGGGAAAGCTTGCCACACTTTATATATGTCCATACGCTAATGCAACACCATTTGAATAGTACAAATATACACTAATCCAGTGGCTAGTGCAACAATAGAGTAGTTATTTTATTACAGGGTACAGTACAATGGTTTTACTAAACAGATCTCCATAAGCTCTAGCACAGGAAGATTTCTATAAGCATCAACACTACAAAATGTAAAGGTAACAAGTTTCAGCATTGGTATACTAGTTGTGCAAGAGCATTAAACCAAATACAAAAGTCTGAAGGTAACTAGCATTATAAACTAATGATAGTATAAAAATTGCAAACCATGTACCTTCAAGGTAAATATCATTCCAAACTCGAGGGGACGTAAAAATTGCTATCCCAATCGTGATAATCGATCAAATATAAAAACTTGATCGAACGAATCAAGAGAACAGCCAGAGGAGGAGGTACCTTCAAGCAGTTTAACCAAAATAACATGACATCAGCGCCTTGGCATTTTGGTGACACTGTACAAAAAAATTGACTTATCTCATGAAAGTGAGGTATGTAATCTATAAGAATTAACAGTGCAAAAATCTGAAGGTAGGAACAAGTTTCATCGTTGGTATACTGGCTGTGGAACAACACTAGAATACGTCCACAATCAACAACTAACCCTGAAATAATCCAGTGACATTAAATGGCATTGCCTAAATTTATCGGTGGCATTAGACTGAGTGTGCCATTATTTAAATGTGGCATCACTTCAGCAGTAGCATTGCTTGACTTGATTGCTGGCGTTATACTAACAGCAAAAAGGTGGCAATAAGAGCATGGGAGGCCCATTCGGACAGTGGGCGCACCAGTACGATGTACCTCCACAAACGCATAGAGTGGTGAGCGAGGTATGGTTGCCCAGAGCAACAAATATACAGGTAGCATATGTGGATTACGTCCCATTTTTGTTCTCTTTAGCCACCTTTTTCCTATGTGAGGACAATAAACCGATCGACCTGGTCATTCTCTATTGCGTTGTCATGCCTTTCTACCCTTTTTCAACCAAGAGACACGAGACTCGTTCCTTAGCTACTGATTTTTCCCTTTTCATCCTAGATGCGGGTTCAATGCCTGGTCTCTCGGACAGTACATTCTCCCTTCCTTTCCTTATTCAACCCAGACATGGATTTGTCTGCATGAAGTAGGGTTTCCTTTAATAGTGAAAATTAAGGTTTTCGTCTGCGTGACCAGCAAAGCAGAGGATAGCAAATTGGGAAGATGGTGGAGTGTAAAAAGATCCACATGCAGCGACGTGGTAGATGGGGCAATAGAACAAGGGTATGGTTTGAAAAGAGGTAGCATACCTGAGGGTCGGCAGGAAGTGGCTTCACTCGTGGCCGTCATCCTCCGCACACACTACGGCTGTGAGCATGGGGACAGAGGCCATCCCGCGCGGGCGCTAGGTCTGAGAGGACGGCCTTGTCGTCAGTGCGTGACCTCGCTCGTCGATGATGAGTGCGTTAATGTTGCACGTCCTTTTCTTCCCCGGCAGATCTGTGACCACCGGTGAGGAGGGAGAGAGGCCGTATTTTTAGATCTGGAGAGAGGGTGATAGTGTGAGAAGCAAGTGGGCAGCCCTAAGCAAGAAAAGTGCTGAAGCTCCAGCCTATATATCTTTTTTGATACTACTAGTACTAGAGGTGGAGTAGTGGTAGAGTAGTTTATATTTTCTCTGCATATAATACTAGTTAATCATGCTTCAAAACTGAACGGCGCGCCATTAAAAAAATAAAGGTCGACAACTAATGCAGCACCTTGGCCCAACGCGGCTAGATCGCATTTCGCATGAGAAATTACACACCATGTTTCGTTGACATGTGGTCCCGTTCCAACATGTTAGTGAGACGACGGCGAGTCCTTTTGTACGATTTCTGAATGGACGTCTATGTAGGCCGGGGCGCCTCTTCGTGTACCATGGCAACCGTCCACTGCCTCTTCACCTTTCCCTCTCGATTTGGAACTGCTGTCACACGCTCTTCCTCCCTCCTCCATTTGCCTTCACCCTTCCTTCTACAATTGTTCGATTGTCTTCTCCATGGAGGGAACATGCCTGAAAGACCTTGTTATTCTTGCCCCGATCTGAAAGATGACATGGTGGAGGAACTCATTGATCGGTGCGATGTCATCACCTCATTACAAAGAATCCAAGGGTCCAGGAGCAGTTTTATCTCCCCTATCTTCTTCACCATGACCCTGATCACTGGTGCGCGGACGACGCAAGCCTCGCCTTGTGCAAGTTGATGCCGCTTGATAATGATACGTGTGATGTTAAGATTCCATCGCTTGAGGGTAAGGCTTGGGCAGGGGAAAATGGAGATTGGGTTGTTTATATTGGGTACAACTGCGAGTGGGAACTTGTGAATGTGTACACTCGTCACCGGGTTCCACTTCCAAGAAATCTCAGACTGCCCAGAGGCTGAGCACATTGGTATTCTACGTACGTTCAACTACAATCATGGTGACTGTTGTCTATGGAAGATAGCAATTTGTTGAGTTCCTGGCCGCTCTCGGGATTACATGAACTATGAAGTTGTTGCTATCTTTGACAAGCTTGTTGCGGTCCTTACTTCCACGCGTCGATGGATATTGCTCAAAAATCAATTTCTGTACACGAATGAGTGTTGTGATGCAATTCAATACGAGGGTCTTGTGTTTGCTGCCACCACTCGTGGCACTGTTTTTTGCATGGAATCCTGATGCTTTCGGTACATTTGTCTTCCACCGTAATTATAATTGTTTCATCCACATGCATGCGGGTTAGCTAGTTTCCCTTTACTAATTAACCATCTTGTCAGATGGTGTCCCACGCCGCCAAGCATTGGCCACCATTGGCTTTCTCTTTTCCTGCCCAAAAGAAGGCTCTGCACCAACTGTTGATGTCCTGTAACACCCACTGTGGGGGCTGTAACACGAGCAATTAGTGAATCGGCCGAGCTTGCAATACAGACTTCACCAATATCAATCGTCCCTGTCACTGCAAGAACCCTCTTTGTCAAGCCGGGATGAACTTCATGACCATGTCCAGAAGCAGTTGCGAGTCAACTTTGGTGAGCCTTTTGAGCGCCAGTTGTATTCCCAAATACTTGCATGGGAATTCAGCAAGCTCACATTGCAGAAGGTTAGAGACCCTGTCTTTGTCATCCTACTCGCCATTTATGACAGTGGCTGAGGGAGTCCTGGATTAGGGGGTCTCCGGACAGCCGGACTATATCCTTTGACGGACTGTTGGACTATAAAGATACAAGATTGAAGACTTTGTCTCGTGTCCGGATAGGACTCTACTTGGCGTGGAAGGCAAGCTAGGCAATACGGATATGTATATCTCCTCCTTTGTAACCGACCTTGTGTAACCCTAGCCCCCTCCAGTGTCTATATAAACCGGAGGATTTTAGTCCATAGGGCAACATACAATCATACCATAGGCTAGCTTCTAGGGTTTAGCCTCTCCGATCTCGTGGTAGATCAACTCTTGTAATACTCATATCATCAAGAATAAATCAAGTAGGACGTATGGTTTTACCTCCATCAAGAGGGCCCGAACCTGGGTAAAACATCGTGTCCCCTGCCTCCTGTTACCATCCGCCTTAGACGCACAGTTCGGGACCCCCTGCCCGAGATCCGCCGGTTTTGACACCGACATTGGTGCTTTCATTGAGAGTTCCTCTGTGACGTCGCCGTAAGGAAGGATGCCTCATCTTGTTGTTAAAAACAACATTACCGCTGGGGGAGCTCTGGCTGTCGGCCAAACTCTTCGGCTAGGCAGTTTCGTCATGACTGCCTGTTCGGCCGCTGCACCGATGATGACTTCTCGGGTCATCAAAAATAGCCTCCACGTCGGCTCGGAATTCGGCAAGCAGATGGATCCAATGGAGCTCTCTTCCCTAAACGAACTCTTGGATCGCATCGCCGCCTTGGGAGTCGCTACGGACTATGATCGGATTGGGCTTAAACCCGATCAAAGGGAGATTAACTCTCCAACTCTTCCTCTATTTTGAGAACTAACTATGTCCGGATTCCTGAGCTCTCCGAGCCGAATACCCGCTTACGGGAGGACATCACCCAAGCCCTGAACCTAGAATCAGGCAGCGGGCCAGACTTATCGGGCAGCACTCCGGAACCCGAACTTCCAAGATTGGAAACTCCTCGGCCCCTGGGTCTCAGATCGGGTAGGGGTTCGGACTCAAATCCACCCACCCACCCAGACATAAACGATCTTTCCCACATCAGACAAGAGCCCCATGAAACAGTACATCATTATTGGGCCAGATTCCTCCTTGTGATGAACAAGGTTGAGGACTGTCGCGAGGAAGATGCAATCTCACTTTTCTACAATAATTGCACGGACAAGGGAATCCTTAATGCCTTAAGTCGCCATGACATATCACGCTTCGCTGACTTGGCGTCCATAGTACGGAAGTACTGTGCGATGGAAAGCGCCTAGAAAACGGAAACGAAATTTTGGGATAATCCGGCTCCGAATATACACCCAATCAGAAGTAAAAGGGTGCACTATCATAAGACACCCGAGATAGTTGCAAGGAAACAAAAACCCTCTACAGGGCATGGAACCGTATTGGAGGGATGGCTTAACGGACCCTGCAAAATTCATAGTACAGCGGATACAATACCAACGCACAACCTTAGAGCATGTTGGATACTCCGGCAGGTGGCCAAAAGTGGTGATGATCTTCTTATCCCAAACACCACAGAGCACCATCCCGTGGATAACAATATGGTGTTAACAGTCTTTGAGACCTTCGCGTCAAATAATAGGCCCAAGCGAACACTCCGCAGCATCGCGTCAAATAAATGGCCCAAACGAAATCTGCCACGTAGCAGCAATAAATCCATGGAGTGACACGGCTATTACCTTCAATGCCAGTGACGAACCTAAATTCCGAACAGCCCGAGCACCAGCTGCACTGGTCCTCAGTCCAATTGTGGACGGCTTTCAACTCACCAAAGTACTCATGGACGGCGGCAGCGGATTAAACATCATCTATGAAGAAACTCTTCAAAAAATGGAAATAGACTGGAACCGCATTGAGCAAAGTAGCACAACCTTCAGGGGAATCATACCCAGTCGGGAGGCACGATGCGCTGGGAAAATCACACTAGATGTGGTATTCGGTACGCCAGAGAAATATAGGTCTGAAGAAATTACATTTCAAGTGGCCCCGTTCAGCAGTGGATACCATGCCCTTTTAGGACATGAGGCGTTCACGATCTTCCAAGCCGTACCCCATTACGGGTACATGAAGCACAAAATTCCCGGGCCCAACGGAATCATCACCCTCGCCAGTGATCCGGACACAGCACTCCGCGCCGAAAACAAAACAGCCGCACTGGCCCTCGAGGCATTATCCGAAGCCCTCTCGGCCGAGGAATTAACCACGCTACGCTCCACAGTGGACAGGGACGACGTGATCCTCGATAAGAGATCCAAGTCCACCTCTTTTAAACCAGTGGATGAAATAGTCAAATTCCAAGTCCACCCAACGGACCCTATATAAACAGCCTCCATCGGGGCACAGTTAAACCGCGCCGTGGATGCCGCACTACGAGAGTTCCTGCGCGAGAATTGGGACATATTCGCCTGACATCCCTCAGACATGCCAGGAATCCCATGCAGGCTGGCCGAGCATAGCCTCAATATCCTAAATGGATTCAAGCCGGTCAAGCAAGCTCTTCGGCGTTTCTCTGAACCTAAGAGACATGCCATGGGAGAGGAACTAGCCAAGTTATTGGAGGCCGGATTCATCAGAGAAATAAAACACCCGGACTGGCTAGCAAACCTGGTGATGGTACCAAAGAAGGATAAATCCTGGCGCCTTTGTGTTGATTTCAAGGACCTCAATAAAGCTTGCCCAAAGGATCCCTTCCCCCTCCCCCGCATTGATCAAATTATTGATGCTACCGCAGGAAACGAGTCATTGTGTTTCCTTGATGCATACTCCGGTTACCACCAAATCAAAAGGGCGGAGTCCGACCAAGCCGCAATGACATTCATCACACCATACGGTCCCTTTTGTTTCAATACAATGCCTTTTGGGCTCAAAAACGCCGGCGCAACATATCAACGCATGATTCAGACATGTCTGGAGAAACAAATCAGCAAAACAGTAGAGGCATACGTAGACGATGTGGTCGTCAAAACCAAACACGTCGACTCTTTGATAGACGACTTGAGGCTCACATTCGACAACCTCCGAACATACGACATCAAGCTCAATCCGGAAAAATGCGTTTTCGGCGTACCAGCCGGAAAGCTCCTGGGTTTCATTGTCTCCAGTAGAGGTATTGAAGCTAATCCGGCCAAAATCCGAGCTTTGTCACAGTTGGCTACCCCAACAGACCTCAAACAAATCCAGAAGTTAACTGGATGCGTGGCGGCTCTAAGCCGCTTTATCCCCTGCTTAGGAGAAAAGGCTTTACCCCTTTATCGCCTCCTTCGGCGCACCGAACACTTCGAGTGGACGGACGCTGCTACAGTCGGATTGGAAGAAATAAAGGCCATTTTGGCAACCAACCCAATCCTGGCCGCGCCAAACATCGGCGAACCAATGCTGTTGTACATTGCGGCAACTCATCAAGTTGTAAGCGCAGTGCTCGTCGTCGAACGAGAAGCTGACCGACATAAATTCCCTCTTCAAAAGCCGGTATACTATGTATCCACCGTCCTCACTCCATGAAAATCATGGTACCCACATTATCAAAAGATAGCCTATGCGGTATTCATGGCATCCCGGAAGCTGCGACACTACTTTCAAGAGTGTTCGATTATAGTAGCCTCAGAAGTGCCACTTAATGATATTATAAACAACCGGGACGCTACGGGCCGGATTGCTAAATGGGCCATTGAGCTCCTCCCGTTTGACATAACATACAAACCTCGACGAGCCATTAAGTCGCATGTATTGGCCGACTTTGTCGATGAATGGACGGAGGCCGAACTCCCTAAAGAGTACGGCGCATACTCCAATTGGATCATGCACTTCAACGGTTCTAAAATGTTGGTTGGTCTAGGGGCTGGCGTCGTCCTGACGTCCCCAACTGGAGATACTGTTCAGTACATACTGCAAATATTGTATACAGACTCCAACAACGCAGCCGAATATGAATCTCTGTTGCATGGTCTTTGGATGGCAGTCTCCGTGGGCATTCAACGCTTGGAGGTGCGTGGGGATTCAAACCTGGCAATATCCCACATAAATGGAGACTTTGATGCCAAGGATCCGAAAATGGCGGCCTACCAAAACGCCGTCCTAAAAATGTCAGCTCGGTTCGAGGGGCTCGAATTTCACCATGTGGCTCGGGAAAACAATCAGGCGGCGGATATCCTCGCCCGCATCGGCGCAAAACGCGATGCGGTCCCTCCCCCAACATATTTCTGGAGAGGCTGTTCAAGCCATCCGTGGTATGGGAAGGGGACACCGGTAACAATAGCCCGGACCCGGCCAAAATACCCGATACCGAACACTCTGACACAATCGGAGGCTCCGCCACCGAAATAACACCTTCAGTCCACGTAATAATGGCCATCATAGCCCCGTGGACAGAACCATTCCTGGCCTACCTAACTAGGCAGGAACTTCCGGTGGACCAAAACGAGGCACGCTGCATAGTGTGGCGATCTAAGGCCTACAGGGTCCATGAGGGAGAATTGTATAAAAAAGCACTACCGGAATCCTTCAAAGGTGCATCTCCGAAGAGGAAGGGCGGAACCTTTTGGCAGAAATTCACGCCGGACTCGGCGGTCACCACGCCGCAGCCCGGGCTCTTGTAAGCAAGGCCTTCCGTATAGTATTCTATTGGCCAACGGCCTAGGCAGATGCACAGGACTTGGTCCAACGTTGCGCCAGTTGCCAGCTCTTTGCAAATCAAAGCCACATGCCACCCACCACCCTCGAAACAATCCCCATTATGTGGCCCTTCGCGGTCTGGGGGCTTGACATGGTTGGACCCCTTAAAGGGGGAACCCATAAGAAAAAATACTTACTGGTCATGGTGGATAAATTCACCAAATGGATAGAGGCCAAACCTGTTAAAACAGCCGAATCCGGACCGGTGATAGACTTCATATCCGGGGTCGTACACCTTTATGGCGCCCCCATAGCATCATCACTAACAACAGCACGAACTTCACTACCGATGAGGTAAAACTCTGGTGCAGCAAAATGGGCATCAAGCTCGATTATGCTTCAGTCTATCACCCACAAACCAACAGCCAAGTTGAGCGAGAAAACGGTCTTATAATGAGCGGTATTAAACCCAGATTAGTGCGTTCCTTAACGGAGTCTAAAACGCACTGGGTAGAGGAGCTCGACTCCGTACTCTGGGGGTTGCGGACCACGCCGAACTGTAGTACCGGATATACACCCTTCTTTATGGTGTACGGCGCAGAGGCAGTCCTGCCCTGCGACATAATTCATGACTCACCTCGGGTGCGCATGTACGCAGAAAGAGAAGCCGAGCTCGATCGGCAGGACAGTCTGGACACCCTGGAGGAGGAGCGCGACATAGCAAAAGCCCATTCCGCATTTTATCAGCAACAGGCTCGCGGATACCAAAGCAGAGAAGTACGGGCCAAAACTTATAACGTTGGCGAACTAGTTCTACGCCTGCCGAATAAGAAAAAGAACAAGCTCGAGCCCAAATGGGAAGGTCCCTTCATTATTGACCAAGTTCTGACCGGTGGAGCGTACCGACTGCGGGATGCATCGACTAGTTGACTCGAGCTGAACCCATGGAACACGACCAGGCTCCGAAGATTCTACGCCTAATGCCGGACTCTATGTTCGTCCCCTTCCTCTGTCCATTTTTTCCATATACATTATCTGTCTTGTTTTTCTTTCTTTCTTTTATTCTTTCTCTAGGCCTTGGGCCAACTTGTGCCTCGCTTGCACACTATAGATGCGCTAGCCGCGCTCGTCATACCTGGGGGCTTCTTTCGCAGAAGCTTAATTATTTATCTGGGCCTCGTTCCCCGCACATGTGTTATGCTTCCGCATGTACCTTTTTTCTCCATTATATGCATTGATATGACTTAAGTTTTGGCCAAGTTGGGTTGCCTGGCTCTTGTATTTATGCCCTATGTTCCCGTTAATTCGGCTAGGGCATAAGGGGAGCACCTCTGCGATTGTTACTGCTGGGTCAGCCAGATGTGTACCTCAGACTGGGTGAAGCCGAAAGCTAGCGTTCTTAAGGGAATAATTCACTCGGTGAACAAAAGATGATTTTTTATTTTCCATATCTGCCCCTAGATGTTTTTTTCCTGCATTTCTTATCATAGTCCGGACATGCACTTTAGGGCATGCATACCCAGGGAAAGGAACCCTTAACGGAACTATTCTCCCTGGAAGATGTTTCTTACTACCCATGTAATATAACATAACTAGTTGGGCACTTGTCCGTTCAAGCACTAATGACCCCTATGCCTGGTATCCACGCATACCCCGGTTCTTATATAATTGAGCGGGTATTCGGATACACTCCGGACTATCGGGTCCCGAGGTTGAAGCGAAAAGGTCCGCCAAGACAAATGATCTACAATCCGGCTACAAGGCATTATACATGTCACTTTAATTACATAGTCATGCAGACTGACTAAATTCCTCTTCTATACCATCCAACAGGCAGTCTAGCCTACAATCCTGTTGGGAATACTTTGCGGCTAATTCTACTTGCCCATAAACTAAGCTAATGGGGATCACTTTTCCGTCGGGCCCCACAGGTCCGACCTCGGCCATGTGATTTGGATTAGCCTTGGTATACTGCGTCTTCACCATGGCCCAGGCCTCTCTGGCACCTTGTCGGCAGGCCGATATCTTCCATAATCGGAAGTGCCGCCGTGCTCCCTTGAGCTTCTTCGTAAGCTCTGCAACACCCTCTGGCAGGGAGACGGATGCCCACAAGGCCTGGGCAACACCTTGCATCACCTGCCAAACTTGTTCGTGCAGATGTGAGAGCTCGGATAGAAGATCACCCGCAGACCCGGGCGTTTCCTCCACGGGACGACCCATCAGCATACCTACAGACATAACGCTGTCAGTCGGCTTCTTCGCCGAACTCCTTCAAAAGGATTTGTTCAAGCACTTACTGCAAATGCCGCGCCGAAGCCGCTTATTTTCCTTCTCGGAGTCTGCAAGCTGGGCTCGAACGTCTTTTAGTTCCACGCTCAGCTTGATATTGGCGTCTTGGAGATTGTTTTTCTCCCGCCTAACCTTAGTCAGCACGCGTTTGCCAGCCTCTAGCTACAGCACGACATGCTGCTCCTCCGGATTTTCTCCGGATTCATCTGCAACATCTATTGTTAGATCTGCAGCCATGCCGCACACTATATGGTAACCATCATTCCTTCAAGTAAATGTTACCAGTGGGTGACTTTTTCGGTTCCTGCAATGCGGCAACAGCGGCCCGCAGTTGGGTCTTGCATTCCTCTAGCTCCTGTGATATCCTATTATTCTTCTCTGTAAGAACCTGCACAATAAAGATGATCCTTAAATCAGTTCTGCTAACTGTTTCAAGTCTCAGGGGCTACTGATACATATAAATCATCAGATTTACTTACCCGTACATCCTTTACATACTGATCTGTGGCTCTGGCTAGACCATCTTGAGCAGCACGGAGGTACGCCTCTCCAGAATTGAAGGCATCAAATGCCTCTGGTGAGAAACAAGCGTCACGGAGTACGGCCCGGCGGCGCCTATGATTCATGGCACTTTCCACTTCTGAGTTTGTAGCGGATAATCTATCCACATCCTCTGTAGGGGGATTATCCGGCGCCTGCCCCATATCGGCTCCCGCCTCTATGTCCGGTCCTGGCGCCCGACTGGTGGAAGCGTGATTAGTAACATCGCCGGACATATTCCGGCGAGCGTTTTTTCTGTTAAAGAAACACGTGCGTCATTACATTTTGAGAAAGACGACAACCATGGAGTGGGGTTTTTGTTATACCTTTGCGCCGGCGTCTCCGTCCTGACCGCCTTCCTTTTTGGCCGGCCTGGCGGTGCCTCTTGTTGGCGAGTTGCTGCGGGTTCAGCAGGGTGTCCCGAATGCCTTCCCTGTAAAAACGCCATATGTATATGGTAGGTGAAGTGTCTAAAAGGGGATCCTAGTTTTTGGATTTGGGATTTTTTTTGGTTTTCTTACGTGCGATGCAGGAAGCAGTCCGGGATAGTCGGCCGTAATGGCCACCATGGCATCATCACAGCTTAACTGATAGAACTGCCGGTCTATAAGCTCCACGAATATAACCGGATCTTCTTCTAGTCCGGAGTCGAGGGCCCGGTTAGGGTCCTCCGGTTGTGGAGACGGGCTGCTGACCTCCTTTATGGCTTTTCGCAGTTCCTGCCGCAAAGTGGCAAGGTGAATATTTACGACAAATAATATAGGAAAAATGGGAATAAGGAGATATAACTTACCCATCTTGGAGGATTGTACATGGAGAATCCGTCCCGTGGCTTGATGCGGATGAACTCCTCTTCCTCTCCCTTGAACAATTCAGACAGAATTTTTGCTAAAGCGGCAGCATTGTCCGGACCCTTACGCCCGCAGCGGGTGGCATCATCCGCCCTGTTAAAACACCACAAGGGGTGCCCATGATATTGAAGTGGTTGCACTCCCCGCATTATGCAAATCGACATAACTTCGACTACTGTCAATCCTGATTGAGCCAGTGCTTTAATCCGGTTCATCAGGTAGAGGACTTCTCCGTTGTCTTCCACCTGGGGGCTCCATGGGCGCCAACTTCGGCGTTTCTTCAGAGGGGCATTGCTAAACTCAGGAAGACCCCGCCGAACAGGGTCCAGAAGGGGAACGTCCTCCATATAAAACCATTTCGAAGGCCAGTCTTCGGACGACTTCTTCGGGGTACCGGACAGGTATCCGGTACCGGCGATGCGCCATATTTCGGCTCCGCCCACTTGATAAAGTGATCCCCTCTGTGTGTGAGGGACGAGGCAAAATAGCCTTTTCCATAGCTCGAAGTGAGCCTCGCAGCCTAGGAACAACTCGCAGAGAGCAACATAGCCGGCAATATGTAGAATGGAGGCAGGGGTGAAATTGTGTAATTGGAGGCCGTAGAACTCCAGGAGCCCGCGGAGGAATGGATGAATTGGAAATCCGAGTCCCCTCAATAGATAGGGGACAAGGCATACCCGCTCCCCCATAGGGGGGCTGGGGAAGCTCTCCGCTTGCTCCCCGCCATTATAGGTGGCGAACCCAGCTCGGACGGGCACCATATACGCCGGAGGGAGAAATCCCTTGGTCTGCAGTTCGACCAATCGACCGTGTGGGACTGAACACCTCTCCCAATCACCGGGCTTAGGGCTACGGGGGCGGGAGGAGGAGCTGCGGAGGTCGGCCATGCTGGAATGGATCTTTCCGAAATACGCTCTGTTGGATTCTCGCTGGGGGGGAGGATGGTACGGATCGGATCTAAGAATCCCCATCCCTTTAATAGACAATTTATTTATCTGGCTAGGGGGGCGAATGTAAAAATGCCCTAGCGCCTCGTATTCATTCGACGCGTGGGAGATAGCCCTTATTGGGCACAGAAGCCAAGAGGTTTAACATTTATGAGGCCGAACACTGCTTACGAACATTCAAAAATTGGAGAAGAACCCGCCTTTTAATGCCGAAGACAACACTGCGCGCCGGACTCATCGTCATTGAAGCCTGGTTCAGGGGCTACTGAGGGAGTCCTGGATTAGGGGGTCTCCGGACAGCCGGACTGTATCCTTTGGCCGGACTGTTGGACTATGAAGATACAAGATTGAAGACATCGTCTCGTGTCCGGATAGGTCTCTACTTGGCGTGGAAGGCAAGCTAGGCAATACGGATATGTATATCTCCTCCTTTGTAACCGACCTTGTGTAACCCTAGCCCCCTCCGGTGTCTATATAAACCGGAGGATTTTAGTCCATAGGACAACATACAATCATACCATAGGCTAGCTTCTAGGGTTTAGCCTCTCCGATCTCGTGGTAGATCAACTCTTGTAATACTCATATCATCAACAATAAATCAAGTAGGATGTAGGGTTTTACCTCCATCAAGAGGGCCCGAACCTGGGTAAAACATCGTGTCCCCTGCCTCCTGTTACCATCCGCCTTAGACGCACAGTTCGGGACCCCCTACCCAAGATCCACTGGTTTTGACACCGACAGTGGCAGTGCTTTTTCTGTAGTTTATCCTCAGGCCCGCGTCCTCACCAAAAACCTGAAGTACCTCCCTGATAAAACTCAGGTCGCTTGTCGTGGGATGTACAAACAAAGCGACATCGTCGACGTAAATGGACAACCTCTGCCATGCCCCAATACCCCTGTATGAGCTAATCACGCCCTCTTCCAAAGCTTTCTCAAAGATTGCCGTGAGGGCGTCCATGGCAATCACGAAAAGAAGGGGATATGGGGTCGCCTTGTCTGAGACCACAAGCATGTATAATGCTCCTACCCGGGATCCCATTCACTAGAACTTTTGTGGACGCAGTTTGTAGGTGTATTGACAGCCACTTGATCCAATTATCTTTGATTCCTTTTGCTCTCAGCACTTCAAATAGAAACGTCCATGAGAGCGAGTCAAAAGCCCTTGAAATATCAAGCTTCAAGAATACACCTTTGCTTTTCTGTTAGCGATTTTCCTCGCTACTTGTCGTACCAATAGGAAGTTGTCATGTAGGCTTCTCCCTTGGATGAAAGCAGATTGATTGATAGTGACTAAGTCTTTCATATGTGGTTGCACTCTCATCGCAAGTATCTTAGCGAAAAGCTTCGATACACTATGTGGTAAGCTGATCGGCCTGTAATCACCAACACTTTCAGCGCCCACTTTCTTTGGCAGCAACACAATCAGTGCATGACTCAGCTTAGCAAAGCCCCGCCCATATCCCATGAAAAGTTTGAAGAGAGCCGCCATAATGTCATTTTGATGATGCCCCATGTATTCTAAAAAACGCGCCGATGTATCCGTCTAGGCCCCGGGCACGGTCAGGGTGAAGCTCTTTGATGACTGTCCAAACTTCTTCTTTAGTGAAGATTGCCTCAATGCCCTACATATCAATCTGTTGCATTCCCAAGTACTCCAGGTCCAGGGTGTGTTCTCTAGCACAGGCCGTCCCAATGATGGAATGGAAGGATTCAGAGAAAATCTCCTCCATCCTACCCTGCTCTGTCACGATCTCGTCATTATGTTTGATATGTGGGATGAAGTTTTTCACTCTCCGCCCATTTGCTAATGCTTGAAAGATGGGGATCAAAAACTTACACAATCAAGCTCTAGCACTGCGTGTTAGATGGGAATGGCTCTGACACACTGATAGGGAGAGGCCGTGGCAAGGGCTGGCGCTCATGGTGGACAGAGATGCGCGGATGTTATTTGATAGCATTGTCAACATCGTGGTTGGAAAAGGAGATCGAGTCTTGTTCTGGAGGGACCGATTGATCCATGGAGTTGCAGTACATGATGTGGCACCGGTGATTGTTGACCTTGTAGACACCTGTGTCATCAACAACAGAACGGTGCAACAAGCTCTCGAGGAAGACTACTGGATCTCTAACATCAAGACCTCTCCATCATTCATGGCCCTGCTTCAATTGATGCATCTCTAGCAAGTAATTGCATCTATGCCACGAGACGCCGAAAGTCCAGACACATTAACTTGGCCTTGCACCGCATCCGGCGTTTACTCAACTAAATCCACCTACAATTGGTTATACCAAGAAATGTCGGTGTGCTCCTTTGCCTCCGCCATATGGAGAATTTGGGCTCCTCTCAAGTGCAAGATTTTCTGCTGGCTAGCTGCTCAATATCAAATTTGGACCTCGGATTGACGCGCATGGCATGGATTACAAGACACTCCATCGGGCTTGCTTCACTTGCTTGCAAGAGGAAGATAATGTCCACCATATCTTCATGCAATGCGTCTATGCGCAAAAAACTTGGCCTCGCTGACTTGATGCCCTACAACTTCCCATCCAGAGGCCACTAGCAGCAGATACATTCCTTGGATGGTGGACGCTACACATGCAACATTTTAGCAAGGTTGAAAAGCGAGGTTCTGACACCTTTGTCATGTGCATAGTGTGGTCTTTATGGAAGAAGAGAAACGCTCGTGTCTTTTCTAGAACTGAACAACAAATGGAGGCGCAATCACTTGCGGCGAAAATTCTGGAAGAGATCAAGGATTGGAAGCTAGCACTTAGAGTGGCCGGAGGACTACAACGTTTTGTGAGAGAGTAGATCTTTGTTTCATGTTGGAGTGAGGGGGTTTTGCTCTCGAGTTGTTCGCAACTCGAGGGATCTCTTGTAAATCACTGTGTATCTCTTCTATAAAAATATGGTACACAATTTGCATACTCTCGAAAAAATTAACCTTCTTGTGTTTCCAAGGTCCCGTGAACATTCCACCACCTATACTTGAAAAAATTTATAACCAAGGGGGAGATGACGATGATGATGATCACGAGCATGAGGACCCATATACTCAATGGCGCCTGGCAACTTATTCTAATGGATCACCTCTTCTTGTTTGTAATACAGGGCACTGCAGATGTTACTAAGGAAGAAGGTGTTGTCTCTCATGGTCGCACTCTCCGGACCTATTCCAACATCCGTTGCAGGGTATTTGGGATGGATACTACTATGCTAGCGCCAACACCTTCTCCCTGGTTTAGTATTGATACTCTTGGAGGAAACTCGCTCTTCCTTGGACAAAACTATCCAATGATGGTGAAAGGCAATCCTGCTACTGTTGACACAATGTTACTACCATTCATGAGAAGCAATTGTATCTATACCTCAGACATTGCTATGGTTCACTACTGTGGCTCTCACAATATGCGTCCTGACATAGGCCGCTTCAGCCTGGATGATTAGTCCTGTGTTGGTCTCGAGATTGATAATAGCTGGCCCTTCCCAGAGAATCACTTCTGGTTCAAAGGAACCGTTTCCAACGCCGATGAGTAGTTGAGCTGAAATTCATTTCATTGCTTGTTATTTGTTGTGTGATGAAAACTTTAGTATTTATAATGTATCCTCGCTGTTGTTGTGGGTTGATGACCTGTTGTATGTAATGCTAAATGATATGCCTATGATAAACTTACTAAATTTATGAATGTCTTTTGAGTCGCTTCTCTGAGTGTGTGTTGCGATGAGGCAAAAAATATATTTCCGAATACATAATTGTACGTGCATTGCAGCAGGTTATCAGATGAGTCCAATCAACAATAGTACTACTATTTGTACTAGATTGACATGCTTCGCGCATCGAGTGGGTGTTTTTACTGTAGCTACGAATCCCATCATCCTAGGTCCTCGTACGAGTCCAATAGAAATTGCATTCTGATGTTTGGGTTCAAACTTTCAAAACTGTTGCACTATCTCTACATCTACGTATACGTAATACAACAAGTTTTAAACTTGAGACCAGCCACCCACCCTCACAAAGAACACTTTTTAACCTAGCACAGACTCCAGGAAATTTGTCCACAGTGTGAGGTGGCCCATATGTTAATGTGTTCGATGTACGTAACCAACAACTCGAATCCTCGATATATAGTAAGGTGGCATGGGCCAGAACAAGCATTCACGTCAGGAGTATGGCACACGCTGAAGGAAATATGCCCTAGAGGCAATAATAAAGTTATTATTTATTTCCTTATTTCATGATAAATGTTTATTATTCATGTTAGGATTGTATTAACCGGAAACTTAGCACATGTGTGAATACATAGACAAACAAAGTGTCACTAGTATGCCTCTACTTGACTAGCTCATTGAATCAAAGATGGTTAAGTTTCCTAGCCATAGACATGAGTTGTCATTTGATTAACGAGATCACATCATTAGAGAATGATGTGATTGACTTGACCCATTCCGTTAGCTGAGCACTTGATCGTTTTAGTTTACTGCTCTTGCTTTCTTCATGACTTATACATGTTCCTATGACTATGAGATTATGCAACTCCCGATTACCGGAGGAACACTTTGTGTGCTACCAAACGTCACAAAGTAACTAGTTGATTATAAAGGTTCTCTACAGGTGTCTCCGATGGTACTTGTTGAGTTGGCATGGATCAAGATTAGGATTTTTCACTCCGATTGTCGGAGAGGTATCTCTGGGCCCTCTCGGTAATGCACATCACTATAAGCCTTGCAAGCAATGTGACTAATGAGTTAGTTGCGGGATGATGCATTATGGAACGAGTAAAGAGACTTTTCAGTAACGAGATTGAGCTAGGTATTGAGATACCGACGATCGAATCTTGGGCAAGTAACATACCGATGACAAAGGGAACAATGTATGTTGTTATGCGGTTTGACCGATAAAGATCTTCGTAGAATATGTAGGAACCAATATGAGCATCCAGGTTCCGCTATTGGTTATTGACCGGAGACGTGTCTCGGTCATGTTTACATAGTTCTCGAACACATGGGGACCGCACACTTAAAGTTCTGTGACGATGGGTATTATGAGTTTTTGTGTTTTGATGTACCGAAGGTAGTTTGGAGTCCCAGATATGATCACGGACATGACGAGGAGTCTCGAAATGGTCGAGACGTAAAGATCGATATATTGAATGACTATGTTCGGATACTGGAAATGTTCCGGGAGGTTTTGGACATTTACCGGAGTACCGGGGGGGGTTACCGGAACCACCCGGGGAGTATATTGGGCCTAATGGGCCTTAGTGGGAGAAGAGTAGGGGCGGCCAAGGGCAGCCACGCTCCCCCTCCCCCTCTAGTCTGAATTGGACAAGGAGGGGGGCGACGCCCCCTTTCCTTCTCTCTTCTCTCTGTTCCTTCTCCTCTCCTACTCCAACTAGGAAAAGAGGGAGTCCTACTCCCGGTGGGAGTAGGACTCCCCCCTTGGCGCGCCCTCCTCCTTGGTCGTCCGCCTCCCCCCTAGCTCCTTTATATATGGGGGCAGGGGGCACCCCAGACACAACAATTGATCTGTTGATCTCTTAGCCGTGTGTGGTGCCCCCCTCCACCATAATCCACCTTGGTTATATCGTAGCGGTGCTTAGGCGAAGCCCTACGACAGTAGCTTCATCAGCATCGTCACCACGCCGTCGTGCTGACGAAACTCTTCCCCGAGCTCTACTAGATCGTGAGTTCGCGGGACGTCACCGAGCTGAATGTGTACTGAACGCGGAGGTGTCGTACATTCGGTACTGAGGATCGGTTGATCGTGAAGACGTACGACTACATCAGCCGTGTTGTTATAACGCTTCCGCTTAATAGTGTACGAGGGTACGTGGACGACACTCTCCCCTCTCGTTGCTATGCATCACCATGATCTTGCGTGTGCGTAGGATTTTTTTTGAAATTACTACATTCCCCAAAACACGCCACCAACACGACTTCCATCTGACACCATATTTCTTGGAGTCCGTGCTACAACTATCTCTTCAACCTCCTCGTTTCTTTAACTCATCCATTGCACGGCGGGCGCAGTGGAGGTTCGCTGATAGTCGATTTCCTCAACTGCGGTCCCACTTGTAAGGCCAAATCCAATGCACGACCCCAAATGGACGCCCGTTTTGCCTGTATTCTATCCGTTTAGGCAAGGCAATGGGGTCGTGTCCGGGCCATTTCTCAAATGCAGTGGTCGTGCGCCAACACGCGAACGCATCCCGGCCGCGTACATTTTTCTTTGCAAACACATATCTTTTTTTCATCATTGATTTTTGATACATGGAAATACATCACCAAATTTTGACTAGAAAAGCAAGACCAAAGAAAACAAGAACCACAAGAATACATTTTATAAGATATCCAACTTCCATAACTTCTCTAGTAAGTTGGGTTAGTGCCTTCTTGATGCATTCATTGTTGATCCACGGAGGCTCGATCTTGCATGCTTCTTTCTTCTTCGAGTGTAAAGAAGTAGACGTGGCTTCCTCACATCTAGTCTCATGTCTAGCCTCTATTCTATCAACAAGTGCACTAGTCTCATCTCTAGCATCTATGCTAGATAAAAGTGCTAGAACATCTACTAAATTGCGCTATGTCAATATATGGATGTACTCTTCTTCCCAATACCAAAACTTAAATCCATTATACACAATAAAATTTTAAGTTAGAACAACTAGTATAATCCGAGAGCACAACCGAAGCTAAAGTAGCACATACCCCATCGGTTGAGCACTTGATGAACACCCATACGGGATGTTTCGGCGTTGTAGACACGCGACGCAAGACCTTCTTTGGGCAGTCGTCGCACATAATGAGTGCCAGCGGTGCGCTGACGAGCTTTTGGGCCCGCACCGAGCCCGGCCGACCGCCATTCATGTATCTGCCGATGGACCACTAACAGTGTAGATCCGAGCGACTAGAGGAGGAGCCAATACCTGCATGCGGCCTTGCAGCCTTGCCGGGGCCCTCCGGCCCGGTGCCCGGCTAGTCCATGACGTGGCGCGGCCTCCCACAGCCGGTCGAGATCAAGCCCGACCGGATACGCTCCAAATCTGGCCGCCGGGTGCGCAAAACACATAGCCATGGTTGGGTAACTCGGGCATCGAAGGAAAGGGGGCTAAGCGAGCGCGCATTCGAGCTTCATGCGCTGGACTTGGCCTAGCGGTGTGGCTGACCAACCGTGTGGGGGTGCGAAGTGGCTTCTCTCGTGTGGGGGACGGAAGCCATCCCACGCGGGCGCTAGGTCTAACAGGACGGCCTTGTCGTCACTGTGTGACCTCTGTGGCAACCGCCTGCTCCCCACTAGCTTCTTCGTTGCCATGTGGTCTTGTTCCAACATGTCAGTGAGATGACGACGAGTCCTTTTGTACAATTTCCGAACGGACGTCTATGTAGGACGGGGTGCCTCTTCGTGTACCGTGGCAACCGTCCACCGCCTCTTCGCCTTTCCCTCTCGATTTGGAAATGATGTCGCACGCTCTTCCTCCCTCCTCCATTTGCCTTCACCATTCCTTCTGCCATGTTCGATCGTCTTCTCCATGGAGGGAATAGGCAGGAAACGACCCCCTTATTCTTGCCCCGATCTGAAATATGACATGGTGGAGGAACTCATTGATCAGTGCGACGTCATCACCTCAGCTAGCATGGGAGGTTCGTTCAACAACATTCTCAACTCAAATAATAACATCATTACAAATGACCCAACGGTCCAGGAGCAGTTTGATCTCCCCTATCTTCTTCATCGTGACCCTGATCACGGGCATGCGGACGACGCAAACCTCGCCTTGTGCAAGTTGATGCCGCTTGATAATGATACGTGTGATGTTAAGATGCCATCGCTTGAGGGTAAGGCCTGGGTAGGCGCAAATGGAGATTGGGTTGTTTATATTGGGTACAACTGCGAGTGGGAACTTGTGAATGTGTACACTCGTCACCGGGTTCCACTTCCAAAAATCTCAGACTGCCCAGAGCTTGAGCACACCGGTATTCTACGTACAATCAAGTATGATCATGGTGACTATCATCTACAGAAGATAGTAATTTGTCAAGTTGCCGACCGCTCTTGGGTTTATAGGAATGCTTGTGTTGTCGCTATCGTCGACAGGCTTGTTGTGGTCCTTAATACTTTGACTTGATGGATATTGCTCAAAATTCAGTTTTTATACACGGATGTATACTGTGATGCAATTCAATATGAGGGTCTTGTGTTTGCTTCCACCAGTCATGGCACTATTTTTGCATGGAATCCTGGTGCCTTCGGTACGTTTGTACTCCACCATAATTATAATTGTTTCATCCAAATGCATGCCAGTTAGTTAGTTTCCCTTTACTAATTAACCTTCTTGTGTTTCCAAGGTCCTGTGAACATTCCACCACCTATACTTGAAAAAATTTATAACCAAGGGGGAGATGACGACGATGATGATCACGAGCATGAGGACCCATATACTCACTGGCACCTGGCAACTTATTCCGATGGATCACCTCTTCTTGTCTGTATACAGGGCACTGCTGATGTTAGTAAGGAAGCATGTGTTGTCTCCCATGTTCGCACTCTCTGGACCTATTCCAACATCCGTTGCAGGCTATTCGGGATGGATACTACTGTGGTAATGCCAACACCTTCTCCCTGGTTTAGTATTGATATTCTTGGAGGAAACTCGCTCTTCCTTGGACAAAACTATCCAATGATGGTGAAAGGCAATCCAGCTGCTGTTGACACAATGTTACTACCATTTATGAGAAGCAATTCTATCTATACCTCGGACATTTCTATGGTTCCCTACCGTGGCTATCACAATATGGGTCATGAAATAGGCCGCTTTAGCCTGGATGATTAGTCCTACGTTCGTCTCGAGATTGATAATAGATGGCCCTTCCCAGAGAAACTCTTCTCGATCAAAGAAAGCGTTTCCAACGCCGAGGATTGATTGAGCTGAAGTTCATTTCATTGCTTTTATTTTTTCTGTGATGAAAACTTTAGTATTTACTAGAATGTTTTGTTGGAACTAATCTATAATCCAACATGCACTACAAAAATAGACACATCCATGACATTTTGGGTCGAACAATTTTTTTCTGTCATGCTTATGACACTTCTATGACGATAATTGTGACAAAACCCGGTATCATCATAGATGCGGTGGGGTCCTACTTCTATGAAAAAGAATCATGACAGAAAATGGGCTTTTTGTCCTAGGCGGGCCGGAGACGTAGCTGCATGACATTCTTTGGGCCATCAATGACGGAAAAAAACATGGTAGAAGGGACAACGCATTCCGGCCGTTGGATCACGACAACGCATTCCGTTCTTGTGATCACGACAACACTTGTTTGGGCGGCTGGAGCAAGAAGACCAGAGGTTGAAGAAGCACTATGGCCATTGGATGGACATCGTACGGTCACTAGAGCTAGAATCGTTCATATTGACTAAGTTGACAAAGCCCTCCGTCCCTGTCATCTTAGTAGGTCCACAAGTCAGCCTCCCACTATGGTGGGTCCTAGCTAGCAGGGGGAGTTCATTTTTTGTGTGTAATAAGGAGGCACTTCCGTGCGTGCGAAGATATAGCTGGTGGGTCCAACATGTTAGCGAGGGAACGTTTTTTTTGCGAAATACAGAGGCCCTTCCGATGGGTCCAAGCTGTCAGGTGGATGAATCATTATTTTGCGCGTAATAAGGAGGTGTTTCCTTGCGTGCGGCCGTGGACCCAGCTGTCAGCAGTTGTTTGTTGACCACACCGCGCCAAGAGCATCTGGGCGGTGGACGATGGCGAGGCCTAGGAAGGGAACGACGCGGAGCCAGGGAAGACTCAGCAGTTGTTTCCCACGTGGAGGGGGGTACGAGGGTTTACTGGTTCGTCTGCCGTCGCCGGAGAATAACAGAAGGTGTGGGTGAGTAGAGGGATGGCTAGGCCAGCGATGGGAGTACGGTGGGGCGGTGAGGCCTACGTGGCAGCACAGCCGGCCGTGGGAGGAGGAAGCAAGCAGTCTCGCCGGCGCTTGTTTGAGCGGCTGGAGCAGGAAGAGCAGAGATTGAAGAAGCATGACGGCCGTTGGATGGGCATCCAACAATCACTGCTTGTGTGTCAACCTTTTTTTAGGAAAGCCTCAAATCTATGGAAAACAGCATACAGCCCATCTGCCATTATTTCTAATAATTTACAGCTCATTTGCTAATTCTTAAGGTTTTGTTTGGAGCCCATATTTTTTTGTTAGCATTACAACCCATATTGTGGCCACGGTTAAAATATTATACAAAATTTTGCATATTTCGGTGCGGTCCGAACTATTTTTAATCCCGAAATTTCAAGTCACATTCAAACTAATTTTAAAAATAAATGTATATCAATATAAAATCCAACAAATTGTCCACGCGTAGAAATCAATGCAATTTAAAATTCGAATTGAAAAAAATGAAACTAATTGCCGGTTTGATGTGTTTTAAAAATGTGTAGCCCATTTCTCATTACTGAAGGCCATTTTCTTGGTCAGCCGAATGAAGCTCTCCTCGTCTTGCAAGATTTGCAGCCCAACAGGCCTGACAAAGCGACTTACTTGAGAAATCACAAAAAAGTGGGCTAGCCATTATCAGAAAGAAAAAAAACTACTGGGCTGATCTGTGGTAAACATAAAAGAAAAGCCTGTCTAGATAGGCCAGAGTGCCCCGCACAGCCCAGTTGACACCCTGCTTCCGTCTCAAAAACAAATTAGATAAATGCCACTCCAATTATGGCGATTCATAAAAATGCCACTGCAATTTCCAAACTTTGAAAAATGCCACTGTAATTTTTGCAAACTTTGAAAAACCCCACTGCAATTGTTGCAAACTTTGAAAAACGCCACTCCAGGCTTGGAAAAATGCCACTAGAAATGGCAAGAAATGGCATTTTTTAAAGTTCAGAAATTGCAATGGCATCTCTCGGAATCACTAGATTTGGAGTGGCATTTACCAAATTAACCCAAAACAAAAATAACTAGGCGAGCTGCTGGGTCCCTGGTGTCAGCCGCTCGTTGTGCAATTCTCTCGTTTATTGACTACGTTGACAATGGCATGGGACCCAGATATCAGAAATCCATTAGGAGGAGCCATTTTTCATTGGCTTGAAATAAGGAGGCACTTTCTTGTGTACTGCCATGACCTTTGTGGGTCCCTGCTGTCATCCTCTCCACATACAATCATCTCCTGATTGTGTACACGTCAACCTGGTAGGCCCACAAGTCAGCCTCTAAACCCGTGGCAGACAAATACAATCCATTTAAAAAAATAACAGCCCATTCCATACGTTCAAACTGAAAGTTCAACATTCAGAGCAAAGTAACCGGTCTGATCCAGATATAGAGTACTGAACTTCCACGTTGACAACCATCATAGCCAAGTTAACTATCTACTCCCACTAATACTCTAGAAGTGTACAAGTACTAACTTACTCTTAGCTAACTAGACGATGCCGGCTGCCATCTGCGGTACACGCTAAATGCCGGCACCGGCGTCCTCCGCCTCGCCTCGGACTTGCGAGAGGTGGGATAGGGCGCGTTGCTCACGCGCGTTGGCCCTTTCCATGCCGGCGTGGTCCACCGAAGCTTCGGCTTCTAAGCAGGAAACCCACTTGACGAGCTAGTGGTACAATTCGGCGTCGCGAACGCGTGCGTGCCCGACAGCCTCCAAGGCTATTTTCCGGGCACCAGCCTCCACGTAGTCGGCCCAGTTGCGGGCGCTCTGCTCGCGACTCAGAGCGTCGGTGCGCTGCTGCTCCATGTCCGGCTAGCAGCGCAAATCAGCGATACGCTGCTCCTCCGCAAGGCGGTCGCGCTCCAACAACTCCTCATACTCCGCATTGCCATTTAAAGACCGATAGAAT
Source organism: Triticum urartu (assembly GCF_056163025.1). Classification (NCBI taxonomy): domain Eukaryota; kingdom Viridiplantae; phylum Streptophyta; class Magnoliopsida; order Poales; family Poaceae; genus Triticum; species Triticum urartu. The sequence goes on from NC_141875.1 coordinate 379,055,876, forward strand.
GCCTCCTCCCTCCGTTTGCCTTCCGGTGAAAAACCAAACACTAGTTCCAGCGGTGGCCGCCTCCGGCGTTGCCTCTCGCGGATGGGTGGGGGCATGGTGGACGTGGCGAGAGCGAGGATAAGTGGCGAGCGATGTCGGGCCAGTGGGGGCTTATGAGGATATGGCGAGTTGGGTGATGGTGCCACCAGAGAAGCCCGGGAAACAGTAATTATAGGCGGAAGGTAGGCGAACCAGCATCTCACTAGAAACGCGACGGTCATCACGGTCATCAGAATTCAATGCATAAGCAGGCATGGCTTAGCGCACTAGCTTGCCATGGAAACTAGAAAAACTGAAATTATGACTGTGTCGTCCCGTCCCGTTAGTGGTGCGTCCAGTCCATGCTGGGTCGCACGCCGGCATGACAGTCAAATGAGTGCACTCGAATCATCCAGATGAGGTACTCCCTCCTTGTCAAAAATGATTCCACCAGTCGTCATCTACCTTGGTTGGTGAAATTTTAAGCCCTGCAAACCGGAAAGGAGGTAGTACATGTGTGATCTGCTATTTATTCGTGTAGGATCGAGTAGGTCATTTTTTGAATTGAGGCCTGCAAACCGGAAAGGAGGTAGTACGTGTGTGATCCGCTATTTATCCGTGTAGGATCGAGTAGGTCGGATAGTGTACGTGTAGGATCGAGTAGGTCAGATGGTGTACGTGTACGATCGCTTTAGCTGATGAACGTTCGCTGGGAGATAGGGCATTTGCGAACGTTTTTGCTGGCAATTTCTTCAGATTCGCATGGCATTTTCTTCAGAGCAGCTTGTCAACTTCTTCATAGGTAGGCATTTTTATTCAAAAAACTGCCACTTCGGAAATTGCGTCGCAACTAAAACTGCCAGGAGCGCATTAGTAGGCTAGCTAGTGATCGATCAGTAACTTGTAAACATTGAGCGAACAGAAATAAGGATCTATTAGTAACTTGTAAACACTTAGAACACAGAAATAAGAATCATGTTGTGCACAGCAGTAAGAGCCGATCCGTTCGAAATGTTCACACGAGACTCACAGGCCTGTCATTGTAATATGTTCACATTAGTAGCCCAAATTCAAAACTAACTAGTATGATTCCCATACATAATATCAACATGTTAATGCATCTCAGTGATTCGCAGATCATATACAAATATGTAGCTCCAAAAGCAAAGATCTAGAAAAAACATATGTTCTTCCTACTAACATGGATACTTCTCTTGGCCAACATTCAATACAGAGTGAAAGACAAATTTGTTTGTGAAGTCTACAATTCCTCTTGCAAACGTACCTAGTTTCACCAACAGCTGAGTGACTATGTTGGCCAATAAAGCACTGAAGCTCCAAAAGCATTGAAGCAACTATTGTTGGCCAATAAATAGTACAGTACTACTTTTCTGCAGTCCATGAATTGACTATCCAATCTTTCTGTGTCTATTTACAAATGGCACTGCATGCAGTGACTATACTATTCTCTTGTGCAGTTCAACCAAAATTGCGGTCACTTTGTTTGTTTGCCAAATAGCAACGGCCAAACATCTCTGTCTGCACAAATATCAAGCAGCTAGTAAACATATACCCCACCTTGTATTTTCGGTTTAAACTCGTCTATTCCACTTAGCATCTGTCATGTTTTGCACTCGATAATTTGATACAGTCATGTTTTGCCATGGACAATTTCATACTGAATTGATTTGCTGGTTTAGAGCAGAAATATGGCACCTATTCTTCATCAGACCAAGGATGTCCATGTTCGCAGTGATGGAAGAGGTGAAATCGATACAACCGAAATTGAGCATCCAATCATTGAATCATGTCCTGCACCTCCAATGTAGGTCCACCCTGCCAGTAAATTCACATGCAACCCACTAGTATTACTATCTAATGACAGTACAAATAGAGTAGAAAGATAGTAGCAAACCATGTACCTTCGTAATGAATAGCTCATAGTGCCACCAATTGGATATAAAGGTTTGGAAGAAAACATTCTCCTGATGTTGAACCATTTGGACTTTTTGTGCAGTTCCACTAAAATCGAGCATCCCTATTTGCATAGATATTGAAAGTGTGATTACTATAAAAGTGGCACTAGTTGAAGCATAGACTCACAAATATAAGCGTTCCAATTTCTAAATGGGAAAAGGTAGCAAGACTGTTTCTAACCACCTGTTTGAAGGAATAAATAAGGCAACAACGGCTGATGTCAGGAAGGCATACATAGTTTTTTCTGAAAATTTGACCATTCCTGACTTTTCCTCTTCTTTTAAGCATATTTTGTGCAGTTCAACTAAAATAAAATGCCATCACCACCTTGACAATTCAGTGACACTGTACACAAGGAAATGACTTAACATTACATCATGAGGTCAGGTATTTAGTCGACAGGCATTAGAGACAAACATACAGACCTCCTCCGATAACATAACGAACATTAATTTAACAAAGGTGTGACTAGCTTTACCGGGATAATTTGAGTGAACTCTACACCCTCTGTTCCTAAATATAAGACTTTTTCGCAGTTCAATTTAAAGTACCCAAACGTCTAGTATTTAGAAAAACAGGTAGTAGTTTTCTTGAGCACATATCTAGGAAAGCTTGCCACATTTTATATATGTCCATACGCTAATGCAACACCATTCAAATAGTACAAATATACACTATTCTAGTGTCTAGTGCAACAGTAGAGTAGTTGGTTTATTACAGGGTACAATACAATGGTTTTACTGAATAGATTTCCATAAGCTCTAGCACTGGAAGATTTCTATAAGAATTAACAATACAAAATGTAAAGGTAACAAGTTTCAGCATTGGTATACTAGCTGTGCAAGAACATTAAACCAAATACAAAAGTCTGAAGGTAACTAGCATTATTAACTAATGACAGTATAAAAAATTGCAAACCATGTACCTTCAAGGTAAATATCATTTCGAACTCGAGGGGACCTAAAAATTGCTATCCCAATCTTGATAATCGATCAAACATAAAAACTTCATCGAATGAATCAAGAGAACAGTCAGAGGAGGAGGTGCCCACTCTTGACCTTTCCTCTTGACACTGTACCAAAAAATTGAGTTATCTCATGAAAGTGAGGTATGTAATCTATAAGCATTAACAGTGCAAAAATCTGAAGGTTGTAACAAGATTCATCGTTGGTATACTGGCTGTGCAACAGCATTAGAATGCCTTAGCTGAAAAATCTTTAATACATCCACAATCAACAGCTAACCCTGAAATAATCCAGTGTCATTAAATGTCATTGCTTAAATTTATCGGTGGCATTAGACTGACTACGGCATTAGTTAAATGTGGCATCACTTTAGCAGTAGCACTGCTTGACTTGACTGCTGGCGTTATACTAACAGCAAAAAAGTGGCAATAAGAGCATGGGAGGCCCATTCGGACAATGGGCACACCAGTACGATGTACCTCCACAGACGCATAGAGTGGTGAGGGAGGTATGGTTGCCCAGAGCAACAAATATCTAGGCAACATATGTGGATTACGTTCCATTTTTGTTCTCTTGGACCTAGATGCGGGTTCAATGCCTAATCTCTTGGATAGTACAATCTCCCTTCCTTTCCTTATTCAACCCAGACATGGATTAGTCTGCATGAAGTAGGGTTTCCTTTAATAGTGCAAGTTAAGGTTTTCATCTGTGTGACCAGTAGAGCAGAGGATGGCAAATTTGGAAGATGGTGGAGTGGAAAAAGATCCACATGCAGCGACGTGGCAGATGGGGCAATAGAATAAGGGTATGGTTCGAAAAGAGGTAGCATACCTGAGGGTCGGCGGGAAGTAGCTTCGCTCGTGGTCGTCGTCCTCCGCACACAATATGGTAGCGATCTTGGGGGCGGAGGCCATCCCGCGCGAGCGCTAGGTCTGAGAGGGCGGCCTTGTTGTCAGTGCGTGACCTATCTCATCGACGATGAGTGCGTCAATGTTGCACGTCCTTTTCTTCCCCGGTGGATCTATGACCGCCGGTGAGGAGGGAGAGAGGGGCCGTCTTTTTAAGATCTGGAGAGAGGGTGATAGTGTGAGAAGCAAGTGCGCAGCCCTGAGCAAGAAACCGCTGAAGCTCCAGCCTATATATCTTTTTTATACTACTAGTACTAGAGCTGGAGTAGTGGTAGAGTAGTTTATATTTTCTCTGCATACAGTACCGGTTAGTCGTGCTTGAAAACTGAATGGCATGCCATTAAAAAAATAAAGGTCGATAACTAATGCAGCACCTCGGGCCAACGCGGCCAGATCGCATTTTGCACGAGAAATTACACACCATGTTTCGTTGACATGTGGTCCCATTCCAACATGTCAGTGAGACGACGGCGAGTCCATTTGTACAATTTCTGAATGGACGTCTATGTAGGTCGGGGCGCATCTTCGTGTATCGGGGCAACCATCCACCGACTCTTCGCCTTTCCCTCTCAATTTGGAACTGCTGTCGCACACTCTTCTTCCCTCCTCCATTTGCCTTCACCCTTCCTTCTGCCATTGTTCGATCGTCTTCTCCATGGAGGGAATAGGCGGGAAATGACCCCGTTGTTCTTGCCCTGATCTGAATGATGACGCGATGGAGGAACTCATTGATCGGTGCGACGTCATCACCTGGGCTAGCATGGCAGGTTCGTTCAAGACCATTCTCGACTCAACTAGGAACCCGAGGGTCCAGGAGTGGTTTGATCTCCCCTATCTTCTTCACCGTGACCCTGCTCACTGGCGCGGGGACGACGGAATCCTCGCCTTGTGCAAGTTAATGCTGCTTGATAATGATACGTGTGATGTGAAGATGCCATCGCTTAAGGGCAAGGCTTGGGCAGGCGCAAATGAAGATTGGGTTGTTTATATTGGGTACAACTACGAGTGGGAACTTGTGAATGTGTGCACTCGTCACCGGGTTCCACTTCCAAAAATCTCAGACCGCCGAGAGGTTGAGCACACAGATGATCTACGTGAGTTCAAATACGATCACGTTAACTGTCATCTACAGAAGATAGCAATTTGTCAAGTTCCCAACCGCTCTTGGGATTACACGAACTATGAAGTTGTTTCTATCTTCGACAAGCTTGTTGCCTTCCTTACTTCCATGCCTCGATGGATATTGCTGAAAAATTAATTTCTGTACATGGATGAGTACTGTGATGCAATTCAATACAAGGGTCTTGTGCTTGCTGCCACCACTCATGGCACTGTTTTTGCATGAAATCATCATGTTTTTGGTACGTTTGTCTTCCACCGTAATTATAATTGCTTCATCCACATGCATGCAGGTTAGCTAGTTTCCCTTTACTAATTAATTAACCATCTTGTGTTTCCAAGGTCCTGTGAACATTCCACCACCTATACTCGAAAAAATTTATAACCAAGGGGGAGATGACGATGCTGATGATATGAGCATGAGGAAGAGCAGGACCCATATACTCAGTGGTGCCTGGCAACTTATTCTGATGGATCACCTCTTCTTGTCTGTATACAGGGCACTGCTGATGTTACTAAGGAAGTAGGTGCTATCTCGCATGGTCGCACTCTCCGGACCTATTCCAACATCCGTTGCAGGGTATTCGGGATGGATACTAGTGTACTAGCGCCAACACCTTCTCCCTGGTTCAGTATTGAAAGTCTTGGAGGAAACTCACTCTTCCTTGGACAAAACTATCCAATCATGGTGAAAGGCGATCCAGCTGCTATTGACACAACATTACTACCATTTATCAGAAGCAACTGTATCTATACCTTGGTCATTGCTATGCTTCCCTACCATCGCACTATGGGTCCTGACAAAGCCCGCTTCAGCCTGGATGATCAATCATGCGTTGGTCTCGAGACTGATAGTGGCTGGCCCTTCCGAGAGAATCACTTCTGGTTCAACGCAAGTGTTTCCAACACCGAGGATTGGTTGAGCTGAAGTTCATTTCATTGCTTGTTATTTGTTGTGTGATGATAACTTTAATATTTACTAGAATGTATTGTCGTTGTCGTTGTGGGTTCATGACCTGTTGTATGTAATAAAATGATATGCATGTGATAGACTTGCTAAATTTATGAATGGCTTTCGAGTCACCTCTCTGAGTGGGTGTTGCAATGAGGCAACAAAATATTTTCCGAATACATAATTGTACGTGCATTGCAATAGGTTATCGGATGAGTCGAATCAACAACAGTACTACTTTTTGAAACTAGCAATAGTACTACCACTATTTGTACTGGCTTCACATGTTTCGTGCGTCGGGCGGGTGTTTTTACTGTAGCTGTGAATCCCATCATCCTAGGTCCTCGGATGAGTCCAGTAGAAATTGCAGTCTGGTGTTTGGGTTCAAACTTAGAAAACTGCTGCACTATCTCTACGTCTACGTATACGTAGTACAACAAGTTTTAAACTTGAGACCAGCCACCCACCCTCACAAAGAACACTTTTTAACCTAGCAGAGACTCCAGAAAATTTAGCCATAGTGTGAGGTGGCCCATATGTTAATGTGTTCGCTGTACATAACCAACACCTCGAATCCTCGATATATAGTACTACTTGGGTGGCATGGGCCAGAACAAGCATTCACGTCCAGGAGTACGGCACACGCCACCAGCACGACCTCCATCTGACACCATATTTCTTGGAGTCCATGCTACAACTATCTCTTCAACCTCGTCGTTTCTCTAACTCGGCCATCGCGCGGCGGGTGAGGTGGGGGTTTGCCGATAGTCGGTTTCCTCAACTGCGGTCCCACTTGTAAGGCCAAGTCCAACTCACGACCCCGAACGGACCTCTGTGGCTTTGCTCGTGTGGGGGACAGAAGCCATCCCACACGGGCGCTAGGTCTGACAGGACGGCCTTGTCGTCAGTGTGTGACCTCTGTGGCAACCGCCTGCTCCCCACTAGCCTCTTTGTTGACATGTGGTCCCGTTCCAACATGTCAGTGAGACGATGGCGAGTCCTTTTGTACAATTTCCGAACATACGTCTATGTAGGCCGGGGCGCCTCTTCATGTATCGTGGCAACCGTCCACCGACTCTTCGCCTTTCCCTCTCGATTTGGAACTGTTGTCGCACCCTCTTCCTCCCTCCTCCATTTGACTTCACCCTTCCTTCTGCCATTGTTCGATCGTATTCTCCATGGAGAGAACAGACCGGAAGCGACCCCGTTATTCTTGCCCCGATCTGAATGATGACGTGGTGGAGGAAGTCATTGATCGGTGCGATGTCATCACCTCGGCTAGCATGGCAGGTTCGTTCAAGACCATTCTCGACTCAACTAATAACATCATTACAAGGAACCCAAGGGTCCAGGAGCGGTTTGATCTCCCCTATCTTCTTCACCATGACCCTACTCACTAGTGCACGGACGATGGAGGCCTCGCCTTGTGCAAGTTGGTGCCGCTTGATAATAATACGTGTGATGTTAAGATGTCGTCGCTTGAGGGTCAGGCTTGGGCAGGCGCAACTGAAGATTGGGTTATTTATATTGGTTACAACTACAAGTGGGAACTTGTGAACATGTACACTAGTCATCGGCTTCCACTTCCAAAAATCTCAGACTGTCCAGAGGTTGAGCACACCGGTATTCTACGTACATTCAGCTACGATCATGGTGAATGTCGTCTACAGAAGATAGCAATTTTTCGAGTTCCCAACCGCTCTTGGGGTTATAGGAATGCTTGTGTTGTCGTGATCTTCGACAAGCTTGTTGCCGTCCTTCAAGGTTCGACTCGATGGATATTGCTCAAAAATCAGTTTCTATACATGGATGAGTACTGTGATGCAATTCAATACGAGGGTCTTCTGTTTGCTGCCACCACTCGTGGCACTATTTTTGCATGGAATCCTTATGCTTTTGGTATGTTTGTCTTCCACCGTAATTATAATTGCTTCATCCACATGCATGCAGGTTAGTTAGTTTCCCTTTACTAATTAACCTTCTTGTGTTTCCAAGGTCCTGTGAACATTCCACCACCTATACTTGAAAAAATTTATAACCAAGGGGGGATGATGATGCTGATGATCACGAGCATGAGGACCCATATAGGAGTACTCAGTGGCGCCTGGCAACTTATTCTGATGGATCACCTCTTCTTATCTGTATACAAGGCACCGCTGATGTGACTAAGGAAGCAGATGTTGTCTCCCATGGTCACACTCTCCGGACCTATTCCAACATCTGGTGCAGGGTATTCTTGATGGATACTACTGTGCTAGCGCCAACACCTTCTCCCTGGTTTAGTATTGATACTCTTGGAGGAAACACGCTCTTCCTTGGACAAAACTATCCAATCATGGTGAAAGGCGATCCAGCTGCTGTTGACACAATGTTAATACCATTGATGAGAAGCAATTGTATCTATACCTCGGGCATCGCTATGCTTCCCTACCGTGGCTATCACAATATGGGTCATGAAATAGGCCGCTTCAGCGTGCAAGATCAGTCATGCGTTGGTCTCAAGATTGACAGTAGCTTGCCCTTCCTAGAGAAACTCTTCTGGTTCAAAGCAAGCCTTTCTAACACCGAGGAGTGGTTGAGCTGAAGTTCATTTCATTGCTTGTTATTTGTTGTGTGATGAGAACTTTAGTATTTACTAGAATGATTTGTTGGAACTAATCAATAATCCAACATGTATCCTTGTTGTCGTTGTGTGTTGATGACTTGTTGTATGTAATGAATGGTACATTTGCATATGCATGTCATAAACTCAATTTATAAATAGTTTTAGACTCACTTCTTCGAGTATTAGTGCCGTAGTAGTATAGCCAGCATCCATAGTAGTATGAAGTTCCCACATCACATAGAGCCAACCAATAGTTAGTTCTAGTTAGATCAACTAGATCTAGGTGTCGCACGGAGGCCGAGAAATATGGTGATAGCGTGACTACATTAGGTGGGCTTGTACGTAGTAGTATGATGTAGACACGGGGCTTGCCATGTTTCCTACTCCTCCGGTCTAAATGTGGAAAAGATTTGGTCAAGTTCTTCCTCCTTTTGCCGACACGTGGGACATCCAGCATCCATGTCATGTCATGCAAGAAAATGGAGTGGTAGTTGAAGCCACGTGGTCGGGGATATACCCCGCGGTATGATCCGCCCGGATATATGACCCGGCCGGACTTGACGTTTCATTGGTAACTCGTCAAAGGATTGGCGACTCACGTGTCTGGCGGCTCACTGGTGTGACGACTCACGAGTCTGAAGATTCATTGGTGACCCGACGGGTGTTTCAGATGGATGATAAGGCCCAAGGCCCAGAAGGCCGGCTCATGTTATGATGGACCAGATTAAGAGGAAAGACATAAGGAATATTCTCCTACAAAGGAAGCAAGACTAGGACTCCACTTGTAATAGAGTAATCCTAATCCTAATGGGACTAGTCATGTAACCCGCACCTTCAACATATATAAGGAGGGGCAGGACACCCCAAAAGGGACAAAAATATAATCGCTAAGGCTAGACACAACTAAAGGGGAGCCAGCTTATGCAGCGACTCCCTCATGAGCATAATGAGACCTAGCCACAAACAGCATGTAGGGCTATTACCGGATGATGTTTCCCGGGGCCCAAAGCTGTCTAAATCCCTGTCTTGTGTGTTGATCCGTGTTGCGTCTCTCGATTCCGCTCAACCCCTCTCAAGCTACCACATAGATGTGCTGGCCTCACGACTAAGTCCTCACATTAGGACATCTGTCGTGACAATTCCACGACAGTTGACGCCCACCGTGGGGCTCGCGCACGGTGGTGTTGAGTTCTTGAAGGGATCTACTTAAGGGATCAAGAAGCTGGCGATTTCATCGGTTAAAAAAGATCCGATCAATTACAACGATGCAGCATAACCCGCCATGAGACAACCATGGGCAGAGCCGGTGAATTTGTTGTTTTGTGATCAAAGTCATGATTGATTTTAGGAGCCGGCATATACAAGATTTGTTCAACACGAGAGATTAGGATTAGGTGCACTGACGCATGCGCCTGGGCGTTCCGTCGAATCATATCAGAATTTGCATTTCGGCGGCTGCACTGCCTACAAAGTCGAGTCTTACAGATGTTCTATCTCCAGCGTTCATGTCCAAGATCAAGTTCCGGAGGCAGCAACTAGTACAACTCGTGTTAAACCTCCAATCGGAGTTCAAGTATACTACCTTTCTCTATCATGTCAGGCGTCGAGTTTACCAAAAAAACGGGGGAGGCCATGACCAGAAAAATACGAAGATGGATAGCCAAACTGACAGCGAACGAGCCAAGGACCTGGAAGTGGATTGGATTCGGATTCCTCCACGGCCACGCCTGCGAGTTACTCCACCACTCCGGGCAGCTGCCGTCCCGCGCTGAGTCGCCAGACCGGGTGCCCCGGGTCTCCGCTCCTCCGGTGCCGTCCCGCGCAGAGTCGCCGGACCAACCCTCTGTTCCCCTACTGGCCACGGGTTACGCGCCCGCCTGCCCAAGCCGCCTTCACCTCGCCTCGATGCGCCATGCTGCTCGCTTCGGACCAAGCCTGCCTCTGCTACTATCGCCTCCGCGGTTCGCGGTGAGCCGCCGCGCCAGGCTCCCGCGCGCCGTCGCGTCTTGCCTCCGCCGAACCGCCATGGTCGATCTCGAACCGCCGTCTTCACCAACGCGGCTGCCGCTTCTTCATCGTGCCGTGCTGAGTCGCCGGTCACCCCTGCGCCATTCCGCAGTTGCGGCCTCTACCAACGCATCAAACTGCCACGGCAGTGTCGCATGGAGACGTCTCCGTCTCGTGTTATCTCCAGGCAGCCTAACATCAACCTGCCGATGCAGCATGTCCCCATGCGATTCCAGGGGCGAGTTGAATGATCTCCATCGGGCTGGCCCCGAGCCGCCGTTGTTCTTGGCTTCCGCCCCTGCAGCAAGCCGGGTCGCCATCGGCTGACCACTTCCGCCCTGAGCTTCCCGGATTAGGCCCTGCTGTGACCCGCCTGCACCGAGCCGCTGTCGTGGCCTCGCGATAGCCATCGAGCCGCCCACGACCATGCCACACGTCGAGCCACCCCATCGTCGTGGTTCTACTCGCTTTCGCCTTCAAGTCTCCTGTGACGTGCCTCTGCCTTGTGCAGTTCAAACCGTCGTCTTTGTATGTTGGTATCACATGAAGGTCAATCGGCATAGCCGCCGCAGGCGTACGAAACATCTTCACAATTTTGTGCTAATTTTCCTCATAAAAGAAGGGGGCCAGTGCAGCCAGTACTACTGGTTGATCAAACAGTATAACCAGTTGTATCAGTCAAGGAGCAAGCACGTGATCATCAATTTTTGCTATTTAGTACTAATTGCCGCATGCATGTCAGACGAGTTGTGGTGGCCGTTTTACCCGCCAAAGAACAATCTGTTAAGTCAGATTCCCACGCAGTATCAATTTCATTGTTATACGCTCACAAACATTTTGATGGGCAATGCATCACATGGAAATCATCTATCGTCCAAATATATTACGTGATATATGTCTAAATTATTTTTATTGTGCTTATTAATTCTTGTGAGAACAATTACCCTGTCCTACAATGTTATTATACGTAGGACAATTATTTACTATAAAAGTGACGCCAAGACCACGAGTACGGAGTACGAGCCGGCGACATCTGCATTGGTGTATGCACGTGTTACGCTGCCCGACAGATACGTGTGCAAGTCACCACCCCCGCCGTTCGGTTTATGTCTACACGAGGTCGACTCATTCGTCTGTGCCTACGACCGACTCGTGTGTCCGTGCTGGTTCACAAATGCTGCGGCCACACCCAACTCTTTTCCACGCTGGCTTACAATACCATGGCCGACTTTCTCATCCGCACTGGCTTACAAACACCGCGGCCGACTCATCTGCCTGCTCCCGTGGCCGACTCGCCCGGGATTGATTTCAGCTTCACCATAGTGATTATCAATTCCGAGGCAAATAATTTTCGGCCTTACATATCAGATGAAATCCATCTAGCATATTTTTATATTACATATGAGTTTCTTTAAAAGAGCAAGTACTCTTTCTTGCAAAATCCTTAAATGCAGGGCGCTTGCCTACTGCAAAGATGACCGTCTTGTCACCGAATTTGTTGCATGACGTATACCGAAGATATACAAGTATCAAGAGGATCATCAACTCAGCTCAAACCTCTAGTTTTCATGAATTCTGGCATTCAGCTATTTAACTTTACGGCGGTTTATATCACAGCTGAGTATGAAGAATCTCAAGACAACTCCTCGAGTCATCTTAAGACTCGGGGGCTACAATGATATGACTCGGCAAAATTGGCCAGTATCAGTGAATCAAGAACTCCGGGTCATTGGAGGGAAAAATAACCCGGCCCCCGGAGGCTATTGCCCTATTGGTGAAAATTTAAAAGGCCGTCAAAAAATTTCCGGCTTAAAAAGAAGGATTCCGGTTCAAATCCGACTCAAGGAAAATATGTCTCCCACAAAGCACTGAAGCTCTCAATATCCAGTTAAAAATTCTGGCTTAAGAAGAATTTGTCTCTCGCGAAGTTCGAGTTCTCAGAAAAATTAAAGGTTGCCAAAGAGAACTTGCTGCTATGATGCACTGTTCAAACATGGGTATCCTATCTTATGGGCTTATCTTGGTCACTTGGGGGCTTCCTGCTCATATTTGAAGCATAGCTGTGAATATCCCTCTTGATCGGCTCAACGCAACACTTCCAATGGTCACTTGGGGGCTTCCTGCTCATATTTGAAGCATAGCTGTGAATATCCCTCTTGATCGGCTCAACGCCACACTTCCAATGGTCACTTGGGGGCTTCCTACTCATCGAGCATAGGTGTGAATATCCCTCTTGATCGGCTCAACGCCACACTCATAAGTATGTCACTTGGGGGCTTCCTGTTCAAACATAGGTTTATTCACCAAAGACAACATAGCGTTACTACCCTCTTGACAAGGTTATCTTGTTCAAACATAGGTGTATTCACCAAAGAGGACATAACATTTTCGGGTTATCCTGCCTATATGCCAGATGCTTATCCATCAGGTAATCCTGATTGACCCGCCGAACTCTTAACAGTCAATCTTTTAAACAAGACCATGAACTCGTTAAGGTTAAAACGCCGGTTTGTCATGTGAGGGCACGGTTTACGGAAAGCAAGGAGATGCTCAGGCTGATAAAGCCACGTTCCTTGAAACTTGGATAAATCGACCTGTGATGCACGATGCTACTCTGACCCCGCGTACTCCTGATAAGTCTATCTTTAAGTAAGAATTGAACTTATTTGGGTTAAAATGTCGATTGGGTAATGTGAGTGCCGGTTCACGGAATGCACGTACCTTCCAGTGGCTAATGCTAGTTTCATTGAAGAAGATATTTTGGCTTGGCGACCTATGAAAGCCTTGGATTTTCTGTTGTTTGATTTGAACGTCTTTTTGAGATTTTTTCTCTTGTGACATAGTAATACATGGTTCAAAACCAATAAGGCTTATAATGCCTTCTGAGTCATATATGACATTAACCGGTGTTCATTAACCCGGCCTGGCTTTGGACATTAAGTCTCCAGTATATTTTGGATTGTGCCATTGGAATCATGCACTTATAAATCATTGGATTATTACCTTCACTGGGATGGCAATGTAAGCCAGCAGTATAAATTAATCCTATAAGTATGTTTTCCTGGTTATATGAATATGCGAAGTTGGATAACCCGCCCTGGTTTTAAACTTCAAAGTTGCCAGTATGTTTAGGCTTGAATGGCCTTAATGCTAGTATTTTCCATAATTGCATAAGACTATATTACACTTGGATTCTTACCCGCCATGGCTTTTGACGTTAAGTCGCCAGGGCATATGTTGTTTAAACTCTGTGCAGGATTTACAGAGCTATGACTTACATAAATGATTAAGTTCAAGCCCATCATCAAAAATTGAAATTGGTGTTTCAAAAGGGTTATCAATTATTGATTGTCACAAAGGCTATAAGCCGCCGGGTTGCAAAAATCCTGGATTACAATGGATGCCCATTAAGTCGCCATTGGCCAAGAGCCAATGAGTATTTAAACTCCGGATTTACTTGTCAACCGATAAGGTTATATTATTCAAGTCTTTAAATAGCAAATATGGCTAGATTTTTATTATGGTTATCAATAACCAATATTATGATTGAGGTTTTCAAGGTCACTTCAGCGCAATGGTTATTATTTTATCAATGTATATAATTTATTCTATAATGGAAGGAATAGTCCTGAGTTGCTGCAGGCTTACAACCCGACACTTGGGGGCTACGGTATTCAAGTTGAGATTACATCAAATATGCAAGTCCCATGTCACTGCCAGCATGCACCATGGCACTTGGGGGCTAATGCAAAGTCATTTTTTGCTCACCTTATTGAAGACCCGACTCATCACATTGTAATGAGATGGCCCTTGGGGGCTACCAATTGCTCCTGTCAAAAATTCAAGGTACACAAGCCTTAATCCATTATATTGAAAGGTCCACTACTCAGTTGGTAGAGTACAAAGCTCTTAACCTTTTGGACGTGGGTTCAAGCCCCATGGTGAGGGTTACATCCTATGATATTATTCTCAATGAAGTATATATAAAGTCCCAACTTAGTATTATCTTACTAAGCCGGCCCTTGGGGGCTACACATTGCTGCTTGAATCTACATGATCATACATACAAAGTCCATGTTCATTATTTCATAATGACCCGACCCTTGGGGGCTACACTGGTTAAAGTTTTTATGAGCATAAGGCAATTTCAAGTCCTAGGTTGCTGCAAGCATGACAACCCGGCACTTGGGGGCTACATATGTGGAATACTCAATTCTGACTAGTGATTGAGATGAACAACATGGATTTCTTCACAGTGGTAATATTTATATTGAAGCAAGTCTTAAGTCATCACTTTGCTCTACTCAAGACTTGGGGGCTACAGGTAATATGGATATGAGGGAGAGAAGTCTTTAAAATTCTCAATGTTGACCCGGCGTTGGCAACAATTATGACTCGGCATCATCTGTTTATAACCCGGCAATTTTGGCAATGATAAACCGGCAAGTTTTACATCTTCAAGCCGGCTGAAGAATCAGATGAGTATTTCATGGACCAATATTATTTAAGCATTGGAAGCTGAGTCAAATGAATTATTATTCACAAACTTTCTCTATGAGAAACCAACGTCGGAAAATTGATTATGAAGCTAGCCTGTTAACCTGGATTTTCTAGGAAAAGGAAATGATAAGGAATTAAGGATGATCAGGTGTCGGCTTACAAGAATATTTAACCCAGAGCACAACCTGTAAAATTTGTTCTTGAGTTATTTTGCAGCATCATTTTAACATGGATAAATCCAAAGTAAACTAGGGGCTAATGTCGGGGATATACCCTGCGGTATGACCCGGCCGGACTTGACGTTTCATTGGTAACTCGCCAGAGGATTGGCGACTCACGTGTCTGGCGGCTCACTGGTGTAACGACTCACGAGTCTGAAGATTCATTGGTGACCCGGCGGGTGTTTCAGATGGATGACAAGGCCCAAGGCCCAGAAGGCCGGCTCATGTTATGATGGGCTGGATTAAGAGGAAAGACATAAGGAATATTCTCCTGCAAAGGAGGCAAGACTAGGACTCCACTTGGAATAGGGTAATCCTAATCCTAATAGGACTAGTCATGTAACCCTCCCCTTCAACATATATAAGGAGGGGCAGGGCACCCCAAGATGGACAAGAATATAATCGCTAAGGCTAGACACAACTAAAGGGACGCCGGCTTATGCGGCGACTCCCTCATCAGCATAATGAGACCTAGCCACAAACAACATGTAGGGCTATTACCGGATGATGTTTCCTGGGGCCCGAAGCTGTCTAAATCCTTGTCTTGTGTGTTGATCCGTGTCGCATCTCTCGATTCCGCTCAACCCCTCTCAAGCTACCACATAGATGCGCTGGCCTCACGACTAAGTCCTCACACTAGGACATCTGCCGGGACAATTCCATGACACACGTGATGTGTATCTTGGGTTAAACTGTAAATAGAATCTTACTACTCTTGAGTAACACCAAAAGCGGCCACCGAAGATCTTTATTGGATTTGTTTTTCATCACCAGCACGTTGAGGTGAAAGATGTGCAGGTTCACTGGGTCCTCTTGCGTTTTCACTCACATGTGGGACCGCATGTGAGCAAACAGACGATGGGATCCACATGTCTGCTGGCTGGCTGAGAAGAGAGATAGAGGAGGGCTGAGCACGGACTCTAGAAAATTTATTCTACGTAACCAGCACCTCAATATAGGCTCGATATAGTGGGGTGGCATGGGCCATAACTAGCATTCACGTCTAGTAATACGGCACACGCCACCCACACGAGTCCCATCTGACACCAATTTTCTTGGAGTCTGTGCTACAACCATCTCTTCTCCCTCCCGTTTTCTCAGCCATCACGCGGTGCGAGGGGTGGGGGTTTGCCGATAGTCGGTTGCTCAGCTACGGTCCCACTTGTAAGAGGAAATGAAACACAACACGCATTCCCCCTTGAGTGGCATGCCGGACCAACCGTGTGGGGGTGCAACGTACGCGAACACGGTAGGCTTTTCCTTTTGAACTTGTAACTTGTAAAATTTGGTTATGCTCCATGGCGCGGCCGATAGATAGAAATAACCATTTTCCCTAGATTAATGAGAAATTTGGTTCTGGCGCGGTTCATGCATGGAGTACGTACGAAAATTATGAAGTTGATGTGAAAGGTAAGATAATTACTAGTGGTACCATATACTACTACATGGATTTGATGGAAAGATAATAATACATATGGATCCATCAACGACATCTCACGCCCTAGTGCGCCAGGTCACCAACCGACGTGTGAGGAGCAGCGGCGTTGGCGGCGAGCTGAACGTGCTTCTGAATAATGTCGTCCAAGGTTGCCCTGCGAGTCAAGAAGACCAGCGACCTATTGTCCTCCTCTGGCACATAGTAGTACTTGTGGACAATTTGCGTGTAGATGTGGGTGATTATGTCGATGGTGTCTTGCTGCACTAGGCGCTGCGCGAAGAGCGCAACCTCGAGGTGGACATTCTCCGGCGCGACGGCGGGTAGTCGTAGGGCCACCAGTGCATCGAAGAGGTTGTCACCATAGAGGAAGTTTAGGGTGGCGGGCATCGCAGAGCCTGGGCACGTGGGCTGGAGGTGTACGTCAAGGTCGTCCGCGAGCTCCTTGACGATGGTGAACTTGTTGAGGAAGCCGACAAGGACCTTGCCGAACAAGGAGATGAAGCTGTCGTCCAAGCGGCCTCTCGCCCTGGCGGCCTCAAGCACGACCTGGAGACGTTCCTCGGTGCCGGGCCGCAGACCGGCGTAATGGACCATCTGGCACAGCCGGTTTATGCTCGCTCTCATCGCCTCCATGGGTCTAGCTTCTAGTCAACTGATCTTGCGATTGGAGTGATCACTCTTGCCCTTGGTTAGGGTGCGTAGGTGCGTAGGATTTCGTAGATTGGACTAGTGGGGAGCCTTTAGATGAGAAGTTCACAGTGTGTTGCATTCACGTGTGTGTTGGCCATCTATTCCTTGGCCCTCTACTGCACCTGCCTTTGGCTGTATGACAGGTGGGCAAGCCACCTGTTGGGCCCATGAGTCATTCACCCAAACACAGGTGCAGTAAGTTAATGAAGCCGCGTCCCCCTCTGTCCCAAAACACTTAGGCACGGTACATTAACTCCCTCCTCGTTTCTTATTTCGTGACATATCAACCAATGAGAGATGTGGGCCGTGCATGCTTTCAATGACTTGAGGCTACCAAACATGACATGCAGTGGTTAGTTCATTTCATGTAATCCTATTAATTAGCAAAAAGACATTAAGTTCTCTTGCTTTCCCCTTCGTCTTGGTCACGGTGCACAACCTAAGAGCATGGTTAATACTTAATAGTATAGCCAGCTGCTGGCTATATAATGTTGCCATGTCATAGTAGAGCCATCACTTGTAGCCACTCATACAATAAGGTTAACTATAAGGCTGGCTATAAGAGTATTACTTTTTCTCATCTTCTCTCTCTCTTTCCCAATATTTATTGTATATCGAACTAGGAATCCGCATATAGCTAGGCTCTTGCATGAGAGCCCACTCCTCTTTTTCACTTGCTCTAAGATGACTTAGACTAGCCACAGTGGGAGTAACTTCAGCAGTAACATCAAGTCCAACTCAACAAATTTGCTTACGTCGCAATGAGTTAATGAGGAGAGAGCTAGTTTGACTAACTTAGCTAGTTATTACTGTAACATCACATGTCCCAATGCAATATGAGTCTATAACCTAATAAATGAGGCTTTGCATGTTACCATACTTATGTTACTACCCACTATGAAAGGTAGTACTAGTGTATGTTACTCTTTATTGTGGCTAGTCAAACACCTAGATGGAGGGAGTAGTCTCAAGTCATTGGTGCATACACACCCCACGTCTCATATTTATATTGGGTGATTTCTTTTTTCGTGGCAAGAAACAGGGAACGAGGTGGGTAGTTAATGCACCGCGCCTAAAAGTTTTGGAATTACTATTTGGTTTTCGTAACATGACTAATGCACTAGTACGGAGGGAGTACAATAGTAGTCTTTGATTGTAATTTTTTGGTAGCTTACAAAGTTTCGCGTACAATAGTAGTCTAATTGATGAGACTTCAGATTTGAGCCATCTACTGGAAGGAATAAAACAATGCACCATATATTTATTTACAGAGGGAGTGGTACATTTTTTGTGACATGCATTACTAGATATTGCTAGTCAAATACTAAATCCAGACAGTGGTGCTAGTACTAGTAGTAGTACTACCAAAGTAGTAGCATTGTACTACCCATTTGTCAAATTATTACGTGCTGCTCGTCGCAGTGAAGTGACAAGACCCTGTGCCGGAGATGACACCTGAGTATAGGCGCCGTGTTCGGCATAACACATAAGTGAGCCCCACTGTCTGCAGTCACTACCATCATGGCTATAGAGCTAGCCTTCTTACAACTAGCCGCGTTCGACTTAATTTCCCGTGCATAGATGCCCGTGTATTGCAAGGAACACCAATATTGGGGGTGGACGGCACCAGCAGCGGCCATCGCGCCACATTTTTGCATGGCCTTCTAGATGTGCTGGGAGGAGATAAGGCTGATTGCGAGACACAAGGAGTTGTTTGTAAATAGGGAACAAGTGCGGACATCTTTTTGCAAGACTGGAGAAGTTTGGTTTGTATGCGTCAGATCTAGATCCGACGACTATTGGTGAAAGATGGCAAGCACAACATCACCACCAACTCAGGACCTCTTTGATTCGCAGGATTTTGAAAACGCAGGAATAGGGCACAGCAATATTACAAGTTTCAAACTGATATTTCAAATGTTAGGAGTAATGCTGCACCTATGAAGAGGGAATCTAGGAAGCTTACATAAGAACTTCCGTTACTTTAGATGGTTGCAGCATTATCGTACAAACTAAAATCCACCGCCCTGACAAGTCACTAATGGGCAAATAAATTTTTGAGTCTCTGGCCACTTGATGTTTCAAAAACAAATTTAGCTTCTGTGGATACTTTGTCATTTAGGCTTAGACACTTGCGGTGATTAGCACGCCATTCATTGTTGCGCCAGAGAACGCCAAACCTCATTACCTTGAGCACACTTGCCTCCAGAACAAAGAACCTGGCCAATTTAATCTCAGATGTGCTACCTCGTTAGTCGATCAAATCAATTTCTGTAAGATGGAGATCAAGGCATTCGATGAGATTGCTATAGTGCAGCACATATTTCACTTTCGGGTCTTTTTTATCTGCAAAAGAAGAGAACATATTAGAGCAGCTGGCTGTATAAGATTTCTATGTCATCAAGAGGTACCAATATCATTCGCTCATACGATAGGGTTGGCTGGCTAGTGATATTTTTTCACTCTCTCTCTCTCCCTTTCTCTTTCCTCTCATTTACCTAGGAGCACGTGAAGAGCTTGGGCATTTGTTGCCTTCCACTATGTGGCCGATGCCATATTTCTCAAAAGTATGCCACATAATACGCATTGATGTCAAATCAAAAGATTTTGGCACCGCTCTCGTGATGTGAGAGAGTTGGCACCGCTATGCACACAGACCCACATGTATAAACAAATCAATCAAACCAACTACACCAGCCTCTCACTCTCCCAAACATGTGTTTTTTATTGCCTCAGTCCTCTCTCTCTCCCACGCAAGTGTTTTTTCATTGCGTGAGTTAATTTGGCATCGGAGCAAAGTAGGTGATCTAGATTGGGGCACCAGGTGAGCAATGGAGGGGGATCGATGCCAAATGCATCACAAATGAATTTGGCACGTGTTTTGGCCTACATAGTAGAGGGCCGTTATAGCCCACTTTTGTACTATGTCGTATTTAGTGTAAAATTTTGACCATAGATTTACCTAAGATTCCAAGATGGCGGATTTAGGCATATTGTTGTTCTACTTTGTAAGGTCCTCGAGAATAATCAATAAAATGGCCGCATGCATCTCCTAGATGCAGATGCTGGGGGTCATCCTCCTTTTCTAAAAAAAAGATTTACCTAAGAAATGCCAATGCATGTCACCAAAAATTATACCATTTGAAATTATGTTCAAATACGAATCCAACGATATAATTTTTAGTGACATGCATTACTTCCTCCATTCCCTTATACAAGGCCACTATGAAAAATACATTTTGCATCTATACAAGACCACTAACAGTAACTGAGGCAAAATAATGATGTTTTCTCATACTAGCAACTTATTTAATACATGCATGCATGTAGTCATAATGACACTGTGCTACTTCCTTCTCATTCCTTCCTTGCATGCATGCAGACGTATTAATGATCCCAGTTAACAAGAAGAAAAGTTGGCTTGCAAAGTAGTCATTAAATTTTTACCTAGGTACCTGTAATTTGAGTTTGTGGCCTTGTATAAGGGAATGGAGGGAGTAACATTTTGTCAGTTAAATCTATGGTCAAATTTTGATACTACAAAATAGGAAGAGTAAACCAGGATGGAGGTAGTACTTGCTCTTCGGGTAACCATAGAGTTACTAGTCTAAGTTACTTTCCACTATGACTAGCATAGGCTACTATAGTAGTACAACAACAAAAATGATGCAGGTGATTACTTGAGAAAAAAAATACTAAAAACATTTCTTTCGGTGCAGTGCGTAGATGCAGTTTTGAACACTACACTTGTTATCCTAATTTGGGAAAATTACGAAAAAAATTGAGCTACGTTGTGATTACCGTTTACTAATAGGAAAGAAGTTTCACCTCGATGAGTAGCTTCTCCGTGCACAGAAAGCATGTAAGGAAGCCAACAACTTGATCCGGATTGGGGCCAAAAGATTTTATTACCAAGATCTTCACTGTGCGCATAGACTGGGTCAAGCTTGTGGGAATCATTTTCTAGAAGACGATTGTAAATACATCAAGAAGAAATTTTAAAATGTGAATTTCAAGAAGACGGAGAAGAAGATGAGTGTTGTACCTGAACGGTTACTGATCCAATAAAGAGTTCAGAGAATTTGGCAGACGAGCACACCAATGCTGTCAATTTTGGCGCGTCAATGACCCTGATTTTTGTTAGACCTTCTAGATCAGATACAAGCAATCTCTCAAGGAAAGGCGCATTCTCAATGACAATAACATGGAACAGCTGGAGTGATCTCTTCCCAATTGATGTCTTGTTGCGGGGCCAGCAAGACACATAAATCCATCAGAGATTCGTCGAGGCGATGTGTAGGCTAATGAACCTGTGGATCTGCTCAAGACGAAGGTACCCGGGTGCATTACAGCTGCAGAGCAGGTGCTCCATAGCCTGCTTTGAGATGCCAACGCCGAAGTGGTCGAGCTGCTTGAGTTGAGGGAGAAGAAGGGTGGGCGCAGCATTAATCTGGGGAAGATAGCAGGAGCTGAAGCTGGCGCGGCGCAGCATTGGCATGAGGCAGAGTGCGGACGGCGGCAGAGAGCGACATCGTCCAGCTTCAAAGCTGAGCTCCTCGAGCTCATCTAGGGCAGGGCATAAGAACCACTCATCGAACTTGGCTTGGACCTTGCACTTGGTACTGAACATGCGGATGTCAAGGCGTCTGGCTAGCCCAGAGTGCGATGAAAGGATCTTGGAGACTACGGCCATGCGTTTGCAATCCCCGTCGCAGAGGCAGCTATCGATGGTGAGGTTGAGGGGGACACGGCGCCAGAGGGGGTGCCACCACCGGGAGAGCAGGGTGGTCCGCACGACAGATTTGGTGGGGAGGAGGCCGATGATGACGAGCATCATGTCGTCGGGGAGGCTGCTGATGAAGTCTAGGTTCGCCGGATGCGGTTTTGGCTCGAGCCGCCTCCGCTTGTTGGCTGCGCCGCCGTCCATCTCAACCGGCGTCGACGCCGGTGTACATGTGTGCTGGTGTGTGTTGTGTGCTGGCCTGCTAGGTGTGCGCGAGTCTGTCCTTCTATGCATGCCGCCGCGCAGTGGTGAATTGTGTGCGAGTGCGTCCTTCACGCGGAAGAAGTGTGTCCTCGGTGCGCCCTCAATTTACTAGCGTGTGGGGTGCTACCCCGAGTGGTTTCAACTTTGTTTCCTTCACCACATGTCAGATGGGCCTCTAGTTTACTTATTTTCACCCACTGCCACATGGGCCGACACACGAAGATAGAGAACACGAGCTGACAAGGCAGCATGTGGACTGGTTGACCGGTCATCTAAATAATATACGGAGCTATACGCTGACACAATGAGCATATAATCCATCGGTATAGAGAGTTCAAGTGAGAGGGGAGGCCCATGAGAGATAGCAGAGAGAGAGAAAGAGCTACTCCCTCCGTTCGATAATGTAGTGCCAACATTTTTTTAAGTCAAACTTTTGAAACTTTGACCAAGTTTATCAAGAAATTAGTTATATCTACAATACCAAAGATAAATGATAGTATGAAGTAAGTACATGTTGTGATGAATCTAATGATCGTTCCAGATGTAAATGTTTTTCTCCACATATACCTGGTCAAACTTTTATGAGGTTTGACTTTTCAAAACAACCATATGCTTATGGACGTGAGAGAGTCCCTCACTACACACACAGAGAGAGAGAGAGAAACAGAAAGGGTGAGTGAAAAAATTGTGTGTGCGTATAGTACTACCACTCGTTTCTTCAACGAAGATGGACACACCCACCCACCCACCCCCCGGCGATCGCCACCACCTCCGGTGATCTCCTCCCCTAGCCAACAAAATTCCACTTCTCTCCACTAGATCTCTCCGGTGCACCGAGATCTGTCTTCTAGTACCCATCTCCATGGGTTCCGATGTTGGATCCACTCTTGGCTTGGATTTCTCCAAGGGCTTGGTTTTTGCGGAGAAGGTTTTTCAATCTACTGGTTTTACGGTACATCCCATGGATGACACGGGCTTCTTCACCATGGTAATCTCTTTTGGGCGGCATGTTTTTCGTTTGCATGAAGATTCAGTGGCAGCAGCAATTGAGGTGGCCATTGGGGGTTCTGCAATTGAGTTTATGGTTTTTCCGCTCAAGGATAAGGTTTTTGGCTTTCAAGTTTCATGTAAGGCTGTGGCTATGATCATTCTTCAGCTCCGTTCTTATTCTTGTGACCATTTCAAATGCTACTTTCATCTTTGGGGTCATGGGGGCCCAAATTGGAGCCGTGAGTTCAAGCTTTGGAAGTTGGAATGTGATGCAGAATGGATACTTGTTAGTCCCTCCAAACGTCGAGCTGCCCTTGGCATGCTAGCCATGCATTCCAAGCCCCAAAAGTCCTCGGTAAGATCTACTCATGCCCAAGCCAAGAAGCTGTCTTTTTCAACGTTCCAGAGTTATCCTGCTTGCCATGGTTATCGTTATCCAGCCACACAGGACTGTATCCAAACTATTGAAGATGCGGGGTATACTCTCCCGGACCATGAAAGGGTGGTCATCCATCCCCCGCCGCCGGCTGAACTCCGGTGGACGTCAACCTCTCCATCCATATCTTTTGGCACGGTTGGGAACCTCCCTCCTATTGCGACTCGGCTGCCGTCTATCTCGGGCGGGAATCATGGTTCTTCGAATGTGGACGTGTCCTCTCATGTTGGGCCGTCATCTACACATGCCACGGATCAAGTTGGGCTGTTGTTACCTTCTGGACCCTCCACTATTCCTTCCTCTCAACAAGCTGCAATGGAGTTTGATAATTTGGTCTCAGATATGGTGGATGAAATCTTAACATGCCAAAAATGTTTGCGCAAGGGCCATTTTGCCATGGCGTGCACGTCTGGGTTGCACTGTAACTCGTGTCTGCAGGTGGGGCATGTTGCAAAAGATTGCAACCGGTTTGCACAGATCTTGGGCTTGGTTTGGAAACCGAAACCCGGTAACGTTGCAACTTCCGAGGATCCCCCAGCTCCCACCGAGAATATCTCTCTGACACAACTTTTACCAAACTTGGACTCCTCTTGCGCTTCTGCATTAACTCTTTCGTCCCGTTCCATCAGCCCTGGTCCCAAAACACCTTCAACTGCACCGCCGGAAACCCCACCTCCGCCGGAGTTCTCGCCGTCTGCTGCAAGCCCGGGACGTGCCTCTCAGATGGCAAACTTTCACCTTGACCCTCTGCTCTATGTGCCGGCAGGGCACCACATTGTGGATGGCGGTGAGGCTCGGGTGCCGCGAACCTTCGTGACGCCACATACCCCAATTGTGCGTCACCATGAGGAGTACATGTTGGCCGAGGTAACGCCCATCCCCCCTCCTGATCAGATTGGGGTTGCTAGGGAGGAAGTTGTCCAATGGCTACAAGCCCATGGGATTTTGGTGAGGTCTGCTCAACCTTGGATTAGATCGGTGGGTCTTTTTGAGCTACGGGATGCTACTGTCAGATTTTCACTTCTCCAGATGCCGCCTCAGCCCCTGGGTAATGGTCGTTTTGTTCGGTTTATGAAGCATGATGAGGGGGAATCTTTTAGAGGTGTTCAAGGTTTCAGACAGGGTTTGCTTATGTTTTTGGGGATTCCGCTTGATCTTCGCAATGAGAATGGTCTTCGGGCAGCAGTTAACCCCTTTGGGAAGTTTCATCATTGGATTAGTCAGGACCCATATCTCGTGCGCTCCTTGGTCTTTGCATCTTTCCCCGAGGATATTCTTGTGCCCCGGGACGTGGTGTTCATGGAGTATGCAGCCTGGGGTGGTGCCAGAGTGTCTTGGACGGCGCCATTGTATATTCTGGGTGCCAATTTCGCTGAGCAAATGCCCCAAGATGAGGACTGGATGCCCATCAATGGCAACCCTCATCCACTGCCTGGTGTGCCCTTTCCAGAAATGCCGCCTTTTGTCCTGCCTCCATTCCCTGCTTTGGGGTGGAACGATGTGCCACCGCCGCCGCCGGCTCCTGCCCATGATCAAGAGGACAACTGGGGCAACTGGGATGAGCCTGCTATGGAACCAATTGTGGAGGACCAAGAGTCCATGGTTTTCAATGTTTCGGCACAACAAAGCTCTACTCAGCCAAGTTCAGACGTGCAGCTTCAGGAGCCACCTACGATTAATTTAGTTGGTGGAACTGCAACGGAAGCCCGAAGTGACCCGGAGAACATTGCCAAGGACGTGGAAGATGCTAGCAAATGGGCGATCGTGGTTTATCAACCCCCAGTTATTGATGTTGAGGCCCTTGCTCAACCTGTACTTAAGGTCCCTTTTGGACCCCTTCTGCCGCCTGAAATGATATGGAGGCGTTCTTTTGAGAATTTGCTGAATGCACCAGTGGTGTTTGAGGTACCGAAACCTCTAATGCCTAAGCCCTCGTCGCCAGTCAGGAGAAGATGGAGCCTTGCTTTTCAGCCTGATGATCTTCCTCTACTGACATGGAAAGAGTCGGAGCCAACTAGACCTGTGGCAAGAGCTCTTTTTGTAGATGACGCGGATGAGGCTATGCCTGCTCTTGTCCCCCCTCCACCTATGTGTGCAAGACCAAGGAGACCACGTAAAACTTTGGCGCCAACACCTCTGGTTGAAACGTCTATTCGTAGATGTACCAGAAGCTCGGCCCAACGTGATGGGTTTAAGCCCACTTTCCATGAGCTGGTTCTACAGCCCAAGAAGAAGAAGCCCAAGGCTAAGCCCATGACTGCTGAGAGGCCCAGCACCACTGCATACGGAGATGTCCCTCCTCCCACTCCTGTCAGTTATCTGCAAGCTCTTGGCAAGGAATTGGACATTGATGCAGCTCTGCTCACTGAGAATGCACTTATGGTGGACCCTTCTGCCGCTACCAATCAAGCTTCCAATGAATAGTGTGCTATCCAAATGCTGGGTTTTGCAAGCCCCAAAATTTGCTCCCTGCATGTCTTTACTTTCTGAACTTTGGATATGTAATAATGTTGGTTCAGACCTTGATGTGGCTTTTGGGCATATGGCATTGTGTGCTATGTGGTTTGGGGACCTGTTTATGATCTTCATATATGAACTCTCAATGTAAAAGCTGGAATGTCCTGTGCTGGAATGTCAGGGGTTTAAACTCTGAATCTAGGCAAAGAGCTGTCAGGCAAAATATCGATGAAAGTCACTGTACAATTGCATGTTTGCAGGAAACTAAATGTGCTTCTTTCGACTCCAGATCAGTCAAAAGTTTTTTTCCTAAAAGATTTGACAGCTTTGCTTTTGCTCCTTCTTTGGGGGCCTCTGGTGGTATCATAGTTGTTTGGAACTCCTCTGTTTTTGAGGGGACCTTATTGGAAATCCAGCAATTTGCAGTAGTGGTTGAGTTTGTTTCCAGACAAAATAATGTGAGGTGGACTCTTGTTGCTGTTTATGGTCCTTGTCAGGGGGAAGCTAGGGATAATTTTGTTACTTGGTTATACCATCTGAATATTCCAGTGGATGAAAATTGGCTGCTCCTGGGGGATTTCAATTTTATGCGCTCGCTGGATAACAGAAATTTCCCTGGAGGGGACCTGAATGACATGTTTATCTTCAATGAGATTATAGGTCACTTGGGCCTTTTGGAATTGCCCATCAAAGGTAGATCATACACTTGGTCTAATATGTAGGATAATCCCCTCCTTGAGCAGCTAGATTGGTTTTTCACTTCTGTTGATTGGATTTCTGACTATCCCATGACTGAGGTGACGCCCCTCGCAAAAACTACATCTGATCATGTGCCATGTGTGGTTTCCATCAAAACTTCTATCCCCAAGTCTAACATTTTTAGATTTGAAAACTATTGGTTAGAGCTTGAGGGTTTTATGGACTGTGTTGACTTTTCATGGCAAAGAACTTCTAGAAAAGGACATATCACAGCTAGAATAGCTGACAAGTTCAAATCACTGCGGATGTGTCTCAAAAGATGGCAGATGAACATCTCCAAACTAAAAATGCTTGTCGGTAAATGTAATAAGGTTATTTTGTTACTAGATGAACTTGAGGAGCTCAGACCATTATTCAGGCACGAGTCTAATTTCCGAAGAGTGGTTAAGAATCATGTGGAAAAGTTACTTCACCTTCAATGGCTCTATTGGAAAAAGAGATGTACTATCAGATATATTAAAGTGGGTGGAGAAAACACTAAGTTCTTTCATGCTATGGCTACTGAGAGGCATAGAAGGAACTCTATTGCTAGCTTAAAGCTACCTGATGGTACTGTAGTATCTAACCACTCTCAAATGGAGGGTATTATATGGAATTGTTTCAAAAATAGAATGGGCTCCTCAAGGGGCATCAACATGGGTTTTGATCTCTCCTCTTTAATCGTTCCAGTGGAGGGTTTGGATGTTCTCACTAAGCCCTTTGAGAAAGAGGAAATGGATAAGATTGTCAAACATATGCTAGTTGATAAAGCTCCGGGTCCAGATGGCTTTAATGGTCTTTTCTTCAAAAGGTGCTGGCACATTATCTCTCCAGATTTTTATGAACTGGCACAGGCTTTTTATGATGGTACTGCTCATCTAGAGAACATCAATGATTCATATATCACTTTGGTGCCTAAGAAACAGTCACCTGAGGAGGTGGGGGACTTCAGACCTATTTCTTTAATAGGAATGGGTCTTAAGTTCCTTTCCAAAATGGTAGCCAATAGGTTCCAAGAGGTAATAATGTAGTGTATCCACAAAAACTAGTATGGGTTTATAAAAAGCAGAACTATTCAGGATTGTATTGGATGGACTTTTGAGTATTTACATCAGTGTCATCAGTCCAAGAGGCCAATTGTCATACTTAAATTGGATTTTGAGAAGGCATTTGATTCCCTTGAGCATGAGGCAATTGTCCAAATCTTGAGATATAAGGGTTTCAATGAAAAGTGGATTCTTTGGATGAAACAACTTTTGTCTACAGGTACATCATCTGTTCTGCTAAATGGTGTTCCAAGTAGGAAATTCATATGCAAAAAGGGTGTTAGGCAGGGAGATCCAGTCTCTCCTCTGCTATTTGTCTTAGCTGCTGACCTATTACAGACTGTAGTTAATGACATGTTCAGAAGAGGCATACTTCATCTCCCAATACCTTGTCATGACCAGGACTATCCTGTGATTCAGTATGCTGATGATACCTTGATCATCATGCCTGCTGACAAGGCGCAGTTAATTGCTTTGAAGGACATGTTGAAGGTCTTCTCTGGGTCCATTGGGCTTGATGTGAATTATCATAAATCCTTTATCATTCCCATCAATGTGGACACTGCTGTTATGACAGATTTAGCTGCTGCTTTTGGATGTCAAATTGGGAAAATGCCTTTCACATACCTTGGGCTGCCAGTAGGTACTACTAGGCCTAAAATGGTGGACTACATGCCTCTGGTGGATTGCATGGAGAGAAGAATGACAGCTAGTTCCTCTTTCTTAAATCAGGGGGAGAGATTACAGTTTCTGAACTCTGCATTATCTTCTATGCCTATCTTCTTTCTTTGTAGTTTGGCTGTCCCTGCTGGGATTCTAAAGCAATTGGAGAGAATTCAGAGACAATGCCTCTGGAGAAAAAATAGGGGTGAACCTGCTCCTTCTCTGGCTGCTTGGGACCTTATTTGCAGGCCAAAAAACAAGGGAGGCCTCGGTATCCTCAACCTGGGTGTTCAGAATGTTGCGTTACTACTCAAACATGCCAATAACTTCCTCAATAAAAATGATATACCTTGGGTGTCCTTAGTTTGGGACTCTTACTACCATGGCAGAGTACCCCAAGGAACTTCTGATTGTGGCTCCTTCTGGTGGAAGGATATATGCAAAGTCTTGCAAAATTTCAGGGGCTGTTCTTGGGTTCAGATAAATGAAGGTGACACTGCACTCATGTGGTCAGACACTTGGAAGCTTGGTGATCAGGACTCCAGGCTTCAATTCAGATTTCCCAGGATTTTTTCATATGTTAAAGATCCCTGGATTTCTGTTAAGGATTTCTTGGACTCTCAGGACATGTATCACCACTTTCATCTTCCTTTGTCTAGCCAGGCTTTTGATGAGCTGCTTATTCTTCAATCTCTGTTGGACAGCCATGATAGAGTCACTGGGTCCAAAGATATTTGGCTTTGGAATGGCACTGCCAAGGGATACTCTCCGAAGCTTTTTTACTCCCATGTGTTTGTGCCACAATCTTTCAACCCCCTGACAGTTTGGATCTGGAAGTCCTCTTGCACTATGAAAATAAAAGTTTTTGCTTGGATGCTCATTATGGATAGGCTAAATACCAAAGATATGGTGGAACGGAGGCATTGGCATTTGGAGGATGGAGTAAACTGTGTTCTCTGCCCTTTGCAGACGAGGGAAACAAGAGATCATCTGTTCTTCAATTGCAATTTTAGTGTCAGGATCTGGAATTATTTGCAAATTGATTGGTCATCAGGTGACTCGATGCAGGAGCTAGTCATCAATGCAAAAAGGAGTTTTAGGAAACCTTTCTTCACTGAAGTGGTCTTTATAGCTTGCTGGAATATATGGATTGTCAGAAATGCTAAGGTCTTTAGGCATGAGAGAGCTGGATTTAATAAATGGAGAACAGCTTTTCTTCATGATATTGCCCTAATGCAATATAGGATTAAGCCTGCTTTTAAGGACGATCTCCTTAAATGGATCTCTTTTCTTCCACCTTGACCCTCTTTGTTGTTTTTCCTTCTTTTAGTCTTAGCTTGATTACCACTTGTAATCCCCCTTGTACTTGTTTTTGTCTTGTCTTTTAATAAAGTTTTGATTTGCTGTGGGGGTTTTCCCTACAGTTCCCAGTCAAAAAAAAATTGTGTCTGCGTGTGTGAAAGAGACATGGACAACACACGATAAAAGTAGAGAAAAGGCGTGTGTGTCTTATGCAAACATATCACACATGCATCTTCGACAACAGAAGCAAGGTGAGGAGATAGTGTGTGGTTGTGTGCAACCGAGAGAGAAAGACCCCTAGCACGTGGCCAAGAGGGGTCTGGCAAACAAGGGAGAGAGGTCGAGAGGGACGTACGGAGAAAATGAAGACATGGGGAGGAGAGAGTGTATGTTTGTCATAGAGAGATCCCCTAGAGATCGTGATGGGACTACATGGGTGGGAGATCGAGTGACAAGGTGTGCGCGCGATAGAAGATACCCCGAGAGATATCGAGATAGACGTATGGTTGGAAGGAGACAATACGTGTGTTCTAGATGGCTAGTGAGAGATAATCATACTCAGGGGGAGTGCGTGCGCCTATGATCGAGTGAGGGATTATGGTACTTAGGGGGTGCGTGTCACATAGAGAGAGAACAAGGGCGGAGAGTGTTGGATGGGTCTATATGTAGCGCGAGCGAGACATGTGTATGTGTGAACCAGGGAGATATAAAGTTTGAGAGAGAAAGAGGAGCCCCGATAAGGCTGAGTGGTGCGTCAGATAGCTGAGAGGGGGAAAGAGATATTCCATCCGCTCGATAATGCAGTGCATGTAAATTTTTTAGAAGTCGAACTTTGGAAACTTTGATCAGGTTTACGCAAATGTTATTTATATCTACAATACCAAAGGTACATCATACGAAACTACATCTCATGATGAATCTAATGGTATATGTTTGCCGTTATAGATGTAAATGTTTTTATCCACGTACATGGTCCAACTTTGTGATGTTTGACTTTTCAATAAATCTATATGCTATGGATTGAAGAGAGTGCCTAAGTCGAGAGAGATCAAGTGCGTGTGAAGGAGAATGAGTGAGTGTGCAAAAAGAGTATGGGTGTGAAAGAGAAAGGGACAACAAACGATAAATGAGAGAGAGAGAGAGTGTGTGTGTGTGTTTTTTTGTTTCTTATGCAAACATATCATGCGTGCACCTCCGAGATAGAAAAGTGAGGTGAGGAGATACACGAAGATAGCTAGTGCGTGATTGTTTGCAACGGAGAGAGACAGTCCTATAGCACATGTCCAATAGAGGTCTGGCCAACAAGGAACAAAGGTAGAGAGGGACACATGGAGAACATGGACGCATGGGGAGGGAGAGAGGGTGTGTTTGTGATAGAGAGATCCCCTCAAGATCATGACGGGACTATATGGGTGGGAGATCAAGGGAGGTGTGTGCGCGATAGAAAGATGCCCCGAGAGAAATCGAGATAGACCATGCACATGTTTGTGATGGAAACTAAGATTAGCTAGTCATACACATATAGGGGGGACTGCGTATGCCTACATTTGAGTGAGAGACCATCATACTTGGCTAGGCATGAGATTGTGTGTGTGTGTGTGTGCGTGTGAGATGGAGAGAGATCGAGGGAGAGAGATAGAGTTATAGATGGGTCTATCGGGTGCGAGTGAGATATGCATGTGTATGTGTGACCCAGGTAGATGGAGAGTTTGAGAGAGAGGGAAGAGCTCCGACACGACAGAGTGGTGCGTGAGAGAGTTACGAGCAACGAGCCAAGGAATTTGTGTGCGTACGATGAGTGCGCCCAAGATATTTAGTTTGGACAAGAGAATCATACATAGTGTGCAAGAGAGACCTATAGATGGAGTATATATGCATGCGAACTAGAAAGACCCCCTGTCGGTGTCAAAACCGGCGGATCTCGGGTAGGGGGTCCCGAACTGTGCGTCTAGGTGGATGGTAACAGGAGGCAGGGGACACAATGTTTTACCTAGGTTCGGGGCCTCTTGATGGAGGTAAAACCCTACGTCCTGCTTGATTAATATTGATGATATGGGTAGTACAAGAGTAGATCTACTGCGAGATCAGAGAGGCTAAACCCTAGAAGCTAGCCTATGGTATGATTGTTGTTCGTCCTATGGACTAAAACCCTCTGGTTTATATAGATACCGGAGAGGGCTAGGGTTAAACAGAGTCGGTTACAATGGTAGGAGATCTACATATCCGTATCGCCAAGCTTGCCTTCCACGCCAAGGAAAGTCCCTTCCGGACACGGGACGAAGTCTTCAATCTTGTATCTTCATAGTCCAGGAGTCCGGCCGAAGGTATAGTCCGGCTATCCGGATACCCCCTAATCCAGGACTCCCTCAGTAGCCCCTGAACCAGGCTTCAATGATGACGAGTCTGGCGCGTAAATTGTCTTCGGCATTGCAAGGCGGGTTCCTCCTCCAAGTACTTCATAAAAGATTTTGAACACAAAGGTAGTGTCCGGCTCTGCAAAATAAGTTTCCACATATTGCCATAGAGAGAATAATATTTACACAAATCTAATCTGCTGACGTATTCCATAGCGTGACATCACACCACGGCCAAGTCTTTATTCGAATCGTTTTACTGTCCCACCTTAGCGCGTTTAGCGAGGCGGTTTCCTTGGCACGTCTTGTCAAAGCAGAGATCGTGTCCCCTTATTCTGGGATTCTCATCAATACGGGCATGGGTAACCCAACTGCGCCATTGATTACAGCGCTTGGGAGATAAGTGAGTTTTACCATGCTGGTGGGGACGCATAGTCGCGTCCGCCCATATAAGGGGATAAGGATCCACCTTTTCATCCACGCCTTCTTCCTCCTTTGCCTATCCATTTCCACGCACTCGAGCTCCAACACCCAAGTCCGCACACCCCACCTCAACCTTCTCCATCCATGTCCGGAGCGGGAGGCAAGTGGATGATCTCCTCCGTCACGGAGGGACACATCAAAAAACTGAGGAAGGCCGGATACTTGTCTAACGACATTGCGCACCGGCTTCCCGAAGAGGGGCAGCTCATCCCCACCCCTAGGCCCCATGAGAGGGTGGTGTTCCTCCCCCATTTCCTCCGCGGACTGGGCTTCCCTCTCCACCCATTTGTCCGGGGGCTCATGTTCTACTATGGCCTGGATTTCCATGATCTGGCCCCGAACTTTGTCCTCAACATCTCGGCGTTTATCGTCGTGTGCGAGGCTTTCTTCCGCATCCGCCCCCATTTCGGCCTATGGCTCAAGACTTTCAATGTCAAGCCGAAGGTGGTGCGTGGAACCCTGGCAGAGTGCGGAGGCGCCATGGTGGGAAAGATGCCCAACGTCCTATGGCTCGAGGGCTCCTTCATGGAGTCCCTAAAGGGGTGGCAGTCGGGTTGGTTTTACATCACCAAGCCGCGCGACCCTGAATTGGTCGCAGCCCCCGAGTTTCGATCCGGACCCCCTACGCGGCTCGCCTCCTGGAAAGAGACGGGCCTGTCGTGGGGTAAAAAAGGAGAGCTGACCGGACTCCAAACATGCGTCCCAACCCTGGTGGACAAGAAGCTCAAACTTGTCAACGTAGTCCAGGTTATGCTCATCCGCCGGATCCTCCCGTGTCAACAACGGGCTTTCAACCTGTGGGAGTTCGACCCAGCGCGACACCGAACTCTTAGCAGGCTCTTCGACACGACGTACGAAGATGCCTGGAAGGTGCTTTTCAAGGGCGCCGAGGCCCCCGCATCCGCTACCGAGGATCGCGGATTTAGCACGCAGCGTCACGCTCGTGCGGTAAGCTGTTTTTACCTTTTACAGGGTATTAGTTTTTCATAGTTTGATTCCATGTGGGATCTAAGCTCCCTTACCTTTGACAGGATTGGCAGGAGACGTCTGGACAGATCAACTATCCGGCTCCTTTGCCCGAAGGCCCAGTGGACGCTCGCTTGGCGAAGCAGCTGGTTCCGGCACCCTATGTGGTGCCGGAGAAGAAGGCCAAGAAGAAGGCCACGGGGACTCGAAAGAGTGCCAGGCGCTAGGAGGTGTCGGTTTCATCATCCGATGACTCCAAGGCGCACTCCTCCCATGAAGACGAGGAGGAGGAGGAAGAGACCTCTCCTCCTCCAGCGGGGGCGGGGGGGGGGGGGGGGGGGAAGAAAAGGAAGGCTGCCCCAACTGGGGAGGTTGAAGGGTCCAAGAAGGGGAAGACCCCTCCTCCGGACTACTCCACCAACGTCGACGACGGCGAAGAGGAGTGGCCGCACAGGGCCAAGCCCCTGGCGAGATCGTAAGTATCCGGATACCAGAGTGATTCATAGTATTCCCCCATTGCACAGCTTTTCCTTACGTCGAACACGTTTATGCAGTCCACCCAAAGACCAGCTCGATGTGTTGTCGAGCGGTTCCCTGGATTCGTCGGATGTGAATTCGCTTCCGACGGCTACCTCCCCCCATCCTACGGACGACGCCGCGGTGGCGTCTCAACAGGTTCCAAGCTAGGAGGAGGTGGTCCTAGAGGCGCCGCAAGGCGACCTCCCGGACTCCAGGCGTAAAGGGGATAGAACCCCCAAGGGCTCCAAGTCCGGCCTTGAGCCGGACACCGCGCCGGAACCTTCAATGGTTCCGGACTCCAGTTGGCAGCCTCCTTCCAAGAGGAGCAAGCCTACCGAGCCAGCGACCTCCATCCAACCGGAGGCACCGGACAATTTGCTGGAGGTGCTTAACGGCGCCTCCATCGACAAGGAGCACCGCACTATTATGAGTGCGGTGATCCAAAAGGTTCAGTCCGCCAAGAGCGGACTGACAGAAGCCTGTGCCAGCCTTCTAACAGGCTTTGAGGTAAGTAAAGAATATGTAAAAATATTACCACATAGACAGTAGCCCCTGATGCTCTGTTCGGCATTCGGAAAGAAAAGCCGAATAGAGGATCTAATAACATTCGCAGGAGTCTAACATAATCAAGTCAATATGCGTATGCAGGCTTCGCTGCTGGCCTCCGCCGCACTGACTGCGGAGGTGGATATGCTGAAGCAAAACCTCGCGCGGTCCGAAAACGAGCTCGGCCATGCCAAGAGGCAACTCGAGGAGAAGGAAGGTAAGTAATACCTTGCGCAAGTATATAGAGAAGATGTGGTTGCAAAAAATGACAGGATCAACGTGCTATTATAGGGGCCACAACCGAGGTGGCAACCCTTAAGAAAGCGCTGTCCGAGGCCGAAAACAGAGCGACCGCGGAGCGTACAGAGAGAGGGAAGCAGGAGGCGCGGGTGGAGGAGGTGCAGAAAGTGCTCCAGGCTCTCGTGAAAAAACACGAGAGTTTGGAGCTTAACTCGAAGACGCAAGCGTCCGAGCTTGCGGCAGCCCTCGAAAGCACGACGTCTGCCAAGGCCGAAGCCCAGAAAGACCTCCAAGAAATTGGAGATATGAAGAAGATAGCGGTGGGTAAGGCATTTATTATGCAAAGCAAGCACGTGAAAGTAAATTACTTGTTACTTACCCGAGTCCGGAGCTCTCCAGGAGCATTCGCAGATTTGCCCTGTAGTGCGTCTGATGCCGCCGCCTACTACCGAGCCGAGGAGGGGAGCTCGACGGAGAAGGTGTTCTGGTCTCAGTATGCTTAGGCCGGACACCTGGTGCCTTTGAGCGACCAGCTGAAGCAAATGGTCGAGCTCCACAAGGTAGCCGAACAAGCCATAAAGGGCCTCATAGTTCGGTTTTGGCCTGGAGAGGCTCTGCCTGGGAGCTACTTCGAGCTGGTGAGGCGGCTGGTGGATGCCTGTCCACGGCTTCAAGTAATCAAGTGCTCCGTCTACATCGAAGGTGCCCGTAGGGCGCTTGCCCGTGCTAAAGTGCACTGGGGCAAGATGGATGCGGAGAAGCTGGTGAAGGACGGGCCGCCGCCGGGCAAGGAGCATCACGTCCCGGAAGCGTATTATGAGAGCGTCCTGAAGGGTGCCCGCCTTATAGCGGATGAATGCTCCAAAGATGTAATTTTTGAGTAAACTCGCATTTGTGATCCTGTATGCTGAAAACTTGTTCATATGCGCTAAGCAACACTTTTGAATTTAAAATATTACCTTCTGTGCGGCCGTTTATCAAATTTGAGAGATGGTGAGTCGTCGGCTTCTGCCCCCGTGCCACGAGTGCTGGGGTGTTCGGGATAAACATGAGCGCTCTTTTTTCCCATTCTTGGGTCCTTCGAGGGAGGTGCTCAACACAACGAACAAGGCAATCGGACTATAATGCTTGAACACTCTCACTTAGCCATAGAATTCTATAATTTTAAATTTGGGCGAAGCCCCTAGTGTTTGGAAGATCGAGTTCGGGGCGCTATCCACGCCTAGGCCGGAAAAAGCCGACTCCTCGCTCTAAGCGGCATAAGTCTTTAGGGACTCGAAAACCTCTCGAACAGCGACCAGCTCTCGCCTCATCATGACGGTCAGTTTTAGCTTTCTCTACTGAGGTGCTTAGCCCAGCTCAACTGGGGCACAATCGTAGTAGTTCTCCTAGTGCTACCTTAGCCGATATAACGGAACGTAAGGTACCAAAACATAGGAGCCCAGCAAACCCAACTATTGACCCAAGACATGATTCGGAGCCGATGCATATAATGCTATAAGTTCGGGGTGCCGCACTTGTGAAAGTGTTCGGACTTCTCACACCGTATTGTGGGGTACTTAAGCCCCTGGCGTATTGGCCGTACCAAAGTGTACGGGTGCAACATGTCATTAATGAACATATATTCGTAAAAAAGAGTAATGCAATAATAGATGGAAGCTATGCATTGTTTATTTAAAAAGGCTGCGATCAAAGCAGAACGATACAAATAGTGCAATAAGCAAAAGATGGGACTATTTAACATGTCCTTTCCAGGGGCGAGCTACGGAATGTTATGTGAAACCGGTATGCTGCTCAATATAGAGACCACCTTAGAGTTCCATAGTGCGGCGTAGCTTTCTGCTTCCCTGGTTGTATCGTTTGTGTGGCAATTGTACTTCCGGACAGGCCTTCCGAAGAATGGAGTCCTGAAAATAAGAGAAAATTAAGAAATCGGCAGCCCCTAGTGCGGTTTAAGCCGCGTGTCGGGCGTGCCGTGATGGTGCCCCTCCCCCTATGCCCATGGTATTTCCAAAGCGTAGTTATGTACGCGCAACACTGGTTTCGCAAGTTCGCGAGGGCTGGGGTTGCGGCCGCATTGCTACGCTTGCTCGCATCGTGCCAGGCGGTCTTGCTGTAGGTTACGCCGGGCGCGCTTGACGGTGTCCGGACGTTTAATGGCCGGACTGGAGAATTGCCTTGAGAGGCTGCTTTGTACTTCCGCTGCGATAGCCGCCATATGCTCCTCCGTTCGGAGAGAGCATTCGGTGTTTCCATTGACCGTGATGACTCCTCGAGGGCCTGGCATCTTGAGCTTGAGGTATGCGTAGTGCGGCACCGCATTGAACTTGGCAAATGCGGTTCGCCCGAGCAGTGCGTGATAGCCATAGCGGAACGGGACTATGTCGAAGATTAACTCCTCGCTTCGGAAATTATCCGGAGATCCGAAGACTACTTCAAGTGTAACTAAGCCTGTACAGTTAGCCTCTACACCTGGTATGATGCCTTTAAAGGTCGTTTTAGTGGGTTTAATCTGCGAGGGATCGATGCCCATTTTCCGCACTGTATCCTGGTAAAGCAGGTTCAGGCTGCTGCCGCCATCCATAAGGACTCTAGGGAGGTGAAATCCGTCAATAATTGGGTCTAGAACCAATGCGGCGAATCCGCCATGACGGATGCTAGTGGGGTGGTCCCTTTGATCAAAAGTGATCGGGCAGGAAGACCATGGGTTGAACTTTAGGGCGACTGGCTCCATCGCGTATACGTCCCTTAGTGCACGCTTCCGCTCCCTCTTGGGGACGTGGGTTGCGTATATCATGTTCACCGTCCGTACTTGTGGGGGAAAACCTTTCTGTCCACTATTGTTCGGCGGCCGGGGCTCCTCCTCGTCATCGCTATGCAGCCCCTTGTCTCTGCTTTCGGCATTTAACTTGCCTGCCTGCTTGAACACCCAACAATCCATGTTGGTGTGATTGGCTGGTTTTTCGGGGGTGCCATGTATCTGGCATGAGCGGTCGAGTATTCGGTCCAAACTGGACGGGCCCGGAGTATTTCTTTTGAATGGCTTTTTCCGCTGACCGGGTTTAGAGCCTCTGAATCCAGCATTAACTGCCGTATCATCAGCATTGTCGCCGTTAATGTGGCGCTTTTGCTTGTTGCGACGCGACCTGCCACTGCTGTCCTTGGTATCCGAATTACTAGGGCTCTTGGTCATGTTATTGCTGCGAGCTAGCCAGCTGTCTTCCCCCGCGCAAAAGCGGGTCATAAGTGTCGTGAGGGCTGCCATGGATTTCATCTTTTCCTGTCCTAGGTGCCGTGCAAGCCACTCGTCGTGGATGTTATGCTTGAAGGCTGCTAGGGCCTCTGCATCCGTACAGTCGATGATTTGATTTTTCTTGGTTAGGAACCGTGTCCAGAATTGTCTGGTTGTTTCCTCTGGCTGCTGAATTATGTGGCTAAGGTCATCGGCGTCTGGTGGTCGCACATAAGTGCCCTGGAAATTGTCAAGGAATGCGGCTTCCAGGTCCTCCCAACAACCAATTGATTCTGCTGGCAAGCTGTTAAGCCAATGCAGAGCTGGTCCTTTAAGCTTGAGTGGGAGGTATTTCATGGCGTGTAGGTCATCACCGCGGGCCATGTGGATATGAAGGAGATAGTCCTCGATCCATACCGCAGGATCTGTTGTGCCATCATATGATTCGATGTTCACGGGTTTGAAACCCTCAGGGATTTGATGATCCATTACTTCATCTGTGAAGCATAGTGGGTCTGCGGCGCCTCTGTATTGGGCTATATCACGACGCAGCTCAAACGAGATTTGTCTACTGTGTTCGGCCCGTCCGGATTGACTGTATCCGGAGTGACGATTACTGTCTCGTGCCGTGGGGCGCCCACGTGATCTGTAGATCGATCTTGTTTGCCTTGCCTTGTCCTCCAATATATCTCGGAGGTCTGGCGCATTTTCCCGTGCCTTGGTATTTTTTGAGCGGCGCCGGGGTGCGGCTTGAGTGGAGGGCCAAGAGGCCTCTCTGTCGCGGCCACGGGGTGGCCGGTCGGTCGCATCATGTGCTGGTGATTTAGGTTTAGGTGTTTCCTCCTCTAATCGGGGTAGCAGCCTGCGCTTTGGGTAGCTCTTGGAGGGGCATTCGAGTTCATACTCTTCGGCCGCAAGGACCTCAGTCCATCTGTCGGCTAGCAAATCTTGATCAGCTCTAAGCTGTTGCCATTTTTTCTTGAGGCTGCTCGCCGTGGCCATAAGCCTGCGTTTGAAACGCTCTTGTTTGACGGGATCCTCCGGCACGACAAATTCGTCGTCGTCGAGGCTTGCCTCATCTTCGGAGGGAGGCATATAATTATCGTCCTCGACCTCTCTGTCTGCCGCTCTCTCATGAGGGCTGGCTTCTCCATCCTCCTGTGCTGAATCCTGCTGGAGGTGGTTGTCTTTGGCACTGTCCGGGGTGTTATTATCTCCCGTGCCGGAATCACTATTTTTGCTTTGGCGGGATTTAGAGCGGCGCCGCTGATGCCGGCGCTTAGGCTGCTTCTTGGAGGGGTCATCCTCCGCTGTTCCATCGCCATTGCCTTCTTTTGGGGTGTCCACCATGTATATATCATACGACGAGGTGGCTTTCCAGTGCCCTATAGGCGCTGGTTCTTGATCGTCTCCTGCATCGGCGTCCATACCGTCGATGTCTTCGGAGTCGAAGTCGAGCATGTCGGTTAAATCATCGACAGTGGCTATGAAGTGGGTGGTGGGTGGGCTTTGAATTTCTTCATCATT
Source organism: Triticum urartu (assembly GCF_056163025.1). Lineage (NCBI taxonomy): Eukaryota > Viridiplantae > Streptophyta > Magnoliopsida > Poales > Poaceae > Triticum > Triticum urartu. The sequence continues at coordinate 379,095,762 of NC_141875.1, forward strand.
AGTATCCCAACCTTGCTGACCATAGTCCGGCCAGGGCTCTCCTGATAAAGAGAGAGAGACTTTAGTGAATTCAGAATATTGCCGAAGGGCGAGTGCTGAAAGATGTCCGCTCCATGATCGACGCCCAATCGGGTTCGATCGGTAGGGGCGCGGAGGGCTCGGAGTCTAGAGAGGAGTGCGGCTCCTTGGAGTCACGGGCTTCGTAGAGAATAGGGCTGGTGTTCGGCTCGATCACCGTAGAGATTGCAGCCCCCGAGGCGGTGTCCAACCACCCATCCTTGATTGGCGCAGTTGGCTCCGAATTAAGGGTCGGAGCTGATGCGGGTGCGGCCTCCAGGGCACTGTTCAGCGACAGAGCTAGATCATGCCCATCGTGACAGTGCGGCGCGCTCGGCTGCGGCTCGAATCCATCGAAGATCAAGTCTCCGCGGAGGTCCGCTGTGTAGTTTAAACTTCCAAATCTGACCTGACGGCCAGGGGCGTAGCTTTCGATCTGCTCCAGATGGCCAAGCAAATTGGCCCGCAGTGCAAAGCCGCCAAATACGAAGATCTGTCCGGGGAGAAAAGTCTCACCCTGGGACGCATCGTCGTTGATGATCGGAGGAGCCATCGGGCCTAAAAGTGACGACACAGAGGAACTATCAATGAAAGCACAAATGTCAGTGTCAAAACCGGCGGATCTCGGGTAGGGGGTCCCGAACTGTGCGTCTAGGCGGATGGTAACAGGAGGCAGGGGACACAATGTTTTACCCAGGTTCGGGCCCTCTTGATGGAGGTAAAACCCTACATCCTGCTTGATTAATATTGATGATATGGGTAGTACAAAAGTAGATCTACCGCGAGATCAGAGAGGCTAAACCCTAGAAGCTAGGCTATGGTATGATTGTTGTTCGTCCTATGGACTAAAACCCTCCAGTTTATATAGACACCGGATAGGGCTAGGGTTACACAAAGTCGGTTACAATGGTAGGAGATCTACATATCCGTATCGCCAAGCTTGCCTTCCACACGAAGGAAAGTCCCTTCCGGACATGGGACGAAGTCTTCAATATTGTATCTTCATAGTCCAAGAGTCCGGCCGAAGGTATAGTCTGGGTATCCGGACACCCCTAATACAGGACTCCCTCACCCCCCCACACACACAAAGAGAGAGAGAGGCGGTGAGAGAGGGATAGGGACCAAAAAGTTTTGTGTGTTGGATGCGTGCGATAGAATTGAAGACTGTCGGCGAGAGAGAGAGAGAGACACACACACACACACACAGAGAGAGAGAGAGAGAGAGAGAGCAACAGTCCGGAAGAGGGGGGTGTCGCGTTTTATGCATCAAAGACTGATATAAACCATGTTTCGATATATACTTGCATTCAAATATTTAAATTGGAGAACATGTTGTCTTCAATCCACACATGAACGGAGATATGCGTATATCAAACAAGTTCATTGATTTGACTTTCAACATGTTCATGGAGTACTATAATACTGTACAACATGCTACTCAATTGAGGTGTTCAATTTGGGATTTAGTTCACTATTTTGACCTGGTGAATGAGCTATTTCATTGAATCGAGATATTTCATTTTGGGTTTGATTCCCGTTTTTGAGTGGGTCAACTATTTGTCATATAGTAAATCGCTACCAACGAGCATGTAAAAACACATTACTCCCGTGCATCATCTCTCCATCTAAAAAATAAGTGGCAAGATAATATTTCAAAATTTGATTCGAATCGACTTGGTAAGGTTGACGTGGATGCTCGTTCTCCCAAAATTTGAACGAACTGTTAAACACCCACTGCTTGGTGGAATTCGCCCGAGCAAATAAATGGGAGACGCAAAATTACCGGCCTGTGTGGGATATGCATCAATTGGCCCATTGTACATCGAGGGTAGGTTCGTAACTTCATCCAAGCGCGCCTTCTCCTCGGTCGAAATGACATGTGTCGAATAATTCATAAACCATGGTTGGCAAAACACCCTCTCCTCGCCCAAAATAGCTCGCGCCCACTATTCCAAAACACGCACTCCTCACCCAAAATCGCTCGCACCCACTATATTCGAAAACACGCCCTCCTCGCCCAAAATCGCTTGCACCCACTATATTTCAAAACACGCCCTCCTTGCCCGAAATCGCTCGCGCCCACTATTTGGGAGAAGCAAAGTTACTCTACTCTACCTGACCCTCAGTACACAGACCCAAGCCGAGAAGCCTAAAGGCATAGGTAGAACTGTAACTCCCCCCAGATTTCAAACAAATGCATCCGTAAGACATGGCCCCCCCTCCCAATTCCCCATTCATACCTCGTGGGCGCCAAATCACCTTCTTCCCGGAAGCTCCCTTCTCCCGAGCCGTGAAACTTCAGCCCCTCCTCCATGGCGCCCCCACTACACCAAATTCACAGCCGCCCTCCTCTCTTGTCTTGGAGACGCTGTTGTGCACTAGGCCGTGTGCCACTTACTACGTGCTACCGGAGCTGCCTCGACGATGACCACGTGAACCGTATAGGAGCCGATTCACCCCCGCCGTTGTTCACGGCACCGGAGCGGCTCCAACTTTGGACCCGTCCAGAGTCCCGACGCTACTTCCCCGTAGCCTTCGACCATCGCGACATCTCTGCTTCCCTGCCGCCGGTAGCCACCGCAACCGTGCCAGCCTCGCCGGCTAGGCAGCTGGAGTTGCATACTTCACCGGGCCGCCAAATAAGTCGCACCCTCATCTCAAATCACTTTATTTAGGCATTAGTTGTCTGAATTTTTATTCTGGGCCAATCGATTCCCAATGGGAAGCAGCACCCCTCGAGCCGGCGGAGCTCCTAGGCTGCCGGTTGGCTGGTGTCTAACGTAAGGGTGCGGGGGCGCAAGTTCGCCGCGGAAGCAGCGCTTAGATAGCTATCTTAGAGTTGTGTGGGTTGAAGGTACTGCCGCCGCCGGATCTAGATGATGGCGAGTCTTTGTGGATTGGCCTGGGGGCGGTGTAACAACGACAGTGTGGTGGGGCGGGGAGCGGGGTTTTGGTTGGGGCCACGGACGGCGGAGGCAGGCTGCTCTGCTGGTGGTCGCTGGCTCTTCGGGGAAGATTCCAAATAGTGTTAGCCGGGAGTCACAAGACGGCCATCAAGCCATCCGGCATAGGTCGGACAGTACCAAAATAAAATAAAATCATGTGACCCCAATTTAGTCTTCAGTCAAGACTTGCAGAAAGATGATGAATCCTATTCACCCCGTAAGGTCCTTGCTCTAATTTGGCCCTTGATATGGGTACAACATGCATATAATGTCCTAGAGTGCATCTACTCTATTGCAATGCCTTGTGCTTGGCCTACTGATCATGCATGTAAATATGGCATACCTTCCTGCTTTTCAGTACCTATTCCATTCATGATAACATGTTTTCAAATTCAAGTACTGTCATTCTACTCTATTGCAATGCCATCTAATTAGTTTGGATATCATGCTTCTCTATATCTTATGCATTGTTATTCATCAGTATCTACTTTATCTGTGTACCATACCATGCTTTTTTTACATTGAAGTGTTGTTCTAGTGGTCACTTGCAATGCCATCTTAGTTTCCCAATCATACACGCATATGTTGCCTTAGTGTTTTTCTGTATGTATTCCACTAGCATACAGTTTTAAATTCAAGTAGTGTTTTTTACACTGTTGTCCTATCGTATCCCTAGCTCTTACATCATACTCCCTCCGTCCTTATTACATGTCGCAGAAATGGATAAAATTGGATGTATCTAGAACTGAAATACACCTAGACCCATCCATTTATTTCCAGATGGAGGGAATACATGTCAATATTTCATGCCTTTCTATTCTTCAGTACCTATTCCATCTCTGTTGTAGCATGTTTTATAATTGAAGCACCATTCTTCTATGTAAGGCATGCAAGGGGAAGACGTCTATGTTAGAATCTGAAGGGTGACAAACCAGGTCTTTGCAAAAGATCCAAACGCCAGGAGATAATAAACAAACTCCACTTTCATAGATACTGCTCCAGCACAGAGAAACCCAACTCCCACTGATAATAAGCAGATTCCAGTGGCCAAAGAACTAGTCCGCTCCAGTCCAGCAAAAATATGTCAACTCCATTCTAAGAAGCGTGTGCGTATCCTCGCATCATGAAATTTTATAGCATTATGATCATATTTTCTACCTATTTCTTACACATCTATCTTTTAGAAAATAAGGTTAAACGATAGAAGACTTACTCCATTGGGATCGTATTCGAGGAAAAAATCTTGCGGGAATTCTCTATGCTCCAACGCTGATGTAAGTACGTGTTGTATATCACTATATTTTTACATCAGCATGTATTTTGTTAATCTGCGTGAATCCAACCTTTATCTGATCTAAAATTAGTTGTAGCAAAATGTTAAAGGCGCCAATGTTGATTTTGTAAGGAAAACTTCCTGGTAGTTTTGCATACTGAGCTGCATGAGTGTACTATCTCATATCATGCACATTACTGAATTGTAGTGCTGCTCTGGTTGCCCATTCATTCATATTGTCAATGTTGCTTTCGTATTACCTTACCTGGCTGACGATAGTTGTGCCATATTGTATTAATTTGGTGTAGGCTAGTTGCCCGAACATTCGTTGTGTCAATGTTGCTTTCATATTATCTGACCTGGCTAATGATAGCAATGCTAGTGTGTTAATTTGGTGCAGGCTGCTGGAGATAAGAAGACAAACTCTGAAAACAGCAAGACAACCCCATTTTTTCTTTCCAATAAATCTAGGCCAGGTAATATGGCAATAACTCATGACTAATCTGTTCGGTTCCCCTCCTAATTTATGTTATGATGCAGTGGTCGAGACACTCCCCACTATCAATAATACACGCCTGCTAAAATCGCCATCTGAATCTATTCAGTTTCCTCTGTCTCGAATGCAACGGAAAAAATGTATGTTTGTGAACCAATTAATGACTTAAGCAATGATGGAAATGGTGGAGGAATCAGAGGTGCAAATTCGTGCACAACAAAAACTTATCAATGTTTTCAGAGACAGTGTAGCCCTCTTACCTCCCGGGTCGTTAACAGGCCGACATTGAAGCGGGCGATAGGTGGGCCCATTTGATTTCACGGGCTGTTAACATGCCATTACTAAGGTCGGGCTACATATGACCCAACTATACTGTAGGCCTTTAGTACGACGAAAGAGACATCGGGCTCGTACTGGAGCATGAAGAGCATGGGCCGCTAAGAGGCCGAAAGTCGGGTCGTACAGTAAATGGCCCAACTGTGTTGTGGGCCTTTAGTAGGCCGAAAGAGAAATCGGGTTGGTATTGGACCATGAACAGCATGGGCCGTTAAAAGGCCAAAACTCAGGTCTGACTACAAATGGCCCAACTCATTTATGGGCTGTCAACAGGCTGAAAGACACACCGGGCTGGGAATTGGCCCAACACTTAAATGTGTCACTAAAAGGCCAAAAGTAAGGTCCGACTACAAATGGCCCAACTCATTTATGGGCTGTCAACATGCTGAAAGACACACCGGGCCGGAAATTGGCCCGACACTTAAATGGGTCGCCAAAAGGCCGAAAGATGTACATCCTAAAAATTGGCCCATCCCTTGAATGGGACATTAACAGGCCAAAATCACATCGGCCGATATTGAGCCCAAATATATAGCGGGCTGTTAACGGGCTCGAACTGACGATGGGCTGCAATGGTGTCAAATCTTTAATGGGCCGTTGATGGGCCGAATTGGCACATCTCGTATGGGTCGTGGGCTTAAATGGACCTGACACATAGGCCATCTGATAACCCACAAGTATAGGGGATCGCAACAGTTTTCGATAAGTAAGAGTGTCAAACCCAATGAGGAGCTAAAGACAGAACAAATATTCCCTCAAGTTCTATCGACCACCGATACAACTCTACGCACGCTTGATGTTCGCTTTACCTAGAACAAGTATGAAACTAGAAGTACTTTGTAGGTGTTGTTGGATAGGTTTGCAAGATAATAAAGAGCAAGTAAATAAAAAGTAGGGGCTTTTGTAAGTAAAGAAGCAATAAAGTAAATATAGCGAGTGTGGAAAAGTGGTGGTAGGAGTTGCGAAATTGCCCCTAAGCAATTCACTACTTTACTAGACCGATAGCAAGTATTATGTGGGAGAGGCCACTGCTAGCATGTCATCCCTGACTTGGAATTCTATGCACTTATGATTGGAACTATTAGCAAGCATCCGCAACTACTAATGTTCATTAAGGTAAAACCCAACCATAGCATTAAGATATATTGGTCCCCCTTCAATCCCGTATGCATCAATTTCTATGCTAGGTTGAAGCTTCTGTCACTCTTGCCCTCCAATACATAGTCATATCAACATACAACTAACCCTATGGTGTGATCCACGCGCGCGCTCATATGATGGGCACCAAAGGACAGCAACATAACCACAAGCAAATTAAATCAATCATAGCAATTCAACGACCACCGATAGGACAACGAAAATCTACTCAGACATCATAGGATGGCAACACATCATTGGATAATAAATATGAAGCATAAAGCACCATGTTCAAGTAGAGGGTACATCGGGTTGCGAGAGAGTGGACCGCTGTAGATAGAGGGGGGAAGGTGATGGAGATGTTGGTGAAGATGGCGGAGGTGTTGGTGTAGATCGCAGTGATGATGATGATGGCCACAACAGCATTTCGGCGCCACCGGAAGAGAAGGGGAGAGGGGGCCCCTTCGTCTTCTTCTTCCTTGACCTCCTCCCTAGATGGGAGAAGGGTTTCCCCTCTGGTCCTTGGCCTCCATGGCATGGGAGGGGCGAGATCCCCTCCGATATTGGATCTGTCTCTCTGTCTCTCTCTGTTTCTGTGTTCTCAGATTCTACCCTTTCGCCGTTTCTTATATTCCCGGAGATCCGTAACTCCGATTGGGCTGAAATTTTAACACGATCTCTATCCGGATATTAGCTTTCTTGCGGCGAAATAAGGGCACCAACCACCTTACAGGGTGGCCACGAGGGTCAGGGCCGCGTCTGCCCCCCTGGGGCGCTCCCCCCTGCCTCGTGGGCCCCTTGAGCATCGTTTCGCATTGATTTCACTTCCCAAAAATCACATATATTCCAAAAATATCTCCGTCCATTTTAATACTCCGTTTGATATGGATTTTTTCTGCGAAACAAAAAACATGCAACAAACAGGAACTGGCACTGGGCACTTGATCAATATGTTAGTCCCAATCATAGTATAAAAAGTTGCTAAAAGTATATGAAAGTTGTAGAATATTGGCATGGAACAGTCAAAAATTATAGATATGACGGAGATGTATCAGCATCCCCAAGCTTAATTCCTGCTCGTCCTCGAGTAGGTAAATGATAAAAAAGATAATTTTTGATGTGGAATGCTACCTAGCATAATCTTGATCACATATGTAATCATGGCATGAATATTAAGATACGAGTTATTTAAAGCAATAGTCTATCATTTGACATAAAAACAATAATACTTCAAGCCTACTAATAAAGCAATCATGTCTTTTCAAAATAACATGGCCAAAGAAAGTTATCCCTACAAAATCATATAGTCTGGCTATGCTCCATCTTAACCACACAAAATATTCACATCATGCACAACCCCGATGACAAGCCAAGCAATTGTTTCATACTTTTGACGTTCTCAAACCTTTTCAACTTTCACGCAATACATGAGCATGAGCCATGGACATAGCACTATAGGTGGAATAGAATGGTGGTTGTGGAGGAGACAAAAGGAGAAGATAGTCTCACATCAACTAGGTGTATCAACGGGCTGTGGAGATGCCCATCAATAGATATCAATGTGAGTGAGTAGGGATTGCCATGCAGCGGATGCATTAGAGCTATAAGTGTATGAAAGCTCAAACTGAAACTAAGCGGGTGTGCATCCAACTTGCTTGCTCATGAAGACCTCGGGCGTTTGAGGAAGCCCATCATCGGAATATACAAGCCAAGTTCTATAATGAAAATTCCCACTAGTATATGAAAGTGATAACTCAAGAGACTCTCTATATGAAGAACATGGTGCTACTTTGAAGCACAAGTGTGGTAAAAGGATGGTAACATTTCCCCTTCTCTATTTTTCTCTCATTTATTTATTTTATTTTTTGGGGCCTTCTCTTTTTTTGGCCTTTCTCTTTTTTTCTTTTTTTTGTTCGTCCGGAGTCTCATCCCGACTTGTGGGGGAATCATAGTCTCCATCATCCATTCCTCACTGGGGCAATGCTCTAATAATGATGATCATCACACTTCTATTTACTTACAACTCAATATACAACTCGATACTAGAACAAAGATATGACTCTATATGAATGCCTCCGGCGGTGTACCGGGATGTGCAATGATCTAGCGTAGCAATGACATCAAAAAATGGACATGCCATGAAAACGTCATGCTAGCTATCTTACGATCATGCAAAGCAATATGACAATGAATGCTCAAGTCATGTATATGATGATGATGGAAGTTGCATGGCAATATATCTCGGAATGGCTATGGAAATGCCATGATAGGTAGGTATGGTGGCTGTTTTGAGAAAGGTATATGGTGGGTTTATGGTACTGGCGAAAGTTATGCGATACTAGAGAGGCTAGCAATGGTGGAAGGGTGAGAGTGCATATAATCCATGGACTCAACATTAGTCATAAAGAACTCACATACTTATTGCAAAAGTCTATTAGCTATCGAAACAAAGTACTACATGCATGCTCCTAGGGGGATAGATTGGTAAGAAAAGACCATCGCTCGTCCCCGACTGCCACTAATAAGGAAGACAATCAATAAATAAATCATGCTCTGACTTTGTTACATAATGGTTCACCATACGTGCATGCTACGGGAATCACAAACCTCAACACAAGTATTTCTACTAATCCACAACTACCCACTAGCATGACTCTAATATCACCATCTTTATATCGCAAAACTATTGCAAGGAATCAAACATATCATATTCGGTGATTTACAAGTTTTATGTAGGATTTTATGACTAACCATGTGAATGACCAATTCCTGTCATCTCTCTAAATAGATATAAGTGAAGCAAGAGAGTTTAATTATTTCTACAAAAGATATGCCCACGCTCTAACAAATATAAGTGAAGCAAAAGAGCATTCTACAAATGGCGGTTTTCTATGTAAAGAGAAACAGGCAATCCAAACTTCGAATGATATAAGTGAAGCACATGAAGCATTCTATAAAGCCATACTCAAAAGATATAAGTGAAGTGCAAAGAGCATTCTATAAATCAACCAAGGACTATCTCATACCAGCATGGTGCATAATAGAAAAATGAAAACTAATGCAAAAATACGCTCCAAGATTGCACATATCGCATCAACGAAACGAATCCGAAAACATACAGATACTTATTGAAGAAAGAGGTGTGCCTTCTGGGGCATCCTGTAGGATCGAAAGTATGTCTAGAGGGGGGTGATTAGACTACTTGACCAATTAAAAATCTATCATTTTCCCAATTTTAGTCTTTGGTAGATTTTAGCTATCTTAGCACAAGTCAAGCAATCTTAACACAATTCAAGCAAGCATGCAAAGAGCCTATGAGCAGCGGAAAGTAAAGCATGCAACTTGCAAGAATGTAAGGGGAAGGGTTTGGAGAATTCAAACACAATTGGAGACACAGATGTTTTGTCGTGGTTCCGATAGGTGGTGCTATTGTACATCCACGTTGATGGAGGCTTCAACCCACGGAGGGTAACGGTTGCGCGAGTCCACGGAGGGCTCCACCCACGAAGGGTCCACGAAGAAGCAACCTTGTCTATCCCATCATGGCCATCGCCCACGAAGGACTTGCCTCACTAGTGGTAGATCTTCACGAAGTAGGCGATCTCCTTGCCCTTACAAACTCCTTGGTTCAACTCCACAATCTTTGTCGGAGGCTCCCAAGTGACACCTAGCCAATCTAGGAGACACCACTCTCCGAGAAGTAACAAATGGTGTGTTGATGGTGAACTCCTTGCTCTTGTGCTTCAAATGATAGTCTCCCCAACACTCAACTCTCTCTCACAGGATATGGATTTGGTGGAAAGAAAATTTGAATGGAAAGCAACTTGGGGAAGGCTAGAGATCAAGATTCATATGGTACGAATGGAATATCTTGGCCTCAACACATGAGTAGGTGGTTATCTCTCAGAAAATGTGTATTGGAAGTGTAGGTATGTTCTGATGGCTCTCTCCACGAATGAAGAGTTGGAGGAGGGGTATATATAGCCTCCACACAAAAACTAACCGTTACACACAATTTACCAATCTCGGTGAGATCGACTTGAGAAACTCGGTCAGACCGATTTAGCAAACCTAGTGACCGTTAGGATTTTCGGTGGGACTGAGATGCAACTCGGTAGGACGAATATGGTTAGGGTTAGGGCATAACATAATCTCGGTGTGACCGATTACACAAACTCAGTGGGACCGATTTTGGTAATAAGCTAACCAGAGAGTTGGTCAGGTAAACTCGGTGGGACCGATCGCTCATTTCGGTGGGACCGAAATGTTACAAAAGGAAAACAGAGAGTTTACATTGCAATCTCGGTGGGACCGATCGCTCATCTCGGTAGGACTGAAACGTTACGAAGGGAAACAGAGAGATTACAACCCCATCTCGGTGTGACCGAAATCCCTATCGGTGAGACCGAATTGCCTAGGGTTTGTGGCAGTGGCTATGACATCTGAACTCGGTGGCGCCGGATAGAAAGAATCAGTGGGGCCGAGTTTGACTTTTGATTTAGGTCATATGTGGATGTGGGAAGGTAGTTGAGGGTTTTGGAGCATATCACTAAGCACTACGAAGCAAGAACCTCATCAAGCAACACCTCATCCCTCCTTGATAGTATTGGCTTTTCCTATAGACTCAATGTGATCTTGGATCACTAAAATATAAAATGTAGAGTCTTGAGCTTTGAGCTTGAGCCAATATTTTTGTCCTTAGTACTTTGAGGGGTCCACTTTCCTCATCCATGCCATGCCATTCATTGAGCTTTTCCTGAAGTATTAATCTTGGAATAACATTAGCTCAATGAGCTATATGTTGTTAGGAATTACCAAAACCACCTAGGGATAGTTGCACTTTCAATCTCCCCCTTTTTAGTAATTGATGACAACATATAGATCAAAGCTTTGACAAATGATAATAAGAGTGAAAAACATTATCGCTTTGAGAAGTATGTAAAAAGCAAGAGCTCCCCCTAAATTTGTGCATAGTTTATGATTTGCTTTGGACTGCAAATGCACATAGAATTAGGCTCATGGGTTACTCTTCCATGTCACATACATCTTGGTGGAGCGCTCAAAATGATAATAATTAAATACATGCACTCATCACCAAGCAAAGTGAATGCTCATATAGGGATAAAAAGATAATGTCATCCAACAAGCATTAATGTAGCATATGATCAAACACACATGATCATCCAAGTATCACGCAGACAAAAAGTATCTCAAACAAGCAAATAAAGTTCAACCACCAAAGCAAGAGAGAATAAAAAGCAACGCTCTCTCTCGAAGTCTATGATCTATACATTTTTCTCCCCCTTTGGCAACAAGTTACCAAAAAGTTCCTAGAAAATGCATAGCACTAAATCGTCTCTCAGGCTTGGTCTTCAGGTGGTGGTGTCCGGATAACTCCAAGAACGAAGGCTTCAGTCGAAGTAGATGGAGCTGATGGAGTAGGTGCTGGAGCTGGTGGCACTGAAGCTGTAGCTGGTGCAGATGAAGTGGCTCTGGTGTCTGGAACTGGCACTGCAGCTGACCTCTGAGCTCTAGGCACTCTGGCAAATGCATCAGTGGTTGTCTTGCCCTTCCTCTCCTGCATATCATCCTGAAGTTGCTCCACAACAGATTGGATCTCAGTTACCTTCACATCCAAGTCACAGAACTTATGTTCCACGATCCTTTCCGGGCTCTCCTGGTTTTGAGTCAGGGTGACCAGTCCCTTCTCAATCCTCAGAGTGGAGGCAATCAAGTAGCCAAGCTGATCTTGCTTGCTCTTCATAAGATACTGAGATGCTTCTTCAGTAGTTGGCATCCTTGCAGCCTTTTCATCCTTTGCCTTCTCCTTCTTGGCTTGTGCGTGCACAGAAGATGGTTCATTTTCATCCATCACCACAGTGTTGTCCTCAAATTCTGGGTAGATGGGCAGGTGCTCCTTGTCCAGCAGATATGTGCCAGTGCCCATCTTGGAGTTAATCAGCTCCTGAATCTATGGGGCATATCCACAACTCCTCTTCTGATCTGCAGCTGTCCTCTTTATAGTTTCAACTATTAGGCTCATGACTTTGAACTTCTGTAGGACATCAAAGATGTGAAGCAAGTTTATTGCATGGCCTCTGATCATCTTGTGATCACCTGACTTTGGCAAGAGAGTGTGCCTGAGGATCCAGTTGATAGTTGGCAAGCCTGACAGAAGGTAATGTATAGATCCAAACTTGTGTGTCTCAAGAGCAGCATCTGGGATCTCCTTGTACATGTGTGCCATGGAGTTGTGATCCTTCTTCTTGTTGGCATAGACATCCAAGTCATCTTCACTCTCTTTTGGAGCATTGATCAATTTCGCCCATTCAGCAACCATTGACTGGTACCTAGTGCCTTCAGACATCCAGACAATCCTTCCATCTGGGTAGAAGTGAGCTGTGGAGTAGAACTGCATGATGATCTCATCATTCCATTTTGTGAGCTTCTGAGCCATAAACTCATCAAATCCACACGCCTTGAAGCTATCATATACACTAGGGAAGTGATCCTCATTTTCCTCAATGAATTTCCAATCAACCCATCTCATGTCACACACTATGGGCTTCTTGTTAAGCAACACTGTCTCATAGAAGTCCTGTTGTTCCTTTGTATGGAACCTGTAGTCCACAACAGTCCTTCTCCTGGTGGCATATGGATCTGACTCTCTCCATAGCCTCAGACCTGAGTCCTTCCTGATCTTCATGTTCTCTGCAACTGGATGAGCATCATTGTGATCTGGAATTTTTGGCTTCAACTTCCTGAAGACATGTGATCCATCATCTTCTTCTTCCATTTCAGCTTCAGGCACTAGGGCCTTGTTCTTCTCCTCAGCAGGGATGTTCCTGGTGCTCCTCTTTGTTTTTGGCTTTGGAGCTAGAGCAGCAGCCTTAGGAGCAGTCTTAGGCTTAGATGGAACAGCCCCTGCCCTGATGGCATCACCCATAAGCTTCTGAGCTTTGGGTGCTGGTGCAGCATCTTCTTCCTCTTCCTCTTCAGAATCTTTCATGATTGAGGATCTCACAAGCACTCTGGCAGTGGTCTTCTTGACCCTCTCTTTCCTCTTCTTCCCTTCTGCAGCACCCTCTTTGGGTTCAGATTCCAAAGGGACTTGAGTAGATGCTCTGGCCTTAGACATTGGATTCTCTTTGCGGGCATTTTGGTCTTCATACCAGGCTTAGTTGCAGCAGCAGTGCTATACTCCTTTTTAACCACTTTCTTCTTGGAAGTGGCCTCATCCTCTACTGCCACATAGTCTTCATCCTCAGATTCAGAAGTTTTCTTCTTTCTGGCCCTGGTGGCAGCTTTGGGTAAGTTGCTTGGGGTGCTCCTGCTTCCATCATCTGAGCTGCTAGAGGGACTAGTGCCCTCACTCAAGTAAACCTGATCCTCTAACTTGTTCTGGCTGTCACTCTGATCAGACATATTGCAAACAGTGACAGCAGACCTTGTGAATAGATTATAGATGAGGTAGAGTGGATGAGCATCACAAAATACAGAGGTTTTTGCAAAAGAATGAGTCAAAAACTTAGTTTTAGTTTTCCACAGAAAGCATTTCGGATCAACCGATTTGTAAACTCGGTGATACCGAAGTAGCTGTTGGAACCTAAACTAGTGAACTCGGTCAGACCGAGTTACAGTTCGGTGGCAACGAGAATGCTAGGGTTTCACAAAGTCCTGAACTAGGTCACACCGATTTGCAATTCTCGGTCAGACCGAGAATCACATGTGCAATGGCCTGAGATGAATCGGTGGAACCGAGTTCTACAACTCGGTGGGTCCGAGATGGTTTCGGCGGAAACCTAACCCTAAATTCTCAATTCACGACTAAACTACGGAGTGTTTTTGATGGATAGAATGATCTCAATCGTGGCAAGATACATGGCGAACATAATGTGCTAGGAATTAGATAAGTATAGCATAGTGATCGAGTTCATACCCTAGTTCGGCGATGAACTTGCTACGGCGGCAACGGCAGGGATGATTCCCGTTGACGGCGGCGGAGACCAGCGGCAGGAGGCGACTGGTGACGAGGAGGACGATCCGGAGACCCAGGAGGCAGAGCGGGCTAAGCGCGGGCGAATGGGTTCGAAGAAAATTTCCAAAATTTTGCCCGTGGGTATATATAGCCCGACCCTGTCGGTGTGACCGAGTGGAACAACTCGGTGGCACCGAGATGCATAACTGCAAGCAGTTACTGAAACTCGGTGTGACCGAAAATTTCAAATCGGTTGCACCGAGATTGAAAACCTAGATCGACTTAGTGATCTCGGTATGACCGAAATGGGTGAATCGGTCAGACCGAAACGCACAAAGAAGTTTTGGAAGTTTAAGTCTATGACGAATCGGGGACTCCGAGTGCTCCTCACACAGAGTGGTTCGAATCTGACTTGATCAAATTTTGTGATGCAGCATGAATAGAGTTTGAGACGAGAAAAGCATAGATAGCTAGAGAAGGTTCTTAGGCATTCTTGTCCATCCACTTGGCCAAAATAAAAGGAAACCAATCAATCAAAACAACAAGTGGATGTCCTCGAATGAGTAAATTATGCAACCAACATGCTCACACAATAAAATGACAAATGAAATATGTGGCAAAGCATGCGCAAACAATTCTAGCATCTATCAAGCAATTGGCGATGACTAGGTCATCTATATATGAGTATATTGACTTAGGAGTCAAATGAGAACATTTGATCATAGGTCATACTCATCGTTTAAGCACAAGTGGGGTTACCAATTTTACATAAAGCGTTGTTGTGTTCACACCATTAGAGTTGCTTTAACTCAATTGTTAGAGTAAAGCTCCCCCTAGATGTGAGATCCCCCCTAAGAGGGATGAACTAATCTTGGGTTTTGTCGATGATGAATTCATGTAGGTGTTGAAGATGTGGATGCTCTAAGTTGATGTATATCATTCGGAGCTATCCTTTGGAGTGAGTTGCACTTTCAATACCTACACGGGTTAGTCCCACAAGGAACAAACAAGGATATCCATAGACATAGAGTGATGCACACACAAGATGATGTCTATGAAAGCTTTAGGTTACCTTCCCTTGTCTTACCAACAAGAGGGTTTGTGACTCCTTGAACTAGTGCAAGATGTGGAAGTTGATTGCACTTGTTCTTGCCAAAATGATAAGAGTGAAGTATGTTGGCGGAGTCACCCTCAAGAACTCTCTAGTTCTTCTTCTTCGGGATCCACACCATCTTGATGGGAATCCACAGAGTTGTAGTTGTACTTGATGAAGTGGAACTTGATGTAGTCTTGGGAACCCACTTGACCAAGGCCTTAGGAGCTTCTTCAAATGCATCAATTTCCTCTTGAAGCTTGTCCTTGCCTTTTTGCTTGTGGTCTTGTGGTGGAAGATCATCTTGAGCTTGTGTTCCTTTGAAAGAAGTAGGATCACACTTCTTTTGTTGAGGAACAAACTTCGTATTGGGGTATTGATCTTCTTCCCACTCAACTCCATTGGCATTGAACTTTCGTTCAAAACCAATACCTTGATTCTTCCGGTGCCTTCCTTGCTTGCGTACAATTTCCTCGAATTGCTTACTCCCGGCAAGGCTCTTGTAAACACATTTCTCTACAATTCCCTTCAATAAGCTATTTTATTGCTCAAGTCTAACTTGGCTAAGAGAATCATTAGTGGAATCAAGAGAATTACTAGAATCAACAACATTGGATTTAGCATGATTATTGTTACTACTAGAAGAAGAATCCTTCTTGTTCTTGTTACTAGACTTGACTTGAGGCATGTAAGTGGATAAGAGTAAACGCTTGGCAATGTAAGAAGAACTTTTCTTGCGAATATCATCATTGATTTCCTTTAAGAACTCATGCTCTTGCTCAAGATTGAGCTTCTCAAAACGTAATTTCTCATGAGTCCTTAAAAGTTCTCGATGATCTCATAAGATAGTTTCATGAGCTAACTTAAGAGTGTTTAGTTCTTTAGTTAGGGACTCAATCTTCTCCTTATCATTGTCATTCGTTTCATCATAGTATTCATCACTATAGTTGTCAACAAGTAAATCATCATCACATAACAAGTCATCTTCATCACTATTGAAATCAACATACTCGGGGTGTGATACCTTTGGACCTTTGGCCATGAAGCATCTTCCAATTCCTTCATTTGGTGAATCAAATATGTCGTAGGAGTTGGTTGATACAAGTGCTAGACCGGCAACACCTTCATCTTGAGTATATACGGAGTCGGAGTGATAGCTTCTCTTGGAGTCATTGTTGGAGTCGGAGCCGGATACCCATTCACCAACATGAGCTTGATGTCTTAGTTTTGTGTAGCTCCATGATGACTTGTCCTTCCTTTCCGAATCCTTGCTTCTCCGAGAGGGTCTTCGTTCATATCGATCATCCCTACTCCTTCTCTCCATTGATGGTGATTCTTCTCTTCTACTTCTTCTTTTGGGAGAATCTTCCCTTCTCTTGTGGGGAGCCATACACTCATTGGAGTAGTGTCCGGGTCTTCCACAATTGTAGCAGTTTCGCTCTCGACTAGAAGATCTTTTGCCATTGTAGGACCTTGACTTGGAACTTCTCTCTTTGCTTCTACTCTTGTAGAACTTGTTGAAGTTCTTCACCATTAGGCTCAATTCTTCATTGAAGGTTTGTTTCTCACTTGATGATGTGGAAGCTTCACATGAGGCTTTGTAAGCACCACTTGACTTGTTATGGAGCTCCTCCTTATCCTTGAGTGACATCTCATGAGCAAAAATTCTTCCAATGACTTCTGTTGGCTTCAGATCTTTGTAATTTGGCATCATTTGAATCAATGTACATATGATATCATATTTTCCATCCAAAGCTCTTAGGATCTTCTTGATGATGAATTTGTCTGTCATCTCTTCACTTCGTAAGCCGGCGATCTCATTTGTGATAAGAGCAAGCCTAGAGTACATTTCAGCGACACCTTCACCATCCTTCATTTTGAACTTGTCAAGTTGACTTTGAAGCACATACAACTTGGATTCCTTGAAGGAGTCGGTACCTTCGTGCATATCAATCAAAGTATCCCAAATTTCCTTTGCAGTCTCAAGATGGCTGATTTTGTTGAATTCTTCGGGGCACAATCCGTTGAAGAGGATATCACAAGCTTGAGCATTGTATTGTAGCATCTTCAACTCTTCCGCGGTAACTTCAAGATTTGGTTCTCTCCCATCAAAGAATTCACCTTGCAAGCCAACACACACAATAGCCCAAACGGCGGGGTTATGTCCAAGAATATGCATTTTCATCTTATGCTTCCAACTAGCAAAATTAGTACCATCAAAGTAAGGACCTCTACGGTGGTAATTTCCCTCGCTAGACGCCATACTCTCCTAGGTTGTGAAACCAAGGCTATGACCACCAAAAGCTATGGAAATCAAAGCAAATGGAGACCAAAGCTTTGATACCACTTGTAGGATCAAAAGTATGTCTAGAGGGGGTGATTAGACTACTTGACCAATTAAAAATCTATCCTTTTCCCAATTTTAGTCTTTGGCAGATTTTAGCTATGTTTGCACAAGCCAAGCAATCTTAACACAATTCAAGCAAGCATGCAAAGAGTCTATGAGCAGCGGAAAGTAAAGCATGCAACTTGCAAGAATGTAAGGGGAAGGGTTTGGAGAATTCAAACGCAATTGGAGACATGGATGTTTTGTCGTGGTTCCGATAGGTGGTGCTATCATACATCCACTTTGATGGAGACTTCAACCCACGGAGGGTAACGGTTGCGCGAGTCCACGGAGGGCTCCACCCACGAAGGGTCCACGAAGAAGCAACCTTGTCTATCCCATCATGGCCATCGCCCACGAAGGACTTGCCTCACTAGCGGTGGATCTTCACAAAGTAGGCGATCTCCTTGCCCTTACAAACTCCTTGGTTCAACTCCACAATATTTGTCAGAGGCTCCC
Source organism: Triticum urartu (assembly GCF_056163025.1). NCBI lineage: Eukaryota > Viridiplantae > Streptophyta > Magnoliopsida > Poales > Poaceae > Triticum > Triticum urartu. The sequence continues at coordinate 379,113,922 of NC_141875.1, forward strand.
AAGTGACACCTAGCCAATCTACGAGACACCACTCTCCAAGAAGTAACAAATGGTGTGTTGATGATGAACTCCTTGCTCTTGTGCTGCAAATTATAGTCTCCCCAACACTCAACTCTCTCTCACAGGATATGGATATGGATTTGGTGGAAAGAAGATTTGAGTGGAAAGCAACTTGGGGAAGGCTAGAGATCAAGATTCATATGGTAGGAATGGAATATCTTGGCCTCAACACATGAGTAGGTGGTTCTCTCTCAGAAAATGTGTATTGGAAGTGTAGGTATGTTCTGATGGCTCTCTCCATGAATGAACAGTGGGTGGAGGGGTATATATAGCCTCCACACAAAAACTAACCGTTACACACAATTTACCAATCTCGGTGAGACCGACTTGAGAAACTCGGTCAGACCGACTTAGCACACCTAGTGACCGTTAGGATTTTCGGTGGGACTGAGATGCAACTCGGTAGGACCGATATGGTTAGGGTTAGGGCATAACGTAATCTCGGTGTGACCGATTACACAAACTCGGTGGGAGCAATTTTGGCAATAAGCTAACCAGAGAGTTGGTCAGGTAAACTCGGTGGGACCGATCGCTCATTTCGGTGGGACCAAAATGTTACAAAAGGAAAACAGAGAGTTTACATTGCAATCTCAGTGGGACTGATGGCTCATCTCGGTAGGACCGAAATGTTATGAAGGGAAACCGAGAGATTACAACCCCATCTCGGTGTGACCGAAATCCCTATCGGTGAGATCGAATTGCCTAGGGTTTGTGGCAGTGGCTATGACATCTGAACTCCATGGCGCCGGATAGAAAGAATCGGTGGGGCCAAGTTTTAATTTTGATTTAGGTCATATATGGATGTGGGAAGGTAGTTGAGGGTTTTGGAGCATATCACTAAGCACTATGAAGCAAGAACCTCATCAATCAACACCTCATCCCTCCATGATAGTATTGGCATTTCCTATAGACTCAATGTGATCTTGGATCTCTAAAATATAAAATGTAGAGTCTTGAACTTTGAGCTTGAGCCAATATTTTTGTCCTTAGTATTTTGAGGGGTCCACTTTCCTCATCCATGCCATGCCATTCATTGAGCTTTTCCTGAAATATTAATCTTGGAATAGCATTAGCTCAGTGAGCTATATGTTGTTAGTTATTACCAAAACCACCTAGGGATAGTTGAAATTTCACATCCCCTAGCTTAGAAACTTGAGTCTCCTTGAATATTTACTTGGGGTGCCTCGGGCATCCCCAAGCTTGAGCTCTTGCCTCTCTTCTTTCTTCTCACATCGAGACCTTCTCGATCATCGAACACTTCATCCACACAAAACTTCAACAGAAAACTCGGTAAGATCCGTTAGTATAATAAAGAAAATCACTAATCTAAGTACTTTTGCAAACCAATTCATATTTTGTTTTTGCATTGTGTTTACTGTAATATAACTTTTCCATGTCTTAATCCACTGATATAAATTGATAGTTTCATCAAAACCAGCAAACTATGCATCAAAAACAGAATCTGTCTAAAACAGAACAGTCTGTAATAATCTGAACATTCACCATACATATGATACTTGAAAAATTCTACCAAAATTAGGAAAAATAAAAAATTCGATAGAAATACAGTGCAAAAAGAATAAGAACCATTTGACGTTCCATCTAAAAATGTAAAATCGCGCACTACAGCCAAAGTTTCTGTCCTGCACCGTACGAACCAACAAGCATCTGAAACATCCTAAAGGAAAACCTTGGCACATTATTTTTATAATACAATGGAATTGTACAAGGGGATAATTATTTTTGTTGAAAAGTTTCTGTAATCAAGATTCACAAAGTTGTCGAGAGCATGAACAAAGTTCAAGGAGCTCTCCCACTTCAACAATGCTTGTCTTTCTCACTTTCACTTTCCTTTTTGAAAAAGTTTTGGGTTCCCCTCTTTATTTTTGTTGTTTTTAAACTATATGAAAGCACTCAACATAAATAAATGACTCTCTAAAACTTCCAGGTTGTCTCCCTGGCAGCGCTTTCTTTAAAGCCATTAAGCTAGGCATATAGTGCTCAAGTAGTGAATCCACTCAGATCCCAAGGTATATCAAAGCCAATTTTAATTAGCAATGATTTGTAATTTAGTAGTGAGCACAAAGTAACATATATCATGTAATGATGAAGTCTAACTCTCTTGATATGCATCGGCATGTCATAAAAGAACAATTCATGCACACATAGTAAAGGCCAATGCATAGTATAGACAGTTTCTTGCAATTTTATCATGTGGGAAACATAGAGAGGTGGAGATATAGTTACTCTCTCATAATAATTGCAAGTAGGAGCAGCAAGCACATGCATATTATATTCATAAAAATCATCATGTGCAACGGTATAAGGCAACCCATCAATATAATCCTTAATAAGGGTAAACTTCTCCGATATAATGTAGTTGGGAGAATTCAAAATGATAATAGGACTATCATGTGTGGGTGCAATATCAACAATTTCATGTTTAACATAAGGAACTATAGCAAGTTCATCTCCATAAGCATAATTCATATTGGCATCTTGCCACAAGCATAGCAAGCATCATCAAAAAGGGATATTTCAAAAGAATCAACGGGATCATAGCAATTACCATAGCATTCATCCTTCGGTAAGCATGAAGGGGAATTAAACAATGTATGAGTTGAAGAGTTACTCTCATTAGAAGGTGGGCACGGGTGATCAATCCGCTCTTCCTCCTTTTGTTCTTCGCTCTCCTCCTCATCTTTTTCATCAAATGTGCTCACAGTTTCATCAACTTCTTCTTCCATAGATTCCTACAAAATATTAGTCTCTTCTTGGACAGCGGAGACTTTCTTAATAAGCGCATTAATATAGGAATTATATTCATAATTATCATAGCAATATTTTAGGATAGCTAAATTTTCAGGCCTATAAACATCATCATCAAAAGCTTCATACTTTTCAAACAAAGATTCAATTTCATAAGCACCCTTAAAAGCAACAAATTCTTCTATTTGTTCCACATCATAGTAATCATATATACCATTAGCATAAGAAGCTAAGGTTTCATTATCATTAAATTCACATGAAAAGGGAAGGTGTGGAGCCTTCATCCTAGAGCAACAAGTATAATCATATCTCAAGCATAGTTGCCTAGCATACCAATACAATATATAAATTTGATCCCATAATAGTTTCCCTTTTTGTGTCAAGCAATAATCCCTAAAGTATTCATGTTGATCCAACATTACTCCCATTACCAGATTGAATGAGGTTTTCTCAGGATTATCAAAGTGGTACATAATATTTTTCACATATTGAGCATCGAGGGTTTTAGGAGGTTCCCCATCTCCATGAGCAGCTAGTACACCTATTTTTTTTTATATTACATGTTCCATATCCATAATTAAAGATAAAGAACAACTAAGAACAGTAAATAAAAATTACTTAGTGATAAAGCAAAAAAGCACACATGAGAATATTCACACCATGCTATTTCTCCCCGGCAACGGCGCCAGAAAAAGGTCTTGATAACCCACAAGTATAGGGGATCGCAATAGTTTTCGATAAGTAAGAGTGTCGAACCCAACGAGGAGCTAAAGGCAGAACAAATATTCCCTCAAGTTCTATCGACCATCGATATAACTCTATGCATGCTTGGTGTTCGCTTTACCTAGAACAAGTATGAAACTAGAAGTACTTTGTAGGTGTTGTTGGATAGGTTTGCAAGATAATAAAGAGCAAGTAAATAAAAAGTAGGGACTGTTATAAGTAAAGAAGCAATAAAGTAAATATAGCGAGTGTGGAAAAGTGGTGGTAGGAGTTGCGAAATTTCCCCTAAGCAATTGACTACTTTACTAGACCGATAGCAAGTATTATGTGGGAGAGGCCACTGCTAGCATGTCATCCCTGACTTGGAATTCTATGCACTTATGATTGGAACTATTAGCAAGCGTCCGCAACTACTAATGTTCATTAAGGTAAAACCCAACCATAGCATTAAGATATATTGGTCCCCCTTCAATCCCGTATGCATCAATTTCTATGCTAGGTTGAAGCTTCTGTCACTCTTGCCCTCCAATACATAGTCCTATCAACATACAACTAACCCTATAGTGTGATCCACGCGCACGCTTATATGATGGGCACCAAAGGACAGCAACATAACCACAAGCAAATTAAATCAATCATAGCAATTCATCAACCACCGATAGGACAACGAAAATCTACTCAGACATAATAGGATGGGAACACATCATTGGATAATAATATGAAGCATAAAGCACCTTGTTCAAGTAGAGGGTACAGCGGGCTGCGAGAGAGTGGACCACTGTAGATAGAGGGTGTTGGTGTAGATCACGGTGATAATGATGATGGCCATGGCAGCGTTCCAGCACCACAGAAAGAGAAGGGGAGAGGGGGGCCCTTCGTCTTCTTCTTCTTCCTTGAACTCCTCCCTAGATGTGAGAAGGGTTTCCCCTCTGGTCCTTGGCCTCCATGGCATGGGAGGGGCAAGAGCCCCTCCGAGATTGGATCTGTCTCTCTGTCTCTTTCTGTTTCTGCGTTCTCAGATTCTACCCTTTCACCGTTTCTTATATTCCTGGAGATCCATAACTCCGATTGGGCTGAAATTTTAACACGGTCTCTATCCGGATATTAGCTTTCTTGCGGCGAAAGAAGGGCACCAACTGCCTTACGGGGTGGCCACGAGGGTCAGGGGCGCGCCCCCTGCCTCGTGGGCCCCTCGAGCATTGTCTCGCGTTGATTTCACTTCCCAAAAATCACATATATTCCAAAAAAAATCTCCGTCTGTTTTTATCCCGTTTGGACTCCGTTTGTTATGGATTTTCTGCAAAACAAAAAACATGCAACAAACAGGAACGGGCACTGGCACTGGATCAATATGTTAGTCCCAAAAATAGTATAAAAAGTTGCCAAAAGAATATGAAAGTTGTAGAATATTGGCATGGAACAATCTAAAATTACAGATACGACGGAGACATATCAGCCTCCTGTCAGTTGGGTGGATGAAATCTGTCCCAATGGTGAGCCAACATGTGTTTCCTCCGGCCAATGAGAATTTTACACATGGAAAATCCCCATTGGTCTGGGCTGTTAACGGGTTATCGGATCCGAAACCGGACTCGATAGCTTAATGGCAACCCGTTATGGTGGATGCCACGTGTCGGTCACCCTTGACGAAAGCACTTTCATGACACGCCATTTATCATCATGGAAGTGGACACTTCTGTGATGATAATTTTGGTAATGTCATGGAACACTTCTATGACAGCACGAGTATGACTATCTTGATTCTGTCATAAAATCATCATCGATGTACATGCATGACAGAAAATGTGACCTACTGTGACAAACACGTATCATCATGGAAGTGTCTTTTTTTGTACTGATGTATCCTCGTTGTCGTTGTTGTTGATGACTTGTTGTATGTAATGAATGGTACATTTGCATATGCATGTCATAAACTCAATTTGTGAATGGTTTTCGACACACTTCTTGGAGTGTTAGTGCCATAGTAGTAAAGCCAGCATCCGGTCATATGAAGTTGCCACATCACATAGAGCCAACCAATACCGGAGTATGCTAGCACAATAGTTAGTTCTAGTTACATCAACTAGAGCTAGGTGTCGCACGGAGGCCGAGAAATATGGTGATAGCGTGACTGCGTGAGGTGGGCTTGTACGTAGTAGCATGATGTAGGCACAGGGCTTGCCGTGTTTCCTACTCCTCCGGTCTAAATGTGGAGAAGATTTGGTCGAGTTCTTCCTCCTTTTGCCGACACGTGGGACATCCAGCATCCAGGTCGTGTCATACAAGAAAATGGAGTGGTAGTTGAAGCCACGTGATGTGCATCTTGGGTTAAACTGTAAATAGAATCTTACTACACTTGAGTAACTCCAAAAGTGGCCACCAAAGATCTTTATTGGATTTGTTTTTCATCACCATCACGTTGAGGTGAAAGATGTGCAGGTTCAGTGGGTCCTCTTGAATTTTCACTGACATGTGGGACCGCATGTGAGCAAACAGACGATGGGCTCCGCGCGTCTACTGGCTGGCTAAGAAGAGAGATAGAGGAGGGCTGAGCACTGACTCCGGGAAATTTCTTCTACGTAACCAGCACCTCTATATAGGCTCGATATAGTGGGGTGGCATGGGCCATAACTAGCATTCATGTCTAGCAGTACGGCACATGCCACCCACACGAGTCCCATCCGACACCAAATTTCTTGGAGTCCATGCTACAACCATCTCTTCTCCCTCCTGTTTTCTCAGCCATCGCGCGGTGGGAGGGGTGGGGGTTTGCCAATAGTCGGTTTACTCAACTCTGGTCCCACTAGTAAGTGAAAATGCAACACAGCACGAATTCCCCCTTGAGCCGCGTGCCGGACCAACCATGTGGGGGTGCGACGTATGCGAACACGACAGGATTTTACTTTTGAACTTGTAACTTGTAAAATTTGGTTCTACTCCATGGCGCGGTCGATAGATAGAAATAACAATTTTCCCTAGAGTAATGAGAAGTTTGGTTTTGGCGCGGTTCATGCATGGAGTATGTACGAAAATTATGAAATTGATGTGAAAGGTAAGATAATTACTAGTAGTACCATATACTACTACATGGATTTGACGGAAAGATAAAGATACATATGGATCCATCAACGACATCCTCACGCCCTAGTGCGCCGGGTCACCAACCGACGTGTGAGGAGCAGCGGCGTTGGCGGCGAGCTCAACATGTTTCTGAACAATGCCGTCCAAGGTGGCCTTGCGGTTCAAGAAGGACAGCGACCTATCGTCCTCCTCTTGCACGTACTAGTCCTTGTGGACAATTTGCGCGTAGACATGGGTGATTATGTTGACAGTGTCTTGCTGCGCTAGGCACTGCGCGGTGAGCGCGACCTCGAGGTGAACATTCTTCGGCGCGATGGCGGGCAGTCGCAGGGCCAATAGTGCGTCAAAGAGGTTGTCACCATAGAGGCTGTTGAGGGTGTTGGGCATCGCAGAGCCTGGGCGCGTGGGCTAGAGGCGTACGTCAAGGTCGTCCGCGAGCTTCTTAACGATGGTGAACTTGTCGAGGAAGCCAACGAGGACCTCATCAAACAAGGAGACGAAGCTATCCTCCAAGCGGCCTTAAGCACGACCTGGAGATGTTCCTCGGTGCCAGGACGCAGGCCAGCGTCGTGGACCATCTGGCACAGTCGGCTGATGCTCGTGCTCATCGCCTCCATGGGTCTAGATTCTAGTCAACTGATCTTGCGACGTGTGTGTTGGCCATCTACTCCTCGGCCCTCTACTGCACGTGCCTTTGGCTATATGACAGGTGGGCCAGCCACTAGTTGGGCCCACCTATCATACACCTAATGCAGGTGCAGTAAGTCAATGAAGATGCGTCCCTGTGGGACTGAGCTCCGGTGCCTTAACTGCACCTGCCTTTGGCTGTATGACAGGTGGGCCAGCCACCTGTTGGGCCCAAATGTCATACACCTAAAGGCAAGTGGAGTAAGTCAATGAAGCTGTGTCCCCCTCCGTGCCGGTGCAGTATAGTCATCTCACCGGACCTCTAGTTGGGGCCAAATGAGAGAACTTTGATGTTTACTAGTTTATTGGTCCCCTTTGCATTTTGCGCCATGTTTTGACCTTTGATTTAATTAATAAAATGTCAATGCATGTAACCAAAAATGTTGTGCTAAGGCTAGTTATAGTGGGAGTAACTTAGCAAGTAACATACCACAGTCCAAGACAAGTTTGCTTATGTGGCATGTATTTAATGAGGAGAGATGTGTTTAGAGTAACATAATATGTTACTGTAACATAGCGTTTTCCAAGAAAAGATGAGTCTACAAGCTAATAAATGAAGCCATCTATGACAACACTACTATGTTACTTTGCACTATGAAGGTAGTAACTTAGACTAGTGTCATATGCATGACACTAGTATAAGTTCATTGCATGTAATGCTATTAATTAGCAAAAAGACATTAAGTTCTCTCGCTTTCCCCTTTGTCTTGGTCACGGTGCACAACCTAAGAGCATGGTTAATAGTACAGCCAGCTGCTGGCTATATGATGTTGCCATGTCATATAGAGCCATCACTTGTAGCCACTCATACAATAAGGTTAGCTATAAGGCTGGCTATAAGAGTACTACTTGTTCTCATCTTCTGTCTCTCTTTCTTCATATTTATTCTATCGGCCTAGGAATTCGGATATAGCTAGGCTCTTGCATGAGAGCCCACACCTCTTTTTCACTTGCTCTAAGATGACTTATACACCTAGACTAAGGGAGTAGTCTCAAGTCATTGGATGCATACGCACCCCACGTCTCGTATTGGGTGATTTCTTTTTTTGTGGCAAAAATAGGGAACAAGGTGGGTACTTAATGCACTGCGCCTAAAAGTTTTGGGATTACTATTAGGTTTTCATAACATGACTAATGCACCAGTACGGAGGGAGTACAATAGTAGTCTTTGATTGCAATTTTTTGTTGGTAGCTTACCAAGCTGAGCACTCGGTGAGTACAATAGTAGTCTGATTGATGAGACTTAAGATTTGAGCCATCTACCAGAAGGAATAAAACAATACACCATGTATTTATTTACAGAGGGAGTAGTACATTTTTTGTGACATGCATTACTAGATATTGCTAGTCAAATACTAAATCCAGATGGACGTGGTAGTACTACTAAATCCAGACGGTGGTGCTAGTACTAGTAGTAGTACTACCAATGGAGTAGTACTATACTACCCGTTGGTCAAATTATTATGTGCTGCTCCTCATAGTGAAGTGACAAGGCCCTGCGCCGGAGATGACACCTGAGTGTAGGTGTTGTGTTTGGCAAACCATAGTCAGCCTCACCGTCTGCAGTCACTATCATCATGACTGTAGAGCTAGCCTGCTTACAACTAGCCATGTTTGACATAATTTCCCGTGCGTAGATGCCTGTGCATTGCACGGAACGCCAATATTGGGGGTGGACGACACCGGCAGCGGTCATCGCTCTAGATTTTACCATGGCCTTCTAGATGTGGTGGGGAGGAGATAAGGCTGATTGTGAGAGACAAGGAGTTGTTTGTAAATAGGGAACAAGTGCAGGCATCTTTTTGCAAAACTGCAGAAGTTTGGTTTGTGTGCGTTTGATCTAGATGCGACGGCTATTGGTGAAAGATGGCAGACACAACATTATCACCAACTCAGGACCTCTTTGATTGGTAGGATTTTGAAAACACAGGAATAGGATACAGCAATATTACAAGTTTCAAACTGATATTACAAATGTTAGGAGTAATGTTGCACTAACGAAGAGGGAATTACTAGGAAGTTTATGTAAGAACTTTCGTTACTTTAGGTGGATGCAACATTATCGTACAAACTAAAATCCACCGCCTTGACAAGTCACTAATGGGCAAATAAATTTCTGAGTCTCCGGTCACTTGAGGTTTCAAAAACAAATCCAGCTTCTGTGGAGACTTTGTCCTATAGGCTTAGACGCTTGGGGTGATCAGCACGCCTTTCATTGTTGCACCAGAGAACGCCAAACCTCGTTACCTTGAGCACACTTGCCTCTAGAACAAAGAACCTGGCCAATTTAATCTCAGATGTGCTACCTCGGTAGTCGATCAAATCAATCTATGTAAGATGGAGATCAAGGCATTCAATGAGATTGTTATAGTGCAGCTCATTTTTCAGTTTCGGGGTCTTTTTTATCTACAAAAGAAGAGAACATATTAGAGCAGCTAGCTGTATAAGATTGCCATGTCATCAACAGGTACCAATATCATTTGCTCATACGATAGGTTTGGCTGGCTAGTGATATTTTTTCACTCTCTCTCTCTCTCTTTGTCTTTCCTCTCATTTACCTAGGAGCACGTGCAGAGTTGGGCATTTGTTGCCTTCCACTATGTGGCCGATGACATATTTCTCAAAAGTATGCCACATAATACACACCGATGTAAATCAAAAGATTTTGGCACTGCTCTCGCGATGTGAGAGAGTTGGCACCGCTATGCACACAGAACCACATGTATAAATAGATTAATCAAACCAACTACACCAGCCTCTCACTCTCCCAAACAAGTGTTTTCTTATTGCCTCGGGCCTCTCCCTCTCCCACGCAACTGTTTTTTCATTGCGTGAGTTAATTTACCACCGGAGCAAAGTAGGTGAACCAGATTGGGGCAATAGGTGAGAAATGGAGGGACATCGATGCCAAATGCATCACAAGTGAATTTGGCACATGTTTTGACCTACATAGTGGAGGGCCGTTATAGCCCACTTTTCTATGACCTCGTATTTAGTGTAAAATTTTGACCATAGATTTACCTAAGAAAATGCCAATGCATGTCACCAAAAATTATACCATTTGAAATTATGTTCAAATACGAATCCAACGATATAATTTTTAGTGACATGCATTAACATTTTGTCAGTTAAATCTATGGTCAAATTTTGATACTACAAAATAGGAAGAGTAAACCAGGACGGAGGTAGTACTTTCTCTTAGGGTAACCATAGAGTTACTAGTCTAAGTTACTTTCCACTATGACTAGCCTAGGCTACTATAGTAGTACAACAAAAAACACGATGCAGGTGATCACGTGAGAAAAAATACTAAAAACATTTCTTTCGGTGCAGTCCGTAGATGCAGTTTTGAACACTACACTTGTCATCGTAATTTGGGAAAATTACGAAAAAATTGAGCTACGTTGTGATTACCATTTACTAATAGGAAAGAAGTTTCACCTCGATGAGTAGCTTCTCCGTGCACGGAAAGCATGTAAGGAATCCAACAACTTGATCCAGATTGGGGCCGATAGATTTTATTGCCAAGATCTTCACTGTGCGCATAGACTGGGTCAAGCTTGTGGGAATCATTTTCTGGATGGCAGTTGTAAATACATCAAGAAGAAATTTTAAAATGTGAATGTCAAGAAGACAGAGAAGAAGATGAGTGATGTACCTGAACGATTACAGATCCAATAAAGAGTTCAGAGAATTTGGCACATGAATACACCAACGCTATCAATTTCGGTGCGTCAATGACCTTGATTTTTGTTGGACCTTCTAGATCAGATACAAGCAATCTCTGAAGGAAAGGCGCATTTGCAATGACCATAACATGGAACAGGTGGAGTGATCTCTTCCCAATTGATGTCTTGTTGCGGGGCCAGCAAGACTGTAGCGACCCGACCTCAGGCGGTCAAGTCTCTGTGCTTCAGTGTCATCCCTGGATCGGTAATGCTGACACACACAGTACTTGAAGGACTTATAACAGAGAAGCAATCACACAATTATTACGTCGAATGTCTCCAAAGAGAACTTGTTACAATAAATATGGCTTAAGGCCATCTAATACGATAACATCGGAAGGCTTGGAAGATAAAGTCAGTCCATCAACTCCAACGGCATAGCTGAGTGCACGACAATGGCCTAGCGAACCTTACTCCTCATCTGAAAAGTCTGCAACATGATACATTGCAGCCCGAAAACGGGTCAGCACATGGAATATGCTGGCAATATAACACAGTAGAGCAATGAACAGATAAATGCTATCACTACATGCATATATGGTTGGTGGAGGCTCTATGGCTATATTGTTTTGCAGAAAGCCAATTTTTCCCTACAACAAAGGAATAAATTTTATTTAACTATCATGGTGGTTGAAACATCAATGAGAAGGTTCCTCCAACTTAATCCCCATTAAAGTAATCATTAACAACCCAACAAATTAATTTAGAGTGATGAGATCAAATCAATAATTCAAGTACCAGATACTCAAGTTGTCCCTAACCGGGGACACGGCTAACCATGATTAGTTTATACACTCTGTAGAGGTTTGCGCACTTTTCCCCACAAGACTCGATCTCCTCCGTTGGATTTCTCGTACTACATGGTGTTTGGGAAACGGATGACCAAGACACAGTCTTTCAGAAGCATTAACTCTAACCCCGGGTAGACAGTACCAACCTACATTCCCTACATCTGCTAGCCTACAACTAGAAGAGGTCATGCAACATACTCAACTATGCCAGAGCCCATAATGGCTTGTGGCTGCACACGTAAGTTTCTAGCATGAATAAATCTTATGGTCCCTTTGAGCCTGGGTGGCGGACCGTAGGATGATCACATGGGTACTCCGAGATATCCTAGGACAACACTGGATTCTCCAGGTGCCCACAAGCAATCCACCCAGGTGTGTGTTAAAGTTGCCACCTTAAGTTGAACCATTAATAAACAATCTCACATCTGTCATGGATACACTCAAACCCAATCCACGTCTACGAGCATAGCATGGCAATATAAGCATAAGATAGAAGTAACTCCCAAGGATTTGATAATAAAACAGGTAATAGGTTCTACCTCATCATCTACTTCCCAAACCCACATGTTAAGAGATCCTACTCATGCAATGTGTGAGGGTTGTAACTAATGCATAAAAACTGGATAATAAAGGGGTATGATCAATGTGTTACTTGCCTTGCTGACGATCTGCAAAACCTAGTGACTCATAGTAGCATGCTTCGCACTCCGGGTATTCTATCACTAGCAAACAATAGCATACATAAGCAATCGAGCAAAGATGCACGGGTAAAACTCAAATAAGAAGATCTAACTAGAAAGTTCAACTGAAGAACTCCGGTTTGCAAAAAGAATCAAATCAAACAGAGCAACAAAACACAAACTGCGAAAGAAACAAGATCCGATTACTATTCTGGACTAAAGTCCAATTTTACAGTACCAATATCGTGTTCAAGTTGGTTAAACAAAAAGAGGGCTTCGAGACGAAGACCTAGGCGCTTGAATCGCCTGATTCCGATAAACGAGCGAAAAGTTATACTAAAACGAAAATCAGGGCAGAAATCGCGATCGAAAATAATTGCGAAAAACCCTGGAAAAAGAAAAACTAACGAATAGGCTAACGAAGGAACATTCGCTGTCTACGGCTAACAGATGAAAGGTGTTCGTTAAAACGAACGTATGGACGAACGTCCGCAAAAAAAATAAACCGACGGAAAAACCGAACCGATCTAATAAAAAACGAATATGATTTTCGAAATAAAACCGATCTATTTTTTTTAAACCAGCGGCTACCTTGGTGTTCGTGACGACGGCGGCGGCTACTCCGGCGGCGGCGGGCGACTCTGGCAGCGGCGGGGCTCCGCCGGGTGGCGGCGCGGCGACGGTGGCGGCAAGCGGTGACAGCGGCGGCGGCGACGGGAGGCGGCGGCGGGGCGCGGATCGAGGCGGGCGGGGCTGGCGGCTAGGGTTTGGGGTGCCGGTGGGCTACGGCGGCGGGATGGGCCACAGGGGGGTCGCGGGGGCGGCTTATAAGGCCGGCCGGGCGGTGTCCTAGTCGGGCATGGCCCGGTTAGGTTGGTTACCCTTTTTAAAAATATTCCGATGCGCCGGAAAAATGAAGAAAAGAAATACTAAACGGACTCCAAAAATTCCGAAATAAAATTTCCCCGTACTCTAAAAATATGCCGGACGAAGTGAACATTTATTTGGGCTTCTACTGCAATTTTGAAAAATGCATATTTTTTCCTAACTTGAATAAAATTGTAATAAAAACCAAATAAAAATCATTTATTTGATTTTAATATTTTTCCTCCAATATTTCATTTATTTTGGAGAAGTCATATTAATTCCTCTCTTTTTTTTGATATGAAATATTTTCAGAGAGAAAATCATTAAAACCAAAATGATCCTTGTTTCAATATTTGATAAAATTCAAATATGAGAAACCTGACATCCCCAACTCTCTCCGTGGGTCCTTGAGTTGCTTAGAATTTTGAGGATCGAGAAATGAAATGGAGTAAAATATGATATGCATGAATGACCTATGTATAACATTCCAAATTGAAAACTTGGGATGTTACAAACCTACCCCCCTTAAGATGAATCTCGCCCTGAGATTCTGGTTGGCTAGAAAATAGGTGTGGGTGGTCTTTGCGTAGATCATCCTCTCGTTCCCAGGTGGCTTCATCCTCGGTATGGTGGCTCCACTGAACTTTGCAAAACTTGATAACCTTGCTCCGAGTAACTCAACTGGCAAACTCAAGAATCTTGACATGTTTCTCCTCATACGTCAAATCATTATCCAACTGTATTGCTTCCAGGGGCACTATATCTCTTAGAGGAATATTGGCCATCTCGGCATGGCACTTCTTCAACTGGGAAACGTGAAACACATCATGAACTCCTGACAGTCCTTCGGGTAACTCCAACTTGTAGGGAACCTCTCCCATGCGTTCCAAAACACGGTACAGTGCTACAAAACTCGAGGCTAATTTTCCCTTAACTCCAAAACGCTTAACTCCCCGAAGAGGTGACACTCGCAGATATGCTCTATCTCCGATTTCATAGACTACCTCCTTGCGTTTCGAGTCTGCATAACTCTTCTGTCTGGACTGAGCTACCTTCAGTCTATCTCGAATCAGCTTAACCTTCTCTTCGGACTCCTTAATCAAATCCGGTCCAAACAACTGGCGATCTCCAACTTCATCCCACATCAACGGTGTACGGCATCTTCTTCCATACAGGGCTTCAAACAGTGCCATCTTAAAACTGGTCTGGTAGCTGTTGTTGTAAGAGAACTCCACGTAGGGCAAGTTGTCATCCCAACTAGATCCATAATCTAGCGCACAAGCTCTCAACATGTCCTACAAAATCTGATTGACTCTCTCGATCTGTCCATCTGTCTGCGGGTGAAAAGTTGTACTGAACTCCAGCCTGGTTCCCAAAGTCTGGTGCAGTTGGTGCCAAAACTTTGAAGTAAACTGTGTTCCTCTATCTGATACGATGGTCCTCGGAACTCCGTCCAGACATACGATCATGGTCATGTATATATTGGCCAACTTCGCACTTGTATAGGTGGTTTTCACTGGGATAAAGTGAGCTACTTTGGTCAGACGATCCACTACTACCCAGATAGAATCATATCCCAATCAGGTCCTGGGTAATCTGGTGATAAAATCCATGCCAAACTTGTCCCACTTCCATTTGGGAATCGTCATAGGCTGCAGTAATCCTGCTGGTTTCTGATGTTCTGCCTTCACTCTCTTACATACATCACATACCGCTACATACTCGGCAATATCCTTCTTCATTCCGGTCCACCAGAAACACTCCTTTAAATCCAAATACATTTTAGTATTTCCGGGGTGTATCGAGTATGG
The DNA here is from genome assembly GCF_056163025.1 of Triticum urartu. Lineage (NCBI taxonomy): Eukaryota > Viridiplantae > Streptophyta > Magnoliopsida > Poales > Poaceae > Triticum > Triticum urartu. Next base: position 379,129,119 of record NC_141875.1, read on the forward strand.
AGAATCATGAGCTTCCTGTAGTATCAACTTCCTGATCTCTACATTATTGGGCACATATACACGGTCCTCAAACCACAAGGTGTCGTGCTCATCCTCACGAAGCCTTTGGATTTTCCTTCACTCATCTTCTCCTTTATTTTGGCAATTTCTTTGTCATCCTTCTGAGCTTCTCGAATCTTTTCCAATAATGTTGACTGAACCTCTAATGCTACAACAAAACCTTTAGGAACTATCTCCAAACGTAGCTCCCTGAGATCTTCTACCAACTCCTTTGGCATACCTACGCTTACGAGGGTATTGACATAACTCTTCCGGCTCAAAGCATCTGCTATGACATTGGCCTTCCCTGGATGATAGTGCAACTTCATATCATAATACTTTATGAGCTCCAACCATCTCCTCTGGATCATTTGCGAGCATCCGGTATGGTCTCTTTGATATCGGTCCGGTGCCTGGCAATAGTTCTATCAAAAACTCGATGTCTCGATCTGGCGGCATGCCTGGTAACTCCTCTGGAAATACATCTGGGTAATCCTTCACTACCGGCACTTCCTCCTGAACAACTCTCATGAGAGAATTTACTTGGGTCCTCCTCGGCGCATGCCTGGAAACATACTTGATCCTTTTTCCCTCCGGGGTGGTGAGTAGAATAGACCTGCTAGCACAGTCAATGTTTCCTCCATACTTAGAGAGCCAATCCATTCCTAGTATCACATCCAAACCTTGTGATTCCAAAATTACTAGGTCTGAGGGGGAAACATGGCTACCAATGGTTAAGGGTATCCGATCGCACCATCGGCTGGCCATATACTCCACACCGGGTGAGCTTACTAGCAAGGGTGTACTAAGGGCTAAGGTGGGTAACTTAAACTTATCCACTAATCCCCTTGAAATGTATGAATGCGATGCACTAGTATCAAAAAGAACAACTGCAGTAAATGACTTAACAAAAAACTTACCGATAACTGCATCAGGCTGATCTTCAACCTCCTCCACGTTCACGTGGTTCACTTGTCCCCTATTGAAAGGGTTGGGCTTCTTCCCAGCGCTTCCATTGCCATTACCGTACTTTGCCTCAGGGCACTCAGTGGCATAGTGTCCAGTCTTCCCGCACTTGAAACAAGTAACGTGACTTAGATCCCTCTTGGCGGGTTTGGTTGGAGTGGAGCGGTTCTGAATGTTGTTTGCTCCATTCCCATTTCCATTCTTGGGGCCAATGTGGTTATGCAAACTTCCTCCATTGTGAGTATGGCCTCCATGATTATGGGTATATCCTCCCGAGTTCGGGGTTAAACGAGGCTTCTGCTGAGCTCCAGAATTGTACTTTCCTTGTCCATACTTCCTTTTGCAGCTCTCAATCTGCTGATGCTTCCCTTCCATCATAAGAGCCTTGTCTACCAACTCCTGGTAGTTGTTAAATGTTGCCACCATCAACTGCATTCTCATCTCATCATTCAACCCTTCCACAAACTTCTCCTACTTTGCGGCATCTGTGGCCACATCATTAGGGGCATAACGGGATAGCTTACTGAACTCATCTACGTACTGAGCCACAGTACGATTCCCCTGGCACAAGTTGTGGAACTCACGCTTCTTCATGCTCATAGCTCCAGTTGAGACATGGGCTGTGCAGAATGCTTGCTAAAACTGATCTCAAGTGATATTGGCTATCGGGAAGGTGGCTGTGTAATTCCCCCACCATGATGCTGCTGGTCCATCCAATTGGTGTGCGACAAAATGCACCTTCTCAACATCAGTGCAACCTGCGGTGGTCAACTCCCTTCCAATCTTGCGTAACCAGTCATCCGCAACTATGGGCTCGGTGCTACTGGAAAACACCGGCGGCTGCAACCTTAGAAAGTGGGCTAAGTTGTCAACTGGTGGTGGTGGCGAAGGGTTGTTGTTGTTGTTGCCTTGGTTCTGAACTAATATCTGCATCAAGACATTCTGCTGTTGGATCAACTGGGTGATCTCCGGTGGGAAAAAAAATCCGGTGTCACGTCTTGGAGGCATTTGATGGGTTTAGAGGGGAGAGATTAGAATAGAAAGGAGGTCTAGTCAGAAAGCACTACCCATATGCACATGAGACAAACACAATCATATCGTATCACTCAATCAATCAAGCAAGGGCATACAATCGGTCTAGAACTAGCGTTAAAAAGTGCTGAGACTACTACTATATACAGGGGGAATACTACTAATCATATGGTGGTCATCTAGAAATTTTGATCGGTGGAAGACTCCATGATATCCGCTCCAGCTTCGTCTTCATAATCATCATCACTATCGTCAGGGTCGCAGTCGGTGTCGTCGATGATGATGTAGTCCGCAGAACGAATCTCCTTGGGCTCGTCGTCTTCTCTTTCTGGTGCGGGGTCTCCCATGAAAACTCCTAGCTTCCTCGCCAGGTTGCCATTCATCTCCACAAGTATCGTCATTTCCTCCTCATATCCATCGTGTGTAGACTTGAGCTCCTCTTCTAGCTCTGTGATCCTGTTCATCACCTTCTTCAAATCTATCATGCTTGTGCACATCTGGTTCTCCTGGCGTCGAATGTGCTGGTTTAGCTCCTGGATGAATGCTGCAATGGATCTGTCCCTCCTGGTGCTGACTATCTCCCATTGCTCATCTCGGCGCCCACATATCCGGTATATAGTATCCTTGAGATCCTTATGGTAAACTTCGTCAATGCGCCCCATGGCGATGTGGGCTGCCATGCTCTTTCCTAGACTCCAGGTTGGTGCATCAAAGGAAAATTCTATGGGCTCCGTAACTAGCATGAATGTCCTTCCTAGAACTTGAACTCAAATCATCCATCGCTCCTCTTCTGGTAAAGTGGCGGTGTAGGTCCCGGTGAAGCTTGGTATTCCGATGTTCAGGTATCTAGTGACTTCCTTCAAGTGTCGTCCAAAGGGTGTGTCTTCATTAGGTTGTTAAAATTTGTTCCTTGAGTCCGCCATCCTAAAGAGTAGAAAATGGAGAGGAGTCAGAAATGAGTTGAGAAGAGTGACCTATGGCTTTTCTTAGTGGTCATGTCCTACATTCAGTGTGTGCTCTGATACCATCTTGTAGGGACCCGACCTCAGACGGTCAAGTCTCTGTGCTTCGGTGTCATCCCTGGATCGGAATGCTGACACACATAGTAGCAATCACACACTTATTACATCGAATGTCTCCAAAGATAACTTATTACAATAAATATGGCTTAAGGCCATCTAATAAGATAACAGCTAAAGGCTTGGAAGATAAAGTGAGTCCATCAACTCCAACGACATAGCTGAGTGCACCACAACGGCCTAGCGAACCTTACTGCTCATCTGAAAAGTCTTCAACATGATACGTTGCAGCCCAAAAACGGGTCAGCACATGGAATATGCTGGCAATATAACACGGTAGAGCAATGAATAGATAAATGCTATCACTACATGCATATCTGGCTGGTGGAGGCTCTATGGCTATATTGTTTTGCGAAAAGCCAATTTTTTCCTACAACAAAGGAATAAATTTTATTTAACTATCATGGTGGTTGAAACATCATTGAGAAGGTTCCTCCAACTCAATCCCCATTAAAGTAATCATTAACAACCCAACAAATTAATTTAGAGTGATAAGATCAAATCAATAATTCAAGTACCAGATACTCAAGTTGTCCATAATCGGGGACACGGCTAACCATGATTAGTTTATACACTCTGTAGAGGTTTGCGCACTTTTCCCCACAAGGCTCGATCTCCTCTATTGGATTTCTCATACTACATGGTGTTTGAGAAACGGATGACCGAGACACAGTCTTTCAGAAGCATTAACTCTAACCCCGGGTAGACAATACCAACCTACATCCCTTACATTTGCTAGCCTACCACTGGAAGAGGTCATGCCACATAATCAACTATGCCAGAGCCCATAATGGCTTGTGGCTGCACACATAAGTTTCTAGCATGAATAAATCTTATGATCCCTTTGAGCCTGGGTAGCAGACCATAGGATGATCACACGGGTACTCCGAGATATCCTAGGACAACACTGGATTTTCCAAGTGCCCATAAGCAATCCACCCAGATGTGTGTTAAAGTTGCCACCTTAAGTTGAACCATTAATAAACAATCTCACATCTGTCATGGATACACTCAAACACAATCCACGTCTACGAGCATAGCATGGCAATATAAGCATAACATAGAAGTAACTCCCAAGGCTTTGATAATAAAATAGGTAATAGGTTCTACCTCATCATCTACTTCCCAAACCCACATGTTAAGAGATCCAACTCATGCAATGTATGAGGGTTGTAACTAATGCATACAAACTGGGTAACAAAGGGGTATGATCAATGTGTTACTTGCCTTGCTGACGATCTGCAAAACCTAGTGACTCGTAGTAGCACGCTTCGCACTCCGGGTATTCTATCGCAAGCAAGCAATAGCATACATAAGCAATCAAGCAAATATGCACGGGTAAAACTCAAATAAGAAGATCTAACCAGAAAGTTAAACTAAAGAACTCCGGTTTGCAAAAAGAATCAAATCAAACGGAGCAACGAAACACAAACTGCGAAAGAAACAAGATCTGATTACTATTCTAGACTGAAGTCAAATTTTACAGTACCAAAATCATTTTCAAGTTGGTTAAACAGAAAGAGGGCTTCGAGATGAAGGCCTAGGCATTTGAATCGCCTGATTCTGTTAAACGAGCGAAAAGTTATACTAAAACGAAAATCAGGGCAGAAATCGTGATCGAAAATAATCACGAAAAGCCTTGGAAAAAGAAAAACTGACGAACAGGCTAACGAACGAACATGCGCTGTCTGCGGCTAACGGATGAACGGCGTTCGTTAAAACGAACATACGGATGAACGGCCGCAAAATAAATAAACCGATGGAAAAACCGAACCGATCTAAGCAAAAAAATGAATCTGATTTTCGAAATAAAACCGATCGGTTTTTAAAAAATACGGCAGCTACCTCGGTGTTTGTGACGATGGCGGCGGTTACTTCGGCGGCGGCGGGGGACTCCGGCGGTGGCGGGGCTCCGGCGGGTGGCGACGGGAGGCGGCGGCGGTGGCGCATGGATCGAGGCGGGCGGGGCTGGCGGCTAGGGTTTGGGGCGCGGGTGGGCTGCGGCGGCGGGACGGGCCATAGGGGGGGTCGCCGGGGCGGCTTATAAGGCCGGCCGGGCGGTGTCCTAGTCGGGCACGGCCCGGTTAGGTCAGTTACCTTTTTTAAAAAAAAAATCCGACACGCAGGAAAAACGAAGATAAGAAATACTATACGGACTCCAAAAATCCCGAAATAAATTTTCCCCGTTATCTAAAAATATGTCGGACAAAGTGAACACTTATTTGGGTTTCTAATGCAATTTTGAAAAACATATATTTTTCCTAACTCGAATAAAATTGCAATAAAATCATTTATTTGATTTTAATATTTTTCCTCCAATATTTCATTTATTTTGGAGAAGTCATATTATCTCCTCTCAATTTTTTTGATATGAAATATTTTCGGAGAGAAAATCATTAAAACCAAAATGATCCTTGTTTCAATATTTGATAAAATTCAAATATGAGAAACGTGAAATCCCCAACTCTCTCTGTGTGTCCTTGAGTTGCTTAGAATATCGAGGATCGAGAAACGAAATGCAGTAAAATATGATATGCATAAATCACCTATGTATAACATTCCAAATTGAAAATTTGGGTTGTTACAAAGACACATAAATCCATCAGAGATTCGTCGAGGCAATGTGGAGGCTAAAGAACCCGTGGATCTACTCAAGACGAAGGTACTTGAGCGCAGTACAGCTACAGAGCAGGTGCTCCATAGCCTTCTTCGAGATGCTAACGTCGGAGAGGTCGAGCTGCTTTAGTTGAGGGAGAAGAAGGGCGGGCGCGGCATTAATCTAGGGAAGATAGCAGGAGCTGAAGCTTGCGCGGCGCAGCGTTGGCGTGAGGTGGAGCATGGACGGCGGCAGATAGAGACATCATGTAGCTTCAAAGCTGAGCTCCTCGAGCTAATCTAGGGCGGGTGATAAGAACCACTCGTCGAACTCGGCTTGGACCTTGCAGTTGGTACTAAACATGCGGATGTCAAGGTGTCTAGCTAGCCCAGGGTGCGATGAAAGGATCATGGAGACTACGGCCATGCGTTTGCAATCCCCATCACAAAGGCAGCTATCGATGGTGAGGTTGAGGGGGACGCGGCGCCAGAGGGGCCGCCACCGCCAGGAGAGCAGGGCGGTCCGCATGGTAGATTTGGTGGGGAGGAGGCCGATGATGACGAGCAGCATGTCGTCGGGAAGGCTGTTGATGAAGTCCAGGCTCGCCGGATGCTGTTTTGGCTTGAGCCGCCTCCGCTTGTTGGCTGCCTCGCCGTCCATCTCAGCCAGCAGTGGCGCCGGTGTACACGTGTGCTGGTGTGTGTTGTGTGCTGGCCTGCTGGGTGTGCGCTTGTACGTCTTTCTGTGCATGCCACCGCGCAATGGTGAATTGTGCACGAGTGCATCCTTCACGCGGAAGAAGTTTTCCCTCAATTTACTAGCTTGCGGGGTGCTACCCCAAGTGGTTTCAACTTTGTTTACTTCACCGCGTGTCAGATGGGCCTCTAGTTTACTTATTTTCACCCACTACCACATGGGCCAGCACACGAAGATAGAGAACACGAGCTGACAAGGCAGCATGTGGACTGGTTGACCGGTCAGCTAAACAATATATGGAGCTATATGCTGACACAGTGACCGTATAATCCATCAGTATAGAGTGTTGGAGTGAGAGGGGAGACCCGTGAGAGATAGCAGAGAGAGAGAAAGAGCTACGCCCTCCGTTCGATAATGTAGTGCCAACATTTTTTTTAAAGTCAAACTTTCGAAACTTGGACCAAGTTTATAAAGAAATTACTTATATCTACAATACCAAAGATAAATGATAGTATGAAGTAAGTACATGTTGTGATGAAACTAATTGTCATTCCAGATGTAAATGTTTTTCTCCACATATACCTGGTCAAATTTTTCTGAGGTTTGACTTTTCAAAACATCCATATGCTTATGGACGTGAGAGGGTACCAAACTAGAGAGTGTGTGTGTGAAATATAAAGAGTGACTAAAAAAGTGTGTGTGCGTGTGTGAAAGAGACATAGACAACACATGATAAGAGTAGAGAAAAAGCATGTGTGTCTTATGCGAACATATCACACATGCATCTTCGACGGCGGAAGCAAGGTGAGGAGATAGTGTGTGGTTGTTTACAACCAAGAGAGAAATACCCCTAGCACGTGGCCAAGAGGGGTCTGACAAACAAGGGAGAGAGGTCGAGAGAGACGTATGAAGAAAATGCAGACATGGGGAGGAGAGAGTGTATGTTTGTCATAGAGATATCCCCTGGAGATCGTGATGGGACTACATGGGTGGGAGATCGAGTGACAAGGTGTGTGCGTGATAGAAGATACCCTGAGAGATATCGAGATAGACGTACGGATGGAAGGAGACAATACATGTGTTCCTGATGGCTAGTGAGAGATAATCATACTTAGGGGGGAGTGCGTGCGCCTATGATGGAGTGAGGGATTATGGTACTTAGTGGGTGCGTGTCACATAGAGAGAGAACAAGGGCGGAGAGTGTTAGATGGGTCTATGTAGCATGGGCGAGACATGTGTATGTGTGAATCAGGGAGATATAAAGTTTGAGAGAGATAGAGGAGCCCCGATAAGGCTGAGTGGTGCGTCAGATAGCTGAGAGGGGGAAAGAGATATTCCATCCGCTGGATAATGCAGTGCCTATAAATTTTTTAGAAGTAGAACTTTGGAAACTTTGACCAGGTTTATGCAAATGTTATTTATATCTATAATACCAAAGATACATCATACGAGGCTACATATCATGATGAATCTAATGGTATATGTTTGCCGTTCTAGATGTAAATGTTTTTCTCCACGTACATTGTCAAACTTTCTGATGTTTGACTTTTCAAGAAATCTATATGATATGGACCAAAGAGAGTGCCTAAGTCGAGAGAGATCAAGTGCGTCTGAAGAAGAATGAGTGAGTGTGCAAAAAGAGTATGTGTGTGAAAAATAAAGGGACAACAAACTATAAATTAGAGAGAGTGTGTGTTTGTTCGTTTCTTATGCAAACATATCGTGCATGCATCTCCGAGATAGAAAACCGAGGTGAGGAGATACACGAAGATAGCTAGTGCGTGATTGTTTGCAACGGAGAGAGACACCCCTATAGCACATGTCCAATAGAGGTCTGGCCAACAAGGAACAAAAGTCGAGAGGGACGCATGGTGAGGGAGAGAGTGTGTGTTTGTGATAGAGAGACCCCTCGAGATCGTGAGGGGACTATATGGGTGGAGATCAAGGGACGAGGTGCATGGATGATAGAAAGATGCCCCGAGAGAAATCGAGATAGACCATGCACATGTTTGTGATGGAGACTAAGAATTAGCTAGTCATATACATATAGGGGGACTGAGTGTGCCTACAGTTGAGTGAGAGACCATCATACATGGCTAGGCATGAGATTGTGTGTGTGTGCGTGTGAGATGGAGAGAGAACGAGGGAGAGAGATAGATTTTTAGATGGGTCTATCGAGTGCAAGTGAGATATGCATGTGTATGTGTGACCCAAGGAGATGGAGAGTTTGAGAGAGAGAAGGGCTCCGAGACGACAGAGTGGTGCGTGAGAGAGTTACGGGCAATGAGACAAGGAATTTGTGTGCGTACGATGAGTGCACCCAAGACATTTAGCTTGGACTGGAGAATCATACATAGTGTGCGAGAGAGAGAGAGACCTATAGATGGAGTATATATGCATGCGAACTAGAAAGACCCCCCCCCCCTACACACACACAGAGAGAGAGAGAGATGGAGAGAGAAGGAGAGGGACCAACAAGGTTTGTGTGTTGGATGCGTGCAACAGAATTGAAGATTGCCGGCAAGAGTGAGAGAGGAGGAGTCTGGGAGAGGGGAGGTCGCGTTTTATGCATCAAAGACTGATATAAACCATGTTTCGATATAAACTTGCATTCAAATATTTAAATTGGAGAACATGTTGTCTGCAATTTACACATGAACGGAGATATGTGTATATCAAACAAGTTCATTAATTTGACTTTCAACATGTTCATGGAGTACTATAATACTGTACAACATGCTACTCGATTGAGGTGTTCAATTTTGGATTTAGTTCACTATTTTGACCTAGTGAACGACCTAATTCATTGAATCGAGATATTTCATTTTGTGTTTGATTCCCGTTTTTGAGTGGGTCAACTATTTTTCATATAGTAAATCGTTAGCAATGATCATGTAAAAACACATTACTCCCGACCATCATCTCTCCATCTAAAAAAGAAGTGGCAAGCTAATATTTCAAAATTTGATTCGAATTGACTTGGTAAGGTAGACATGAATGTTCGTTATCCCAAAATTTGAATGAACTGTTAAACACCCTCTGCTCGATGGAATTCGCCCGAGCAAATAAATGGGAGACGCGAAATTACCTGCCTATGTGGGACACCCATCAATTAGCCCATTGTACATCGAGGGTAGGTTCGTAACTAAATCCAAGCGTGCCTTCTCCTCGGCCGAAATTACATGTGCCGAATAATTCATAAACAATGGTCGGCAAAACACCCTCTCCTCGCCCGAAATTGCTCGTGCCGACTATTTGAAAACATGCCCTCCTCACCTGAAATAGCTCGCGCCCACTATTTCAAAACACGCGCTCCTCGCCCGAAATCACTCGCGCGCACTGTATTTCAAAACACACCCTTCTCCCCCGAAATCGCTCATGCCCACTATTTGGGAGAAGCAAAATTACTCTACTATCCCTGACCCTCAGTACATGGACCCAAGCCAAGAAGCCTAAAGGCAGGGTTAGAACTGTACCCCTCCCCCCCCACACACACACGCATTTCAGACAAATGTGTCCGTAAGACATGGTTCCCCCTCCCAATTCCCCATTCATACCTCGTGGGCGCCAAATCACCTTCTCCCCGGAAACTCCCTTCTCCCGAGCCATGATGTCTACTACATAACCTTCTTCTTGTAGATGTTGTTGGGCCTCCAAGTGCAGAGGTTTGTAGGACAATAGCAAATTTCCCTCAAGTGGATGACCTAAGGTTTATCAATCCGTAGGAGGCGTAGGATGAAGATGGTCTCTCTCAAGAAACCCTGCAACCAAATAACAAAGAGTCTGTTGTGTCCCCAACACACCCAATAAAATGGTAAATTGTATAGGTGCACTAGTTCAGCGAAGAGATGGTGATACAAGTGGTATATGGACGGTAGATAAAGGTTTTTGTAATATGAATATATAAAAACAGCAAGGTAACTAATGATAAAAGTGAGCAAAAACGGCATTGCAATGCGTTGAAACAAGGCCTAGGGTTCATACTTTCACTAGTGCAAGTTCTCTCAACAATAATAACATAATTGGATCACATAACTATCCCTCAACATGCAACAAAGAGTCACTCCAAAGTCACTAATAGCGGAGAACAAACGAAGAGATTATGGTAGGGTACGAAACCACCTCAAAGTTATCCTTTTTGATCAATCTATTCAAGAGTCCGTAGTAAAATAACATGAAGCTATTCTTTCCGTTCAATCTATCATAGAGTTCATAATAGAATAACACCTTAAGACACAAATCAACCAAAACCCTAATGTCACCTAGATACTCCAATGTCACCTCAAGTATCCGTGGGTATGATTATACGATATGCATCACACAATCTTAGATTCATCTATTCAACCAACACATAGAACCTCAAAGAGTACCCCAAAGTTTCTACCGGAGAATCACGATGAAAACGTGTGCCAACCCTATGCATAGGTTCATGGGCGGAACCCGCAAGTTGATCACCAAAACATACATCAAGTGAATCACGTGATATCCCATTGTCACCACAGATACGCATGGCAAGACATACATCAAGTGTTCTCAAATCTTTAAAGACTCAATCCGATAAGATAACTTCAAAGGGGAAACTCAATCCATTAAAAGAGAGTAGAGGGGGAAGAAAACATCATAAGATCCAACTATAATAGCAAAGCTCGTGATACATCAAGATCGTATCACCTCAAGAACACGAGAGAGAGATCAAACACATAGCTACTGGTACATACCCTCAGCCCCGAGGGAGAACTACTCCCTCCTAGTCATGGAGAGCACCGGGATGATGAATATGGCCATCGAAGAGGGTTTCCCCCTTCGTCAGGGTGCGGGAACGGGTCTAGATTGGTTTTCGGTGGCTACGGAGGCTTCTGGCGGCGGAACTCCCGATCTATTGTGCTCCCCGATCATTTTAGGGTATATGGGTATATATAGGAGGAACAAGTACATCAGGGGAGCCACGAGGGGCCCACGAGGGTGGAGGCGTGCCCTAGGGGGGTGGGCGTGCTCCCCTGCCTCGTGGCTCCCTCGTTTCTTTCCCGACGTGCACTCCAAGTCTATCGGGTAGCTTTCTTTCCAAAAATAACTTCCCTAGAAGGTTTCATTCCGTTTTGACTCCGTTTGATATTCCTTTTCTTCGAAACACTGAAACAAGAGAAAAAACAGGAACTGGCACTGGGCTCTAGGTCAATAGGTTAGTCCCAAAAATAACATAAAAGTGTATAATAAAGCCCAATAATGTCCAAAACAGAAGATAATATAGCATGGAGGAATAAAAAATTATAGATATGTTGGAGACGTATCAAGCCACGAAACCTCAGCCCCTCCTCCATGGCGCCCCCCACCACACCAAATTCACAGCCGCCCTCCTCCCTAATGCCAGAGACACTGTCCATTTGCCATCGTGCACTGGGTCGTGTGCCTCTTACTCTGTGCTGCCGGAGCTGCCTCGACGATAGCTGCGTGAACTGTACCAGAGCCAATTCACCCCCGCCGTTGTTCACGGTGCTGGAGCGGCTAGAACTTTGGATCCGTCCTGAGCCCCGTCGCTGCTTCCCCGTAGCCATCAACCGTCGCAACATCTATGCTTCCCTACCTCCGGTAGCCACCACAATCGCGTCGGCCTCACCGACTCGGCAGCTGGAGCTGCCTACTTCACCGGACCGCCAGATAGGTCGCACCCTCATCTCAAATCACTTTATTTAGGCATCGGTTATTTGAATTTTAATTATGGGCCAATCGATTCCCAATGGGAAGCAGAACCCCTCGAGGCGGCGGAGCTCCTAGGCTGCCAGTTAGCTGGTGTCTAACGTAAGGGTGCGGGGGCGCAAGTTCACCGTGGAAGCAGCACTTAGATTGCTATCTTAGAGTTGCATGGGTTGAAGGTAGTGCCGTCGCCGGATCTGGATGACGGCGAGTCTTTGTGGATTGGCCCAGGGGCGGCGCAACCATGGCAGTGCGATGGGGCAGGGACCAGGTTTTGGTCAGGGCCACGGACAGCGGAGGCAGGCTGCTCTGCCGGTGGTTGCTGGCTGTTCGGGGAAGATTCCAAACAGTGTTAGCAGAGAGGCACAAGATGGCCATCAAGCCATCCGGTGTAGATCGGACAGTACCAAAATAAAATGAAATCATGTGACCCCAGTTTAGTCTTCAGTCAACAGACGTGTGACCACTCTCGTACCTTGTTGTTGATGTCTTAGGGTATTTCTTCAGATCAGTGAGATATGTCGTTCTTAACATTATGCATTTTCTGCATCTTCAGCCACACCGTCTTCCGACTCATCGCAGCTTCTCCAACAAGGGAAGCATACACCAGAAGGGAGCTATAGTCCCCACTCAAAAGTTCCCTGCATCGAATGCGCGTGCCCGACATGGATAGCCACAACAACTGCAGGGTCATCGACAAGTCAGCACATGATGCTCACTCCTATGGATGGCGGCCAGATAGGTTGTACCCTCATCTTACTTGTGTGCAACATTTATGGCTTTGTTATCCATCTAAGCATGGAAAATAGATTATCACATTTCACTCTATATTCATGCTGATCTCTTACGGGTCTTTTTCAGGAGTTAACGTTGTTCCATATTTTATCTAAGAGACTTGTTCTTTAGGTAACGATATTCCATAGTTATCATCCATCGGCCAATGCTATCCCACGGGCAGGTGATTATATTATTATACCACTTCTAGTATTACCTATGTTGTTCTTTAATACTTTTGTGTGCCATCTAGTTAATCTCGAGTACAAACGATACATATTCTGTAGCTTTCATTTGTGTTCTCCCTTTAGTTTTTGAGACCTGTTGCTGCTTGTTAACCCCAGTCCTACTATTTATGTCATCTCCTATAGGCACTCATTACATAAATCTAACTACTAGTTGTCTCCCATGCATGTCAGATATAATTGTACACACTAATTTATCCACAAGAACCTCACAGAGCAATGTAACGGCCAACAAACTTGATGTCAATAATACCCAATATGATGGAACATGTAAAGGCAGTTCTTCACAAGACTTGCAGAAAGATGATGAATCCTATTCACCCCACAAGGTCCTTGCTCTAACTTGACCCATGATATGGGTACAACATGCATATAGTGCATCTACTCTGTTGCAATGCCTTGTGCTTAGCCTGCTGATCATGCATGTAAATATGGCATGCCTTCCGGTTTTCCAGTACCTATTCCATTCATGGTAACATGTTTTCAAATTCAAGTACTGTCATTCTACTATATCGCAATGCCATCTGCTTAGCTTGGACATCATGCTTATGAATATCTTATGAATTGTTATTCATCAGTATGTACTTCATCTGCCTACCATACCATGTTATTTTTTACATTGAAGTGTTGTTCTAGTTGTCTCTTGCAATGCCATCTTAGTTTCCCAATCATACGCACATATGTTGCCTTAGTGTTTTTCTATATGTATTCCGCTAGCATATAGTTTTACATTGAAGTGGTGTTTTTATACACTGTTGTCTTGTCATATCCCTAGCTCTTACATCACACTCCCTCCGTCTGGATTACATGCCGCAGAAATGGATAAAACTGGATGTATCTAGAACTGAAATACGCCTAGACCCATCCATTTATTTCTGGATGGAGGGAATACATGTCAATATGTCATGCCTTTTGTAACACCGACAATGCGGCTATATCTCCCACGTGTCGGGGCACGACTTAGAGGCATAACCGCGTGGTAGGCTTGTCGCAAGAGGGGTAATCTTCACACATCCCATGTACTGAATAAGAAAGGGATAAAGAGTTGGCTTACAATCGCCACTTCACACAAATACAAGTTAAACATACATCATCCAGAATGCAATCAAGGTCCGACTACGGAACCAAAATAAAAGAAGACAACCCCAAATGCTAGATCCCCGATCGTCCCAACTGGGCTCCACTACTGATCAATCGAAAACGAAACAACACAACAAACAAGATCTTCCTCGAGCTCCCACTTGAGCTCGGTTGCGTCACCTTACTGGGATCAACGGCACCTGCAACTGTTTGGAAGTATCTGTGAGTCACGAGGACTCAGCAATCTCACACCCGCGAGATCAAGACTATTTAAGCTTATGGGTAGGAAAGGGTAGTGAGGTGGAGCTGCAACAAGCACTAAGCATATATGGTGGCTAACATACGCAAATAAGAGGGAGAAGAGAAGCAAAGCACGGTCGTGAAGCTAGAAGTGATCAAGAAGTGATCCTGAAACTACTTACGTTCAAGCATAACACAAGAACCGTGTTCACTTCTCAGACTCCGCCGGAAAGAGACCATCATAGCTACACACGCGGTTGATGCATTTTAACTAAGTTAAGTGACAAGTTCTCTACAACCGGATATTAACAAATTCCTATCTTCCCATAACCGCGGGAACGGCTTTCGAAAGTTCAAACCCTGCAGGGGTGTCCCAACTTAGCCCATCACAAGCTCTCACGGTCAACGAAGGATATTCCTTCTCCCGGGAAGACCCGATCAGTCTCAGAATCCCGGTTACAAGACATTTCGACAATGGTAAAACAAGACCAGCAAAGCCACCCGATGTGCCGACAATCCCGATAGGAGTCGCACATATCTCGTTCTCAGGGCAACATCGGATGAGACAGGCTACGAGTAAAACCAGCCCTCGAGTTTCCCCGAGGTGGCCCTGCAGGCGGCTCGGTTCGGACCAACACTTAGAGAAGCACTGGCCCGGGGGGGTTAAAATAAAGATGACCCTTGGGTTGGCCTACCCAAGGGAAGGGTAATGGGTTGTTAGGCAAATATAAAACCAAGGTTGGGCCTTGCTGGAGGAGTTTTATTCAAATCGAACTGTCAAGGGGTTCCCATAACACCCAACCGCGTAACGAACGCAAAATCAAGGAACATAACACCGGTATGACGGAAACTAGGGCGGCAAGAGTGGAACAAAACACTAGGCATAAGGCCGAGCCTTCCACCCTTTACCAAGTATATAGATGCATTAATTAAAAAAAATGATAGTAATGATATCCCAACAATATCCATGTTCCAACATGGAACAAACTTCAGCTTCACCTGCAACTAACAACGCTATAAGAGGGGCTGACCAAAAGTGGTAACATAGCCAAACAACAGTTTGCTAGGATGGTGGGTTAGAGGCTCGACATGGCAATATGGGAGGCATGATAAGCAAGTGGTAGGTAGCGCGACATAGCGATAGAGTGAAAAACTAGAAAGCAAAGATAGAAGTGATTTCGAGGGTATGGTCATCTTGCCTGAGATCCTGCAAGGAAGAAGAACGGGACCATGAAGAAGACAAGCGGACGAAGTCGAACGAATCCTCACAAATGGGACGTTATCGGAACCAACCCGAAGAAGCAACACCGGAAAGAAGCAAACAACATAGTAAACAATCATCACATAAGCATGGCATGATGCGCAACCAAGTATGATGCATATCCGGTTCAATGAAGCATGGCATGGCAAAGTGCATAAACAATACTACAAATTAAGTGGAGCTCAATTGCAACGAGTTGCATATTGATGAAACACCACGTGACTTATTTAGTTCTCTCCCATTTATGTATCCAACAATATTAAATGTTGAT
This sequence comes from Triticum urartu, assembly GCF_056163025.1. Classification (NCBI taxonomy): domain Eukaryota; kingdom Viridiplantae; phylum Streptophyta; class Magnoliopsida; order Poales; family Poaceae; genus Triticum; species Triticum urartu. Next base: position 379,145,089 of record NC_141875.1, read on the forward strand.
TAACATGGAAAGAGGAGAAGCAAATGAAAACTACCTATCTAGGCAAGTTTAAATGAGGCCGGAACAACAAGCAACAAGTCTGGAAAAATCCTCATGTGCATATTTTTGGTTATGGTACTGTTCTGCCCTAAACCATATTTTAGAGTTGTTAAACATGTAAAGAAAGTACACCGTGTTAAACTAGGCATTTTTCTACCCCATTTACATATAAAGTTTATTAAATTCCGAGTTACGGTTATTGAGTTATGAAATAAAGCATTTTAACATGCATAGGAGCAAATTTAACCAAACAACATTTTAAACATGCATGAAAGTTGGAAATTATTAAACTAGATGAAATTCTAAGCATTTTTCATATATAATTTGTTTTAATATGATGCACTGTTTGTGAGTTATTATATGCATGTTGTGCAAGGGGTTTTCTGTAAAACTGCAAAACCCTGGTTAATAGAAAAATTCGCCGATCTGGAAAAAAATGTAAGCGGGCCGAATCTGGCTGGCTCAAAGTGCACAGGAGAGGGGGCGGCTTACCCATGGGCCATGGCCCAGGTCGGTGGAGCAGAGGCAAGCCGGCAGATCTGGGCCCATGCGGCAGAGATGTTGGCGAACGAGGCCTTGGCGAGGGGAGAGGTCAATGCGGGCGCGTGTCTCCTCGTTCGATGCAGGGTGAAGCAGAGGACTTGGCGAGGCTCGAGGCAGCGGGGGTTCGAAGCGAAGCAGGACACAAGGGAGGGACTTGACGCGGGGGAACGAGGTCCACGGGAGCGCACACGAACGCGAGGGAGGCGGGGCAACCGGCGGGAGGGCTATCTCGTCCCTACGATTATAATCAGACGGCCGAGAAAATAAAGTCTATAGGGTCCAAATAAATAATCGCAGATGTTTTAGGGATGATTGGGGATGATCTGAAACCAACGGTGACGACTGCCCGGGTCGGATCCTGGACAGCTTCCGGACGCGCGCGCGAGGAGAGCCGCGGGCTGAAGAGAGAGGTTAGGTTGGGCCTAGCAGTAGGGAGTGGACTGCGTAGATGGTCTAGGGAGGAAAGAGAGGGAAAACCCGGCAACAGTTTTCGGAGACCGAAAACGTCTGACGATTTGACCGACTATATTGTCGCTATAGTTATCCGTTGGGGCATCAAACGAACTCCGAATGCGATGAAACTTGGCAGGCGACCTACTGACAACATAACAACATCGCATGCCAACTCTCATCCCATTCCGAGAACATTTTCCGACCACTTATAAAATAAAAATATGGACATGCCGCGGGCGCGTGCAAGTGTGTCTGGGCTCAGAACGGACAACGGAAAGAACAGGGAGACCCGGGCGGATGCAAGTTTGAAAACATGATGATGCAATGCACATGATGACATGACAAGATGCAACACGCAAGCAAATGACATGGCAAAGACGGCGAATAACTGGAAGACACCTGGCACAACGGTCTCGGGGCGTCACACCTTTCTATTCTTCAGTACCTATTCCATATCTGTTGTAGCATGTTTTATAATTGAAGCACCATTCTTCTATATAAGGCATACAAGGGTAAGACGACAATGCTCGAATCTGAAAGGTTATAAACCAAGTCTTTGCAAAAGATCCAAACACCAGGAGATAATAAACCAACTCCAGTTTTCATAGATATTGCTCCAGCACAGAGAAACCCAACTCCCATTGATAATAAGCAGATTCCAGTGGCCAAATAACTAGTCCGCTCCAGTCCAGCAAAAATATGTCAACTCCATTCTAAGATGTGTGCACGTATCCTCCTATCATGAAATTTTATAGCATTCTGATCATATTTTCTACATGTTTCTTACACATCTCTCTTTTAGAAAATAAGGTTAAACGATAGAAGACTTCCTCCATTGGGATCGTATTCGAGGAAAATATCTTGCGGGAATTCTCTATGCTCCAATGCTGATGTAAGTACCTGTTGTATATCACTATATTTTTACATCAGCATGTATTTTCATACACTCATATGTTGCCTTAGTGTTTTTTATGTATTCCGCTAGCATACAGTTTTACATTCAAGTAGTGTTTTTTATACTTTTGTCCTGCCGTATCCCGAGCTCTTACATCATACACCCTCCGTCCGGATTACATGTCGCAGAAATGGATAAAACTGGATGTATCTAGAACTGAAATACGGATAGACCCATCCATTTATTTTTGGATGGAGGGAATACATGTAAATATGGCATGCCTTTCTATTCTTCGGTACCTACTCCATCTCTGTTGTAGCATGTTTTATAATTGAAGCACCATTGTTCTATATAAGGCATGCAAGGGGAAGACGTCTATGTTAGAATCTGAAGGGTTACAAACCAGGTGTTTGCAAAAGATCCAAATGCCAGGAGATAATAAACCAACTCCAGTTTTCATAGATACTGCTCCAGCACAGAGAAACCCAACTCCCACTGATAATAAGCAGATTCCAGTGGCCAAAGAACTAGTCCGCTCCAGTCCAGCAAAAATATGTCAACTCCATTCTAAGAAGCATGTGCGTATCCTCGCATCATGAAATTTTATAGCATTTTGATCATATTTTCTACATGTTTCTTACCCATATCTCTTTTAGAAAATAAGGTTAAACGATAGAAGACTTCCTCCATTGGTATTGTATTCGAGGAAAGTATCTTGCGGGAATTCTCTGTGATCCAATGCTGATGTAAGTACCTGTTCTATATAAATATATTTTTACATTAGCATGTATTTTGTTAATCGGCATGAATCCAACCTTTATCTGATCTAAAATTAGTTGTAGCAAAATGTTAAAGGCGACAATGTTGATTTTTGTAAGGAAAATTCCCTGACAGTTTTGCATATTGAGCTGCATGAGTGTACTATCTCATATCATGCACATTACTGAATTGTAGTGCTGCTCTGGTTGGCCATTCATTCATTGTGTCAATGTTGCTTTCGTATTACCTTACCTGGCTGATGATAGATGTGCCATATTGTGTTAATTCTGTGTAGGCTGGTGTGGTCTCGTTCCCCAAACGTTCGTTGTGTCAATGTTGATTTCCTATTATCTGACCTGGCCAATGATAGCAATGCTAGTGTGTTAATTTGGTGTAGGCTGCTGAAGATAAGAAGACAAACTCTGAAAACAGCAAGGCAACCCCATTGTTTCTTTCCAATAAATCTAGGCTGGGTAATATGGCAATAACTCTTGATTAATCTGTTCGGTTCCCCTCCTAATTTATGTTATGATGTATTGGTCGAGACACTCTCTACTATCAATAATACAAGCCTGCCAAAATCGCCATCTGAATCTGTTCAGTTTCCTCTGTCTCGAATGCAACGGAAAAAATGTAAGTTTGTGAACCAATTAATGGCTGAAGCAATGATGGAAATGGTGGGGGAATCGGAGGTGCACATTTGTGCGCAACAACAACTGATCAATGTTTTCAGAGACAGTGTAGCAAAGCAGCAAGAACTTTCCCACATGCTTATGGGCGTCTTCAGCGCTGAGGTTGCAGATTGTGACATTGTAGATCGTTAGGTTCTGTTCATTTATTTGCACTGGCATCAATCTTTGATTGCCTAGTGGATGTAATTTCCTGTAATATATGCTAGATGTGCAACGGTTTTCCCTGTATGTCGTACCTTTGCTTGATCCGTTTTGGTCTTGTGCATAATTGCTCATTGTAATGGGCTCAAATTATCTAATTGGGCCTAAAGACATGTACGAACTTTAGTGGGCCCACTAAGTTAATGGGTCGTTACCAGGCCGAAAGTTAATGGTCGGCCCTCTTACCTCCTGGGTCATTAACATGCCGACATCGAAGTGGGCAACATGTGGGCCCATTTGATTTCACAGGCTGTTAATAGGCCGATACTAAGGTCGGGCTACATATGGCCCAACTATATTGTGGGCCTTTAGCTGGCCAAAATAGACAGCGGGCTCGTACTGGAAGATGAAGAGCATAGGCCGCTAAGAGGCCGAAAGTCAGGTCATACTGTAAATGGCCCAACTGTGTTGTGCGCCTTTAGCAGGACGAAAGAGAAACCGGGCTGGTATTGGACCATGAAGAGAATGGGCCGTTAAAAGGCCAAAACTTAGGTCCGACTACAAATGGCCCAACTCATTTTGGGCCGTCAACAGGATGAAAGACACACCGGGCCAGAAATTGGCCCAACACTTAAATGGGTCGCTAAAAGGCCAAAAGATGTGCATCTTCAAAATTGTCCCATCCCTTGAATGGGCCGTTAACAGGCTGAAACCACATTAGGCCGATATTGAGCCCAAATATATAGCGGGCTGTTAACGGGCTCGAACTGATGATGGACTTCAATGGTGTAAAATCGTTAATGGGCCGTTGACGGGCCGAATTGGCACATCTCGTATGGGTCGTGGGCTTAAAAGGACCTGACACAAGTAGGCCTTATATGGGTCGGCTTGCTAATTTTTACTTGGTCGGCCTTTTTCACTGGAATGGGTCACTGTTGGGTCGTGCCACGTATCGACCTATCATAGGCGCCTCCTGTCCAATGAGTGGATGACATCTATCCCAACGGTGAGCCAACACATGTTTCCTTCGGGCAATGAGAATTTTACACGTGGAAAATCCACATTGGTCTGGGCTGTTAACGGGTTATCGGATCCAAACCGGAACCTGATAGCTTAACGGTGACGCGTTATGGTGGATGCCACATTTCGGTCACCCTTGACGAAGCACTTCTATGACGCGTGATTTATTGTCATGGAAGTGGACACTTCCGTGAGGATAATTTTGGTAATGTCATGGAACACTTCTACGACAGCACAGGTATGACTATCTTGATTCTTTCATAAAATCGTCATGGATGTAAATGCATGACAGAAAACGTGACCTACTGTGACAAACATGTATCATCACGGAAGTGTATTTTTTTGTAGTGTATGTCCTCGATGCACCGCTAGGTGACAAACCTATTGCAGGAGCAGATGCAGACATTATGAACATTTTGCAAGCTCGATATGATGACTACTCGATAGTTCAGTGTGCCATGCTTTACGGCTTAGAACCAGGACTTCAAAATGTTTTGAATGCCACGGAGCATATGAGATGTTCCAAGAGCTGAAAATTGGTATTTCAGATTCATGCTCGTGTCGAAAGGTATGAGAACTCTGACAAATACTTTGCCTACAAGATGGAGGAGAATAGCTCAGCCAGTGAGCATGTACTCAGAATATGTGGGTACTATTGAATCAAGTGGGAGTTAATCTTCCAGATAAGATAGTGTTGATAGAGTTCTCTAGTCACTATCACCAAGCTACTAGAACTTTGTGATGAATTATAATATGCAAGGGATGACAAAAATGATTCCCATGCTCTTTGCGATGCAGAAATCGGCGAAGCTAGAAATCAAGAAAGAGCATCAAGTGTTGATGGTTAACAAGACCACTAGTTTCAAGAAAAAGGGCGAGGGAAAGAAAAGGAACTTCAAGAAGAATGGCAAGCAAGTTGCCACTCCCATGAAGAAGCCCAAAGGTAGACCCAAGCCTGAAACTGAGTGCTTCTACCACAAAGGAAATGGTCACTGGAAGCGGAACTGCCCCAAATACTTGGCAGATAAGAAGGATGGCAAAGTGAGCAAAGGTATATATGATATATATGTTATTGATGTGTACTTTACTAGTGTTCGTAGCAACCCCTGGGTATTTCATACCGGTTCAGTTGCTGAGATTAGTAACTCAAAATAGGAGTTGCAGAATGAACAAAGACTAGTTAAGAGCGAAGTGATGATGTGTGTTGGACGTGATTCCAAGGTTGATACGATCACCATCACACACACCCTCTTCCTTGGGGATTATTGTTGAACCTAAAATAAATGTTATTTGGTGTTTGCGTTAAGCATGAATATGATTAGATCATGTTCATTGCAATATGGTTATTCATTTAAGTCAGAGAATAATTGATGTTCTGTTTACACTACTACAGGATGCTGCTTACGCGACACTACGATCAAAGACCCCTCGAAGAAACTGTGTGTGATGCAATAATTGCAAACGGTGGTGTAAAAAACCGTCAAAACAGGTGCAAAACATTTGCGATGACGGATCCATCAAATGCGGTTTGGATTTTAGTTGCATGTGTGATGCAGGGCATACGGTTCAGTTCAATTAATTGTTTGCGATGAGGAGGAACAAAAGAAACTGGCAGCCAAATGGAGGTGTGTGCGATATACAGCATACGGTTCACTCTGATGAACTGTTTGTGATTAGGCAACACAAAAGAAACGGCCAGCCAGATCAAGGTGTGTGCGATATACGGCATGCGGTTCACTCAGATGAACTGTTTGTGTTGATACAAGAGAATAGAAACGGTCAGCCAGATTAAGGTGTGTGCGATGTACACATGCGGTTCACTTGGATGAACTGTTTTTGATTAGGAAACACAAAAGAAATGGTCAGCCAGACCAAGGTGTGTGCAATATACTGCATGTGGTTCACTCGGCCTTGTCGTCAGTGTGTGACCTCTGTGGCAACCGTTCGCTCCCCACTAGCCTCTTCTTGTACCGTGGCAACCGTCCACCGCCACTTCGCCTTTCCCTCTTGATTTGGAACTACTGTCGCACGCTCTTCCTCCCTCCATTTTCCTTCACCCTTCCTTCTGCCATTGTTCGATCATCTTCTCCATGGAGGGAACAGGCCGGAAACGACCCCGTTATTCTTGCCCCGATCTAAAAGATGACGTGGTGGATGTACTCATTGATCGGTTAGCATCGCAGGTTCGTTCAAGACCATTCTCGACTCAACTAATAACATCATTACAAGGAACCCAAGGGTCCAGGAGCGGTTTGATCTCCCCTATCTTGTTCGCCATGACCCCGCTGACTGGTGCGGGGACGACAGAAGCCTCGCCTTGTGCAAGTTGATGCCGCTTGATAATGATATGTGTGATGTTAAGATGCCATTACTTGAGGGCAAGGCTTGGGCAGGCACAAATGGAGATTGGGTTGTTTATATTGGGTACATCTGCGAGTGGGAACTTGTGAATGTGTACACTCATCATCGGGTTCCACTTCCAAAAATCTCAGACTGCCCAGAGGTTGAGTACACCAGTATTCTACATGAGTTCAAATATGGTCATGGTGACTGTCATCTACGGAAGATAGCAATATGTCAAATTCCCAACCGCTCTTGGTATTACACGAACTATGAAGTTGTTGCTATCTTTGACAAGCTTGTTGCCTTCCTTACTTCCACGCCTCGATGGATATTGCTCAAAAATCAATTTATGTACACGGATGAGTACTGTGATGCAATTCAATACGAGGGTCTTGTGTTTGCTGCCACCACTCGTGGCACTGTTTTTGCATGGAATCGTGATGCTTTTGGTACGTTTGTCTTCCATCTTAATTATATTTTTTTTCATCCACATACATGCGGGTTAGTTAGTTTACCTTTACTAATTAACCTTCTTGTGTTTCCAAGGTCCTGTGAACATTCCACCACCTATACTTGAAAAAATTTATAACCAAGGGGGAGATGATGATGCTGATGATCACGAGCATGAGGACCCATATAGGAGTACTCAGTGGTGCCTGGCAACTTATTCCGATGGATCACCTCTTCTTGTATGTACACAGGGCACCACTGATGTGACTAAGGAAGCAGGTGTTGTCTCCCATGGTCGCACTCTCCGGACCTATTCCAATATTTGTTGCAGGGTATTTGGGATGGATACTACTGTGCTAGCGCCAACACCTTCTCCCTGGTTTAGTATTGATACTCTAGGAGGAAACTCGCTCTTCCTTAGACAAAACAATCCAATCATGGTGAAAGGTGATCTAGCTGCTGTTGACACAACGTTACTACCATTTATGAGAAGCAATTATATCTATACCTCAGGCATTGCTATGCTTCCCCACCATGGCTATCACAATATGGGTCATGAAATAGGCCGCTTGAGCCTGGATGATCAGTCCTACGCTGATCTCGAGATTGACAGTAGCTGGCCCTTCCTAGAGAAACTCTTCTGGTTCAAAGCAAGCGTTTTGAACGTTGAGGAGTGGTTGAGCTGAAGTTCATTTTATTGCTTGTTATTTGTTGTGTGATGAAAACTTTAGTATTTACTAGAATGTTTCATTGGAACTAATCTATAATCCAACATGTATCCTCGTTGTCGTTGTGTGTTGATGACTTATTGTATGTAATGAATGGTACATTTGCATATGCATGTGATAAACTCAATTTATAAATGCTTTTCGACTCACTTCTTGGAGTGTTAGTGTCGTAGTAGTATAGCCAGCATCCATAGTAGTATGAAGTTGCCACATCACATAGAGCCATCCAATAGTTAGTTCTAGTTAGATCAACTAGAGCTAGGTGTCGCACGGAGGCCGAGAAATATGGTGATAGCGTGACTGCGTGAGGTGGGCTTGTACGTAGTAGTATGATGTAGGCACATGGCTTGCCGTGTTTCCTACTCCTCCGGTCTAAATGTGGAGAAGATTTGGTCGAGTTCTTCCTCCTTTTGCCGACACGTGGGACATCCAGCATCCAGGTCGTGTCATGCAAGAAAATGGAGTGGTAGTTGAAGCCACGTGATGCACATCTTGGGTTAAACTATAAATAGAATCTTACTACTCTTGAGTAACTCAAAAAGCGGCCATCGAAGATCTTTATTGGATTTGCTTTTCATCACCAGCACGTCGAGGTGAAAGATGTGCAGGTTCACTGGGTCCTCTTGCGTTTTCACTGACATGTGGGACGACATGTGAGCAAACAGACGATGGGCTCCGCGTGTCTGTTGGCTAGCTAAGAAGAGAGATAGAGGAGGACTGAGCATGGACTACAGGAAATTTGTTCTACGTAACCAACACCTCGATATAGGATCGATATAGTCGGGTGGCATGGGCCATAAGTAGCATTCACGTCTAGCAGTACGACACACACCACCCACACGAGTTCCATCTGACACCAAATTTCTTGGAGTCCATGCTACAGCCATCTCTTCTCCCTCCCGTTTTCTCAGCCATCGCGCAGTGGGAGGGGTGGGGGTTTGCCGATAGTCGGTTTGCTCAACTGCGGTCCCACTTGTAAGTGAAAATGCAACACAACATGCATTCCACCAACCGTGTGGGGGTGCGACGTATGTGAACACGGCAGGCTTTTACTTTTGAACTTGTAACTTGTAAAATTTGGTTCTGTTCCATGGCGCGACCGATAGTTAGAAATAATGATTTTCCCTGGAGTAATGAGAAGTTTGGTTCTGGCACGGTTCATGCATGGGGTACGTACAAAAATTATGAAGTTGATGCGAAAGGTAAGATAATTACTAGTGGTACCATATACTACTACATGGATTTGGCGAAAAGATAAAGATACATACGGATCCATCAACGACATCCTCACGCCCTAGTGCACCGGGTCACCAACCGACGTGTCAGGAGCGACGGCGTTGATGGCGAGCTCAAAGTGCTTCTGAACAATGCTGTCCAAGGTTGCCCTGCGGGTCAAGAAGGTCAGCGACCTATCGTCCTCCTCTGGCACGTACTAGTCCTTGTGGACGATTTCCGCGTAGACGTGGGTGATTATGTCGACGGTGTCTTGCTACGCCAGGCGCTACGCGAAGAGCGCGACCTCGAGGTGGAAATTCTCCGGCGCGGCGGTGGGTAGTCGCAGGGCCACCAGTGCGTCGAAGAGGTTTTCACCATAGAGGCCATTGAGGCTGGCGGGCATCGCAGAGCCTGGGTGCGTGGGCTGGAGGCGTACGTCAAGGTCGTCCATGAGCTTCTTGACGATGGTGAACTTGTTGAGGAAGCCGACGAGGACCTTGTCGAACAAGGAGACAAAGCTGTCGTCCAAGCGGCCTCACGCCCTGGCGGCCTCCAGCATGACCTGGAGACGTTCCTAGGTACCGGGCCGCAGGCTGGCATCGTGGACCATCTGGCACAGCCAGCTGATGCTCGCGCTCATCGCCTCCATGGATCTAGCTTCTAGTCAACTGATCTTGCGATTAGAGTGATCACTCTTGCCCTTGGTTAGGGTGCGTAGGTTCGTAGGATTTCGTAGATTGGACTGGCGGAGAGCCTTTACATGAGAAGTGCACACTGCGTTGCATTCACATGTGTGTTGGCCATCTACTCCTCGGCCCTCTACTGCACCTGCCTTTGGCTGTTTGATAGGTGGGCCAGCCACCTGTTGGGCCCACGAGTCATTCACCAAAACGCAGGTGCAGTAAGGCAATGAAGCTGCGTCCCCCTCCGTCCCAAAACACTTAGGCATGGTACATTAACTCCCTCCTCGTTTCTTATTTCGTAACATATCAACCAATGAGAGATGTGGGTCGTGCATGCTTTCAATGACTTGAGACTACCAAACATGACATGTAGTAGTTAGTTCATTGCATGTAATCCTATTAATTAGCAAAAAGACATTAAGTTCTCTCGCTTTCCCCTTCATCTTGGTCACGGTGCACAATCTAAGAGCATGGTTAATACTTAATAGTATAGCCAGCTGCTGGCTATATGATGTTGCAATGTCATAGTAGAGCCATCACTTGTAGCCACTCATATAATAAGGTAAGCTATAAGGTTGGCTATAAGAGTACTACTTTTTCTCATATTCTCTCTCTTTCTTAATATTTATTGTATATCAGCCTAGGAATCCGCATATAGCTAGGCTCTTGCATGAGAGCCCACTCCTCTTTTTCACTTGCTCTAAGATGACTTAGACTATCGATAGTGGGAGTAACTTCAGCAGTAACATCGAGTCCAACTCAACAAATTTGCTTATGTGGCAATGAGTTAATGAGGAGAGAGGTAGTTTGAGTAACTTAGCTAGTTATTACTGTAACATTACATGTCCCAATGCAATATGAGTCTATAACCTAATAAATGAGGCTTTGCATGTTACCATACGTATGTTACTACCCACTATGAAAGGTAGTACTAGTGTATGTTACTCTTCATTGTGGCTAGTCATACACCTAGACAGAGGGAGTAGTCTCAAGTCATTGGATGCATATGCACCCCACGTCTTGTATTTGTATTGGGTGATTTCTTTTTTCGTGGCAAGAAAAAGGGAATGAGGTGGGTAGTTAATGCACCGCACCTAAACGTTTTAGAATTAATCTTTGGTTCTCGTAAAGTGACTAATGCACCAGTACGGAGGGAGTACAATAGTAGTCTTTGATTGCAATTTTTTGTTGGTAGCTTACAAAGCTGAGCCCTCGGTGAGTACAATAGTAGTCTAATTGGTGAGACTTCAGATTTGAGCCATCTACCGGAAGGAATAAAACAATACACCATGTATTTATTTACAGAGGGAGTAGTACATTTTTTGGGACATGCATTACTAGATATTGCTAGTCAAATACTAAATCCAGATGGACGTGGTAGTACTACTAAATCCAGACGGTGGTGCTAGTACTAGTAGTAGTACTACCAATGCAGTAGCACTGTACTACCCTTTTGTCAAATTATTACGTGCTACTCGTCGTAGTGAAGTGACAAAGACACTGCGCCGAAGATGACACCTGAGTATAGGCGCCGTGTTTGGCATAACACATAAGTCAGCCTCACTATCTGCAGTCACTATCATTATAGCTATAGAGCTAGCCTGCTTACAACTAGCCGTGTTCAACATAATTTCCCGTGCGTAGATGCACATGCATTACATAGAACACCAAGATTGGGGGTGGACGGCACCGGCAGCGGCCATCGCGCCAGATTTTTCCATGGCCTTCTAGATGTGGTGGGAGGAGATAAGGCTGATTGTGAGAGACAAGGAGTTGTTTGTAAATAGGGAACAAGTGCGGGCACCTTTTTGCAAAACTGGAGAAGTTTGGTTTGTATGCGTCAGGTCTAGATCCGATGGCTATTGGTGAAAGATAGCAGGCACAATACCATCACCAACTCAGGACCTCTTTGATTCACAGGATTTTGAAAACGCAGGAATAGGACACGACAATATTACAAGTTTCACACTAATATTACAAATGTTAGGAGTAATGCTGAACCTACGAAGAGGGAATCTAGGAAGTTTAGGTAAGAACTTTCGTTACTTTAGGTGGATGCAGCATTATCGTACAAACTAAAATCCACCGCCCTGACAAGTCACTAATGGGCAAATAAATTTTCGAGTCTTTGGCCACTTGATGTTTCAAAAACAAATTCAGCTTCTGTAGAGACTTTGTCATTTAGGCTTAGACGCTTGCGGTGATCAGCGCGCCATTCATTGTTGCGCCAGACAACACCAAACCTCATTACCTTGAGCACACTTGCCTCCAGAACAAAGAACCTGGCCAATTTAATCTCAGATGTCCTGCCTCGGTAGTCGATCAAATCAATTTCTGTAAGATGGAGATCAAGGCATTCGATGAGATTGTTATAGTGCAGCACATTTTTCACTTTCAGGTCTTTTTTTATCTGCAAAAGAAGAGAACATATTAGAGCAGCTGGCTGTATAAGATTGTTGTGTCATCAAGAGGTAAAAATATCATTCGCTCATACGATAGGGTTGGCTAGCTAGTGATATTTTTCACTCTCTCTCTCTTTCTCTTTCCTCTCATTTACCTAGGAGCACGTGAAGAGCTTGGGCATTTGTTGCCTTCCACTATGTGGCCAGTGCCATATTTCTCAAAAGTATGCCACATAATACGCATCGATGTCAAATCAAAAGATTTTGGGACCGCTCTTGTTTTGTGAGAGAGTTGGCACCGCTGTGCACACAGACCCAATGTATAAAAATCAATCAAACCAACTACACCAGCCTCTCACTCTCCCAAACATGTGTTTTTTATTGCCTTAGTCCTCTCTCTCTCTATCCCACGCAAGTGTTTTTTCATTGAGAGAGTTAATTTGGCACCAGAGCAAAGTAGGTGATCCAGATTGGGGCACCAGGTGAGCAATGAAGGGGCATCGATGCCAAATGCATCACAAGTGAATTTGGCACGTGTTTTGGCCTACATAGTGGAGGGCCGTTATAGCCCACTTTTGTACTACCTCGTATTTAGTGTAAAATTTTGACCATAGATTTACCTAAGATTCCAAGATGGCGGATTCAGGCATATTGTTGTTCTACTTTGTAAGGTCCTCAAGAATAATAAATAAAATAGCCGCATGCATCTCCTAGATGTAGAGGCCGGGGGTCATCCTCCTTTTCTAAAAAAATAGATGTACCTAAGAAAATGCCAATGCATGTCACCAAAAATTATACCATTTGAAATTATGTTCAAATACGAATCCAACAATATAATTTTTAGTGGCATGCATTACTCCCTCCATTCCCTTATACAAGGCCAAATAGGTCAACCTTTTAAACTGCCTGCTGAATCCATGAGAAGGCAAGAGACAACCTGGCGAACTGAAACATCTTAGTAGCCAGAGGAAAAGAAAGCAAAAGCGATGGAAAGGCGCATTCTCAATGACCATAATGTAGAACAGCTGGAGTGATCTCTTCCCAATTGATGTCTTGTTGCGGGGCCATCAAGACACATAAATCCATCAGAGATTCGTCGAGGCGATGTGGAGGCTAATGAACCCGTGGATCTGCTCAAGATGAAGGTACTTGAGCGTGGTACATGATGTAGGGTAGAACCCTAATCGCCCGATCTTTCATGAAAGGAGCGGATCCCGCGAAGAACACGAAGAACACGGGGGAAAACACGAGGGGAAACACGAGGGGGAACACAAGAGAATCACTAAACCAACAAGAAATAGTCACACATATGCTAGATCCTCGAGTACATAGGAGATCACACGATCCACGGTCAACTAGGGACGATACAAAAGGTAACGGTCTTCTCCGCGAGGAGGTCTTGAATCCACAAGGGGATCTCCCCATAAAGGGGTCTTGAATCCAAAGGGATCTTCTCCGAAGAGGGGCCCCAGTCTCTCTCGTGGAGTAGATCCGATGTGGATAAGCAATGATCTATCTCAAGTATGAGCTAAACCAATGCTAACCCTAAAACGTAGGTAGGAGAAGAGTATATATAGTCTAGGTGGGCGAAGGGGTACACGGGCCTCGGTCCCTTACACTATGCGCAGACAAGGGAGGCCGGACGTCCGGGCATCGGGCTGGATCTCCGGGCTTTCACGAGAGGCCGGATGTCCGGGCTGGGGTGGCCCAAGGTAGTCAGAATCCCGACTCGACTTCTAGAATCCTACGACTTCACGACCCTATGGAACCATGTCGATCCAAGTCCCACTATGAATTCGGATCAGGTAGAATCCATGTTGAGTCACGATCCAAATCATAGAATCATGTACAAAACTGTAGAATCCCGACTATGGTATGGACTATGTCCGATTCTACTAATTTATCTAAGCCGTTTGTTTAGTTATAGCAGAATAGTATTCCATCGTCCAAACCATTTTCACATGCCTCATGGCCCTTTATTCCCCTCCCAAGCCCAAATGCTCAGGCGCCGACACCTTTGATCTTGCTCTCAAAACCTAGATCAAAATTGAGGAACAGACTTGTTGACAAATGGAATTGGCGTGGGTAGGAGGATGCGTCAAGATTAATCGGAGAAGGAGAGCAAGACCCTTCAAGTTTAAGCACTACAGGGTGGATATACAGCTGATCAGTTATTCACGTATTCTAAAAAACTCGTAAGTAAATTTTGTGCATTGGAGATTTCAATGTTCTATATATTTGCCTCTCATATATGTTCCATACATCCAAGCTAATAGTAGGTTAGCCATAAAAAGAAGTGGAATAGAACTTGGATTGATGCGTACGTCTTTGCTCTATATTTAGTGTCAAAACATTATAGAACCCATATAAATTTCTTCCGTGGATACAAAATATCTTCTTTGAGTAAATCTAGTAAAATCCTCGATTCCACGACTCGATACTATGACTCGATTCTGTCTAAGGAAAATCGATCCGACTCCGAATCCCGACTCTGACTACCTTGGGGTGGCCGGATGTCCGGACTGGAGGCGCTAGCCTTGCTGCTCTCTGGATAGGTGGTGTTTGGATATCCGGGCTTGAGGCCGGATTTCCGGGCAGGGCCGGATGTCTGGGGCCTGTAGATGTGCGGTGGCTGGAAGGTTGTTGTAGTTGAAGTCTCCAGCGGCCGGATCTCCGGGTCCTGGAGCTGCCTTCTTCTCTTCTTGGCGTTCCTCTTCATCCGTGGACTTGGCGGCTTGTCCATCTTCATGTGCATCTTCGAAAGGGTCCTGTTGGTACCTAATCATTCACAACATCTCGGACTTAGGTAGTAGCCATGTCCTGAGAGGATCATATGTAATATCACTAACGAGACAAGTCACCTCGGTCTCGAGAGCTCTAGCTCTAGCTCGAGTCATGGGTCCTCTTGGCACTTCGTGAGATGATGGTGGGTCCATGGAGATGACCGTAGGATGCTCCGCATCATCTCCCCTCCCTTGGGGAAGATCCGACCTCGGATCGAAATCCTCATCACCATGGTAGGGTGAGAGATCCTTGACGTTGAAGATGTCGCTCACGGAGTACTTGTCGCGCAGGATGTCGATCTTGTAGGCATTGTTGTTGTAGCGTTCAAGCATGTTGAAGGGTCCATCCGCTCGTGGTCGAAGTTTGGACTTGCGTTTGTTGGGGAAGCGGTCCTTGCGAAGGTGTAGCCACACAAGATCTCCAATGTTGAATACCATGGGGTGCTTGTTGATGTTGCGCTTGGTCGCAAGTCATTGTACTTTGCACTCGATGGTTTGCCTTGTATCTTCATGAACCTTCTTGAGATGGTTCGCACGTGCACTTGCGTCCATATTGATGCGCTCTTGTAGTGGTAGAGGAAGAATGTCCAATGGGGACAAAGGGTTGAATCCATAGATGACCTCGAAGGGGGACTTGTCAGTTGTTGAGTGTCTTGCGCGGTTGTAGGCGAACTCGGTGATAGGTAGACACTCCTCCCACTCGTTGATGTTCTTATTGATTAGCACTCGAAGTAGAGCTGAGAGTGTGCGGTTGGTCACCTCCGTTTGGTCATCGGTTGGTAAGCCATGGAGAAGAGTAGTTTGATTCCGAGCATGGCGCATAGGGTCTTCCAAAAGTAGCTTAGGAACTTGACATCGCGGTCTGAGACAATCGTATTTGGCACTCCATGTCAATGTTGGGGATATCGCTTATCGGGAACTTATCGGTCGACCCAAGATAAGGGGTAAATCAGTCAATTTATCAGCATATCAGCCGATTTATTGCCATATAGGCTGATTTATCTGCCGATTTATCTTATCGGTCACACACCGGTAAGCGATAAATTAGTCGATTTATCGGAATATCGGAAGATATCTTGAACAGTGCTCCATGTAGATGCAATATTTCCCTACAAAAGATATTGGCAACATGTGAAGCATCGTCTATCTTGTTGCAAGGAATGAAATGTGCCATCTTAGAGAAACGGTCCACAACGACAAATACCGAATCCTTTACATTTCTAGTTCTAGGCAATGCAAGTATAAAATCCATGCTAATGTCTTCCCATGGTTGATATGGAATTGGGAGAGGCATGTAAAGGCCATGGGATTGAGCTTTAGACTTAGCTTTGCGACATGTAGAGCATCGGTTGGTGAAGCGGTTGACGTCGTGAAACATCTTGGGCCAAAAGTAGTTCTTGGAGAGCGTGGCGAAAGTCTTGTCACGTCCAAAATGTCCCATTAGTCCTCCTCCATGAGATTCCTGCAAAAGCAACAAACAAAGAGAAGACTCGGGGATGCAAAGCTTGTTAGCTCTCATAAGATATCCGTCTTTGATGTAATAGCGTTCCCAAGATGTATGCGTCAAACATTTGGCATAAGGAGTAGCAAAAGTAGGATCATGCTCATACAAGTCTTTTATGTGCTCAAAGCCAATGACATCCAATTCAAGTTGAGTAACAAGCATGCATATGCGGGAAAGGGCATCCGCCACAATATTTTCCTTACCTTTAATGTACTTGATGACATAAGGAAAAGACTCTATGAATTCACTCCATTTAGCATGACGCTTGTTCAACTTGGTTTGACCCTTAAGGTATTTGAGCGTTTCATGGTCGGTATGAATGATAAATTCATGAGGGCGAAGATAGTGTTCCCATTCGTGCAAAACTCGCACTAAAGCATATAGCTCTTTGTCATAGATGGGATAATTGAGTTGCGCTCCAGAAAGTTTCTCACTAAAGTAAGCTATGGGGCGCTTCTCTTGCGTTAGCACACCTCCTATGCCATTACCACTAGCATCACAATGAATCTCAAAGGGCTGGTCAAAGTTAGGTAATGCAAGCATGGGAGCATGAGTAAGCAAATTCTTAAGCTCATTGAAAGCGGTATCTTGGGATGGTCCCCAAACAAAAGGCGCATTTTTCTTGCTCAAAGCATGCAAAGGTGAAGCAATGGTGCTAAAGTCCCTAACAAATCTACGGTAGAAACCAGCTAGACCAAGGAAGCTACGCACTTGATGCAAGTTGGTTGGTTGTGGCCAAGTTTTAATAGCATTGATCTTAAGAGTCATCAACATGAACACCCTTAGAAGAAACAACAAAACCCAAGAAAATGAGCTTATCAACGCCAAAAAGGCACTTTTGCATGTTAGCATAGAGACGCTCTTTTTGAAGAGTTTGCAAAATGGTTCGGACATGGGTGACATGATCTTTAAGAGATTTGCTATAAACAAGGATATCCTCGAAGTAGACCACAACAAACTCACCAATGTAAGGGCGAAAAACATAATTCATGAGACGCATAAAAGTACCTGGTGCTTCTAATAGACCCATAGGCATGACTAACCACTCATACAAACCAAACTTTGTTTTGAAAGCGGTTTTCCATTCATCACCCTCTTGTATGCGGATTTGATAGTAACCACTTTTAAGATCAATCTTGGAAAATATAGTGGCACCACTAAGTTCATCAAGCATATCATCAAGGCATGGAATGGGATACCTATAGCGAACGGTGATAGCATTTATAGGTCTACAATCAGAGCACATGCGAAAGCTACCGTCTCGTTTTGGCACAAGAATGACTGGAACGACACAAGGACTCAAACTTTCGCGCACATGTCCATCGTCTATGAGATGCTTTACTTGCCTTTGTATTTCTTTGGTTTCGTCGGGGTTGACTCGGTAGGGAGCTTTGTTCGGAAGAGGTTCTTTGGGGATGAGGTCGATGCGGTGCTCGATGCCTCGTAGTGGAGGTAGTCCCGGAGGTAGCTTGTCGGGGAAAACATCTTGGAATTCCTGTAAAAGAAAAGATAACACTAAAGGTAGAGCGTGAGAGGCGTTAGCTTTTGGCGCGTCGTCCTTGTACAAAAGGACATAGTGTAGGACACTAGATGGGTTCTCACACACTCCTCATATCTCACTTTTGGTGGCAAATAGAACTAAGTTCTTCTTATCGCTCATCGTGGAGGCACTCGATTTGGTCTTGTGTCGCTCACTCTCTTTTTGGTGGCTCGCTCTCTCACTATTCTCTCCACGATGGTTGCCTTGCTTGTCGGCGATCACTTGGCTTGGAGACATAGGGCGAAGTACGTACTCCTTTCCTTTCATCTTGAAGATGTAGCGGTTCGTTCGGCCGTTGTGGATGACACCCCTATCAAATTGCCATGGGCGTCCAAGAAGAAGGTGGCAAATGGTCATTGGAACGACGTCACACTCCAAAGTGTCTTCTTAGGCGCCAATTTTGAAGGATACTTGTACTCGATGCTCGACTTGGATAGTGCCGGAGTCGCTAAGACATTGAACTTTGTAGGGATGTGGGTGCTTTGTCTTGGGAAATTGGAGCTTGGAGCAAAGTTCTTCACTTGCAAGGTTATGACAACTCCCTCCATCGATGATGACCTTGACGGATCTTCCATTGATGCCAGCCTTGGCGTGGAATATGTGGAATCTTTGGTCTTATTCTTATTGATGTTGAAGAGTCAAGACCTTGGAGACAACGAGAGAGGGACTTGAATCTTCATCACAAAAGACTTGTTCGGTGTCTTCTTTGTTCACTTGCCGGTGTATGGCCACTTGCTCAGGGGCTTCCATTTCTCCTTCACTCAATGTGTCATAAGTGTCGTCGTCATTGAGGATCATGGTCCGCTTGTTGGTACACTCATAGGACTTGTGGCCTCGGCCTCCACATGTGAGGCATTTGAAGGAACTTGTCTTGACGGTCTCATCGGTTGGGGTAGATGATGATGATGCTCTGGCTTGAAGTTGCTCGTTGTAGGAGGATGACTTGGAGTTGACGGAGCTTTCTTGGAACTCGACTTGTCGATGTTGCTTGATGAAGGCTTGGTAGACGGTGTTGGAGTCGTTGAAGCTTGGGTGTTGGAGAAGCCGTATGACTTGGATGAGAACTTGGCATACTTGAAGTCATCTTGCACTTGGCGTTCCACTTTAGTAACTTGATGCACTAGCTCGATGAGGTTTGAGTATGGTTGGAAGTCGGCAATCTTCTCGATAGGATGGTTGAGTCCATTCAAGAAACATGCCATAGTTTGCTCATCATCTTCCGTGACATTGGCTCGTATCATGGCAATCTCCATCTCCTTGTAGTACTCTTCAACACTCTTGGTTCCTTGCTTGAGTAGTTGGAGTTTCTTGAAGAGGTCGTGGTTGTAGTAGGTAGGCACGAAGTGTGCTCTCATGACATCCTTCATTTGCGCCCAAGTAGTGATGGGTGGTTCACCTTTTGCCTCACGGCGCTCGATGACTTTTTCCCACCAAATGAGGACATAGTCTTGGATCTCAAGGGATGCCATCATGATCTTCTTCTCTTTGTCATAGTTGTGCAAGCGGAAGATTTTGTCGACCTTCAATGCCCATGAAAGGTATTCTTCGGGATCATTGCTTCCATTGAACTTGGGCATGGTGAACTTTAGCTTGCCGTAGCGTTGCTCTTCATTGTGTTGGGGTCGGGGATGATGAAGCCCATGTTGTTGATGATTGTCAAACTCGTGTTGCTCTTGGCGAGGAAGGTTGTCGACCTCATGTTGCCCTTGTCGTGGAGGATTTCCATTGTCTTCATGCTCTTGGCAAACTTCATGTTCTTGGCGAGCTTGTGGAGGTACTTGTCGATCTTGACATTGCACACGAGCTTGATATCTTTGTTCGTGAACTTCGTTGCGAAGTGCTTCTTCTTGTTCACGAGCTTGTCAGCCTCAGTTGGCTACGGCTCAACTTGAATCTTGGAGGGATTGTTGCGCCTCAAGTGCTTGAGCATCTCGCAATCGTTGCGCTTGATGTTGTGCCTCGGCATCTTGTGCTTCTTGGTGTAGACGCGCTCTCTCTTCCTCTTCATGTTGGCGTTGTCGTTTTCATTCTCGTGCTTGCGCAAAGGCAGCTTGGGTTTGACGGTGTTGGTGCTCTTGAGAGTCGGTGTCGCGTAGGGGATTGAGGCTTGCTTGACAATCGTTGCGTGCGGCATGTCGAAGAGTGTTTGATGTCTATGTACTTGAGCCGGTGAGGGTGAAGTCGGAGTGTCAACTTGAGCGGCTCCGTCTTGATGAGGATGAAGTGGAAGAATAGCGGTTGAACAACAAAGCACGAATCTCGTCCATTCTTGTGTCGTTCTCTTGCTTGTGATCATCAAGCTTGTGGTCGAAGTAGTCCCTTGTACATTGCTTGGAGAGTCGCAAGTCGGCGGTGAGATTGTCGATGCGTTCACTCATTGCTTGTTGCTCTTGATGCAAAGAACGTTGTGCACCAAAGTGGTGGCTCTTGGTGATGTAAGAGTTCATGTCGTCATCTTGCTCGATGAAGAGTGGGTTTGTAGAAGTACTTGGCCTATCCATCATTCCAAGAGAAATATGTGAGTGGGAGAAAGAGAATAACATATACCAAATGTACCTTGACCGAAGTTGAAGGTGGATAAATGATGACTCCAATGTGGAACAAGGAAATAGCACAATTGGTACCAATTCTTTTTGGTTTCTCACACCTTCACAAGTAAAAGCTTATGGTGGAGCTTGGTTAGGATGGTGGCACAAAATTTGATGCAATTGTTAGTGAGCTTCAATAATGTTGGAAAAGATTCGCAAGTTTGCAATGCAACAATTAGACCAAGCAATATAAGGTACACGGAAACACACACACAAAGAGATAAGCGGGGTCGTGCAACCAAGGGTGAGCCAAAATGTAGAATCCACAAAAATGCTCTTGTTTCACAACACTAGAGAGACGCTAGCACGATTGCACAATAGGCGGATACGAAGACTTGTGCACAAACTACTAAGAAAAAATGCAACGACTTATATCCCAAGTATGCTCTATGTATGGTGTTTCGATGATATGATCCAAGATGATCTAGTATGACAATCTTAATGTTGTATGATGCTATGGTTCTTGCTTAAAAGCTCTTTTCTTATCTTTCCCTTTTGCTTAAAAGCTTGTTTGGCTCTTTGTTGTTTGAGCGCTTTTCTCATGCAATGCTTCACGAACCAAGATAGCAATTGTGTATGCGATGACAATCTTGTGACACAAGCGATGATACCAAGATATGCACCAATGATGTATGTATGCTATGGGAAGTATGATCACTAATGTGCACAAGTCATGTTGCCGACAATACTCAAAGGCTAGTCTCGATGGGTAAGCGACGCAAAGGATTAAGGCTATGATGGCTATCAAAGTAATGGCAAGAATGATATGTCCAATACCAAGGTTAGGTTACCTCTTCTTGCGTAAGGTATGATGTCAAAATGGTGGCACGAATACCAAGATGTAGTCGAGGTGGTCATTGTTGATAACGCGTCCGTGGCGAAGATGAGGGGTGGTGATGTAGATGTCGAACTGTACCTAAATAGCCGAAACACGATAGGACACGGAACCACAACTCAAATTCTTAAAGCAAAATTGGACCAAAATTGTCGGAGTTGGGAGTGGTAAGCGAAGGTGGTCTATGTGGTGTAAGGTGGTGCTATGCGGAAGTGGTGGTGGTATGCAGAAGTGTATGTGGGCACCAGAACAAAATTTGTCGAAATATGGACGGAAAACGGGCGGTGGAGAGGAAGTGATGCTGCCAGGGGCCGGATGTCCGGGCTTGATGGCCGGATGTCCGGGGTGCCGGATGTCCGGGCTATCGGGCCGAATGTCCGAGCCCTGGATCCGGATGAACTCCGCATGGAAGGTGGCAAATTCGGGCAAAATTCGGAGGAATTTGTGGATGGAAATTGGGGGAAAGTGGATGGAAAGCTAGATCTGCCTGCAGCACACGAAATCCGCAGATCAAATCCAACAAAACTTCATCACACCAACAAATCACAAAAAAATTGGGGCTATTTTTGTGGGGAAATTTCGAATTAGGGACGAAATCAACAAAACAAGGCTAGAAAACACAACAGGGAGGCTCCGAAATCGTGATCAATGTGGCTCTAGATACCAAGATGATGTAGGGTAGAACCCTAATCGCCCGATCTTTCACGAAAGGAGCAGATCCCACAAAGAACACGAAGAACACGGGGGAAAACACGAGGGGAAATACGAGAGAATCACCAAACCAACAAGAAATAGTCACACATATGCTAGATCCTCGAGTACATAGGAGATCACACGATCCATGGTCAACTAGGGACGATACAAAAGGTAACGGTCTTCTCCGCGAGGAGGTCTTGAATCCACAAGGGGATCTTCTCGTAAAGGGTTCTTGAATCCAAAGGGATCTTCTCCGAAGAGGGGCCACGGTCTCTCTCGTGGAGTAGATTCGATGTGGATGAGCAATGATCTATCTCAAGTACGAGCTAAACCAATGCTAACCCTAAACGTAGGTAGGAGAAGAGTATATATAGTCTAGGTGGGCGAAGGGGTACATGGGCCTCGGGCCCTTACACTGTGCGCAGACAGGGAGGCCGGACGTCTGGGCGTCGGGCCGGATGTCCGGGCTTTCACGAGGGGCCGGATGTCCGAGCTGGGGTGGCCGGATGTCCGGACTGGAGGCGCTGGCCTTGCTGCTCTCTGGATAGGTGGTGTCTGGATATCCGGGCTTGAGGCCGGATTTCCGGGCAGGGCCGGATGTCTGGGCTATGGACGGATGTCCGGGGCCTGTAGATGCGCGGCGGCTGAAAGGCTGTTGTAGTTGAAGTCTCCAGCGGCCGGATGTCCGGGCTCGGGGCTGGATGTCCGGGTCCTGGAGCTGCCTTCTTCTCCTCTCGGCGCTCCTCTTCATCTGTGGAGCTGCCTTCGGAAGGGTCCTCTTGGTACCTAATCATGCACAACATCTCGGATTTAGGTAGTAGCCATGTGTTGAGAGGATCATATGTAATATCACTAAGGAGAGAAGTCACCTCGGTCTCGAGAGCTCTAGCTCTAGCTCGAGTCATGGGTCCTCTTGGCACTTCGTGAGGCGATGGTCGGTCCATGGGGATGACCGTAGGATGCTCTGCATCAGTACAGTTGCGGAGCAGGTGCTCCATAGCCTGCTTCGAGATGCCAACGTCGAAGAGGTCGAGCTGCTTGAGTTGAGGGAGAAGAAGGGCTGGCATGGAATTAATCTGGGGAAGATAGCAGGAGCTGAAGCTGGCGCACCGCAGTGTTGGCGTGAGGCAGAGCGCGGACGGCGGCAGAGAGCAACATCGTCCAGCTTCAAAGCTGAGCTCCTCAAGCTTATCTAGGGCGGGGCATAAGAACCACGCATCGAACTTGGCTTGGACCTTGCAGTTGGTACTGAACATGCGGATGTCAAGGCGTCTAGCTGGCCCAGGGTGCGATGAAAGGATCTTGGAGACTGCGGCCATGCGTTTGCATTCCCCGTCACAGAGGCAGCTATCGACGGTGAGGTTGAGGGGGACACGGCGCCAGAGGGGGCGCCACCACCGGGAGAGCAGGGCGGTTCGCACAGCAAATTTGATGGGGAGGAGGCCAATGATGACGAGTAGCATGTCGTCGGGGAGGCTACTAATGAAGTCCAGGCTTGCCAAATGCGGTTTTGGCTCGAGCCGCCTCCACTTGTTGGCTGCCTCGCCGTTCATCTCAACCGGCAGCGATGTCGGTGTACACGTGTGCGGGTGTGTGTTGTGTGCTGGCCTGCTGGGAGTACGCGAGTGCGTCCTTCTGTGCATGCCGCCGCGCAGTGGTGAATTGTGCGTGAGTGCGTCCTTTAGGTGGAAGAAGTGTGTCCTCAATGCGCCCACAATTTACTAGTGTGAGGGGTGCTACCCCGAGTGGTTTCAACTTTGTTTACATCACCGTGTGGTAGATGGGCCTCTAGTTTACTTATTTTCACCCACTGCCACATGGCCCAGCACACGAAGATAGAGAACACGAGCTGACAAGGCAGCATGTGGACTAGTTGACCGGTCAACTAAACAATATACGGATCTATACGCTGACACAATGAGCATATAATCCGTTGGTATAGAGAGTTCGAGTGAGAGGGGAGGCCCATGAGAGATAGTAGAGAGAGAAAGAGCTAATCCCTCTGTTCGATAATGTAGTTCCAAGATTATTTTTTTAAGTCGAACTTTTGAAACTTTGACCAAGTTTATAAAGAAATTATCTATATCTACAATACCAAATATAAATGATAGTATGAAGTAAGTACATGTTGTGATGAATCTAATGATCGTTCCAGATGTAAATGTTTATCTCCACATATACCTGGTCAAAATTTTATGAGGTTTGACTTTTAAAAACATCCATATGCTTATGGACGTGAGAGAGTACCAAACTAGAGAGAGTGTGTGTGAAATATAAAGAGTGACTGAAAAAAGTGTGTGTGCGTGTGTGAAAGAGACATGGACAACACATGATAAAAGTAGAGAAAAGGCGTGTGTGTCTTATGCAAACATATCACACATGCATCTTCAACAACGGAAGCAAGGTGAGGAGATAGTGTGTGGTTGTGTGCAACCGAGAGAGAAAGACCCCTAGCACGTGGCCAAGAGGGGTCTGACAAAAAAGGGAGAGAGGTCGAGAGAGACGTACGGAGAAAATGTAGACATGGGGAGGAGAGAGTGTATGTTTGTCATAGAGAGATCCCCTAGAGATCGTGATGGGACTACGTGGGTGGGAGATCGAGTGACAAGGTGTGTGCGCGGTAGAAGATACCCCGAGAGATATCGAGATAGATGTATGGTTGGAAGGAGACAATACGTGTGTTCCAGATGGCTAGTGTGAGATAATCATACTTAGGGGGGAGTGTGTGCGCCTATGATGGAGTGAAGGATTATGGTACTTAGGGGGGTGCGTGTCACATAGAGAGAGAACAAGTGCGGAGAGTGTTGGATGGGTCTATATGTAGCGTGAGCGAGACATGTGCATGTGTGAACCAGGGAGATATAAAGTTTGAGAGAGATAGAGGAGCCCCCATAAGGCTGAGTGGTGCGTCAGATAGCTGAGAGGGGGAAAGAGATATTCCATATGATCAATAATGCAGTGCATGTAAATTTTTAAGTCGAACTTTGGAAACTTTGATCAGGTTTACGCAAATGTTATTTATATATAAAATGCCAAAGATACATCATACGAAACTACACCTCATGATGAATCTAATGGTATATGTTTGCCGTTCTAGATTTGAATGTTTTTCTCCACGTACATGGTCCAACTTTGTGATGTTTGACTTTTCAATAAATGTATATGCTATGGCCCGAAGAGAGTGCCTAAGTCGAGAGAGATCAAGTTCGTGTGAAGGAGAATGAGTGAGTGTGCAAAAAGAGTATGTGTGTGAAAGAGAAAGGGACAACAAATGATAAATTAGAGAGAGTGTGTGTTTTTTCGTTTCTTATGCAAACATATCACGCATGCATCTCCGAGATACAAAAGCAAGGTGAGGAGATACACGAAGATAGCTAGTGCGTGATTGTTTGCAACGGAGAGAGACACCCCTATAGCACATGTCCAATAGAGGTCTGGCCAACAAGGAACAAAGGTCAAGAGGGACACATGGAGAACATGGACGCATGGGGAGGGAGAGAGGGTGTGTTTGTGATAGAGAGATCCCCTTGAGATCGTGAGGGGACTATATGGGTGGGAGATCGAGGGAGGTCCATGCGCGATAGAAAGATGCCCCGAGAGAAATCGAGATAGACCATGCACATGTTTGTGATGGAGACTAAGATTAGCTAGTCATACACATATAGGGGGACTGTGTGTGATTACATTTGAGTGGGAGACCATCATACTTGGCTAGGCATGAGGTTGTGTGTGTGTGTGCGTGTGAGATAGAGAGAGAACAAGGGAGAGAGATAGAGTTTTAGATGGGTCTACCGAGTGCAAGTGAGATATGCATGTGTATGTGTAACCCGGGTAGATGGAGAGTTTGAGAGAGAGAGAGGGAAGAGCTCCGAGACGACAGAGTGGTGCATGCGAGAGTTATGACCAACGAGCCAAGGAATTTGTGTGTGTACGATGAGTGCACCGAAGATATTTAACTTGGACTAGAGAATCATACATAGTGTGCGAGAGAGACCTATAGATGGAGTATATATGCATGCGAACTAGAAACACCCCCCCCACACACACACACACAAAGAGAGAGAGAGAGAGAGAGGGCGAGAGAGACGGATAGGGACCAAAAAGGTTTGTGTGTTGGATGCGTGCGACATAATTGACGATTGTCGGCAAGAGAGAGAGAAAGAGAGAGAGAGACAGCATGAGTCCGACAGAGGGGAGGTCACGTTTTATGCATCAAGGACTGATATAAACCATGTTTCGATATATACTTGCATTCAAATATTTAAATTGGAGAACATGTTGTCTGCAATCCACACATGAACAGAGATATGTGTATATCAAACAACTTCATTAATTTGACTTTCAACATGTTCATGGAGTACTATAATACTGTACAACATGCTACTTGATTGAGGTGTTCAATTTGGGATTTAGTTCATGACCTGGTGAATGAGCTATTTCATTGAATCGAGATATTTAACTTTGGGTTTGATTCCCATTTTTGAGTGGGTCAACTATTTGTCATATAGTAAATCGCTAGCAACGAGCATGTAAAAACACATTACTCCCGAGCATCATCTCTCCATCTAAAAAAGAAGTGGCAAGCTAATATTTAAAAATTTGATTCCAATCGACTTGGTAAGGTAGACGTGGATGCTCGTTCTCCCAAAATTTGAACGAACCGTTAAACACCCTCTGCTCGGTGGAATTCGCCCAAGCAAATAAATGGGAGATGCGAAATTACCGGCCTATGTGTGACACACATCAATTGGCCCGTTGTACATCGAGGGTAGGTTCGTAACTTCATCCAAGCGCGCCTTCTTCTCGGCCGAAATGACATGTGCCGAATAATTCATAAACCATGGTTGGCAAAACACCCCCTCCTTGCCCGGAATAGCTCGCGCCCACTATTTCAAAACACGCTCTCCTCGCCCGAAATCGCTCACGCCCACTATATTTGGAAACACGCCCTCCTCGCCCGAAATCGCTCGCGCCCACTATATTTCAAAACACGCCCTCCTCGCCCGAAATCGCTCGTGCCCACTATTTGGGAGAAGCAAAGTTACTCTACTATCCCCGACCCTCAGTACAAAGACCCAAGCCGAGAAGCCTAAAGGAAGGGGTAGAACTATAACTCCCCCCGCATTTTAGACAAGTGCATCTGTAAGACATGGTTCCCCCTCCCAATTCCCCATTCATACCTCGTGGGCGCCAAATCACCTTCTCCCCAGAAGCCCCCTTCTCCCGAGCCGCGAAACCTCAGCCCCTCCTCCATGGCGCCCCCACCGCACCAAATTCACAGCCGCCCTCCTCTCTAATCCCGGAGACGCTGCCAATTTGTTATTGTGCACTGGGTCGTGTGCCTCTTACTCCGTGCTACCGGAGCCGCCTCAACGATGGCCGCGTGAACCATACCATAGCCGATTCACCCCCGCTGTTGTTCACGGCGCCGGAGCAGCTCCAACTTTGGACCCGTCTAGAGCCCTAGCGCTGCTTCCCCGTAACCGTCGACCATCGCGACATCTCTGCTTCCCTGCCACCGGTAGCCACCGCAACCGCGTCGGCCTCACCGATTAGGTAGCTGGAGCTGCCTACTTCACCGGGCCACCAGATAGGTCGCACCCTCATCTCAAATCACTTTATTTAGGTGTCAGTTGTCTGAATTTTTATTCTGGGCCAATAGATTCCCAATGGGAAGTAGCACCCCTCGAGCCGGTGGAGCTCCTAGGCTGGTGGTTGACTGGTGTCTAACGTAAGGGTGCGGGGGTGCAAGTTCGCCACGGAAGCAGCGCTTAGATGGCTATCTTAGAGTTGCATGGGTTGAAGATACTGCTGCCGCCGGATCTGGATGACGGCGAGTTTTCGTGGATTGGCCCGGGGGCGGCGCAACCACGGCAATGCGGTGGGGCGGGGAGCGGGGTTTTGGTTGGGTCCCTGGACGGCAGAGGCAGGCTGCTCTGCTGGTGGTCGCTGGCTCTTCGGGGAAGATTCCGAACAGTGTCAGCCGGGAGGCACAAGACAGCCATCAAGCCATCCGGCGTAGATCCGACAGTACCTAAATAAAATAAAATCGTCTGACACCAATTTAGTCTTCAGTCAATAGACGTCTGACCACTCTCGTACCTTGCTGTTGATCTCTTAGGGTATTTCTACATATCAGATAGATGTGTCGTTCGTAAGATTATGCGTTTTCTGCATCTTCAGCCACACCACCCTCCGACTCACCACAGCTGCTCCAACAAGGGAAGCATACACCAGAAGGGACATATAGTCCCCACTCAATAGTTCCCTGCATCAAATGCGTGTGCCCGACATGGACAGCCACAACAACTGCAGGGCCATCGACAAGTCAGCACATGATGCTCACTCCTATGGATGGCAGCCAGATAGGTTGTACCCTCATCTTACTTGTGTACAACATTTATGGCTTTGTTATTCATCTAAGGATGGAAAATAGATTATCACATTTCACTGTATATTCATGCTGATCTCTTACTGGTCTTGTTCAGGAGTTAACGATGTTCCATAGTTCAGCTAAGAGACTTGTTCTTTTGGTAACGCTGTTCCATAGTTATCATCCATCAGCCAATGCTATCCCACAGGCTGGTGATTACAGTATTATACCACTTCTAGTATAAGCTATGTTGTTCCTTAATACTTTTGTGTGCCATCTAGTTAATCTCGAGTACAAACGATACATATTCTATATCTTTCATCTGTGTTCTCCCTTTAGTTGTTGAGACCTGTTGCTGCTAGTTAACCCCAGTCCTACTATTTATATCGGCTCCTATAGGCACTCATTACATAAATCTAACTACTAGTTGTCTTTCATGCATGTCAGATATAATTGCACACACTAATTTATCCACAAGAACCTCACGGACCAATGTAACGGCCAACAAACTTCACATCAATGATACCCAATATGATGGAACATGTAAAGGCAGTTCTTCACAAGACTTGCAGAAAGATGATGAATCCTATTCACCCCAGAATGTCCTTGCTCTAACTTGGCCCTTGATATGGGTACAACATGCATATAATGTCCTGGAGTGCATTTACTCTGTTGCAATGCCTTGTGCTTAGCCTGGTGATCATGCATGTAAATATGGCATGCCTTCCTTTTTTTAAGTACCTATTCCATTCATGATAACATGTTTTCGAATTCAAGTACTGTCATTCTACTCTATTGCAATGCCACCTGCTTAGTTTGGACATCATGCTTCTCAATATCTTATGCATTGTTATGCATCAGTATGTATTTCATCTGTCTACCATACCATGCTTTTTTTACATTGAAGTGTTGTTCTAGCGGACTCTTGCAATGCCATCTTAGTTTCCCATTCATACACGCATATGTTGCCTTAGTGTTTTTTTATGTATTCCGGTAGCATACAGTTTTACACTCAAGTAGTGTTTCTATACTGTTGTCATGTCGTATCCCTAGCTCTTACATCATACTCCCTCCGTCTGGATTACATGTCACAGAAATGGATAAAAATGGATGTATCTAGAACTGAAATACGCCTAGACCCATCCATTTATTTTCGGATGGAGGGAATACATGTCAATATGTAATACCTTTCTATTCTTCGGTGTAACATCCCAAATTTTCAATTTGGAATGTTATACATTAGATCATCATTGCATATCATATTTTATTTGCGTTTGGTTTTGATCCTAGAATTTCTACGCAACTCAAGGACCCACGGAGAGAGTTGGGGAATTCATTATTTTCATATTTGAGTTTTCTCAAATTTTGAGAATAGGATCATTTGATTTTATTTATTTTATCATCAATTATTTCTATTACAAAAATATGAGAGAGGGAATAAAATGACTTTCCCAAAATAAAGAAATATTGAGGATTTAATAATAAAATAAAATAAGATTTTATTTCGGAGTTTTTCGTTATTTTATTTGAATTTAGGAAAAATGTGCGTTTTTCAAAATTGCATTTAGGCCCCAAATAAATGTTCACCTTGTGCGGCTTGATTTTAGAAGCCCGTGAAAATTTATTTTGGAAATTTTGGAGTCCGTTTAGTATTTCTTTTTAGTTTTCTTCTGCGCGTAATTATTAAAAAAAACAACGAACCGACCTAGGGCCGTGTCCGACTAGGACTCCCGGCCCGTTAGGCTATATAAGCCGGGGTAGAGGCCCAGCCAAACCCTAGCCCAGCCCCAAGCCGCCCCAGCGCCGCCGTCGCCCCGCCGCCGCCGCACGCCGCCCGAGGTCCGCCACCGCCTTGATTTCCGCGCCATTTTTTTTTTCGAAAAACCGTTCAGTTTTTTCGTCGGTTTTTTTAGTTTCGGTTTTTTTAAATAGATCGGTTTCCCCAATTTATTTAAATAGAGAGCGTTCGTCCGTTCGTTCGTTCTAAAGAATGTTCATCGTTTTTCTTTTTCTCGGATTTAATCCGCGATTTTTCTGATCGCGATTCCTGATCCAATTTTCTTTTTAGTATAACTTTTCGCTCGTTTATCGGAATCAGGCGATTCAAGCGCCTAGAGTTTCGTCTCGAAACCCTCTATCCGTTTAATCAACTTAAACAAGTTTTTGCTACTATAAAATTTGCCCTAGATCCAGATTAGTAGAACGAAGTTGTTTTCTTTCGTCGTTTGACTTTCGTTGCTTCGTTCGATTTGATTCTTTTTGCAAATCGAAGTTCTTAAGTTGAACCTTCTGGTTAGATCTCTTATTTGAGTTTTACCTGTGCATTAGATGAGTACTTATTGTGTGCTTGTTTGTTTGTATGCGATAGAATACCCGGAGTGCGCCGCTTGTTACTTCGAATAACTAGGTTTCCCGGATCATCAGCAAGGCAAGTAACACTTTGATCATACCTTTCCTACTACCCAGTTTTATTGCATTAGATTAATCCTCACACATTGCATGATTAGGATCTAATTAAATTGTGGGATGGTAAGTAGTTGAGGTAGTACCTATTACCTGTTTATTTTCAAACCTTTGGGAGTTACTTCTACGTTTGCTTATTATGCCATGCTATGCTAGTAGACGTGGATTGGGTGAGTGATATCCATGACAGATGTGAGATTGTTAATTAATGGTTTATCTAAGGTGGCAACTTAAACACACATCTGGGTGGATTGAGGCACCTGGGTATTCCAGGACATGCCTGTTTTCTTTTGGACCGCCACCCAGGCTCAAAGGGATCATGAGACTATTCATACTAGAAACTTCCGTGTGCAGCCACAAGCTATTATGGGCTCTAGCATAGTTGACTAAGTCGTGCGAACTCTTACAGTGGTAGACTAGCAGATGTAGGGGATGTAGGTGGTACGGTCTACCCGATCGTAAGGTGCTAGCACTTCTAAAAGACTATGTCTCGGTCATCCGTCTTCTCAAACACCATGTAGTGCGAGAAACCAAACGGAGGCGATCGAGTCTTGTGGGGAAAAGTGCGCAAACCTCTGCAGAGTGTAATAAACTAATCATGGTTAGCCGTGTCCCCGGTTATGGACATCTTGAGTATCTAGTACCTGGATTATCATGTGAATCTCAACATGTTACTCTAAATTAATTTTGTTGGGCTTTGTTTAATGATGATGCTTAATTGGGATTGAGAATGCTGTCAACCATTCTCAATGTTTAACAACCACCATGATAATAATTAAATTTATTCCTTTGTAGTAGGGAAAAATTGGCTTTTCGCAAAACAGTAACCATAGAGCTTTCCACCAGCCAAATATGCATATAGTATAGCTGTTTCATTCCATTGTTCTCTATGTGCTACCTTGCCAGCATATTCCATGTGCTGACCCGTTTCGGGCTGCAACGTTAATGTTGCAGACTTTTCAGACGACGATTAAGGAGTTATTAGGTCGTGGTTCTATTCTCAGTGATGCCGTTGGAGTTGATGGACTCACTTATCTTCCAAGGCTTCCGTTGTTATCGTTATTAGATGGCCTTAAGCCATATTTATTGTAATAAGTTCTCTATGGAGACACTCGATGTAATAAGTGTGTGATTGTTACTCTGTTATAAATCCTCCGAGTACTGTGTGGTGTCAGCATTACTGATCCAGGGATGACACCGGAGCACAGAGATCAGACTGTTTGAGGTCTGGTCGCTATAGAGATGGTATCACCTTTTCGACTCTTTTAGGATGGCGGATGCATGGAACAAGTTCACGCAATCGGATGAAGATACACCCTTTGGACGACACTTGAAGGAAGTCACTAGATACCTGAACATAGGAGTACCAAGCTTCACCGGAACCTACAACGCCACTTTACCTAAGAAGAGCGCTGGATGATTCAAGTTCAAGTTCCAGGAAGAACGTTCATGCTAGTCACTGAGCCCATAGAGTTTTCTTTTGATGCACCAACTTGGAGTCTAGGAAAGAGCATGGCAGCTCACATCTCCATAGGACGCATTGGAGAAGTCTACCGCAATGATCTCAAGGATACCATCTACCAGATTTGTGGGCGCTGAGATGAGCACTGGGAGATGATCAGCACCAGGAAGGATAGATCAATTGCAGCTTTTATCCAGGAATTAAACCAGCACATTCGACGACAGGAAAACCAGATGTGCGCCGACATGATAGATCTGAAGAAGGCTAAGACAAGAATCAAGGAACTGGAGGAAGAACTCAAGGCTACATGTGAAGATTATGAAGAAGAAATTGAAGTACTGGTGGATAAGAATGCCGACCTAACAAAGAAGATCGGGATATTTATGAGAGACCCTACACCAGTAGATGAAGACGAAGAACCCAAGGAGATTCGCCCGGAAGACTACATCATCATCGACGACACCGATTCGGACCCAGACGATAGCGATGATGATTATGTTGATGAAGCTGGAGCAGATATCATGGAGTCTGCAACCGAAGAATATTTCTAGTAGACCACCTCATAAGTAGTAGTAGTCCACCATGTAAATATAGTAGTCCGAGCACTTTTGCGATAGTTAGATCGATTGTATGCCCTTGTTTGATTGAATGAAGTGAATTGTTTGCTTTTGCCTCATGTGCATATGGGTAGTGTTTTCTCTTTAGACCCCCTCTATTCTTACATCTCATATTTTCTAAACCCTCAGATGCCTCCGAGACGTGCCCCCGGATTTGCCTTTCCACCGGAGCTCACCCAGTTGATCCAGCAGCAGAACACATTGATGCAGTTGCTAGTCCAGAATCAGAATCAGGGGAACAAGAACAACAACCCACCACCACCACCTGTTGATCACTTAGCGTGTTTTCTTAGGTTGAATCCGCCGGTGTTTTCCAGTAGCACCGAGCCGATAGTAGCAGATGATTGGCTCCGCAAGACAGCTAGAGAGTTGACCACAGCAGGATGCACGGATGCGGAGAAGGTGAAGTTTGGCGCACATCAGCTTGAAGGACCCGCAGCATCATGGTCGGAGAATTTTCACAGCCACTTTCCCTGTCGACACTGTCACATGGGACCAGTTTTAGTAGGCCTTTCGTACTGCCCATGTTTCAGCAGGAGCTATGGCCATGAAGAAGCGTGAGTTCGCAACTTGCGCCAAGGAGGACGGACAGTTGGCCAGTATGTGGAGGACTTTAGTAAGTTAGCCCGTTATGCCCCAGATGATGTCGCTACGGATGCAGCGAAGCAGGAGAAGTTTCTAGAAGGACTGAATGATGAGTTGAGCATGCAGTTGATGGTAGCAACCTTCAACAACTATCAAGAGTTGGTAGATCGTGCTCTTATGATTGAAGGCAAGCAGCAGCAAAATGAGAACCGCAAGAGGAAGTATGGACAAGGGAAATACAATTCAGGAGCTCAGCAGAAGCCATGTTTTACCCCTAGACCGGGAGGACATTTTCAGCATACCCATGGAGGAGGTAGCTCGCACAATCACAATGGCACCAGGAATGGTAATGGTAATGGAGGAAGCAACGGCCAGAATTGCACCAACCCATCAACCCCAGCCAAGAAAGACCTGAGCCAAGTCACTTGCTTTAAGTGTTCGAAGACTGGACACTATGCCAATGAATGTCCTGAATTACAAAATGGAAATGGCAATGGAAGCTCTGGGAAGAAGCCGAACCCTTTCAACAGGGGACAGGTGAACCACGTTAACGTGGAGGAGGTTGAAGCTCAGCCTGATGCAGTAATAGGTAAGTTTTGGTTAAGTCATTTACTGCACTCGTTCTTTTTGATACTAGCGCATCGCATTCATACATCTCAAGGGGATTTGTGGATAAGTATAACCTGTCAACCC
The DNA here is from genome assembly GCF_056163025.1 of Triticum urartu. Classification (NCBI taxonomy): domain Eukaryota; kingdom Viridiplantae; phylum Streptophyta; class Magnoliopsida; order Poales; family Poaceae; genus Triticum; species Triticum urartu. Next base: position 379,179,591 of record NC_141875.1, read on the forward strand.
AAGCCCTTAGGTCACCCATGTTAGTAACCTCGCCTGGAGCAGAGTATATGGCTAGTCGATGGTGTGATCGGTTACCATTAAGGATTGGTAACTATGTTTTTCCCTCGGACCTAATAGTATTGGAATCCCAAGGATTGGATGTGATATTAGGCATGGATTGGTTATCAAAGTATGAAGGGAATATTGAATGTGCTAGTAAGTCAATTTTGCTTACCACCCCAGAAGGGAGAAGGATCAAGTATGTATCCCGACATGTGCCAAAGAGGACACAAGTAAATTGCTTAACAGGAGTTGTGCAGCAGGAAGTACCAGTGGTAAGGGATTTCCCTGAAGTATTTCCAGAAGAGTTGCCAGGCATGCCACCGGATAGAGATATTGAGTTTTTGATTGAGCTATTGCCAGGCACAGGTCCAATATCAAAGATACCATATAGGATGCCAGCAAAGGATTTGGTGGAAATTAAGAAGCAAATTAAGGAGTTACTGGATAAAGGATATATTCGCCCAAGTTCTTCGCCTTGGGGATCTCCAGTACTTCTAGTGGAGAAGAAGGATGGATCATTAAGGATGGTTGTTGATTATCGAGGATTGAATGAAGTTATGATCAAGAACAAGTACCCACTACCAATGATAAATGATCTGTTTGATCGATTGCAAGGAGCTAAGGTATTTTCCAAGATCGATCTGCGATCAGGGTACCATCAATTGAAGATTCGAGAACAGGATATACCTAAGACAGCTTTTACCACCAGGTATGGGTTGTACGAGTATACCGTTATGTCATTTGGTCTGACTAACGCACCTGCCTATTTTATGAACATGATGAACAAAGTTTTTATGGAGTTTTTGGATAAGTTCGTCGTAGTGTTCATTGATGATATCCTGGTTTACTCGAAGAATGAAGAGGAGCATAAGGAGCATTTGCGTTTGGTACTTGGAAAGCTCAGAGAACATCGATTATATGCCAAGTTCAGCAAATGTGAGTTTTGGTTGAAGGAAGTAGGATTTCTCGGACACGTTATATCCGGAGAAGGAATAGCAGTAGATCCCGCTAAAGTTGATACCGTGACCAAATGGGAAGCACCGACCACGGTTGGAGAGATACGGAGTTTTCTGCGACTCGCGGGATACTACCGGAGATTTATTGAGAATTTCTCAAAGATTGCGAAGCCTATGATGGAGTTGTTGAAGAAAGATACCAAGTTCATATGGATGGAGGAATGTGAGGCTAGTTTCCAGGAGTTGAAGAAACGTTTAGTTACCTCACCAGTGTTGATTTTGCCAGACCAAACCAAGGACTATGAGGTGTATTGCGACGCTTCACGTCGAGGACTTGGAGCAGTGCTTATGCAGGAAGGGAGAGTTGTCTCATATGCCTCAAGACAGCTTAAACCTCATGAGTTGAATTATGCTATGCTTGATTTGGAGTTAGCAGCCATAGTGCATGCATTGAAAACATGGAGACATTTCCTCATTGGAAATCATTGTGAGGTGTACACGGATCATAAGAGTTTGAAATACATTTTCACGCAGAAGGAGTTAAACCTCAGAAAGAGGAGATGGTTGGAGCTCATCAAGGATTATGATATGATATTGCATTATCATCCCGGAAAGGCTAATGTAGTAGCTGATGCATTAAGCTGTAAGAGCCATGTCAATACAATAATGACGGGAGGAATACCAAGGGAGTTAGCAGAAAATCTTCGTGAACTATGTTTGGAAATAGTTCCGAGAGGCTATGTAGCAGCATTGGAGATTCAGTCAACCTTGATGGATAGAATCAGAGAAGCTCAGAAGACTGACAAGGAGATTGCCTCTATTAAGGAGAAACTTAGCAAAGGAAAGGCTAAAGGATTTCGTGAGGATGAGCACGACACCCTATGGTTTGAAGACCGTGTTTATGTGCCCAATGACCCGGAGATTAGGAAGTTGATTCTGCAAGAGGCACACAATTCACCCTATTCGATTCATCCAGGAAATACCAAGATGTATTTGGATTTGAAAGATATTTTCTGGTGGACCGGAATGAAGAAGGATATTGCGGAGTATGTAGCAGTCTGTGATGTGTGTCAGAGAGTAAAGGCAGAGCATCAGAAGCCAGCAGGATTGTTACAACCATTGCCGACGCCCGAATGGAAGTGGGATAAGATAGGCATGGATTTTATCACGGGATTACCCAGGACTCATTCAGGCTATGACTCGATTTGGGTTATAATCGATCGGTTGACGAAGGTAGCTCATTTCATCCCGGTAAAGACCACTTACACCAGTACTAAGTTGGCAAAGATATACATGACCAGGATCGTATGTTTGCATGGAGTTCCGAGGAGTATCGTATCAGATAGAGGAACCCAGTTTACCTCAAAGTTTTGGAAGCAGTTGCATGAAACTTTGGGTACCAGGCTAGAATTCAGTACATCTTTTCATCCACAGACAGATGGACAGACCGAGAGAGTCAATCAGATTTTGGAAGATATGCTGAGAGCTTGTGCGCTAGATTACGGATCTAGTTGGGACGATAATTTGCCATATGCAGAGTTCTCTTACAACAACAGTTACCAAACCAGTTTGAAGATGGCCCCTTTCGAAGCTTTGTACGGAAGGAGGTGCAGGACACCGTTGTCATGGGATGAAGTTGGAGGCCGCCAGTTGTTCGGACCTGACTTGATTAAGGAGTCTGAACAGAAGGTGAAATTGATTCGCGATAGGCTCATGATAGCCAGTCTAGATAGAAAAGTTATGCAGATTCTAAACGGAAGGAGGCAGTTTACGAAGTTGGAGATAGACCTTATCTTCGAGTATCTCCTCTTCGGGGAACAAAGCGTTTTGGAGTTAAGGGAAAGTTAGCGCCACGATTTGTAGGACCATATCGAGTTTTGGAGCGTATGGGAGAAGTGGCCTACAGGTTGGAATTGCCTGAAGGATTGTCAGGAGTTCATGATGTGTTCCACATTTCCCAGTTGAAGAAGTGTCACGCTGAGATGGCTGACATACCCTTGAGAGATACAGTGCCATTGGAAACTATTCAGTTGGATAACGATTTGACCTATGAGGAGAAACCAATTAAGATTCTCGAGTTTGCCAGCCGAGTCACTCGCAGCAAGGTTATCAAGTTTTGCAAAGTTCAGTGGAGAAACCAAACGGAGGATGAAGCCACCTGGGAGCGAGAGGAAGATTTGCTCAAGGACCACCCTCACCTATTTTCTAGACAACCTGAATCTCGAGGGCGAGATTCATCTTAAGGGGGGTAGGTTTGTAACATCCCAAATTTTCAATTTGGAATGTTATACATTAGATCATCATTTCATATCATATTTTATTTGCGTTTGGTTTTGATCCTAGAATTTCTACGCAACTCAAGGACCCACGGAGAGAGTTGGGGAATTCATTATTTTCATATTTGAGTTTTCTCAAATTTTGAGAATAGGATCATTTGATTTTATTTATTTTATCATCAATTATTTCTATTACAAAAATATGAGAGAGGGAATAAAATGACTTTCCCAAAATAAAGAAATATTGAGGATTTAATAATAAAATCAAATAAGATTTTATTTCGGAGTTTTTCATTATTTTATTTGAATTTAGGAAAAATGTGCGTTTTTCAAAATTGCATTTAGGCCCCAAATAAATGTTCACCTTGTGCGGCTTGATTTTAGAAACCCGTGAGAATTTATTTCAGAATTTTTGGAGTCCGTTTAGTATTCCTTTTTATTTTTCTTCTGTGCGTAATTATTTAAAAAAAACAACGAACCGACATATGGCCGTGTCCGACTAGGACTCCCGGCCCGTTAGGCTATATAAGCCGGGGTAGAGGCCCAGCCAAACCCTAGCCCCGCCCCAAGCCGCCCCAGCGCCGCTGCCGCCGCCGCCCTGCCGCCGCCACGCCGCCCCGCCGCGCCGCCGCCGCCGCACGCCGCCCGAGGTCCGCCGCCGCCTTGATTTCCGCGCTGTTTTTTTTAATTTTTTTTCTTGAAAAACCTTTCGGTTTTTCCATCGGTTTTTCATCGTTTTTTTTAGTTTCGGTTTTTTTAATAGATCGGTTTTTCCGATTTATTTAAATAGCGAGCGTTCGTCCGTTCGTTCGTTCTAATGAATGTTCGTGGTTTTTTTTTCTGAGATTTAATCCGCGATTTTTCTGATCGTGATTCCTGATCCGATTTCTTTTTAGTATAACTTTTCGCTCGTTTATCGGAATCAGGCGATTCAAGCGCCTAGAGTTTCGTCTCGAAACCCTCTATCCGTTTAATCAACTTAAACAAGTTTTTGCTACTATAAAATTTGCCGTAGATCCAGATTAGTAGAACGAAGTTGTTTTCTTTCGTCGTTTGACTTTCGTTGCTTCGTTCGATTTGATTCTTTTTGCAAATCGAAGTTCTTAAGTTGAACCTTCTGGTTAGATCTCTTATTTGAGTTTTACCTGTGCATTAGATGAGTACTTATTGTGTGCTTGTTTGTTTGTATGCGATAGAATACCCGTAGTGCGCCGCTTGTTACTTCGAATCACTAGGTTTCCCGGATCATCAGCAAGGCAAGTAACACTTTGATCATACCTTTCCTACTACCCAGTTTTATTGCATTAGATTAATCCTCACACATTGCATGATTAGGATCTAATTAATTTGTGGGATGGTAAGTAGTTGAGGTAGTACCTATTACCTGTTTATTTTCAAACCTTTGGGAGTTACTTCTACGTTTGCTTATTATGCCATGCTATGCTAGTAGACATGGATTGTGTGAGTGATATCCATGACAGATGTGAGATTGTTAATTAATGGTTTATCTAAGGTGGCAACTTAAACACACATCTGGGTGGATTGAGGCACCTGGGTATTCCAGGACTTGCCTGTTTTCTTTTCGACCGCTACCCAGGCTCAAAGGGATCATGAGACTATTCATACTAGAAACTTCCGTGTGCAGCCACAAGCTATTATGGGCTCTAGCATAGTTGACTAAGTCGTGCGAACTCTTACAGTGGTAGACTAGCAGATGTAGGGGATGTAGGTGGTACGGTCTACCCGATCGTAAGGTGCTAGCACTTCTAAAAGACTATGTCTCGGTCATCCGTCTTCTCAAACACCATGTAGTGCGAGAAACCAAACGGAGGCGATCGAGTCTTGTGGGGAAAAGTGCGCAAACCTCTGCAGAGTGTAATAAACTAATCATGGTTAGCCGTGTCCCCGGCTATGGACATCTTGAGTATCTAGTACCTGGATTATCATGTGAATCTCAACATGTTACTCTAAATTAATTTTGTTGGGCTTTGTTTAATGATGATGCTTAATTGGGATTGAGAATGCTGTCAACCATTCTCAATGTTTAACAACCACCATGATAGTAATTAAATTTATTCCTTTGTAGTAGGGAAAAATTGGCTTTTCGCAAAACAGTAACCATAGAGCTTTCCACCAGCCAAATATGCATATAGTATAGCTGTTTCATTCCATTGTTCTCTATGTGTTACCTTTCCAGCATATTCCATGTGCTGACTCGTTTCGGGCTGCAACGTTAATGTTGAAGACTTTTTAGACGATGATTAAGGAGTTTCTAGGTCATGGTTCTATACTCAGTGATGCCGTTGGAGTTGATGGACTCACTTATCTTCCAAGCCTTCCGCTGTTATCGTTATTAGATGGCCTGAAGCCATATTTATTGTAATAAGTTCTCTATGGAGACACTCGATGTAATAAGTGTGTGATTGCTACTCTGTTATAAATCCTCCGAGTACTGTGTGGTGTCAGCATTAATGATCCAGGGATGACACCGGAGCACAGAGATCAGGCTGTTTGAGGTCTGGTCGCTACATTTGGTACCTACTCCATCTCTGTTGTAGCATGTTTTATAATTGAAGCACCATTCTTCTATATAAGGCATGCAAGGGGAAGACGTCTATGTTAGAATCTAAGGGTTACAAACCAGGTCTTTGCAAAACATCCAAACACCAGGAGATAATAAACCAACTCCAGTTTTCATAGATACTGCTCCAGCACAGAGAAACCCAACTCCCACTGATAATAAGCAGATTCCAGTGGCCAAAGAACTAGTCCGCTCCAGTCCGGCAAAAACATGTCAACTCCATTCTAAGATGCATGCACGTATCCTCGTATCATGAAATTTTATAGCATTCTGATCATATTTTCTACAAGTTTCTTACACATCTCTCTTTTAGAAAATAAGGTTAAACGATAGAAGACTTCCTCCATTGGGATCGTATTTGAGGAAAATATCTTGCGGGAATTCTCTGTGCTCCAACGTTGATGTAAGTACCGGTTGTATATCACTATATTTTTACATCAGCATGTATTTTCTTAATCTGTGTGAATCCAACCTTTATCTGATCTAAAATTAGTTGTAGAAAAATGTTAAAGGTGCCAATGTTGATTTCTGTAAGGAAAACTGCCTGGCAGTTTTGCATACTGAGCTGCATGAGTGTACTATCTCATATCATGCACATTACTGAATTGTAGTGCTGCTCTGGTTGCCCATTCATTCATATTGTCAATGTTGCTTTCGTATTACCTTACCTGGTTGATGATAGCGGTGCCATATTGTGTTAATTTGGTGTAAGCTAGTTGCCCAAACGTTCGTTGTGTCAATGTTGTTTTCCCATTAGCTGACCTGGCCAATGATAGCAATGCTAGTGTGTTAATTTGGTGCAGGCTGCTGAAGATAAGAAGACAAACTCTAAAAACAGCAAGGCAACCCCATTGTTTCATTCCAATAAATCTAGTCCTGGTAATATGGCAATAACTCATGATTAATCTGTTCGGTTACCCTCCTAATTTATGTTATGATGCAGTGGTCGAGACACTCTCCGCTATCAATAATACAAGCCTGCCAAAATCGCCATTAGAATCTGTTCAGTTTCCTCTGTCTCGAATGCAACGGAAAAAATGTATGTTTGTGAACCAATTAATGGCTGAAGCAATGATGGAAATGGTGGAGGAATCAGAGGAGCACATTCGTGCGCAACTAGAACTGATCAATGTTTTTAGAGACAGTGTAGCAAAGTAGCAAGAACTTGCCCACATGCTTATGGGCGTCATCCGCGCTGAGGTTGCAGATTGTGACGTTGTAGATCGTTAGGTTCTGTTCATTTATTTACATTGTCATAAATCTTTGATTTCCCAGTGGATGTAATTTCCTGTAATATATGCTAGATGTGCAATGTTTTTCCCTGTATGCCGTACCTTTGCTTGATCGGTTTTGGTCCTATGCATAATTGCTCGTCGTAATGGGCTCAAATTATCTAATTGGGCCTAAAGACATGTACGAACTTTAGTGGGCCCATTAAGTTAATGGGCCGTTAACAGGCTAAAAGTTAATGGTCGAACCTCTTACCTCCCGGGTCATTAACAGGCCGACATCGAAGCGGGCAACAGGTGGGCCCATTTGATTTCACGGGCCGTTAATAGGCCGTTACTAAGGTCGGGCTACATATGGCCCAACTATACTGTGGGCCTTTAGAAGGCCGAAAGAGACAGCGAGCTCATACTGGACCATGAAGAGCATGGGCCGCTAAGAGGTCGAAAGTCAGGTCATACAGTAAATGGCCCAATTGTGTCGTGGGCCTTTAGCAGGCCAAAAGAGAAACCAGGCTGGTATTGGGCCGTTAAAAGGCCAAAATTCAGGTCCGACTACAAATGGCCCAACTCATTTATGGGCCGTCAACAGGTTGAAAGACACATCGGGCTAGAAATTGGCCCAACACTTAAATGGGTCGCTAAAAGGCCGAAAGATGTACATCCCGAAAATTGGCCCATCCCTTCAATGGGTCGTTAACAGGCCGAAATCACATCGGGCCGATATTGACCCCAAATATATAGCGTGTTGTTAACGGGCTCGAACTGACGATGGCCTGCAATGGTGTCAAATCTTTAACGGGCCGTTGACGGGCCGAATTGGCACATCTCGTATAGGCCGTGGGCTTAAATGGACCTGACACAAGTAGGCCTTATATGGGCCGGCCTGCTAATTTTTACCGGGGAGGCCTTTTTCACCAGAATGGGCCAGTGTTGGGCTGTGCCACGTGTCGACCTATCATAGGCGCCTCCTGTCCAATGAGTGGATGACAACTGTCCCAACGGTGAGCCAACACGTGTTTCCTCCGGCCAATGAGAATTTTACCTGTGGAAAATCCCCATTGTTCCGGGCTGTTAACGGGTAATCGAATCCGAAACCGGACCCGATAGCTTAACGGCGACCCATTACGGTGGATGCCATGTGTCGGTCACCCTTGACAAAAGCACTTTCATGACGCGCCATTTATCGTCATGGAAGTGGACACTTCTGTGATGATAATTTTGGTAATGTCATGGAACACTTCTACGACAGCACAGGTATGACTATCTTGATTCTGTCATAAAATCGTCATGGATGTACATGCATGACAGAAAACGTGACCTACTGTGACAAACACGTATCATCACGGAAGTGTCTTTTTTTATAGTGATGTATCCTCGTTGTCGTTGTGTGTTGATGACTTGTTGTATGTAATGAATGGTACATTTGCATATGCATGTCATAAACTCAATTTATGAATGGTTTTCGACTCACTTCTTGGAGTCTTAGTGCCGTAGTAGTATAGCCAGCATCCGGTTATATGAAGTTGCCACATCACATAGAGCCAACCAATATTGGAGTATGCTACCACAATCGTTTGTTCTAGTTAGATCAACTAGAGCTAGGTGTCACACGGAGGCCGAGAAATATGGTGATAACATGACTGTGTGAGGTGGGCTTGTACATAGTATGATGTAGGCACAGGGCTTGTCGTGTTTCCTACTCCTCCTATCTAAATTTGGAGAAGATTTGGTCGAGTTCTCCCTCCTTTTGCCGACACGTGGGACATCCAGCATCCAGCTCGTGTCATGCAAGAAAATGGAGTGCTAGTTGAAGCCACGTGATGTCCATCTTGGGTTAAACTGTAAATAGAATCTTACTACTCTTGAGTAACTCCAAAAGCGGCCACTGAAGTTCTTTATTTGATTTGTTTTTCATCACCAGCACGTCGAGGTGAAAGATGTGCATGTTCAGTGGGTCCTCTTGCGTTTTCACTAACATGTGGGACCGCATGTGAGCAAACGGACGATGGGCTCCGCGCGTCTACTAGCTGGCTGAGAAGAGAGATAGAGGAGGGCTGAGCATGGACTCCAGGAAATTTGTTCTACATAACCAGCACCTCAATATAGGCTCGATATAGTGGGGTGGCATGGGCCATAACTAGCATTCACGTCTAGCAGTATGGCACATGCCACCCACACGAGTCCCATATGACACCAATTTTCTTGGAGTTCATGCTACAGCCATCTCTTCTCCCTCCTGTTTTCTCAGCCATCGCGCGGTGGGAAGGGTGGGGGTTTGTCGATAGTCGATTTGCTCAACTGCGGTCCCACTTGTAAGTGAAAATGCAACACAACACGCATTTCCCCTTGAGCAGTGTATCGGACCAACCGTGTGGGGGTGTGACACGAACACAGCAGGCTTTTCATTTTGAACATATAACTTGTAAAATTTGGTTCTGCTCCATGGCGCTGCCGATAGATAGAAATAATGATTTTCCCTAGAGTAATGGGAAGTTTGGTTTTGGCGCGGTTCATGCATGGAGTACATACAAAAATTATGAAGTTGATGCGAAAGGTAAGATAATTACTAGTAGTACCATATACTACTACATGGATTTGACGAAAAGATAAAGATACATACGGATCCATCAACGACATCCTCACGCCCTAGTGCACCGGGTCACAAACTGACATGTGAGGAGCAGTGGCGTTGGCGGCGAGCTCAACGTGCTTCTGAACAATGCCGTCCAAGGTTGCCTTGCGGTCCAAGAAGGTCAGCGACCTATCGTCCTCCTCTTGCACGTAGTAGTCCTTGTGGACGATTTGCGCGTAGACGTGGGTGATTATGTTGGCGGTGTCTTGCTGTGCAAGGCATTGCGCCACGAGCGCGACCTCGAGGTGGACATTCTCCGGTGCGACGGCGGGTAGTCGCAGGGCCACCAGTGTGTCGAAGAGGTTGTCATCGTAGAGGCCTTTGAGGGTGGCGGGCATCGCAGAGCCTGGGTGCGTGGGCTGGAGGCATACGTCAAGGTCGTCCGCGAGCTTCTTAACGATGGTGAACTTGTCGAGGAAGCCGACGAGGACCTCATCGAACAAGGAGATGAAGCTGTCGTCCAAGTGGCCTCTCGCCCTGGCGGCCTCAAGCACGACCTGGAGATGTTCCTCGGTGCCGAGCCGCAAGCCATCGTCGTGGACCTTCTAGCACAGTCGGCTGATGCTCGCGCTCATCGCCTCCACGGGTCTAGCTTCTAGTAAACTGATCTTGCGACGTGTGTGTTGGCCATCTACTCCTCGGCCCTCTACTACACCTGCCTTTGGCTGTATGACAGGTGGGCCAGCCACTAGTTGGGCCCACCTATCATACACCAAAGGCAGGTGCAGTAAGTCAATGAAGCTGCGTCCCTGTGGGACTAAGCTCCGGTGCCTTAATTGCACCTACCTTTGGCTGTATGATAGGTGGGCCAGCCACCTGTTGGGCCCATGTGTCATACACCCAAAGGCAAGTGCAGTAAGTCAATGAAGTTGTGTCCCCCTCCGTGCCGGTGCAGTATAGTCATCTCACCGGACCTCTAGTTGGGGCCAAATGAGAGAACTTCGATGTTTCCTGGTTTATTGGTCCCCTTTGCATTTTGTGCCAAGTTTTGACCTTTGATTTAACTAATAAATGTCAATGAATGTAACCAAAAATGTTGTGCTAAGGCTAGTCATAGTGGGAGTAACTTAGCAAGTAACATACTGCAGTCCAAGACAAGTTTGCTTATGTGGCATGTATTTAATGAGGAGAGATGTGTTTAGAGTAACATAATATGTTACTGTAACATAGCGTTTTCCAAGAAAAGATGTGTCTACAAGCTAATAAAGGAAGCCATCTATGACACCACTACTATGTTACTTTGCACTATGAAGGTAGTAACTTAGACTAGTGTCATATGCATGACACTAGTATAAGTTCATTGCATGTAATGCTATTAATTAGCAAAAAGACATTAAGTTCTCTCGCTTTCCCCTTCGTCTTGCTCATGGTGCACAACCTAAGAGCATGGTTAATAGTATAGCCAGCTGCTGGCTATATGATGTTGCCATGTCATATAGAGTCATCACTTGTAGCCACTCATACAATAAGGTTAGCTATAAGGCTGGCTATAAGAGTACTACTTGTTCTAATCTTCTCTCTCTCTTTCTTCATATTTATTGTATTGGCCTAGAAATCCGCATATATCTAGGATCTTGCATGAGAGCCCACTCCTCTTTTTCACTTGCTCTAAGATGACTTATACACCTAGACGGAGGGAGTAGTCTCAAGTCATTGGATGCATACGCACCCCATGTCTCGTATTGGGTGATTTCTTTTTTCATGGCGAAAAACAGGGAACAAGGTGGGTAGTTAATGCACCGCGCCTAAAAGTTTTGGGATTACTATTAGGTTTTCATAATGTGACTAATGCACCGGTACGGAGGGAGTACAATAGTAGTCCTTGATTGCAATTTTTTGTTGGTAGCTTACCAAGCTGAGCGCTCGGTGAGTACAATAGTAGTCTGATTGATGAGACTTCAGATTTGAGCCATCTACCGGAAGGAATAAAACAATACACCATGTATTTATTTACAGAGGGAGTAGTACATTTTTTGTGACATGCATTACTAGATATTGCTATTCAAATACTAAATCCAGATGGACGTGGTAGTACTACTAAATCCAGACGGTGGTGCTAGTACTAGTAGTAGTACTACCAATGTAGTAGTACTGTACTACCCGTTGGTCAAATTATTATGTGCTGCTCCTCACAGTGAAGTAACAAGACCATGCGCCAGAGATGACACCTGAGTGTAGGCGCCGTGTTCGGCAAATAATAGTCAGCCTCACCGTCTGTAGTCACTATCATCATGGTTGTAGAGCTAGCCTGCTTACAACTAGCCATGTTTGACATAATTTTCCGTGAGTAGATGCCCGTGCATTGCACAGAATGCCAAGATTGGGGGTGGACGGCACCGGCAGTGGCCATCGCGCTAGATTTTTCCATGGACTTCTAGATGTGGTGGGGAGGAGATAAGGCTGATTGTGAGAGACAAGGAGTTGTTTGTAAATAGGGAACAAGTGCGGGCATCTTTTTGCAAAACTATGGAAGTTTGGTTTGTATGCGTTAGATCTAGATCCGATGGCTATTGGCGAAAGATGGCAGGCACAACATCATCACCAACTCATGACTTCTTTGATTCCCAGGATTTTGAAAATGCAGGAATAGGATATGGCAATATTACAAGTTTCAAACTGATATTACAAATGTTAGGAGTAATGTTGCACCAACTTAGAGGGAATTACTGGGAAGTTTACGTGAGAACTTTCGTTACTTTAGGTGAATGGAACATTATCGTACAAACTGAAGTCCACCGCCCTGACAAATCACGAATGGGCAAATCACTAATGGGAAAATCACTAAAATCCACTTGATGTTTCGAAAACAAATCCAGCTTCTGCGGAGACTTTGTCATTTAGGCTTAGATGCTTGCGGTGATCAACACGCCATTCATTGTTGTGCCAGAGAACGCCAAACCTCATTACCTTGAGCACACCTGCCTCCGGAACAAAGAACCTGGCCAATTTAATCTCAGATGTGCTACCTCGTTAGTCGATCAAATCAATTTCTGTGAGATGGAGATTGTCGGTGTCAAAACCGGCGGATCTCGGGTAGTGGGTCTCGAACTGTGCATCTAGGTCGGATGGTAACAGGAGGCAGGGAACACGATGTTTTACCCAGGTTCGGGCCCTCTTGATGCAGGTAAAACCCTATGTCCTGCTTGATTAATATTGATGATATGGGTAGTACAAGAGTAGATCTACCACGAGATCATGGAGGCTAAACCCTAGAAGCTAGCCTATGGTATGATTGTTGTATATGGAGTTGATTGCCTACGGACTACAACCCTCCGGTTTATATAGACACCGGATAGGGTTAGGGTTACATAGAGTCGGTTACAATGGTAGGAGATCTTGAATATCCGCATCGCCAAGCTTGCCTTCCACGCCAAGGAAAGTCCCATCCGGACACGGGACGAAGTCTTCAATCTTGTATCTTCATAGTGCAGGAGTCCAGCTGAAGGTATAGTCCGGCTATCCGAACACCCCCTAATCCAGGACTCCCTCAGTAGCCCCTGAACCAGGCTTCAATGACGATGGGTCCGGCGCGCAAATTGTCTTCGGCATTGCAAGGCGGGTTCCTCCTCCAAGTCCTTCATAGAAGATTGTAAACACCAAGAGTAGTCTCCGGCTCTGCAAAATAAGCGTCCACATATTGCCATAGAGAGAATAATATTAACACAAATCAAATCTGCTGACGTATTCCGCAGTGCGTCATCACACTACAGCCAAGTCCTTCACTCGAATTGTTTTCACTTTTCCACCTCAGCGTGTTTTGCGAGGCGGTTTCCTTGGCACGTCTTGTCAAAGCAGAGATTGTGTACCCCCCTTTTACGGGATTCTCATCAATACAGATGTGGGTAACCCAACCGCACCACTTATCACGGCGCTTGGGAGGCAAGCGAGTTTTACTAGGCAGGTGGGGACGCACAACCGCATCCGCCCATATAAGGGGACAAGGATCCACCTTTTTACCTACGCCTTCTTCCTCCTTTGCCTATCCATCTCCTGCGCACCCGAGCTCCAGCGCCCAAGCCCGCACTTCCCACCTCAACCTTCTCCAGCAATGTTTGGAGCGGGAGGCAAGTGGATGGTCTCCTCTGCCACGGAGGGCAAAGTCAAGAAGCTAAGGAAGGCCAGATACCTGTCCAAGGACATCGCGCACCGGCTTCCCGAAGAGGGGCAGCTTCTCCCCACCCCAAGGCCCCATGAGAGGGCAGTATTTCTCCCCCACTTCCTCCGCGGACTGGGTTTTCCACTCCACCCATTTGTCCGGGGGCTCATGTTCTACTACGGCCTGGATTTCCACGATCTGGCTCCGAACTTCATCCACAACATCTCGGCGTTTATCGTCGCGTGCGAGGCTTTTCTCCGCGTCCGCCCTCATTTCGGCCTCTGGCTCAAGACCTTCAACGTCAAGCCCAAGGTGGTGCGCGGCAGCCAGGCGGAGTGCGGAGGCTCCATGGCGGGCAAGATGGCCAACGTCCTATGGTTCGAGGGCTCTTTCATGGAGACCCTAAAGGGATGGCAATCCGGGTGGTTTTATATCACCGAGCCGCGCGATCCGAAATGGACCGCAGCCCCTGAGTTCCGATTCGGACCCCCCACGCGGCTTATGTCCTGGAAAGAGACGGGCCTGTCGTGGGGTGACGAAAAAGAGGTGACCGGATTGCAAACATGCATCCAGTCCCTGGTGAACAAGCCAGTCCGGCTTGTTAATGTAATCCAGGTTATGCTCGTCCGCCGGATCCTCCCGTGCCAGCAACGGGATTTTAATCTGAGGGAGTTCGACCCGGCGCAGCATCAAACCCTCAGAAGGATCTTCGACACGACGTACGAAGATGCCTGGAAGATGCTATTCAAGGGCGCTGAGGCTTCCGCATCCGCTTCCGAGGACCGCGGATACAGCTCGCAGTGTCACGCTAGCAAGGTATGCCATCTACACCTTTTATAGGATGTTAAGCCTTTTTTCATAGTTTGACTCTATGCGGGATCTAAACTCCCTTACCTTTGACAGGCTTGGCGGGCGATATCCGGACCGATTAACTGTCCAGCTCCGCTGCCCGAAGACCTAGCCCCCGCTCTACTAGCTAAGCTGCTGGTTCCGGCGCCTTATGTGGTGCCGGAGAAGAAGGCCAAGAAGAAGAAGACCACGGGGACTCGAAAGAGTTCCTGCAACATGGTGGTGTCGGACTCGTCATCTGACGAGTCCGAGACGCCCTCCTCCCGCGAAAACGAGGAGGAGGGAGGAGAGAAGAGGAAGGCCGCCCCAACGGGGGAGGCCGAGGGGTCTAGGAAAAGGAAGACCCCTCCGCCGGACTACGCCCCCAACGCCGAAGAGGGCAAAGAGGAGTGGCCAAACAGGGCCAAGCGTCCGGCGAAATCGTAAGTCCGGATATCAGACTAACTCATGATGTTCCTTTGTTGCACAGCTTTCCCTAATGTCGAATGTAATTATGAAGTCCGCCCCGGGCTGAATTCGATGAATCGTTGGGCGGCTCCCTGGACTCATCGGACGTGAACTCAGTTCCGCCCGCTATCTCCCCCCGCACTGCAGACGACGCCGAAGTGGCATCGCGACAAGCTCTGGGGCAGGAGGAGGTGGTCCCGGAGGAGCCGCAAGGCAACCTCCCGGACTCCAGGAGTGAAGGGGATAAGGCTCCCCAGGGCTCTCAGTCCGGCTTTGTGCCGGACACCACGCCGGAATCTTCCACAGTTCCGGACCGCGGTAGGCGAACTCCTTCCAAGAGGAGCAAGCCTTCTGAGCCGGCGGCCTCCGTCCAACCGGAGGTGCCGGACAATCTGCTGGAGGTGCTTGATGACGCCTCCATCAACGAGGGGCACCGTACTATTATGAGTACGGTGATCCAGAAGGTTCAGTCCGCCAAGAGCGGACTGACTGAGGCTTGCGCTAGCCTTCTAACAGGCTTTGAGGTAAGTAAAAATATGTAAAAATATTACCGCATAGACAGTAGCCCCTGATGCTCTGTTTGGCATTCGGAAAGAAAAGCCGAATAGAGGATCTATTAAATTTCGCAGGAGTCTAAAAAAAGAGTCAATATGCGTATGCAGGCGTCGCTGCTATCCACCGCCGCACTGACTGCGGAGGTGGGTGTCCTGAAGGAGGACCTCGAGCGGACCGAGCAAGAGCTCGGCCTTGCCAAGCGGCGGCTCGAGGAGGAAGAAGGTGAGAAATACCTTACAGAAAAAGTGCCTATAAAAAGGCTTGATTGCAAAAAAAGTAACAGGATTGTATTGCTTATTGTAGGGGCCACGACTGAAGTGGCGACCCTTAAGCAGGCGCTGTCTGAGGCCGAAAAGAAAACGGCCGCGTAGCGCACCGAGCGAGACAGACTTGGGGCTCAGGTCGGCGAGGTGCAGCAAGAGCTTCAGGCTCTCATGAAAAAACATGAGAGTTTGGAGCTGGAGTCGAAGGCGCAAGCATCCGAGCTTGCAACGGCCCTAGAGGCTGCCATGTCTGCCAAGGCCGAAGCCCAAAAGGCCCTCCAAGAGTTGGAGGAGATGAGGAAGATAGCAGCGGGTAAGGCATTCTTTATGCAAAGCAGAAATATAAAAGTGAACTACTTGTTACTTACCCGAATCCGGAGCTCTCCAGGGGCATTCGCAGATCTTCCCCGCAGCGTATCCAATGCTGCCGCATTCTACTGAGTTGAAGAGGTAGCTCGACGGAGAAAGTGTTCTGGTCTTAGTATTCTGAGGCCGGACACCCTGTGCCCTTGAGCGACCAGCTGAAACAGCTGGTCGAGCTCCACAAGGCGGCCGAGCAGGCCATGAAGGGCTTCATAGTTCGGCTGTGGCCCGGAGAGGCCCTGCCTGGGAGCTATTTCGGGCTGGTGCGGCGGCTGGTGGAGGCCTGTCCGAGGCTTGAGGTCATCAAGCGCTCTATCTGCATCGAAGGTGCCCGTCGGGCCCTTGCCCGTGCAAAGGTGCACTGGGGTAAGCTGGACGGTGAGAAACTTGTGAAGGACGGGCCGCCGCCGGGGAAGGAGCATCGCAACCCCGAGAACTACTACAAGGATGTTCTTGCAGGTGCCCCCCTTGTGGCGGATGAATGTACCAAGGATGTGATGTTTGAATGAACTCGCTCGTGTTTATCCTGTGCGCTGAAAACTTGTTCATATGCACTAAGCAATGCTTATTGAATTTAAAATATTACTTTCTGTGCGGCCGTTTATCAAAAATTGAGAGATGGCCAGTCGTCGGCTTCTGCCCCCGTGCCACTAGTGCTGGGGTGTTCGGGATAAACCTGAGCGCTCTATTTCCCATAGTTTGGTCCTTCTAGGGAGGCGCTCAGCACAACGAACCAGGCAATCGGACTATAATGCTTGAACACTCTCACTTAGCCATAGAACTCTATAATTTTAAATTTCGGCGAAGCCCCTAGTTCGGAAGACCGAGTTCGGGGCGCTATCCACGCCTTGGCCGGGCAAAGCCAGCTACTCGCTCGAAGCGGCATAAGCCTTTAGGGACTCGAAAGACCTCTCGAACAGCGACTGGTCTCTCGCCACATCACGACAGTCAGTTTTAGCTTTCTCCATTTAGGTGCTTAACCCAGCTGAACCGGGGCACAATCGCAGTGGTTCTCCTAGTGCTACCTTAGCCGATAGAGCGGAACGTAAGGCACCAAAACATAGGAGCCGGGCAAACCCAACTATTGACCCAAATCATGATTCGGAGCCGATGCATATAGTGCTATAAGTTCGAGGTGCCGCACTTGTGAAAGTGTACGGACTTCTCACACCATTATGAGGGGTACTGAAGCCCCTGGCGTGTTTGCCGTACCATGGTGTACGGGTGCAATCATGTCATTTAATAAACATAAATGTGAAAAGAAGATAATGCAAAAAATAGACAAGAAGCTAAGCATTGTTTATAGAGAGGCTATTTATCAAAGCCGAACGATAAAAATAGTGCAGTAAGCAAAAGATATTGGACTATTCAGTATGTCCTGACCAGGGGCAGGCCGCGGAATTGTATTTAAAACAGGTATACCGCTCGTAACAGAGACCACCTGGGAGTTCCATAATGCGGCATGGCTTGTCTGCCTCCCTGGATCATGCATCGTTTGTGCGGCAGTCGAATTGCCGAACAGGTCGTCCGAAGTATGGAGTCCTAAAAGTAAGAAAAAATTAAAAAAGAATCCGGTAGCCCCTAGTACGTTTTAAGCCGTATTTTGGGCGTGCCGTTATTGTGCCCCTTCCCCTGTGCCCATGGTATTTCAAGGGCGTAGTTATGTACGCGAGGTACTGGTTTCGCTATGTCGCGAAAGCTGGGGTTGGGGCCGCATTGCTACGCTTGCTCAGAGTGTGCCAGGCGGTCCTGCTGTGGGTTACTCCGGGCGCGCTTGGCAATGTCTGGCTTTTTAATGGCCGGACTGGAGAATTGCCTGAGAAGGCTACTTTGTACCTCCGCTGCGAGAGCCGCCGTATGCTCCTCTGTACGGAGGGAGCGTTCGGTGTTTCCGTTGACCGTAATTACTCCTCGAGGGCCTGGCATCTTGAGCTTGAGATATGCGTAGTGCGGCACCGCATTGAACTTTGCGAATGCGGTTCGTCCGAGCAAGGCGTGATAGCCACTGCGAAACGGGACTATATCGAAAATTAACTCTTCGCTTCGGAAATTGTCCGGGGATCCGAAGACCACGTCAAGTGTTACTGAGCCTATACAGTTGGCTTCTACACCTGGTATAACGCCTTTAAAGGTCGTTCTTGTGGGCTTAATCCTTGAGGGATCTATGCCCATTTTCCGCACTGTATCCTGATAAAGCAGGTTCAGGCTACTGCCGCCGTCCATGAGGACTCTTGTGAGATGAAATCCGTCGATGATTGGGTCGAGAACCAATGCGGAGAAGCTGCCATGACGGATGCTAGTGGGATGGTCCCTTCGATCAAAAGTGATCGGGCAGGAGGACCACGAGTTGAACTTTGGAGCGACTGGCTCCATCGCGTATACGTCCCGTAGCGCACGCTTCCGCTCCCGCTTGGGAATGTGGGTTGCGTATATCATGTTCACCGTCCGCACTTGTGGGGGAAAGCCCTTCTGTCCATTGTTGTTCGACGGCTTGGGCTCCTCGTCGTCGCTGTGCAGCCCCTTGTCTCTGTTTTCGGCCCTTAACTTGCCTGCCTACTTGAACACCCAACAATCCCTGTTAGTGTGATTGGCTGGCCTTTCGGGGCTGCCATGTATCTGGCACAAGCAATCGAGTATTCGGTCCAAACTGGACGGGCCCTGAGTATTCTTTTTGAATGGGTTTTTCCGCTGACCGGATTTATAGCCTTTGAATCCGGCATTGATTGCCGTCTCTTCATTGCTGTCGCTGCTAACGCGGTGTTTTTGCTTATTCCGATGTGTCCTGCCACTTTTGTCCTTGGTATCCGAATTACCAGGGTTCTTTGATAAGTTGTTACTGCGAGCTAGCCAGCTGTCTTCTCCCGCGCAAAAGCGGGTCATGAGTGTCGTGAGGGTTGCCATGGATTTCGGCTTTTCCTGTCCCAGGTGCCGGGCAAGCCACTCGTCGCGGATGTTATGCTTGAAGGCTGCTAGGGCCTCTGCGTCCGGACAGTCGTCTATCTGGTTTTTCTTTGTTAGGAACCGTGTCCAGAATTGTCTGGCCGATTCCTCTGGATGCTGAATTATGTGGCTTAAGTCGTCGGCATCCGGTGGTCGCACGTAAATGCCCTGGAAGTTGTCGAGGAATGCGGCTTCCAGGTCCTCCCAAGAACTGATTGAGTCTGCTGGCAAGCTGTTAAGCCAATGCCGGGCCGGTCCTTTAAGTTTGAGCGGGTGGTATTTGATGGTGTGTAGATCATCGCCGCGTGCCATGTGGATGTGAAGGAGATAATCCTCGATCCATACTGTCGGATCTGTTGTGCCATCGTATGATTCGATGTTTACGGGTTTGAAACCCTCTGGGATTTTATGATACATTACTTCATTCGTGAAGCATAGCGGGTGTGCGGCGCCTCTGTACTGGGCTATATCACGACGCAGCTCGGCAGAGCTATGTCTGTTGTGTTTGGCCCGGCCGGATTTGTTGTATCTGGAGTGAAGATCATTGTCACATGCCGTAGGGTGCCTGCGCAATCCGTAGATTGATCTTGTTTGTCTTGCCTTATCCTCTAGTATGTCTCGCAGGTCGGGCGCATTTTCCCGTGCCTTAGTTGAGCGGCGTCGAGGCATGGCTTGGGTGGAGGGCCGAGAGGCCTCTTTGTCGCGGCCGCGAGGTGGCCGGTCTGCCATGTCATGCGCTGGTGATGTAGGTGCTTCCTCCTCTAATCGGGGTAGCGGCCTGCGCTTCAGGTAACTCTTGGAGGGGCGTTCGAGTTCATACTCTTCGGCCGCAAGGACTTCAGTCCATTTGTCAGCTAGCAAATCTTGGGCAGCTCTAAGCTGTTGCTGCTTTTTCTTGAGGCTGCTTGCCGTGGCTAAAAGCCTGCGTTCAAAACGCTCTTGTTCGGTGGGGTCTGATGGTATGACGAATTCGTCATCATCGAGGCTTGCCTCGTCTTCGGAGGGAGGTGTATAGTTATCATCCTCGACCTCTCGGTCTGCCGCTCTCTCATGAGGGCTGGCTTCTCCATCTTCCTGTGCCGAATCTTGCTGAGGTGGGTGTTCTTCGGCGCTATCCGGGGTAGTATTATCTCCCGTGCCGGAATCACCGTTTTTTCTTTGGCGGGATTTAGAGCGGCACCGTGACGCCGACGCTTTGGCTGTTTCTTGGGGGCGTCATCCCCCATTGTTTCATCGCCATCTCCATCTTTTGGAGTATCCACCATATATATGTCATATGACGAGGTGGCCTTCCAGCGCCCTACAGGTGCTGGTTCCTGTTCGTTTCCTACATCGTCGTCCATGCCGTCGATGTCTTCGAAGCTGAAGTCAAGCATGTCGGTTAGATCGTCGACAGTGGCTACAAAGTGGGTGGTGGGTGGGCTTTGAATTTCCTCATTGTCCATATCCCACCCTCGCTGACCGTAGTCCGGCCAGGGCTCTCCTGATAAAGAGAGAGACTTAAGAGAATTCAGGATGTCGCCAAAAGGCGAATGCTGAAAGATGTCTGCGGCGGTGAACTCCATTATCGGCGCCCAATCGGATTCGATTGGCAGGGGCGCGGGGGGTTCGGAGTCCGGGGAGGAGTCCGGATCCTCGGAGTCATGGGTCGTGCAGAGTGCGGGGCTAGCGTTCGGCTCGATCACTTTCGAGGTCGCAGCCCCCGAGGTGACGTCCAGCCACTCATCCTCGATTGGTGCAATAGGCTCCGAGTTACGGGTCGGAACCGATGCGTGTGCGGCCTCCAGGACACCGTCTGGGGGCAGAGCTAGATCATGCCCCTCGAGATAGTGCGGTGCGCTTAGCCGTGGCTCGAGCCCGTCGAAGATCAAGTCTCCGTGGATGTCAGCCATGTAGTTTAAGCTTCCAAACCTAACTTGATGGCCAGGGGCGTAGCTTTCGATCTACTCCAGGTGGCCGAGTGAATTGGCCCGCAGAGCAAAGCCGCCGAAGACGAAGATCTGTCTGGGGAGAAAAGTCTCACCCTGGACCGCATCGTTGTTGATGATCAACAGAGCCATCGGGCCTAAAGGCGACGACACAGAGGAACTCTCAATGAAAGCACCAATGTCGGTGTCAAAACCGGTGGATCTCGGGTAGTGGGTCCCAAACTGTGCGTCTTGGCCGGATGGTAACAGGAGGCAGGGAACACGATGTTTTACCCAGGTTCGGGCCCTCTTGATGGAGGTAAAACCCTACGTCTTGCTTGATTAATATTGATGATATGGGTAGTACAAGAGTAGATCTACCACGAGATCAAGGAGGCTAAACCCTAGAAGCTAGCCTATGGTATGATTGTTGTATATGGAGTTGATTGCCTACGGACTACAACCCTCTGGTTTATATAGACACCGGGTAGGGTTAGGGTTACATAGAGTTGGTTACAACGGTAGGAGATCTTGAATATCCGCATCGCCAAGCTTGCCTTCCACGCCAAGGAAAGTCCCATCCGGACATGGGACAAAGTCTTCAATCTTGTATCTTCATAGTCCAGGAGTCCGACTGAAGGTATAGTCCGGCTATCCGAACACCCCCTAATCCAGGACTACCTCAGAGATCAAGGCATTCGATGATATTGTTATGGTGCAGCACATTTTTCAGTTTCGGGTCTTTTTTTATCTGCAAAAGAAGAGAACATATTAGAGCAGCTGGCTGTATAAGATTGTCGTGTCATCAAGAGGTACCAATATCATTCGCTCATACGATAGGGTTGGCTGGCTAGAGATATTTTTTCACTCTTTCTCTTTCCTCTCATTTACCTAGGAACATGTGAAGAGCTTGGGCATTTGTTGCCTTCCACTGTGTGGCCGATGCCATATTTCTCAAAAGTATGCCACATAACACGCATCGATGTCAAATCAAAAGATTTTGGCACCTCTCTCGCGATGTGAGAGAGTTGGCACCGCTGTGCACACAGACCCACATGTATAAACAAATCAATCAAACCAACTACACCAGCCTCTCACTCTCCCAAACAAGTGTTTTTTATTGCCTCGGACCTCTCCCTCTCCCATGCAAGTGTCTTTTTGTTGTGTGAGTTAATTTAGCACCGGAGCAAAGTAGGTGATCCAGATTGGGGCACTAGGTGAGCAATGGAGGGGCATCGATGCAAAATGCATCACAAGTGAATTTGGCACGTGTTTTGACCTACATAGTGGAGGGCCGTTATAGCCCACTTTTGTACTACCTCGTATTTAGTGTAAAATTTTGACCATAGATTTACCTAAGAAAATGCCAATGCATGTCACCAAAAATTATACCATTTGAAATTATGTTCAAATACGAACCCAACAATATAATTTTTAGTGACATACATTAACATTTTGTCAGTTAAATCTATGGTCAAATTTTGATACTACAAAATAGGAAGAGTAAACCTGGACGGAGGTAGTACTTGCTCTTAGGGTAACCATAGAGTTACTAGTCTAAGTTACTTTCCACTATGACTAGCCTAGGCTACTAGAGTAGTACAACAACAAAAACGATGCAGGTGATCACTTGAGAAAAAATACTAAAAACATTTCTTTCAGTGCAGTGCGTAGATGCAGTTTTGAACACTACGCTTGTCATCGTAATTTGGGAAAATTACGAAAAAAATTGAGCTACGTTGTGATTACTATTTACTAATAGGAAAGAAGTTTCACCTCGATGAGTAGCTTCTCCGTGCATAGAAAGCATGTAAGGAATCCAGCAACTTGATCAAGATTGGGGCCGATAGATTTTATTGCCAAGATCTTCACTGGGTCAAGCTTGTGGGAATCATTTTCTGGATGACAATCGTAAATACATCAAGAAGAAATTTTAAAATGTGAATTTCAAGAAGACGGAGAAGAAGATGAGTGATGTACCTGAATGATTATGGATCCAATAAAGAGTTCGGAGAATTTGGCAGACGAGTACACCAACGCTGTCAATTTCGATGCGTCAGTGACCCTGATTTTTGTTGGACCTTCCAGATCAGATACAAGCAATCTCTCAAGGAAAGGCGCATTCCCAATGACCATAACGTGGAACAGCTGGAGTGATCTCTTCCCAATTGATGTCTTGTTGCAGGGCCAGCAAGACACATAAATCCATCCGAGATTCGTCAAGGCGATGTGGAGGCTAATGAACCCGTGGAATTGCTCAAGACGAAGGTACTTGAGCACAGTACAGCTGCGGAGCAGGTGCTCCATAGCCTTCTTCGAGATGCCAATGTCGAAGAGGTCGAGCTACTTGAGTTGAGGGAGAAGAAGGGCGGGCGCGGCATTAATCTGGGGAAGATAGCAGGAGCTAAAGCTGGCACGGTGCAGCGTTGGCGTGACGCAGAGTGTGGACGGTGGCAGATAGAGACATTGTCCAGCTTCAAAGCTGAGCTCCTCGAGCTGATCTAGGGCGGGGGATAAGAACCACTCGTCGAACATGGCTTGGACCTTGCAGTTGGTACTGAACATGCGGATGTCAAGGCATCTGGCTAGCCCAGGGTGCGATGAAAGGATCTTGGATACTACGGCCCTGCGTTTGCAATCCCCATCACAAAGGCAGATGTCGACGGTGAGGTTGAGGGGGATGCGGCGTCAGAGGGGGCACCACCGCCGGGAGAGCAGGGTGGTCCGCACGGTAGATTTGGTGGGGAGGAGGCCGATGATGACGAGCAGCATGTCGTCAGGAAGGTTGTTGATGAAGTCCAGGCTCGCCGGATGTGGTTTTGGCTCGAGCTGCCTCCGCTTGTTGGCTTCCTCGTCATCCATCTCAGCCGGCGGCGACGCCGGTGTACATGTGTGCTGGTGTGTGTTGTGTGCTGGCCTGCTGGGTGTGCGCATGTGCGTCCTTCTGTGCATGCCGCCATGAAGTGGTGAATTGTGCATGAGTGTGTCCTTCACGCAGAAGAAGTGTGCCCTCAATTTACTAGCGTGCGGGGTGCTACCCCGAGTGGTTTCAACTTTTTTTACTTCACCGCATGTCAGATGGCCTCTAGTTTACTTATTATCACCCACTACCACATGGGAAAGCACACGAAGATAGAGAACATGAGCTGACAAGGCAGCATGTGGACTGGTTGACTGGTCAACTAAACAATATACGGAGCTATACACTGACACAGTGACTGTATAATCCGTCGATATAGAGTTTGAGGGAGAGGGTAGGCCCGTGAGAGATAGTAGAGAGAGAAAGAGCTACTCCATTCGTTCGATAATGTAGTGCCAACAATTTTTTTAAAATTCAAAATTTTGAAACTTTGACCAAGTTTATGAAGAAATTACTTATATCTACAATACCAAAGATAAATGATAGTATGAAGTAAGTACATGTTGTGATGAATCTAATGATTGTTCTAGATGTAAATGTTTTTCTCCACATATACCTGGTCAACCTTTTCTGAGGTTTGACTTTTCAAAACATCCATATGCTTATGGATGTGAGAGAGTACCTAACTAGAGAGAGTGTGTGACATATAAAGAGGTACTGAAAAAAGTGCGTGTGTGAAAGAGACATGGACAACACACGATAAAAGTAGAGAAAAAGCGCGTGTGTCTTATGCATACAAATCACACATGCATCTTCGACAGTGGAAGCAAGGTGAGGAGATAGTGTGTGGTTGTTTGCAACCGAGAGAGAAAGACCCCTAGCACATGGCCAAGAGGGGTCTGACAAACAAGGGAGAGAGACGTATGAAGAAAATGCAGACATGGGGAGGAGAGAGTGTAGGTTTGTCATAGAGAGATCCCCTGGAGATCGTGATGGGACTACATGGGTGGGAGATTGAGTGACAAGGTGTGTGCCAGATAGAGGATACCCTGAGAGATATCGAGATAGACATATCGATGGAAGGACTTATGTCACATCCCTAGTTCTGGTTTGCTCTGGGCTAGCTAGTCATGTGTTGCATCATGTTTAAATTGCTTTTAAACTTGAAACGGGGATTGATCCAAACCCTAGCACAAATGAATCCAACTAGGTTCAAATAAAACTCATTTTCAATGAACCCAAAATGCCTTTGGAAAATTTCATCATTTTGAATTGTTCTAGAACCTCTGCCAAAAGTGATGAACATATTTCTAGGTCATTTCTGGATTACTGAATTAATCCGTAAATATTTGCACTTGGACATTAAGATACTCTAAATATTTTTACATGTCCAAATAATTCTGAAAGTACTTGAGGGCTGTTGGAAATAATTTCACAAGTGCCCACAATTATTTTCAGCATTTTATCAAGTGGTTTAGTATTTTTACTAAATCAAAACATACAAAGAACATAGAAAACAAAAACAGAAAGAAAAGAGAGGGCACTGTACCTGGCTTACCTGTCCAGCCTAGCTGGCCCAGCCCAACCGCGCACTGTCCTCAACCTCCTGCCAGTAGGCAGGAGGGCGTGTGGTCTCCGCGCGCGCCCATGCGCCGGCCACCTCCTCTCTGCCTGCTTGCCCCCGGCCTCCCCTGAGATGCCACGCGACCCCCTGGAGCCGTCTGAACCCGCTCGCTCTCTCCCTCTCCCCCGTTCCCCTCCTCTGTCACGCTCTCTCACGCCGACCGAGCACGCCCGTCACCACCGTCGCCGTCCACTGTGGCTACCGAGACCCCCTCGTCCAACCACCGTATCCCCGAGCTCCGCCGTCCCACTCTTCTTCTCCTCGTCGACGCACGCAACTCCAGGAGCAGCAGAACGCCGCCCCCGTCGTCTTCATCACCGCTTCTGTCCGGTGATCCCCGTGGTCGATTCGCCGTCGCAGACGCCTCCCCGAGCCCGTTGAGACTGCCGACGAACTCACTGTGAGCACAACATTGTTTTCCCCCTAGAATCATCGTCGATTTCTTCCTGTAGCACTTTCCCCATGAGCACCGAGAGCTCACCGTCGCCGGCCGTGTCGCCGATGAGTCCAGAGCTCGAACCAATAGATCCCGAGGATGCTACCGTCCTCCTAGCGATCCCAGATGGCCGTAGAAATCTTCAGTTTGCTCCCCCGTTCTCCGTAGCCTCCTCCCCGATGAGCCCGTGTGTGCGCCGCCGCGCGAGGTCGTCGCCGGCATCGTTTCCGGCCACCCCGCGGCCTCCCGTCCGATCCTTTGGATGCGGACGAGCGAGAGCCCCTCCTTTGTGCCAGCAGCGCGACGAACTGACGTCCCTAACGCAAGCCCGGTGAGCTCTCGCCGTCGGTTTGGTCATCACCGGCATAGATCCGGTGATGATGACGTGGCACTCTTAGTTAGGGGCTAATCACCCTACTAACTAAACCATGTGCAACTGACAGTGGGCCCATTCCCTAATTAACTGTGGGATTTATTCCCCATTTAGATTAAATTAAACCAGCCGGTCCCCCTGTCAGTTGACCCTGCCACGTCAACGTTGACCTGGCCCCACTGGTCAGCCTCTGTTCTTGCCCTGTTACACTGACGTGTGGACCCCACACGTCAGGTTTGACCTAGACTGGTTAGCTGACCTGCTGATGTCAGTCTGATGTCATGTTGACGCAGTAAGCATTTTCTGGAATATTTCTAATTCAAAAATGATTTGGAAATTTCAAAAAATGTTGCAAACTTTGAAATATCATAGAAATTCAACCATAACTCCAAATAAGATAAATTATATATGAAAAATGATCAGAAAAATCCAATCTATCCATCTGTACCATTTGCATGCATGTTAGAGCAACTTATGCCCTCTGTTTAGGACAATTCAATTAAATGGCATTTAAGAAAGCACATATGGAGTTTGAATTTGAACCTAGTGTTCAAACCAACTCCATTTAACTTGTTGCTAGTTGCATTAGGCCAATCAACAGCATATTGCCATGTCACATTCATGCATCATATTGTTGCATTGCATTGATTGTGTCCTTCTCTGTTTGCCGGTAACCGTCCCCTCTCAGTCGATGATGTTTCCGACGACGTGATTGATGACTCCGATGAAGAACTATATTATCTTGAGAAGTGCCAGGCAAGCAAAACCCCCTTGTTCATTCCGATACAATCCCACTCTCTCGCTCCTGCTCTCTTTTACTACATTAGGACAACAACGATTCAACTGTCACATGCTGCGGTAGTTGAACCCCTTTCCTCTGCATGACCTGTCATTGCCATAGTAAATAAATGAAACCCACTAGCATGAGTAGGAGTTGTTTGAGCCCTGATGTGCCTACTCGTTCATGCTTGTTTGTCATGCCTGCTATTGCTTAGAGTTGTGTCAGGTCTGATTCATCGGGGATGAATTGGAAAGTTGTGAACATGTCCTACTGTTGAGAGCTAAGTGTGTGAACACGATTTGGTAAAGGTAGCGGTGAGAGGCCATGTAGGAGTACATGGTGGGTTGTCTCATTGCAGCCGTCCTCAGGAACCGAGTCATGTGTTTGTGATCCATGAACAGTTACTACCACACATTGGGCTCCGGGCGCTCCAAGCTCTCCCGACTTATTAATCAACCTGATCTCTATCCAGGAGTTGCAACTAGTTTCTGGTGTTTGTAGGTAGTGTTAGTAGTCTACCAAGTGGCACCCGGTATAGGTGGGCTTGGGACAGACTAGGCACAGTGCCACGGTGTACCAAGTGGCACTCGGATGGTGGGCCTGGGAACCCTGCTCACATCGTTTGGGGGCGTGAGCGACACCCCGGCCGGATCTCCTTGCGGATGGAACCCGAATAGGCGATAAACCTAGACTAGAGACTTGTTGGTTAGTCAGGTCGTGGCCGACTCCCTCGCCAGGCTTCCGCTGGAAGGTTGTCGAGATACACGATGTGTACATGGTGGTAAGTGGCGAGAGCGTGTGTGAAGAAGTACACCCCTGCAGGGTTATCATTATCTATTCGAATAGCCGGATTCCTCTGATATGGAAACTTGGACCCCTTGCATAGTTCATAGACAAGTGAAAGTGGATACTCTGAAATGCGCAAGATAAGCGTGAGTGCTATGGATGGCGTTCTCGTAGGAAGACGGGAGCGGATCCATAGTGGTGTATTGATATGGTGAATTTGTGGACTCGTGTGCGCCACCTCAAAAGAGTTATTTGCGGTCGTAGTTCAGGATAGCCATCGAGTCAAAGCTGGCTTGCTGCAGTTAAACTCCTCCACCCCTTTGTTGATACCGATGCATATGTAGCTAGTTCTGATGTAAGTCTTGCTGGGTACATTTGTACTCACGTTTGCTTAATTTATGTTTTTGCAGAGAGACTTCAGTCTCACTAGTAGTTCCGCATGGACTTCAACGTTTAGCTTGTTACCTCAGCTATGATTCTTGTACCATTGGGAGGGTCTTGTAGATAGTCAGGCTTCTGAGCCTTCTTCATTTGTAGTTTTCTGTACTCAGACAAGTTAAGCTTCCGCATGTGCTTGTTGCTTGTATGCTCCGTATGTTGGGTCATGAGACCCATGTTTGTAATACCTGGCTCCTCGGAGCCTAATGAATAAATACTTGAGTCGTAGAGTTATGTTGTGATGCCATGTTGTATTTACACATATCGAGCATATTGTGTGTATGATTGAAATGCTTGGTATGTGTGGGATCCGACAACCTAGTTGTTTATCCTTGGTAGCCTCTCTTATGGGGAAATGTAGTCTTGTGCTTCCATTAGCCATAGTAGTCCGCTACAGCCCGGTTCACCGGAGTCCTGCTAGCCCAGCACTACTGCTCCAGAACACTTGACTGGCCGGCATGTGATTCACTTCGTTCATGTGTCTGTCCCTTCGGGGAAATGTCACGCGGTGACATCCGAAGTCCTGCCTAGCCTGCTACAGCCCGGTACACCGGAGTCTTGTTAGCCCAGTGCTACAGCCCGGATTCGCACGCTGCTGACCGACATGCTCGATGTTGATTCATGTATGCCTGTCCCCGTAAGTTAGTGCCACTTTGGGTTCACGACTAGTCATGTCGGCCCAGGTTCTCTGTCATATGGATGCTAGTGACACTATCATATATGTGAGCCAAAAGGCGCAAACGGTCCTGGGCCATGGTAAGGCGACACCCGTGGGAATACCGTGCGTGAGGCCGCAAAGTGATATGAGGTGTTACCGGCTAGATCGATGTGACTTGGAATCGGGGTTCTGACAACTTACTAAATTTACTAGAATGTATCATTGTTGTCGTTGTGGGCTCATGACCTATTGTATGTAATAAAATGATATGCCTGTGATAGACTTACTAAATTTATGAATGGCTTTCGAGTCGCTTCTCTGAGTGGGTGTTGCGACGAGGAAACAAAATATTTTTCGAATACATAATTGTACGTGCATTGCAACAGGTTATCGGATGAGTCCAATCAAGAATAGTAGTACCTTTTGAAACTAGCAATAGTACTACTACTATTTGTACTAGCTTCACATGCTTCGCGCATCGGGAGGGTGTTTTTACTGTAGCTGTGAATCCCATCATCCTAGGTCCTCAGATGAGTCCAGTAGAAATTGCATTCCGATGTTTGGGTTCAAACTTTCAAAACTGTCGCACTATCTCTACATCTACGTATACGTAATACAACAAGTTTTAAACTTGAGACCAGCCACCCACCCTCACAAACAACACTTTTTAACCTAGCACAGACTCCAGGAAATTTGGCCACAGTGTGAGGTGGGCCATATGTTAATGTGTTCGCTGTACGTAACCAGCACCTTGGATCCTCGATATACAGTACTCCTAGGGTGGCATGGGCCAGAACAAGCATTCACGTCCAGGAGTACGACACACACCACAAGCACGACTTCCATCTGACACCATATTTCTTGGAGTCTGTGCTACAGCTATCTCTTCAACCTCGTCGTTTCTCTAACTTAGCCATCGCGCGGCGGGCGAGGTGGGGGTTTGCCGATAGTCGGTTTCCTCAACTGCGGTCCCACTTGTAAGGCCAACTCCAACTCACGACCCCAAATGGACCTCAGTGGCTTCGCTCATGTGGGGGACAGAAGCCATCCCGTGCGGGCGCTAGGTCTGACAGGATGGCCTTGTCGTTAGTGTGTGACCTCTATGGCAACCATCCGCTCCCCACTAGCCTCTTCATTGACATGTGGTCCTGTTCCAACATGTCAGTGAGACGACGGTGAGTCCTTTTGTACAATTTATGAACGGACGTCTATGTAGGCCGGGGCGCCTCTTCGTGTACCGTGGAAACCATCCACCGACTCTTCGCCTTTGCCTCTCAATTTGGAACTACCACCGTACGCTCTTCCTCCCTACTCCATTTGCCTTCACCCTTCCTTCTGCCATTGTTCGATCATCTTCTCCATGGAGGGAACAGGCCGGAAACGACCCTGTTATTCTTGCCCTGATCTGAATGATGATGTGGTGGAGGAACTCACTAATCGGTGCGACGTCATCACCTCGGCTAGCATGGCAGGTTCGTTCAAGACCATTCTCGGCTCAACTAATAACATCATTACAAGGAACCCAAGGGTCCAGGAGCAGTTTGATCTCCCCTATATTCTTCACCGTGACCCTGCTCACTGGTGCGCGGATGACGGAGGCCTCACCTTGTGCAAGTTGGCGCCGCTTAATAATGATACGTGTGATGTTAGGATGCCATCGCTTGAGGGTAAGGATTGGGCAGGCGCAAATGGAGATTGGGTTGTTTATATTGGGTACAAGTGCGAGTGAGAACTTGTGAATGTGTACACTCGTCACCGGGTTCCACTTCCAAAAATCTCAGACTGCCCAGAGGTTGAGCACACCGGTATTCTACGTACGTTCAACTACGATCATGGTGACTGTCGTCTATAGAAGATAGCAATTTGTCGAGTTCCCAACCGCTCTTGGGGTTATAGGAATGCTTGTGTTGTCGCTATCTTCGACAAGCTTGATGCCGTCCTTCAAGGTTTGACTCGATGGATATTGCTCAAAAATCAGTTTCTATACACAGATGAGTATTGTGATGCAATTCAATAGGAGGGTCTTGTGTTTGCTGCCACCACTCGTGGCACTGTTTTTGCATGGAATCCTTATGCTTTTGGTACATTTGTCTTCCACCGTGATTATAATTGTTTCATCCACATGCATGCGGGTTAGTTAGTTTCCCTTACTAATTAACCTTCTTGTGTTTCCAAGGTCCTATGAACATTCCACCACCTATACTTGAAATTTTTTGTAACCAAGGGGGAGATGACGATGCAGATGATCACGAGCATGCATGAGGACCCATACAGGACTACTCAGTGGCACCTGGCAACTTATTCTGGTGGATCACCTCTTCTTGTCTGTATACAGGGCACCACTGATGTGACTAAGGAAGCAGGTGTTATCTCCCATGGTCGCACTCTCCGTACCTATTCCAACATCCGTTGCAGGGTATTCGGGATGGATACTACTATGCTAGCGCCAACACCTTCTCCCTGGTTTAGTATTGATACTCTTGGAGGAAACTTGCTCTTCCTTGAGCAAAACTATCCAATCATGGTGAAAGGCGATCCAGCTGCTGTTGACACAACGTTACTACCATTTATGAGAAGCAACTGTATCTATACCTCAGACATTGCTATGCTTCCCTACCATCCCAATATGGGTCCTGACATAGGCTGCTTCAGGCTAGATGATCAGTCCTGCGTTGGTCTCGTGATTGACAGTAGCTAGCCCTTCCTAGAGAATCACTTCTGGTTCAAAGCAAGCGTTCCCGACGCCGACGAGTGGTTGAGCTGAATTTCATTTCATCGCTTTGTTATTTGTTGTGTGAGAAAAACTTTACTTTACTAGAATGTTTTGTTGGAAATGATCTATAATCCAACGTGTATCCTCATTGTCGTTGTGGGTTGATGACTTGTTGTATGTAATCAGTGGTACATTTGCATATGCGTCCATCAACTCACACCTGCTAGTGGTGTCCATATGAACAGTGCTAGTGATTTTAGTTGCAAAAATTAGATAGTGCTAGTGATTTTTAGCTGCATATTTTGACAAATCACAGTGTTACAAGGTTGACAAATAGCAATGTTACTAGATAAACAAATGTCAATCTTTCCAGTTTGACAAATGGAAACATATCCAAAATGACAGATGCAAATCTTACCCAATTGTTTCTACGTGGTTGCACACGGGTCATGCAAAACAACCGTTTGCGTTGAAGGGATGCAGAAATCGTGCTCGTCACATTTTCCCTTGGCTTCCTGGGAAAGCTATCGGTTTGCGTATGGGTGTTCTAACTAAAACGTTTGCGATGAGTGTTTTATATTTAAAAACCATTGATGTTTTTTCAAAAGAAAATCGTTTGATAAGTCTGTACATTAAGAGAGAAAAACGCAAGTTCGTTCAAACCATATCTTTCATTCAGTCACACTACGAATTTATATTCATATGATCAAGAATTCGAGATGCAGTATTAAACCGCCAAAAGAACTATTTCCGACGATGGCGGAGGCGGCGTGCCGCGCCGTTGTTGTAATTGTCATCCTCCGGGACGCTGTTGTTGAAGTCTTCAAGGCAGCACAAAATGTTCTTCACTTGTAAATCAAACATCATGTCATCGCGCGATCGATGGGCGGGGCGCGGGAGGACGGCAACTGGTGCCGCTGAGAGGTAGCGGTCACTGGCATCGTCCCATGCTGCTGAGGGGGCGCGCGCACAGGCACGGGCATGGGCACAACAGGTGCATCCAAACACACGGGGACCGGCGCCGCGGTGGGTGGAGGGGCGCGCATGGGCACGGGCACAGGTGCGGCGGGTGCAGCCAAACACGTGGGGGCCCATGCCATGGTGGGTGGAGGGGTGCGCACGGGCACGGGCACGGGCGCTGACGCTGGCATGTTCAAGAGCTCGCGCGGGTCCGTAGAGACCTCACTGACGCCCGCGTCTTCCAACTCTGCGATAGTGCTCAGCGACCAACCCGTCAATGCTACGGGGATGGTCGCTGGCGTGGGCGCGGGGATGGGAGCTAGGACGAGAGCGGGGGCAGCAACTGTCGCGGCCAGCTCGTTCTGGGCCATGTCCATGAGGCCCCATTCCTCCTTATTTTCTCTCCTCTGGCTCGGAGTCGACTTCAGCAAACTTGAAGACTATGGCAGATGATCATTCTGCGCCATGGCGTTGGTGGAGGTCTACGGGATGGAGGGGAATGGGAGGAGAATAGTAAGGCCGCCCGTATTAAACAGCGGCTCGGGCGCCATTAATGGAGAGGAAAGCGGGCGGCCATGGAAGTCAAAGGGCTCGCTTCCCAGTGAGCATGCGCAGCATACAGCTCGCATGCTTCCTGGTGAGCCTGCGCATTGGAGGACAGCTTGCACGCTTTTCAGTCAGCCTGCGCACCGGACTCCGCTCGCACGCCTCCCATTCAGTCAAGTTCAAGCAGATGTCCGCACGGCCCTCCTATAGCCATTAAAACGAAGACACGTGGTGTCACGTGAACGGTTAACAGAACATGCATGATTTGAATTATACAACCGTTTGAGATATTAAAGTGGCAGCTATTTTTTCAAAATGCCTTTGTTGGTTGTTATTCGAGTGCGCCTTCTCTCAAAAAGGACACGAAAAATAGCCATAGCATGTCGGGTGCCATTCCATGATAGCATGGCAAGTTTCATGAATTTCAGACGAGTTTTAGATTTACAAGAATTTAAAAACAAAGCATCTCAACGTTTTGCCAGCAATCAACAGTGCCCTAGTGTTTGAAATTCATTCTCATTTCTTGCATGGGACCTAAGCGTGCACCCAAGGACACATATTTGATTTTTCAACCAATTTATATGCACTGAGCATGTGCATGTAGTTCAAATTTGAATTATGCACATAAATGCATTGAAAACTCAGTTAATGCATAAAAATGTCCAAACTAATCCCGAAAAATCACAAAAATTGAAACAACACTCCTGTTGTTCTATGTTGACACGAGAAAAAAATTGAAAGCAATAAGAGGCAATGGATATCGTTTCGTCCCAAAGGTGGGACGTTCCCTATCAAAACCATCATGCTTGTTGTGAGAAGCTCTGGTTTGTGAGAAGCATATACCCAAACCTGCCCCAAATGGGACAAATTTTTTACCACAACATGTTGATGCCGCTCCATGATAGCATGCCAAGTTTCATGAATTTCAGACGAGTTTTGGATTTACTAGAATTTAAAAACCAGGCATCTCAACATTTTGCCGGCAATCAACGGTGCCCTGGTGTTTGAAATTCATTCCCATTTCTTGCATGGGACCAAAGCATGCACCCAAGGACACGGATTTGATTTTTCAACCAATTTATATGCACTGGAGCATGTGCATGTAGTTCAAATTTCAATTATGCACATAAATGCATTGAAAACTCAGTTAATGCATAAAAATGTCCAAACGAAACCCGAAAAATCACAAAAATTGACGCTCCTGTTGTTCTATGTTGACATGAAAAAAAATTGAAATCAATAAGAGGCAATGGATATCGTTTCGTCCCCAAAGGTGGGACGTTCCCTATTGAAACCATCATGCTTGTTGTGAGAAGCTCTGGTTTGTGAGAAGCATATACCCAAACCTTCCCCAAATGGGACAAATTTTTTACCACGACATGTTGATGCCGCTCCATGATAGCATGCCAAGTTTCATGAATTTCAGACGAGTTTTGGATTTACTAGAATTTAAAAACCAGGCATCTCAACATTTTGCCGGCAATCAACGGTGCCCTAGTGTTTGAAACTCATTCCCATTTCTTGCATGGGACCTAAGCATGCACCCAAGGACACAGATTTGATTTTTCAACCAATTTATATGCACTGGAGCATGTGCATGTAGTTCAAATTTCAATTATGCACATAAATGCATTGAAAACTCAGTTAATGCATAAAAATGTCCAAACAAAACCCGAAAAATCACAAAAATTGACACAACACTCCTGTTGTTCTATGTTGACATGAGAAAAAAATTGAAAGCAATAAGAGGCAATGGATATCGTTTCGTCCCCAAAGGTGGGACGTTCCCTATCGAAACCATCATGCTTGTTGTGAGAAGCTCTGGTTTGTGAGAAACATATACCCAAACCTACCCCAAATGGGACAAATTTTTTACCACGGCATGTTGATGCCGCTCCATGATAGCATGCCAAGTTTCTTGAATTTCAAACGAGTTTTGGATTTACTAGAATTTAAAAACCAGGCATCTCAACGTTTTGTCGGCAATCAACGGTGCCCTAGTGTTTGAAATTCATTCCCATTTCTTGCATGGGACCTAAGCATGCACCCAAGGATACAGATTTGATTTTTCAACCAATTTATATGCACCGGAGCATGTGCATGTAGTTCAAATTTAAATTATGCACATAAATGCGTCGAAAACTAAGTTAATGCATAAAAATGTCCAAACGAACCCAGAAAAATCACAAAAATTGACACAACACTCATGTTGTTCTATGTTGACACGAGAAAAAATATGAAAGAAATAACAGGCAATGGATATCGTTTCGTCCCCAAAGGTGGGACATTCCCTATCGAAACCAACATGCTTGTTGTGAGAAGCTCTGGTCTGTGAGAAGCATATACCCAAACCTACCCCAAATGGGACAAATTTTTTACCATGACATGTTGATTCCACTCCATGATAGCATGCCAAGTTTCAGGAAGTTCAAACGAGTTTTGGATTTACTAGAATTTAAAAACCAGGAATCTCAATGTTTTGCCCGCAATCAACGGTGCCCTAGTGTTTGAAATTCATTCCCATTTCTTGCATGGGACCTAAGCATGCACCCAAGGACATAGATTTGATTTTTCAACCAATTTATATGCACTGGAGTAGGTGCATGTAGTTCAAATTTGAATTATGCACATAAATGCATTGAAAACTTAGTTAATGCATAAAAATGTCCAAACGAACCCCGAAAATCACAAAAATTGACACGACACTCCTGTTGTTCTCTGTTGGCACAAGAAAAAATTTGAAAGCAATAAGAGGCAATGGAAATCGTTTCGTCCCCAAAGGTGGGACATTCCCTATCAAACCATCATGCTTGTTGTGAGAAGCTCTGGTTTGTGAGAAGAATATACCCAAACCTGTCCCAAATGGGAAAAAAATTGGATTTACAAGAATTTAAAAACCAGGCATCTCAATGTAGCGACCTGACCCGAATGGATCAAGTCTCTGTGCTTAAGTGTCATCCCTAGATTGGTATGCTGACACACACAGTACTCGAAGGATTTATAACAGAGGTAAATCACATGTATAAAGTAACATAAATACCATTACCTCAATCCAAACATAGCAGAAGTAACAAGGTTGTGGATTCCCATCAACACCAACGGCAAAGTTGAGTGTAGAAATCGTAACCCTAATGTATCACTTACTCGCCGTAAGATATCCTGCAACATGAGACGTTGCAGGCCGAAACGGGTCAGTACATTGAATGTACTGGCAAATTCACACCATAGAGAATGATGAACAATGGCTATCACTACATGCATATATGGCTGGTGGAAAAGCTCTATGGTTATATGTTTTTGCGAAAAGCCAATTTTTTCCCTACTGCAAAGAAATAAATTTTTATTTAACTATCATGGTGGTTGTTGAACATTGAGAATGGTTGACAGCATTCTCAATCCCAATTAAGTAACATCATTAAACTCAACAAAATTAATTTAAAGTAACATGATGAGATTCACATGATAATCCAAGTACTAGATACTCAAGATGTCCATAACCGGGGACACGGCTAACCATGATTAGTTTATACACTCTGCAGAGGTTTGCGCACTTTTCCCCACAAGACTCGATCGCCTCCGTTTGGTTTCTCGCACTACATGGTGTTTGAGAAGACGGATGATCGAGACATAGTCTTTCAGAAGCACTTGCACCTTACGATCGGGTAGACCGTACCACCTACATCCCCTACATCTGCTAGTCTACCACTGTAAGAGTTCGCACGACTTAGTCAACTATGCTAGAGCCCATAATAGCTTGTGGCTGCACACGGAAGTTTCTAGTATGAATAGTCTCATGATCCCTTTGAGCCTGGGTGGCGATCCAAAAGAAAACAGGCAAGTCCTGGATTACCTAGGTGCCTATACAGGCAATCCTAGAATAACCATGTGCCTCAATCCACCCAGATGTGGGTTTAAGTTGCCACCTTAAGTAAACCATTAATTAACAATCTCACATCTGTCATGGATACTCTCAAAACCCAATCCACGTCTATGAGCATAGCATGGCCATGTAAGCATAACGTAAAAGTAACTCCCAAGGTTTGAATGCAGGGCAATAGGTTCC
This sequence comes from Triticum urartu, assembly GCF_056163025.1. Lineage (NCBI taxonomy): Eukaryota > Viridiplantae > Streptophyta > Magnoliopsida > Poales > Poaceae > Triticum > Triticum urartu. Next base: position 379,216,965 of record NC_141875.1, read on the forward strand.
TACCTCATCAACTACTTCCCAATACCCACAATTTAATTAGATCCTAATCATGCAATGTTTGAGGTTTGATCTAATGCAATAAAAACTGGGTATGAAAGAGGATATGATCAAAGTGTGAAGTTGCCTGCAATGTTGATGAAGATGATTCACACTCAAAACTCTTGATATTTCTACTCGTCATGCTCCGGTCAATCTATCGTAAGCAAGCAATAGTAACCACACATAAGTAATCACTCAAAGATCAGAAAGAACGAAGAAAACGATTCGGAAAACTTCATAACCAAGCAAATAACTCTTGCAACATAAAACAATTTCTAACAGTACCAAAATTATGTGAATTTAGCCTTATTAGAATGTTTAGGTAAAGAGCTTCGATTTGCAAAAAGAATCAACTCAAACGGAGCTACGGAACTCAAGTTATGATCAAACGAAGTTTGAATTCAAATCTGATCTAATTCAAATTTTAAACTTTTCAAAAACATGTTGAGTTGGATTAATGGATACAGGAGATCATAACGAAGACGTGAGCGTTGGTTTCGTTGGATTTGGATAAACGAGTAAGAAGTTACGGTGTTTTGAAGATCAGGGGCTATTCTGCAAATAAGTTATTCACAAACGGGTCCCTGGCCGAAAACTGAATAAAAGAAAAGACTAAATAGTGAACGTTTGCTGCAGAAGCCTATAAGACGAAAACCGTTCGCTACTGAGTACTAACGGACGAACATCCACTAACTAACTAAACCTAACAAATAAACCGATCAAAACAAAGAAAACCGAGCTAAAAGAAAACCTAAAACAAAACCGGCTCGGTTTGTACCGGTTCGGGCGGTTTTTCTTCGAAAACCGGTGGCAGCGGTTAGCGGCGGACTCCAGCGAGAGCGGCGCGGCTCCGACGAGGGAAGTGCGGCGGCGTGGGCGAGCAGCGCGACAGCGGCGAGGCGAGCAGGCAGCGGCGCGGCTCGGTGCGGCGATGGCGGAGCGCGTAGCAAGCGGCGTCGGCGGCGGCGGCGGCTTTGCAGCGGCGGGGGCGATCTGCGCGTGGGCGAGCGGCGGCAAGACAGCGTCGGGGGCCCGGGGCTCGGGGCCGGCCTATTTAAGAGGGGGGCGAGGAGGTGGCGACGGCCTTGGGGAAGGGGCCAAGGAGAGGTCGGGGCGGTCACGGCCGTCGAGGTCGGCGGCGGCGCGTGGCGGCTCGGGACTCTGTCTCGAGCTCGGGGACGAGGCGCGCGCGGCTTTGGGCCGGCTGGGCCGTGGCCTAGCGAGCTGGGCCGGCCCGGTCCGGTCGGTACAGAGATCTCTTTTTTTAACAGTTTTTTTTCAGACAAACAGAGACAATAATAAAAAAACTTATATAGGCATATAATATATCAAAATTTTCAGAAAAAGATTTCCTACACGTTGAACATTTTTATAACTTCAAATAAAATCCACACAAATTCAGATAAATCAAAGAGTGCTACTGGTCTATTAAAATCCAACAAAAATCATTTTTAAAATACCAAAATGATTTCAAATTTATTTCTCTCCAATTTTCTGTTGTAGGGAATCATGTTACCCTAATTTCCATATATTTTATTTTTGGAGAAAAATAATTTGAATAAAACTCAAATAACTCCAAATTGAAAATAAATTCAAAAGAACTTTGAATTTAATTCTTTGAAACTCCCAACCCATATTTCATATAATTTGAAGAAGTCCTTTTATCTTCTCTCATGAAAATCATTGAGCTGCATGAAGTTTATGAATTGAAATATTTCCAAATGAAATCCAATTATTTTCAAATACCCTTTCCTTTAATTTAAATGTAAGAAGTCATATCATCTTCGCTCAAGGGTTTTGTATTTGAAAAGAATTTGAATTCATGGAGATCAGAAAGCAAATATGAAAGTTTGGGAAAGTCCTTTTATTCCCTCTCATTTAACTTTCAAAAGTTTCGAATTCACTCACTTTCAGACAATCAATCAAACAATCAATCAATCTATCTATTTATTATAACATTCCAAAATTTAGAATTTTGGGATGTTATAAACCTACCACCCTTAAAAGGAATCTCGTCCTCGAGATTCGGAGAGGCTAGCAAGAAATAGGTTAGGGTTTGGGGGTCTCCTCAAAATCCATGGATAATCACACGGGGTCTGGGGTGCTACCACCCTTAGAAGCATGGTTACTGTTCCATCAATACTCATATACTTCATCCATAGTGTTAACAGTGTCGGTCTTCTTAGATCTTCAGGATAATTCCTTATCCGGGCTCTTCCGGTGGTGGCATAACCTTTTTCCTCAATTCTTCTGTACTTTCATCCTGGTAAGGTTATTCCAAGACTGGGTCTTCTTAGCTGACGGGTCTGGCGTCAGTACTAAACAACTAATCGATATCTCATGGTGGTCAACAATTTATGGTTTCTCCTGCAGGAAATGGGTCTGGTTGATTCTCACCGTATAACCTACGGTTGGCAAAACTGCCATGTACAAGGGAAAAATACTTATACCATTCTAAGGTTCAAACAAGGTTTAATATCGTTGTCTCTCTACTATAGGCAAGTCACTCAGATTTACCATCCCATATAGCAAGGAGAATAATAAGAGTAAGTCGGTATGGTGATCAATCCATCCCGCACCCAAATCATTACCATGTATATGGTTTAGCGAATCTTGCATACTAACACTTGGTCATCCTCACAAGCATTGCAGAATTTCTCTTGTCCACGAACTATGTTCGGAATAATCCATTGATTCTGCAAGCCAAACAAACATCTATCGTTCCTTCACCACTCTCAGGTTTTGCGTAAACTCCTATAAAATCGTCGGTAGATAAGTCGTAACTCCTTCCCGTTTTTTTTCCTTCAGCAAAATGTGCTTGCTTCTTGGCAGGTCCTGGGGCCTGTGGGTTATGGCCCATCTTATCACTTGTTGTCCTTGAACTTATCATCGGGCAACTGATCATTATTCCAACTTCCAACTTCCTAGTATTCTTAAATCCATCCAATTGTATTGTCTTCCTTCCTTCTATTGGCACCAAACTAGGACATGATTACTCAGACTCATCATGGAATTTCCATTGATCCATATTTCCAACATCATACCTCCTTTATATCCAATGGTAACTCATCTCTTCATCCTCATGGGATATCCCACATATCGAGATAAAATTTATACTCATGAAGTCCATATTCCACTTCGTGGAACATCATTATCCTTTCCAGGGTCAAGCGTTCTTACAGGGGAATATTGGCCAGCTCTGCATGGCACTTCTTCAACTGGGAAACTTAAAACACATCATGAACTCCTAACGGTCCTTCGGGTGACTCCAACTTGTTGGCCACTTCTCCCTATGCTCCAAAACTCGGTATGTCCTACAAATCTCGGGGCTAATTTTCCCTTAACTCCAACTCGTTTAACTCCTCGCAGAGGGGACACACGAAGACATGCTCTGTCTCCAATTTCATAGACTACCTCCTTGAGTTTTTTGAGTCTACATAACTCTTCTGCCTGGACTGAGCTACCTTCAGTCTATCTCGAATAAACTTAACATTCTTTTCTGACTCCTTGATCACATTTGGTCCAAACAACTGACGGTCTCCAACTTCATCCCACATACTCTTGGGGTATCACACATACCGAGACAAAACTCATATTCATTTTGTCCGAACTCCACTCAGTGGAGTATCCTTATCTTTTCTGGGGGTCAAGGGTTCTTACAGGGTACTACCACCCTTAAAATGCACAAATCTTCCATAAACCATATTTCTCATATCCTCAAAATGGTCAAAATCCTTCTTCATAGAGTAACAACTCATAAAACCCAAATCTTTACCAATGATGCTAACTTTATTGATTCTCCAATGATTACAATCTCTTGCTTTTCCATTACATGTCTCAACTCAACACCTCAATATAAAATAAAATGTTCTCACTTCTACTACTCCATTTCTTTTGTTGCAAACTCAACTATCTAGCACAAGTTTCCTTCTCCTTGGGGCATTCTCTCGCAAAGTGCCCTGCTCCATTACAACTAAAACATATTACTTCTGACAAGTATTGAGGTTTCCTTTTTGGGCAACTGTTGAGGTAGTGCCCTGACTCTTTGCACCTGTAACAGGTGATATGACTCAGGTCCTTCCTGGAATCAAATCTGCTTCTCTTCCTAGACTTTTCCATTCCAATCATGGATTCTATTTCTTGTGCGTCATATTCTACTTCCTCTGTTGGGAATTCTACTAGATCCCCATTCAAACAATTTTGGGAGATGTGTCCTTCTTCTCCACATGAATAGCAAGACTTAGTGCAGGGTTTACTCGGGTCTTCTTTGGGTGTGTCCTCCACCTCTTCCTTCATCACAGTTTCTTCTAAAATTTCCATAAGGGCTCCTTTCATTACTTCTTTCTTCTGCTGGATGGTTCGTTGTACCATGGGGTAAATGTGACACTGAGCAGGATAGTGGGTAGTCCCTTCACACAAGAAACAAGTAATCGTCCTAGTTGGGCATTCTTCAACTGGGTGACTTCCTTCACAATTAGGGCATTCATCCTTGTGTCCTTTATGGGTGTGTCCTATTTCTCCACAAATCTTGCATGCACAAGGTTTCTTCATATCCTTTCCATAAGACTTCAACTTCTGGGACACAAGGTGAGATCTTTGCAGAGTCAACTTTAATTCTCTCCAAGTGGTTACTCCTTGCCATGCATTCATGGTTTGGTATATCCTCCACCATGTAGCAGCACCTCTTTCAAAGCACTGAAGAGCATGCTGGGTCGTATCCTCTCTGACTACAGCGTTATTCTCCATGCGATCCTCCATCTTCTGAATCCATCGGTCCGTCTCCAACTGACTCATCGGTCCAAAAAATACAAGCTCATCTTCATTCATCCTCTATTGGGTCCATGGGTTTGGGGTGAGATAAGAGAGATAGATGGGGATACACACAATACAAACAAAAAGTTTTGAAAAGGCATATTTTTGTTGTGGCTGTCGAAAAAAACATCAAACAAATGACAGCTCACAATCATCGCATCTAACATAGGTACAGGGGTTTGGTCTTCTAAAGGTCAATAAATCTTCAAGGTCGTCTAACTCTACGAGTCTTGTTCATGCCTCCAATGGCTTCTTCCAATCATGCTTGTCTTCTCAAGTTCTTTTGCCAGATCATCTATGTTGACGTGAAATCTCTCGTGACATCCTTTAATATTCTGGAGTTGTATTTCAAATTTCTAGGTTTCAACATCCTTGGCATGAACCATGGTCTAGTTCCTGACAAAATCTCCGGTTTCTTGAGTTTTGCTCCTCCAGCTTGCTACTTCAGCTTCTTGGACCTAAGTTCTTCACGAAAAGCTTCCTTGTCAAAATACGGCTTCATGGAGCTGCACCTTAAACTTCTTGATGTAACAATCCAGATCCTGGTGATACACTTAGCTAAGGTTAAAACTTCACCTCTTGCTGATAGATGCTCCATCAGCCTTCTTCCATCAAATCCATTCTGAAGAAATGCATCCTTAACTCAGCACGGTGACAATAGCATCAGCGGGCGATGACATCACGGATAACCATGTTTCTGCTCTTGTCATTCCCATGAGCTATCATTCCATAGTTGATATCTCCTACCTTAGGGTTTTCCTTGACAGAACTTTAAGTCCTATGCTCCATGTTCCAGTCTTTCTCCAACACACCTTGATCTCGGGTATTGACAACTTTCATAGTCTGCCAAGTTCCAAAAGGGTAGCCTTCCCAAGTCATACAAATTTGGATATTCTTCAGAGACTTCAAATCCTACTTGTCTTCGGTCTTCAACCGTTGTAGTTTCCATTATTCAGATGCACGGAAAATACTCTTCATTCCGAAGTGGTCTTAGTTGTCTGATATCTTGTACTTCTTGGAGTGGTCTCATCCGTCGAATCTTCGTGTGGTCAAAAAGGGGAAAGGGGTATAGTCTCACTAAAAGGAAATTTTTGAATAAGCTCGGAAGAGAAGAGAGGTAAAAGATCTTTTTGAAAGGGAAAGTTGTAGAGAAAAATCTTTGCTATGGGCTTTCCGGTTTCTAGGGTCACGTCCTACAGTCAACATGTGCTCTGATACCATCTTGTAGCGACCTGACCCGAATGGATCAAGTCTCTGTGCTTAAGTGTCATCCCTAGATCGGTATGCTGACACACACAGTACTCGAAGGATTTATAAGAGAGGTAAATCACATGTATAAAGTAACGTAAATACCATTACCTCAATCCAAATATAGCGGAAGTAACAAGGTTGTGGATTCCCATCAACACCAACGGCAAAGTTGAGTGTAGAAATCGTAACCCTAACGTATCACTTACTTGCCGTCAGATATCCTGCAACATGAGAAGTTGCAGCCCGAAACTGGTCAGTACATTGAATGTACTGGCAAATTCACACCATAGAGAATGATGAACAATGGCTATCACTACATGCATATATGGCTGGTGGAAAAGCTCTATGGTTATATGTTTTTGCAAAAAGCCAATTTTTCCCTACTGCAAAGGAATAAATTTTTATTTAACTATCATGGTGGTTGTTGAACATTGAGAATGGTTGACAGCATTCTCAATCCCAATTAAGTAACATCATTCAACCCAACAAAATTAATTTAAAGTAACATGATGAGATTCACAAGATAATCCAAGTACTAGATACTCAAGATGTCCATAACCGGGGACACGGCTAACCATGATTAGTTTATACACTCTGCAGAGGTTTGCGCACTTTTCCCCACAAGACTCGATCGCCTCCGTTTGGTTTCTCGCACTACATGGTGTTTGAGAAGACAGATGATCGAGACATAGTCTTTTAGAAGCGCTAGCACCTTACGATCGGGTAGACCGTACCACCTACATCCCCTACATCTGCTAGTCTACCACTGTAAGAGTTCGCACGACTTAGTCAACTATGCTAGAGCCCATAATAGCTTGTGGCTGCACACGGAAGTTTCTAGTATGAATAGTCTCATGATCCCTTTGAGCCTGGGTGGCGATCCAAAAGAAAACAGGCAAGTCCTGGATTACCTAGGTGCCTATACAGGCAATCCTAGAATAACCATGTGCCTCAATCCACCCAGATGTGGGTTTAAGTTGCCACCTTAAGTAAACCATTAATTAACAATCTCACATCTGTCATGGATACTCTCAAAACCCAATCCACGTCTATGAGCATAGCATGGCCATGTAAGCATAACGTAAAAGTAACTCCCAAGGTTTGAATGCAGGGCAATAGGTTCCTACCTCATCAACTACTTCCCAATACCCACAATTTAATTAGATCCTAATCATGCAATGTTTGAGGTTTGATCTAATGCAATAAAAACTAGGTATGAAAGAGGATATGATCAAAGTGTGAAGTTGCCTGCAATGTTGATGAAGATGATTCACACTCAAAACTCTTGATATTTCTACTCGTCATGCTCCGGTCAATCTATCGTAAGCAAGCAATAGTAACCACACATAAGTAATCACTCAAAGATCAGAAAGAACGAAGAAAACGATTCGGAAAACTTCATAACCAAGCAAATAACTCTTGCAACATAAAACAATTTCTAACAGTACCAAAATTATGTGAATTTAGCCTTATTAGAATGTTTAGGTCAAGAGCTTCGATTTGCAAAAAGAATCAACTCAAATGGAGCTACGGAACTCAAGTTATGATCAAACGAAGTTTGAATTCAAATCTGATCTAATTCAAATTTTGAACTTTTCAAAAACATGTTTGAGTTGGATTAATGGATAGAGGAGATCATAACGAAGACGTGAGCGTTGGTTTCGTTGGATTTGGATAAACGAGTAAGAAGTTACGGTGTTTTGAAGATCAGGGGCTATTCTGCAAATAAGTTATTCACAAACGGGTCCCTGGCCGAAAACTGAATAAAAGAAAAGACTAAATAGCGAACGTTCGCTGCAGAAGCCTATAAGACGAAAACCGTTTGCTACTGAGTACTAACGGACGAACATCCACTAACTAACTAAACCTAACAAATAAACCGATCAAAACAAAGAAAACCGAGCTAAAAGAAAACCTAAAACAAAACCGGGTCGGTTTGTACCGGTTCGGGCGGTTTTTCTTTGAAAACCGGCGGCGGCGGTTAGCGACGGACACCGGCGAGAGCGGCGCGGCTCCGACGAGGGAAGTGCGGCGGCGTGGGCGAGCAGTGCGACAGCGGCGAGGCGAGTAGGCAGCGGCGTGGCTCGGTGCGGCGATGGCGGAGCGCATAGCAAGCGGCGTCGGCGGCGGCGGCGGCGATCTGCGCGTGGGCGAGCGGCGGCAAGACGGTGTCGGGGGCCCGGGGCTCGGGGCCGGCCTATTTAAGAGGGGGGCGAGGAGGTGGCGACGGCCTTGGGGAAGGGGCCAAGGAGAGGCCGCGGCGGTCACGGCCGTCGAGGTCGGCGGCGGCGCGTGGCGGCTCGGGACTCTGTCCCGAGCTCGGGGACGAGGCGCGCACGGCTTTGGGCCGGTTGGGCCGTGGCCTGGCGAGCTGGGCCGGCCCGGTCCGGTCGGTACAGAGATCTCTTTTTTTAACATTTTTTTCAGACAAACAGAGAAAATAATAAAAAAAAATTATAGGCATATAATATATCAAAATTTTCAGAAAAAGATTTCCTACACGTTGAACATTTTTATAACTTCAAATAAAATCCACACAAATTCAGATAAATCAAAGAGTGCTACTGGTCTATTAAAATCCAACAAAAATCATTTTTTAAATACCAAAATGATTTCAAATTTATTTCTCTCCAATTTTCTGTTGTAGGGAATCATGTTACCCTAATTTCCATATATTTTATTTTTGGAGAAAAATAATTTGAATAAAACTCAAATAACTCCAAATTGAAAATAAATTCAAAAGAATTTTGAATTTAATTCTTTGAAACTCCCAACTCATATTTCATATAATTTGAAGAAGTCCTTTTATCTTCTCTCATGAAAATCATTGAGCTGCATGAAGTTTATGAATTGAAATATTTCCAAATGAAATCCAATTATTTTCAAATACCCTTTCCTTTAATTTAAATGGAAGAAGTCATATCATCTTCGCTCAAGGGTTTTGTATTTGAAAAGAATTTGAATTCATGGAGATCAGAAAGCAAATATGAAAGTTTGGGAAAGTCCTTTTATTCCCTCTCATTTAACTTTCAAAAGTTTCGAATTCACTCACTTTCAGACAATCAATCAATCTATCTATTTATTATAACATTCCAAAATTTAAAATTTTGGGATGTTACATCTCAACGTTTTGCCGGCAATCAACTGTGCCCTGGTGTTTGACCCATTTCTTGCATGGGACCTAGAAATTCACCCAAGGACACACATGTGATTTTTCAACCAACTTTAATGCACTGGAGCATGTGCTTGTAGTTCAAATTTGAATTATGCACATAAACTGCCTAGAAAACCAAGTTAATGTATAAAAAAGGCCAAATGAACCCCAAGTAATTCCAAGATTAAGCACAACACTCCTGTAGTTCTATGTTGACACTAGAAAAATTTTGAAAGCAATAAGAGGCAATGGATATAATTCCGTCCCCAAAGGTGGCACGTTCCCTTCCAAAACCATCAGGCTTGTTGTGAGAGGCTCTGGCTTGTGAGAAGCTTATACCCAAACCTGCCCCAAATGGGAAAAAAAATCACCACGGCATGTTGATGCCGCTCCATGATAGCATGCGAAGTTTCATGAATTTCAGACGAGTTTTGGATTTACTAGAATTTAAAAATCAGGTATCTCAATGTTTTGCCGGCAATCAATTGTGCCCTGCTGTTTGAAATTCATCCCCATCTCTTGCATGGGACCTAAGCATGCACCCAAGGACACACATGTGATTTTTCAACCAACTTTGGTGCACTGGAGCATGTGCTTGTAGTTCAAATTTAAATTATGCACATAAAATGCCTAGAAAACCCAGCTAATGTATAAAAAGGTCAAACAAACCCCGAAAAATTCATTCCCATTTCCTGCATGGGACCTAAGCATGCACTGAAGGACACAGATTTGATTTTTCAACCAAATTATATGCACCAGAGGTTGTGCATGTTGTTTAATTTTTAATTGTGCACCTGAAATGGCTAGAAACCCAGTTTAATGTATAAAATGTCCAAACGAACCCTGAATAATTCCAATTCTTTTACGACACTCATATAGTTGCATGTTCACTACAGATAAAAGGTCTAGCAATTCAAACAGCGTCCATTGCCACTGTGACCCCATTATGTAATTCAAATCAAGTAGATCCCACACAGTATATTATCACCAACCAAGTGAGATGTAGTACAAAATATTTTGGAGCACCGTCGGTGTATAGTATGCCTATGGCTTACGCGAGAAGGTGCGTCTTCTACAGTCCACAGCCGGCGTGTCAAGCACACTAGCTTGCTCCCCAAAAACTCCCGCTCTACTTCAGTCCCTTGATTCAATTTTTCAGTAGCCCTGGCATTTTACTCCTGCCTCTGCATCCCTCACAATCTCAAAAATATCTGCTCGCCCTTGATCCAAATTTTCAGTAGCCCCGCCTTGTTACTCCCACATAGTAAAATTTTCAGTTGCCGCAGTATTTCTTCAAACACAACCTTGCCCCACCCCTCGAAACCATTGGTAGGTCGGTGCCATCGCCGGTGCCTCCATCCTCAACATCGGCCTGTGTGTCGGGGAGCTCGAGGAGCCAATGGCCAAAAGGAGGTTTATCACGGCCTTTTCGCCTGACACCGGCGAGGTGGCTGCCGAGGTGTCCCCGTCGTCCCCTGCGGGCCCGATCCACCGTCGCCGGTCCCCCGATCCACCCGCCGCCGTGCCCCTACACCGGTTCGAGGACTTCCCAGTCTTGCCTCGGACCCCGCAGCCGACAGGGTCCTACCTTGGGGTCCGGCAGTGGCGGTGGGGGACGTGGGTCGCCGAGATTACAGATCGAGAGACCCACACCTGCCAGTGGCTCGGTAGCTTCCACACGGCCGAGCTCGTGGCCATGGAGTACGACCGCTAGCAGGTCCGCTACCACGGCGCGGCAGCTAGGCTCAATTTCCCCTTCGGCACATGCCCGGTCGACCTTGTTCTGCCGGAGCCAGGGGTGGTGAGCTCGGCTATGGCGCGGGAGGACCGCAAGGCGTGGGAGCACCTCGAGGCCGAGGCCGCCGCTGAGGCCTACATGCAAGAGCTCCACCGGTAGCACCCAGAGCTCATGGAGGCGGAGCGAGCGATCTTTGCTGGTGTAGAGGGCGGCGAGGCTATCGCTCTCTCCTCCGATGATGAGGTCAAAGGCGATGAGGACGGCGGCACGGAGGGCGGCGAGGTTATCCGCTCTCCTCCGATGATGAGTCGAAGGCGGCGGCGACGGCGGTATGGAAGGCATCAAGGTGGACCCCGGGGACGAGGAGATCGACGTCGATGGGTGGAGGAGTGCCTTCCCCAACGACCCCGACGACGGTACCGGCCCGAACCCGGCTCGCGGCACACCGTACATGACGAGGAAGGATTGGCTCGACCTCTACTTCAACCGAAAGTATTTTAGCTTAGTTTAAATTTATGTTTTATGTTTGGTTATGCAAAACTATCTATGTTTATGTTTGAATGCATGCTACTTTCGGTTGAACCTTCTTTGAACTTGATCAAATTGAAGTTTACAACCTTAAGTTTAGGGGATCGACTATAAAAGGCCAAAAATTGTTGGAGTATATATATATCCACTAAGGGTTTTAGTCCTTTAACTTTTTAAGGATCACCTAGAGATGTCCTTATGACTTGTTTATTTCAGTTCTTCACAATGTGATGCTCTATATGTGCAACTATTTGCCGTGTAGTTCAATTTCATCAATAACAGTTTCAACAATACCACTATGAATTATGATATTTGTTTGATGTTAAGGATATTACAGTTAACATGCCTTTTCATTTTTCAATTGTTTTTTAGAAACATGCATTGTACTGAATGGCTAAATATGCAATCCCAGGATACATAGCGACAAGGAAGAGTGTTACCTTAATGTTCTGATGATGTCTAGATATACATGTAATAAAATCTTATATAATGGGATGGAGGGAGTGTTGTACTACATCATTTTTGAATTGTTGTTGAGCTTCTAATATTAACTTGGTGCTTTTAGGTACATATATCATTTCCAAAGATCCACACTTCGACCCTTTCTGCGTATGGGGCAATGAGATATTCATGAACCAGCATCAAGAAAGGAAACTGATAAAGATTGTTGTTAAAATGGGTCAAAAGATGTCAATCAAACTATTTGTTTACACTTTATGCAAGACAACAGTGAACTGCAGGATGGTAAGTAAGAACCATGTAGCCTTGTTTTTACTGCCCGTAATGAGTTGTGTTAGATGACACTATCTGAATCTTTTTTCTTTTGTAGTGGATCCTGAAGCAGTTTACTCAAGATTACCTATAAAACTACATGATTGGCGGCCGGCCATCACAAGGGGTTGGACTAGAGTCCTACATGCCTTCTGCATCCAGGAGAGCACAATAGGGCCATTCATCTTCACCTTGTTTAGCAACCGGAATGTCTGTCGCCTCTTTCTTTACCATCTGTAATAGTATAAGTATAGAACCCTGGTTCATCATTCTTTATTTGGTGCTTATGTAATTATTAAACATATGTACATGTGAATCGAATAATGCATTGGTTGTTTGAACCTGATGGATATGAATAAAGCTATAGCCTACTTTCAAGTTTAAATTAGGCACAATTTTAAATAGCAGCAATTAAATTAGAGCGAAATTACGTTGTGCAGGTCATTACGGCACACACGGTTGGTAAAACACAAACGTCTACGATATACACCATAATCCGAGATGGTTCACAGAGAGGAAACGTGTGCAAGCATGCACACAGTTGTCATTTGCAAAGCGTGTCTGATGTCAGACACTGTCACATACGATGCGGGAAAACTAAATGTGTGTGATTGTCTACCTATTGTACACGGTTTATAATCTTGAACTGTTTGTGATGTGTGAGGTATCATAAAACTCCCGTGCCTGGAATCTGCCTGGAAAGCTCCCGTGCATGGAATCTTCCTAGTTTTAGGTAAAACCACAAAACTCCGACTGTGATGACAATGCGAGCACAAACGAGTAGCAAGGATGAAGCGTTTGGGATATTCGAGATATCGAAAACGGTTATATAGGGACAACTATATGCATCAAGGCTCCCTATCCCCGACGGTTTCTGGGTCGTGTGGGAAGGACCCCCCCCTATCACCAACACTCACTTGGCGACGGTTCCAAATGCCGTCGCAGAAAGGGGTTAAAAACTGTTTGTATAGCACCGATGCGCACCAGTGTTACATGAATAAAACCTTCTGTGGTCATACACCCAAGGTGAATGGTTTATTGAATCTCAATCGTAGTGATACACATATTCATAATATTGATACCAAAAGATGCAAAGTTGATAATGATAGTGCAACATAATTGTAGCACTACCGTTTAGGTCATATTGGTGTAAAGCGCATGAAGAAACTCCATGCTGATGGACTTTTGGAATCACTTGATTATGAATCATTTGATACTTGCGAACCATGCCTCATGGTCAAGATGACTAAAACTCTGTTCTCCGGAACAATGGAGCGAACTAATGACTTATTGGAAATAATACATATCAATGTATGCGATCCAATGAGTGTTGAAGCACGCGGCGGGTACCGTTATTTTCTGACCTTCACAGATGATTTGAGTAGGTATGGGTATATCTACTTAATGAAACACAAGTCTGAAACATTTGAAAAGTTCAAAGAATTTCAGAGTGAAGTGGAGAATCATTGTAACAAGAAAATAAAGTTTCTACGATCTGATCACGGACGCGAATATTCTAGTTACGAGTTTGGCCTTCATTTAAAACAATGTGGAATAGTTTCACAACTCATGCCACCTGGAACACCATAGGGTAATGGTGTGTCCGAACATCGTAACCCTACTTTATTGGATATGGTGCGTTCTATGATGTCTCTTACCGATTTACCACTATCGTTTTGGGGTTATGCATTAGAGACAACTGCATTCACGTTAAATAGGGCACCGTCTAAATCTGTTGAGACGACACCGTATGAACTATGGTTTGGCAAGAAACCTAAGCCTTCGTTTCTTAAAGTTTGGGGTTGCAACACTTATGTCAAAAGGCTTCAGCCTGATAAGCTCAAACCCAAATTGGAGAAGTGCGTCTTCATAGGATGCCCTAAGGAAACAATTAGGTACACATTCTACCACAAATCCAAAGGCAAGATCTTTGTTGCCAAGAATGGAACCTTTCTAGAGAAGGAGTTTCTCTCGAAAGGAGTAAGAGGAAACTAGAACTTGATGAGGTAATCGTACCTTATCTCGAATCGGAAAGTAGCACATTAGAGAAATCTGTTCCTATGATGCCTACACCAACTAGAGAGGAAGCAAATGATAATGATCATGAAACTTCAGATCAAGTTGCTACTGAACCTCGTAGGTTAACCAGAGCACAATCCGCACCAGAGTGGTACAACAATCCTGTCCTGGAAGTCATGTTGTTGGACAACAGCAAACCTATGAACTATGAAGAAGTTATGATGAGCCCAGATTCCGATAAATGGTTTGAGGCCATGAAATCTGAGATAGGATCCATGTATGAGAACAAAGTATGGACTTTGGTGGACTTGTCTGATGATCGGCAAGCCATAGAAAATAAATGGATCTTCAAGAAGAAGACTAACGCTGATGGTAATGTTACTATCTACAAAGCTCGACTTCTCGTGAAAGTTTTTTAGACAAGTTCAAGGGATTGACTATGATGAGACTTTCTCACCCTTAGCGATGCTTAAGTCTGTCCCAATCATGATAGCAATTGTCAAATTTTATGAAATCTGGCAAATGGACGTCAAAATTGCATTCCTTAATGGATTTTTTAAACAAGAGTTGTATATGATGCAACCAGAAGGTTTTGTTGATCCTAAAGGTGCCAACAAAGTGTGCAAGCTCCAACGATCCATCTATGGACTAGGGATGGAAATGGGTACCCATTACCCGCATACCCTGCGGGTAAAAACCCTAGTAGGGCAAGGGTACGGGTCAAAAAAACCCATGAGTACATAAATAGGAAAATTTCATACCCAACGGGTATAGTGGATATGGGTATGGTTTAGTATAACCAATACCCATGTAACCATGTAGCCGCATATACTCTAATAAATAGACCTTATATATTATTTATCCATATATTAAGCATATTATATGTACATAAATCCGACAGCCCTAACAAAACCTCATCATGCATTCATGTTAGGCTGCCACACCACAATAGCTAACCCACAAATGAGAATGCATTGATGTCATGTTGTGTTGCTGTTTAGAAATTATTGTTATAAGTTTCTGTTTATGACTATGTAATGCTCAAATAGATGTGTTGCAAATCT
This sequence comes from Triticum urartu, assembly GCF_056163025.1. Classification (NCBI taxonomy): domain Eukaryota; kingdom Viridiplantae; phylum Streptophyta; class Magnoliopsida; order Poales; family Poaceae; genus Triticum; species Triticum urartu. The sequence continues at coordinate 379,232,341 of NC_141875.1, forward strand.
GGGTAATTTTACCCACGGGTACCCATTTACCCTGATGGGCGACGGGTATGGGAAAAATTGTACCCGTCAACGGGTATGGGTACGGGTGATGGGAAAGGGTATGGGGTGGCTCTACCCATACCCAAACCCTACGGGTGCCATCCCTACTATAGACTGGTGCAAGCATCTCGGAGTTGGAATATACACTTTGATGAGGTGATCAAAGCATATGGTTTTATACAGACTTACGGTGAAGCATGTATCAACAATAAAGTGAGTGGGAGCTCTGTAGCATTTCTGATATTATATGTGGATGGCATATTATTGATTGGAAATGATATAGAATTTCTGGATAGCATAAAAAGATACTTGAATAAGAATTTTTTAATGAAAGACCTCGGTGAAGCTACTCACATATTGAGCATCAAGATCTATAGGGATAGATCAGGACGCTTAATAAAACTATCACAAAACACATACCTTGATAAGATTTGAAGAAGTTCAAATGGTTCAGACCAAGAAGGGGTTGTTGCCTATATTACAAGGTGTGAAGTTGAGTAAGACTCAAAGCCCGACCATGGCAGAAGATAGAGAGAGAATGAAAGTCATTCCCTATGCCTTAGCTATAGGTATATACGATATGCCATGCTGTGTACCACACCAGTTATGTGCCTTGCCATGAATTTGGCAAGGAGGTACAATAGTGATCTAGGACTAGATCACTAGACAGCGGTCAAAATTTTCCTTAGTTACCTAAAAGGACTAAGGACATATTTCTCAGTTACAGATGTGTGATAACGAGTTCATCGTAAAGGGCTACGTCGATGCTAGCTTTAACACCGATTCAAATGACACTGAGTCTCAATCTAGATACATATTGAAAGTGGGATCAATTAGCTAGAGTAGCTCCATGCAGAGCATTGTAGACATAGAAACTTACAAAACACATGCATTGGCAATGCTCCTTTTTGCAGTCTATCTTAGCATTAACAGTATTCAAGAAGGGTCTACCAAATATAATTGGACAAAAGTCATCTTGTGGGGAACCAAGAACAAGAAAATCAATAGGATATTTAACTTTCCCACACAAGACTTCAACATCTCTAACAATCCCAACTGGTGAAATAGTATCTCTATTGGCAAGCTTAATAGTAACATCAATATCTTCTATCTCAGCAGGTGCAATATCATGCATAATTTCTTTATATAAGGAATGAGGTATTGCACACGCACTAGCACCCATGTCACATAAGCCATGATTATAGTGATCTCCTATTTTAACAGAAACAACAGGTGTAGCGACCCGACCTCAGACGGTCAAGTCTCTGTGCTTAAGTGTCATCCATGGATCGGTATGCTGACACGCACAGTTGTCGGGACCCCGATTCCAAGTCACATCGATCTAGACGGTAACACCTCATAACACTTTGCGGCCTCACGCACGGTATTCCCACGGATGTCGCCTTACCATGGCCCGGGACCGTTTGCACCTTTTGGCTCACGTATATGATTGTGTTGCTAGCATCCATATGACAAAGAACCCGGGCCGACATGGCTAGTCGTGAACCCAAAGTGGTACTAACCTATGGGGACAGGCATACATGATTCACATCGAGCATGTCGGTCAGCAGCGTGTGAATCCTGGCTGTAGCACTGGGCTAACAGGACTCCGGGGAACCCGGGCTGTAGCAGGCTAGGCAGGACTCCGGATGTCACCGCATGACATTTCCCCGAAGGGACAGACACAGGAACGAAGTGAAACACATGCCGGCCAGTCAAGTGTCCTCAGCAGTAGTGCTGGGCTAGCAGGACTCCGGTGAACCGAGCTGTAGCAGACTACTATGGCTCAAGGAAGCACTAGGCTACATTTCCCCATAAGAGAGGCTGCCAAGGATAAACAACTAGATTGTCGGATCCCACACATAGCAATACACGTCACACGTACGCATAACATGCAAGTATGTGTTGTACAACATGGTATCACAACATAACGCAACTCATATAGATAAAGGCCCAGAAGAGCCACATAGCATTAAATACAAACAGGGGTCAGATGACCCATCATTCAGAGCATACAAGCAACGGAAGCATTACATGTCTAGGTACAGACAACTACAAAAGAAAAGGCTAAGAGGCCTGACTATCTACAAGTCCCTCCCAAGGGCACAAGATCGTAGCTGAGGTGCAAGCTACTCGTCGAAGTCCAAGCGGTACTACTAGATGAAGGAGTGAGATGCTCCAGTATCGAATAGAACCGAAGATGGATGACAGTTGAGAAGGAGTGTACCAAGAACGACATCTGGATCATCATGAGCGTCTTTAGCTGAGACGTGATGCACACGTCCATGTTTAGTGGGAGATGACTTGGCACTGATCATCTGTTGTGATGGCTTACTACCACGGCCAACAGACTTCTCGGGCTGGGGTGGAGCAACACGGGTCTGAGTGCAAATACGGGCAATGTGGCCTGGCTCTCCACACTTGTAACAAATCTTGGAGGTAGGACATGGACCCGCATTGACAAGTGGTCTACCAATAGGCATGGTTGTAGCATACGGTTGAACTGGGTGAGGTGCCACACAAGAAGGCCTTGGTGTATAACCGGGTGGAAGATCGGAGTTCGGAATCCAAATCCGGCGCTTCTGAGAACTAGAACCGGAGGAAGAACCCAAATCACGGGTGTGCTTACGAGACTCCTCGTAAGTGAGTTGAGTTGTCTCTGCATTAATGGCCTTGTTCACAAGATCCTGGAATGTATTGCAATGATGCAAGTGGAGATCACAACGCAACTTGGGGTTGAGACCCTTCCGGAACCTAGCCTACTTCTTGGCGTCTGTGGACACCTCTTCTGTAGCATAGCGGGCAAGGTTCTCAAATTCCCTACTGTAAGCATCAACAGCCATCTTACTCTGAGTGAAACTACAGAACTCATCTCTCTTGCGGTCAATGAGAGCCTGAGGAATGTGATGCTCGTGAAAAGCCTCAATGAAATATCTCCAGGTGGTTATCTGACCAGCTGGAAGGATAGCCGCATAGTTCTGCCACCAAAGACTAGCAGGACCTTCCAGGTGATATGTAGCATAGGTGACCTTGTCACTTTCAGCTACGTTTGCAGAACGCAGCTTGTGAGTGATACTACGAAGCCAGTCATCTGCATCGAGTGGTTCGATGGAATGATGGAAGGTATGTGGTTTCAGACCAATGAAATCATAGATGGTCGCTGACTCCTTGCACTCGGGTGCGGTGTTCTCCTCGATACGTGCTAACAAGCGGTTGGTCTCATGCTTGTTCATATCAACTTCTAACATGAACTTTGCCAACAAAGACTGATCGGGAGGAACCTCATCCCTACCATCTCTGTGGTTCCTGCTACGAGCAACAGAACTTCGATTAACCGGCAACATCCTAAAGAACGAATCCAAGGAAAACAAGGATGGATTCAGCATCATCATAAGGATGTAGAATATAGTACAAGGAAAATACTATCTCTTGAACTCCTAGGAAAATTCCGGCAGCATAACGGCTGTAAAATGCTCAAAATGAGATATCCTGCAAATGATGGGGTAGCACCATACTCAAAATCATCACTTAAGGTTCTGAGATATTACAAAACAGACTACACCGGAAGTACTTGAACTGGGATAAGACTCTGATCAACCAATCCTAAGAGACTATGGAGTAGTGACACGTGATCCTGATAGACGGAAGGGGAAGCCTAGTTCCTTAACCCCGTAGGAAAGATAGGATGACTCAGATCAGAAGGGCATGAGGTATAAGGAGTAAAAAGAGCCTTATGTTCCCTTCCACAATCAATTCCCCTATATAGCTAAAGAATTTCTAGACTCAACTTCGACCAGGTTGGCTTGGAAATCCTACAGGCAGTCAGGCTCTGATACCAAAGCTGTCGGGACCCTGATTCCAAGTCACATCGATCTAGCCGGTAACACCTCATAACACTTTGCGGCCTCACGCACGGTATTCCCACGGGTGTCGCCTTACCCTGGCCCGGGACCATTTGCGCCTTTTGGCTCACGTATATGATTGTGTCGCTAGCATCCATATGACAGAGAACCTGGGCCGACATGGCTAGTCGTGAACCCAAAGCGGTACTAACCTATGGGGACAGGCATACATGATTCACATCGATCATGTCGGTCAGCAGCGTGTGAATCCAGGCTGTAGCACTAGGCTAACAGGACTCCGGGGAACCCGGGTTGTAGCAGGCTAGGCAGGACTCCGGATGTCAACGCGTGACATTTCCCCGAAGGGAAAGACACAGGAACGAAGTGAAACACATGCCGGCCAGTCAAGTGTCCTAAGCAGTAGTGCTGGGCTAGCAGGACTCCAGTGAACCGGGCTGTAGCAGACTACTATGGCTCAAGGAAGCACTAGGCTACATTTCCCCATAAGAGAGGCTGCCAAGGATAAACAACTAGATTGTCGGATCCCACACATACGCATAACATGCAAGTATGTGCTGTACAACATGGCATCACAACATAACGCAACTCATATAGATAAAGGCCTAGAAGAGCCACATAGCATTAAATACAAACAAGGGTCACATGACCCATCATTCAGAGCATACAAGCAACGGAAGCATTACATGTCTGGGTACAGACAACTACAAAAGAAAAGGCTAAGAGGCCTGACTATATACAAGTCCCTCCCAAGGGCACAAGATCGTAGCTGAGGTGTAAGCTACTCGTCGAAGTCCAAGCGGTACTACTAGTGAGACAGATGTCTCACCTGCAAAACATAAATAAAGCAAACGTGAGTATAAAGGTACTCAGCAAGACTTACAACAGATCCTATCATACATGCATTTGTATCAAGAAGGTAATGTGGGGTTTAGTTGCACCAAGCCAGCTTTGACTCAGTGGCTATCCTGTTCTACGACAATGAGAAACTTCTTTGAGGTGAGGCAGCACACGAGTCCACTAATCACCACATCATTACACCACTATGGATTCATCCTCGTCTTTTTACGAGAAGGCCATCCATAGCAGTCACACTTGTCTTGAGCATTTTAGAGTATCCACTTTAAGTTGTCTATGTACCACGTAAGCATCCAAGAAGTCCATAACCGAGGACACGGCTATTCGAATAGATCATGATAACACTGCAGGGGTGTACTTCTTCACACATGCTCTCACCACTTATCACCATGTACACGTCATGTACCTCGGCGACCTTCAAGCGGAAGCCTGGCGAGGGTGTCAGCCACGACCTAACTAACCACGCAAGACTCTAGTCCAGGTTTATCGCCTATTTGGGTTCCGTCCGCAAGGAGATCTGGCTGGGGTGTCGCTCACAGCCCCAAACAATGTGTGCAGGGTTCCCAAGCCCACCTCGCCGGATGGATCTATGCTTGGCACACCGTGCCACTTGTGCCTAGTCTGTCCCAAGCCCACTTGGCCGGGTGCCACTTGGTAGACTACTAACACTACCTACAAACACCAGAAACTACTTGCAACTCCTGGACAGAGATCAAGTTGGCTAATAAGTCGAGAGGGGCACTTAAGCATTCCAATGTGTGGTAGTAGCTAGTCATTGGACAACATACACGGAACTCAGTGCTTAAGGACGGCTCCAATGAGACAACCCACCATGTACTCCTACATGGCCTCTCACCGCTACCTTTACCAAATCGTGTTCACACGCTTAACTCTCAGCACCAGAACATATTGTACCACTCCAATTCATTCCCCATGAATCAGACCTGACACAACTCTAAGCGATAGTAGGCATGGCATGGCAAGAACACAACATGGCTCAATCAACTCCTACACATGCTAGTGGGTTTTAACTATTTACTGTGGCAATGACAGGTCATGCAAAGGAGTGGGTTCAACTACCGCAGCATAAAGTAGCAGTTGAATCGTTGTTGTCCTAATGCAATAAATGAGAGCAGGAGTGAGAGAGTAGGGTTGTATCGGAATGAACAAGGGGGTTTGCTTGCCTGGTAGATCAACAGGGGGGCACTGCTCCTCTGACAGGTACTCTGGATCGGTCTCTGGAGCAGGACCTATCGAGAAGGAACGGTGTCGATAATCAAACACAAGCATATGCAACAATATGATGCATGATCATGGCATGAATATGTGATGCTGATTGAGCTAATGCAACTGGCTTTTATTTGGATGAAATCCATTTGAACCAAAGATTCAAATGCATCTCCAAAATAAGCTCTTTATATAAGCCATTTTAGTGTTTCACTAATACAGCATGTATAGGTTGGTTTGTCATGCATGAAAATGGTATAGATGGATAGATTGAATTTTTTTGATCATTTTTCATATATAAATTATTTCAATCTGAGCTACGGTTGAATTTCTATGAATTTTTGAAGTTTATATCATTTTCTGGAATTTCCTAATTTATTTTAATACCATAAAATGATATATTGCGTCAGCATGACAGCAGCATTGCGTCAGCAGGTCAAAGGTGCTGACCAAGTCAAACCTAACGCGTGGGGTCCACACGTCAGTGACTCAGTTAGTTAACAGGGGGTTTATTTAGTATAATTAGGATTAGTGGGCGCCGGGCCCACTGGTCAGTGACTAACTAGGTAACTAACCTAGGTTAATTAGTGTTAATTTAATACTAACTAAAATTGTCAGGAGGGGTGGCCCACGCGTTAGTGACCCAAGGGGGAGGGTCAAACCCCGGTCAGTGGGTCAAACCTGCCGGCAACTCGACACCGGCGAGGCCAGAGACGGTGGCGCGGCTCGGAAAACACCCATACGGCACGGTTTTACTCGTGGTTTGCTGCTACGGCTAGCTGGCGATGCGACGCGTCTAATGGAATGAACGGGAGGAGCTGGGGTGGCCTGAGCCGACGGCGGTGAGCTCTTTGTCGGCCGTCGGTGGTCTTGCTGCTGCGGCATGCTAGCGGGCCGGCAGATGCACTAGCGAGGCTCTACGGGATGCGGGGAGAGGTTTGGACTCGCCGGGCGACCATTTGGTCACCGGAGCTACGTCGACGACGAGCTCAGGCGGCGACGGTCATGGTCATCGGCGAGGCAGCGGCTACAGCATGCAAGCGAGCAAACGGAGAGGGGGAGGAGGAGCAGCAGCTCACAGCGGTCTCGGTGGGCTTGACGGCGAGCTCGGGGATGCACTGAAGACGGCGGGGCGGCGATGGGGATCCACGGCGGCCGGAGATGGAGACAGCGGTGATGGAGGCGCTCCAGGGCCTCCCGAGGCGCGTGGCTCGACGGAGAGCTTCAGGGCGAGGTGGCGGAGCTCGCAGACACGGAGAGAGGGAGAGGGGGAGGCGGTGGCTGCGGCAACGGTGGCCAGTGGCGACGGCAGCGCTCGGCCGTGAGCGAGAAAGCGAGGGAGAGGAGAGGAGAGTACTGGGAGAGTGAGCGGTGTTCAGGGGGGGTGTCGCCCTCGGTTGCCTCCAGCGGCGAGCAGGGAAGTAAGAGGTGGCCGGCGTGTGCTCGCGCACGGCGACCACGTGCCCTTCGTCCTCCTGGCAAGAGGAGGAAGACGACAGGGGAGGTGGGGATGGGCCGGGCTGGCCAGCCAGCTGGGTTGGCTTATCTCCTGGGCCGGGTAAGCCAGGTGAGGTTTTTCCCTTTTGTTTTTCTTTTCTATTTTTCTGACATTTGTTTTGATTTAGTAAAAATACTAAATCATTTTATTTACTTATGCCAATTTTTGCAGGGGCTAGTGGTATTATTCCTGAGCTCCTCAACTACTGGCATAATTTTTGGACAATATTTTATATATATAACAATATATATCCAAACAAAATAATTACTGCATTAATTCCAAATGCCCAAGATAAATACTTATGAGCTCCTGAAAATGGTTGTTTGAATTTTACCTCTAACGAATATTTTCAAAGAGCAACATGAATATTTCCTTGGACCTTTTTGGAGCAACTTTTACTTGGGTCATTTTCAGAAATGATTCTGAGGTTTCAAAAATCCCCATTTCAAATTTCAATGAAATTTAAACATGATGCAACATGATGGCTAGCCTAGGTCATACCAGAACTAGGGATGTGACAACAGTACTCGAGGATTTATAACAGAGGTAAATCACATGTATAAAATAACATAAATACTATTACCTCAATCCAAATAGCGGAAGTAACAAGGTTGTGGATTCCCATCAACACCAACGGCAAAGTTGAGTGTAGAAATCGTAACCCTAACGTATCACTTACTCGTCGTAACAAAATCCTGCAACATGAGACGTTGCAGCCACAAAGGGTCAGTACATTGAATGTATGGGCAAATTCACACTGTAGAGCAATGGTGAAATAGTGGCTATCACTACATGCATATATGGCTGGTGGAAAAGCTCTGTGGTTTAAGGTTTTTGCGAAAAGCCAATTTTTCCCTACTACAAAGGAATAAAATTTTATTTAACTATCATGGTGGTTGTTAAACATTGAGAGCGTAGACACCCTCTCAATCCCAATTAAACATCATCATTAAAACACAACAAAATTAATTAAAGTCACATGATGAGATTCACATGATAATCCAAGTACTAGATACTCAAGATGTCCATAACTGGGGACACGTCTAATCATGATTAGTTTACACATTCTGCAGATGTTTGCGCACTTTTCCCCACAAGCCTCGATCTCCTCCGTTGGGATTCTCGCACTACATGGTGTTTGAGAAACGGATGACCGAGACATAGTCTTTCAGAAGCGCTAGCACCTTACGATCAGGTAGACAGTACCAACCTACATCCCCTACATCAGCTAGTCTACCACTGTAAGAGTTCGCACGACTTAGTCAACTATGCTAGATCCCATAGTAGCTTGTGGCTGCACACGGAAGTTTCTAGTATGAAAAATCTCATGATCCCTTTGAGCCTGGGTGGCGGTCCATAAAGAAAAACAGGCAATCGCTGGAATACCCAGGTGCCTCAATCCACCCAGATGTGTGTTTAAGTTGCCACCTTAAATAAACCATTAATTTATCAATCTCACATCTGTCATGGATACACTCACCCAATCCACGTCTACTAGCATAGCATGGCATAATAAGCAAACGTAGAAGTAACTCCCAAGGGTTTGATAATAAAACAGGTAATAGGTACTACCTCGTCTACTTCCCAAAACCCACAATTTAATTAGATCCTAATCATGAATTGTTTGAGGATTGATCTAATGCATAAAACTGGGTATGAAGGGATATGATCAAAGTGTGAACTTTCCTGCAATATTGATGAAGATGATTCACACTCAAAACTCTTGATAGATCTACTCGTCACACTCCGGTCAATCTATCGTAAGCAAGCAATAGTAACCACACATAAGCACTCACTCAAAAGATCAAAAAGATCGAAGAAGACGATTCAGCAAACATCAAAACCAAGAAAATAACTCTTGCAACATAAAACAATTTCTAACAGTACCAAAATTATGTGAATTTGGCCTTATCAGAAAATTTAGGTCAAGGGCTTCGATTTGCAAAAAGAATCAACTCAAACGGAGTTATGAAACTCAAGTTATGATCAAACGAAGTTCAAACTCAAATCTGGTCTATTTCAAATTTTAAACTTTTCAAAAACATGTTTGAGTTGGATTACTGGATAGATTGGATCATAACGAAGAAGTGGCCGTTGGTTTCGTTGGATTTGGCGAGTAAAAAGTAGTGATCTTTAAAAAATGGGGGCTAATCTGTAAATAAAAATATTCACAAATGAGTCCCTCGTAGAAAACTAAAATAAAAAGAAAAATCCTATCAAACGAACGTTCGCTACAGAGCCCTACAGAATGGAATCGTTCGCTACCGAATACTAATGGACGAACGTCCACTAATTAATCTAACTACAATATAAAACCGACTTTAGAAGAAAAAGCGGAGGAAAACTAAAGAAATAAACCGGACCGGGGTCGGTTTATACCGGTTCAGTGCGGATCGGATCTGGCGGTGGTGGATCGGTCAACTCCGGCGGCTTCCCGCGGCGGCGCCGTCGGCGAGGAGCGGGGCGACGCGAGGCGAGGCGGCGGGCGTGCGGCGGCGGCAATAGCGGCAGCAGCAGGCGGCGGCGGTGGCAGCGGAGCGGCATGGGTGGCGGAAGGCGGCAGCGGCGGCGCGGCTTTGGCATGATGCGGGAGTTGCGGCGAGAGGCGGGGAAGAGGAGAGAGGGGTCCGGGCGGCGCTTATAAAGGAGGAGGGGAGGTCGAAGCATGGAGGAGGGGGCAAGGCGCGAGGTGGCGAGGTCGGGCACGGCGGCGGCGGTGCGTGCTCGCTCGGGACTTCGTTCCGAGCTGGAAGTTTTTTTAACATTTTTTTACGCAAACAAACAAAAATATAAAAACAAAATTAATATTAATATTATATAGGCATATAATATATCTAAATTTTCAAAAAAAAGTTTTCCTACAAGATGAACATTTTTCTAGAGTCAAATAAAATCCACACAAATTCAGATAATTCACAGAGTGCTACTGGTCTAATAAAATCCAATAAAAATCATTTTAAAATACCAAAATGATTTAAAATTTATTTTTCTCCAATTTTCTATTGTAGGGAATCATGTTACCCTATTTTCCATATATTTTAGTTTTGGAGATAAATAATTTGAATAAAACTCTAACAACTCCAAATTGAAAATAATTTCGAAAGGACTTTGAATTTGATCCTTGAAACTCCCAACTCATATTTCATAATTTGAAGAAGTCATTTTATCTCCTCTTGTGAAAATCATTGAGTTGCTTAAAGTTTCTGAATTTGAAATATTTCCAAATAAAATTCAAATCTTTTCAAAACCCTTTTCATTTATTTAAATGGAAGAAGTCATGTCATCTTCTCTTGAGGGTTTTGTATTTGAAAAGAATTTGAATTCACGGAGATCAAAATGCAAAAGGTGAAAGTTTGGGAAAGTCCTTTTATTCCCTCTCATTTAACTTTCAGAAAGTTTCGAATTTCACTCAATCAATCACACAACAATCAAACAATCAATCAATCTATCTATTTATTATAACATTCCAAAATTTAGAATTTTAGGATGTTACAAACCTACCACCCTTAAAATGAATCTCGTCCTCGAGATTCGGAGAGGCTAGCAAGAAAAAGGTTAGTGTTTGGGGGTCTCCTCAAAATCCATCAATCATCACAGGGGTCTGGGGTGCTACCACCCTTAGAAGCATGGTTACGGTTCCATCGAAACTCATATACTTCATCCATATTGTTAACAGTGTCGGTCTTCTTAGATCTTCAGGGTAATTCCTTATCCGGGCTCTTCCGGTAGTGGCATAACCTTTACCACAATTCTTCTGTCCTTTCATCTTGGTAAGGTTCTTCCATGACTGGGTCTTCTTAGCTGACGGTTCTGGCGCCAATACTAAACAACTATCGATATCTCATGGTGGTCAACAATTTATGGTTTCTCCTGCAGGAAATGAGTCTAGGCTTTATTCTCACCGTATAACCTATGGTTGGCAAAAGCTGCCTTGTACAAGGGAAAATGATTATACCATTCTAAGGTTTAAACAAGGCTTAATATCGTCGTCTCTCTACTATAGGTAAGTCACTCAGATTTACCATCCCATATAGCAAGGCGAATAATAAGAGTAAGTCGGTATGGTGATCAATCCATCCCGCACCCAAATCATTACCTTGTATACGGTTTAGCGAATCTCGCATTCTAACACTCGGTCATCCTCACAAGCATTGCAGAATTTCTCTTGTCCATGAACTACGTTCGGAATAATCCATTGATTCTGCAAGCCAAACAAACATCTATCATTCCTTCACAACTCTCAGGTTTTGTGTTACTCCTATAAAATCATCTGCCGATAAATGTTGTGTCTTCCTCCGGGGTTTTTCCTTCAGCAAGAATGTGCTTGCTTCTTGGCAGGTCCTGGGGCCTGTGGGTTATGGCCCATCTCATCACTTGTAGTCCTTGAACTTATCATCGGGTAACTGATCATTATTCCAACTTCCTAGTATTCTTAAATCCATCCAATTGTACTGTCTTCCTTCCTTCTATTGGCACCAAACTAGGACATGATTACTCAGACTCATCATGGAGTTAAAATCGTTCCATAATACCAACATCATACCTCCTTTATATCCAATAGTAATTCATCTCTTCATCTTCGTGGGTTATCCACATACCGAGATAAAAAAACTTATACTTATGGAGTCCATACTCCACTTCATGGGACATCATTATCCTTTCCAGGGCCAAGCGTCCTTACAGGGGAATATTGGCCATCTCTGCATGGCACTTCTTCAACTGGGAAACGTGAAACACATCATGAACTCCTGACAGTCCTTCCGGTGACTCCAACTTGTTGGCCACTTCTCCCATAAGCTCGAAAACTCGGTATGGTCCTACAAATCTCGGGGCTAAATTCCCCTTAACTCCAATTCGTTTAACTCCTCGCAGAGGGGACACACGAAGACATGCTCTGTCTCCAATTTCATAGACTACCTCCTTGCATTTTTTTTAGTCTGCATAGCACTTCTACCTGGACTGAGCTACCTTCAGTCTATCTCGAATCAACTTAACATTCTCTTCTGACTCCTTGATCACATTTGGTCCAAACAACTCATGGTCTCCAATTTCATCCCACACACTCTTGGGGTATCACACATATTGAGACAAAACTCGTATTCATTTTGTCTGAAATCCACTCAATGGAGTATCCTTATCTTTTCCAGGGGTCAACGGTTCTTACAGGGTACTACCACCCTTAAAATGCACAAATCTTCCATATGCCATATTTCTCATATCCTCAAAATGGCCAAAATTCTTCTTCATAGAGTACAACTCATAAAATCCATATCAGTACCAACGATGCTAACTTTATTCATTCTCAAATGATTACAATCTCTCGCTTTTCCATTACATGTCTCAACTCAACACCTCAATATAAAAGAAAATGTTCTCACTTCTACTACTCCATTTCTTTTGTTGCAAACTCAACTATCTAGAACAAGTTTCCTTCTCCTTGGGGCATTCTCTGGCAAAGTGCCCTGCTCCATTACAACTAAAACATATTACTTCTGACAAGTCTCGAGGTTTCCTTTTTGGGCAACTGTTGAGGTAGTGCCCTAACTCCTTGCACCTATAATAGGTGATATGACTCAGGTCCTTCCTAGTATCCAATCTACTTCTCTTCCTGGACTTTTCCGTTCCAATCAGGGCTTCTATTTCCTATGGGTCATATTCTACTTCCTCTATTGGGAATTCTACTAGATCCCCATTCAAACAATTTTGGGAGATGTGTCCTTCTTCTCCACATGAATAGCAATACTTAATGCAGGGTTTACTCGGGTCTTCTTTAGGTGTGTCCTCCATCTCTTCCTTCATCACAGCTTCTTCTAAAATTTCCATGAGGGCTCCTTTCATTACTTCTTTCTTCTGCTGGATGGTTCGTTGTACCATGGGGTAAATGTGACACTGAGCAGGATAGTGGGTAGTCCCTTCACACAAGAAACAAGTAATCTACCTAGTTGGGCATTCTTCAACTGGGTGACTTCCTTCACAATTAGGGCATTCATCCTTGTGTTCTTTATGGGTGTGTCCTATTTCTCCACAAATCTTGCATGCATAAGGTTTCTTCATATCCTTTCCATAAGGCTTCAACTTCTGGGACACAAGCCGAGACTTTGGCAGAGTCAACTTAAATTCTTTCCAAGTGGTTACTCCTTGCCGTCCATTGATGGTTTGGTACATCCTCCACCAAGTAGCAGCACCTCTTTCAAAGCACTGAAGGGCATGCTGAGTCATATCATTTTCATCTATAGGGTCATTATTCATGTGATTCTCCATGTTCTGAATCCATCGGTCCGTCTCCAATTGACTCATCGGTCTATAAAATACAAGCTCATCTTCATTCATCCTCTATTGGGTCCATGGGTTTGGGGTAAGAGAGAGATAGAGAGGGATACACACAATAAAACAACAGTTTTAAAAAACAGATTGTATTGTGGCTGTCGGAAAACATCAAACAAATGACAGCTCACAATCGTCGCATCTAACATAGGTATACGAAAGGGGTTTGGTCTTCTAAAGGTCCATAAATCTTCAACGTCTCCAAACACTTCAAGCCTTGTTCGTGCCTCCAATGGCTTCTTCCGATCATGTTTGTCTTTCTCAAGTTCTTTTGCCAGATCAACTCTGTTGATGCGAGGACTCTTGAGACATCCTTTAGTATTCTGGAGCTGCATTCCTAACTTCTAGGTTTCAACATCCTTGGCATGAATCATGGTCCTACTGTCCTTCAGTTCTTGACGAATCTCCTGTATCTCAAGGTTTTACTCCTCTAGCTTGGCTACTTTCAACTTCTGGGTCCTGAGTTCTTCATGAAATGCTTCCTTATCAAATACTGCTTCCTGCAGGTCCATCTTAGCTTCTTGATGTAACACTCCAGATCCTGGCGATACACCAGCTAAGGTTAAAACTTCATCTTGTTGATAGATGCTCCATCAGCCTTCTACCATCCAATCCTTCCCTGCATATGCATGCTTAACTCAGCATGGTGACAAATAGCATAAGCGGGCGATAACATCATGGATAGCCGTGTTTCTGCTCTTGTCATTTCCATGAGCTATCTCTCCATAGTTGATATCTCCTTCCTTAGGATTTTCCTTGACAGAACTTTGAGTTTTTTTTAACTCTCCATGCTCCGGTCTTCCTCCGATACACCTTGATCTTGGGTATTGACAACTTCCATAGTCTGTCAAGTTCCATAAGGGTAGCCTTCCTAGGTCATAAAAATCTTGGAATTCTTCAGAGCCTTCAAATTCTCTTAGTCTTCGAAGTCTTTAACTGTTGTAGTTTCCATTATTCAGATGCACGGTAAAATCTCCTTCATTCCGTAGTGGTTGTGGTTGTCCGATATCTTGTACTTCTTGGAGTGGTCTCATCAGTCGAATCTTCGAGTGGTCAAAAGAGGAAAGGGATATGGTCTCACTAAAAGGGAATTTTTGAATAAGCTCAGATGAGAAGAGAGGTAAAAGATCCTTTTGAAAAAGAAAGTTTTAGAGAAAATCCTTTCTATGGGCTTGCTAGTTTCTAGGGTCACGTCCTACAGTCAACATGTGCTCTGATACCATCTTGTAGCGACCCGACCTCAGACGGTCAAGTCTCTGTGCTTAAGTGTCATCCCTGGATCGGTATGCTGACATGCACAGTACTCGAGGATTTATAACAGAGGTAAATCACATGTATAAAATAACGTAAATACTATTACCTCAATCCAAATAGCGGAAGTAACAAGGTTGTGGATTCCCATCAACACCAACGGCAAAGTTGAGTGTAGAAATCGTAACCCTAACGTATCACTTACTCATCGTAACAAAATCCTGCAACATGAGACGTTGCAGCCACAAAGGGTCAGTACATTGAATGTACTGGCAAATTCACACTGTAGAGAAATGGTGAAATAGTGGCTATCACTACATGCATATATGGCTGGTGGAAAAGATCTATGGTTTAAGGTTTTTGCGAAAAGCCAATTTTTCCCTACTACAAAGGAACAAAATTTTATTTAACTATCATGGTGGTTGTTAAACATTGAGAGCGTAGACACCCTCTCAATCCCAATTGAACATCATCATTAAAACACAACAAAATTAATTAAAGTCACATGATGAGATTCACATGATAATCCAAGTACTAGATACTCAAGATGTCCATAACCGGGGACACGGCTAATCATGATTAGTTTATACACTCTGCAGAGGTTTGCGCACTTTTCCCCACAAGACTCGATCTCCTCCGTTGGGATTCTCGCACTACATGATGTTTGAGAAACGGATGACCAAGACATAGTCTTTCAGAAGCGCTAGCACCTTACGATCGGGTAGACAGTACCAACCTACATCCCCTACATCTGCTAGTCTATCACTGTAAGAGTTCGCATGACTTAGTAAACTATGCTAGAGCCCATAGTAGCTTGTGACTGCACACGGAAGTTTCTAGTATTAAAAATCTCATGATCCCTTTGAGCCTGGGTGGCGGTCCATAAAGAAAATCAGGCAATCGCTGGAATACCCAGGTGCCTCAATCCACCCAGATGTGTGTTTAAGTTGCCACCTTAAATAAACCATTAATTTATCAATCTCACATGTGTCATGGATACACTCACCCAATCCACGTCTACTAGCATAGCATGGCATAATAAGCAAACAAACAAGTAACTCCCAAGGGTTTGATAATAAAACAGGTAATAGGTACTACCTCGTCTACTTCCCAAAACCCACAATTTAATTAGATCCTAATCATGCAATTGTTTGAGGATTGATCTAATGCATAAAACTAGGTATGAAGGGATATGATCAAAGTGTGAACTTTCCTGCAATGTTGATGAAGATGATTCGCACTCAAAACTCTTGATAGATCTACTCGTCACACTCTGGTCAATCTATCGTAAGCAAGCAATAGTAACCACACATAAGCACTCACTCAAAAGATCAGAAAGATCGAAGAAGACGATTCAGCAAACATCAAAACCAGCAAATAACTCTTGCAACATAAAACAATTTCTAACAGTACCAAAATTACATGTATTTGGCCTTATCAGAAAATTTAGGTCAACAGCTTCGATTTGCAAAAAGAATCAACTCAAACGGAGTTACGAAACTCAAGTTATGATCAAACGAAGTTCAAACTCAAATCTGGTCTATTTCAAATTTTAAACTTTTCAAAAACATGTTTGAGTTGGATTACTGGATAGATTGGATCATAACGAAGAAGTGGCCGTTGGTTTCGTTGGATTTGGACAAACGAGTAAAAAGTAGTGATCGTTTGAAAAACAGGGGCTAATATGTAAATAAAAATATTCACAAACGAGTCCCTGGCAGAAAACTAAAATAAAAAGAAAAATCCTATCGAACGAACGTTCGCTACAGAGCCCTACAGAACGGAATTGTTCGCTGCCGAATACTAACGGACGAACGTCCACTAATTAATCGAACTAAAATATAAAACTGACTTTAAAAGAAAAACTGGAGGAAAACTAAAGAAATAAACCGGACCAGGGTCGGTTTATACCGGTTCAGTGCGGATCGGATCTGGCGGTGGTGGATCGGTCAACTCCGGTGGCTTCCCGCGGCGGCGGGCGTCGGCGAGGAGCGGGGCGACGCGAGGTGAGGCGGCGGGCGTGCGGCGGCGGCAACAGTGGCAGCAGCAGGCGGCGGCGGTGGCAGCGGAGCGGCATGGGTGGAGGAAGGCGGCAGTAGCGAAGTGCAGCGGCGGTGGCGGCACGGCTTCGACAAGATGCGGGAGGCGCGGCGAGAGGCGGGGAAGAGGAGAGAGGGGTCCAGGCGGCGCTTATAAAGGAGGAGGGGAGGTCGAAGCGTGGAGGAGGGGGCAAGGCGCGAGGTGGCGAGGTCGGGCACGGTGGCGGTGGTGCGTGCTCGCTCGGGACTCCGTCCCGAGCTGGAAGACGGGCGAGGCGCGGTGTCGGGCCGGCTCGGTCGGTCCAGAAGTTTTTTTTAACATTTTTTTAGGCAAACAAACAAAAATAATAAAAACAAAATAAATACTAATATTATATAGGCATATAATATTTCTAAATTTTCAGAAAAAGTTTTCCTACAAGATGAACATTTTTCTAAAGTCAAATAAAATCCACACAAATTCAAATAATTCAAAGAGTGCTACTGGTCTAATAAAATCCAATAAAAATCATTTTAAAATACCAAAATGATTTCAAATTTATTTTTCTCAAATTTTCTATTGTAGGGAATCATGTTACCCTATTTTCCATATATTTTATTTTTGGAGAAAAACAATTTGAATAAAACTCAAACAACTCCAAATTGAAAATAATTTCAAAAGGACTTTGAATTTGATCCTTGAAACTCCGAACTCATATTTTATAATTTGAAGAAGTCATTTTATCTCCTCTCGTGAAAATCATTGAGTTGCTTAAAGTTTCTGAATTTGAAATATTTCCAAATAAAATTCAAATCTTTTCAAAACCCTTTTCATTTATTTAAATGGAAGAAGCCATGTCATCTTCTCTCGCGGGTTTTGTATTTGAAAAGAATTTGAATTCACGGAGATCAAAATGCAAAAGGTGAAAGTTTGGGAGAGTCCTTTTATTCCCTCTCATTTAACTTTCAAAAAGTTTCGAATTTCACTCAATCAATCACACAACAATCAGACAATCAATCAATCTATCTATTTATTATAACATTGCAAAATTTAGAATTTTGGGATGTTACAACAGGCATGCCAACAACAGGTCTATGTTTATCTTTAGTATCGGGTCTAGCAATTCTAGCAGCTTCATCACAGAAGTAAATAACATGCCCATCAAATTATCGACCAAGAGATCCTTAACCATATCAATACTAGGTTCAACTTTAATTTGTTCATAGGGTGTAGGTGTTCTAGTATTACTCTTACGAACCACAGTTGAAGCTTTAGCATGATCCTTTATTCTAACAGGGAAAGGTGGTTTCTCAATATAGGCGGTAGGAACAATAGGATCAACATTATAATTGATAGTCTTTTCTTCAACTTTAATAGGTTCAACTACTTTTACTTCAATGGGGGGATGATATTTAAACCACTTCTCCTTAGGGAGATCAACATGAGTAGCAAATGATTCATAGAAAGAAGCTACTATCTCAGAGTCAAGTCCATATTTAGTGCTAAATTCACGAAAAGCATCGGTATCCATAAAAGATTTAATACAATAAAACTTAGGTGTTATACCTGACTCCTTACCTTCCTCGATTTCCCAATCTTTAGAGTTGCATTTAATTCTTTCCAATAAATCTCATCTGAATTCAATAGTTTTCAGCATAAAAGAACCAGTACAAGAAGTATCGAGCATGGAGCAATTATTGAGAGAAAGCCGAGCATAAAATAACTCTCCTGAAGGTTTCATTCTATTTGGATTCCGTTTGATATTCCTTTTCTGTGAAGCACTGAAATAGGCAAAAAATCAACAATCTGCACTGGGCCTTGGGTTAGTAGTTTAGTCACAAAAAATAATGTAAAAGTGTATAAATAAGCCCATTAACATCCAAAACAGATAATATAATAGCATGGAACAATCAAAAATTATAGATACGTTGGAGACGTATCACCCCAAGCTTGAGCGATGCTTTCTCCTTCGTGAGTCCAAAAATTATATATATAATTACGATCACGATGAACCAGATGCATAGGATAAAACTTCTGATGAAATTCCAATTTCAATCGGTTGTAGTTCCATGATCCAATATCATCACATAGACTAAACCATGTCAATGCCTTTCCCTTCAAAGATAAAGGGAAGACCTTCTTATTGATAACATCCTCGGGCATACCTGCAAGCTTAAATAATCCACAAACTTCATCCACATAGATTAGGTGCATATCGGGATGTAATGTTCCATCTCCTGTAAAAGGATTAGCTAGCGGTTTCTCTATCATACCTAAAGGAATTTCAAAGTAAACATTTTCAGTAGGTTCAGTAGATCGAGGAGCAACTCTTTGCTCTACTGGTCGGGGTGAAGATACCCCGAACAAGCCCCTCAAAGGATTGTTTTCCATTGTGACAAGTGACAGTAAATTTCAGCACACTAAGGCGCTTCACTCCCCGGCAACGGTGCCAGAAAAGATTCTTGATGACCCACAAGTATAGGGGATCTACCATAGTCCTTTCGATAAGTAAGAGTGTCGAACCCAACGAGGAGCATAAGGAAATGACAAGCGGTTTTCAGTAAGGTATTCTCTACAAGCACTGAAATTATCGGTAACAGATAGTTTTGTGATAAGCTAATTCATAATGGGTAACAAGTAATAAAAGTAAACAAGGTGCAGCAAGGTGGCCCAATACTTTTTGTAGCAAAGGACAAGCCTGGACAAACTCTTATATAAAGGAAAGCGCTCCTGAGGACACATGGGAATTATTGTCAAGCTAGTTTTTATCATGCTCATATGATTCGGGTTCGTTACTTTGATAATTCGATATGTGGGTGGACCGATGCTTGGGTACTACCCTTACTTGGACAAGCATCCCACTTATGATTAACCCCTCTCACAAGCATCCGCAACTACGAAAGAAGAATTAAGGTAAACCTAACCATAGCATGAAACATATGGATCCAAACCGGCCCCTTACGAAGCAATGCATAAACTAGGGTTTAAGCTTCAGTCACTCTAGCAACCCATCATCTACTTATTACTTCCCAATGCCTTCCCCTAGGCCCAAACAATGGTGAAGTGTCATGTAGTCGATGTTCACATGACACCACTAGAGGAAAGACAACATACATCTCATCAAAATATCGAACGAATACCAAATTCACATGACTACTTATAGCAAGACTTCTCCCATGTCCTCAGGAAAAAACATAACTACTCACAAATCATATTCATGTTCATAATCAGAGGGGTATTAATATGCATAAAGGATCTGAACATATAATCTTCCATCGAATAAACCAACTAGCATCAACTACAAGGAGTAATCAACACTACTAGCAACCCACAGGTACCAATCTGAGGTTTTGAGACAAAGATCGGATACAAGAGTTGTACTAGGGTTTGAGAGGAGATGGTGCTGGTGAAGATGTTGATGGAGATTGACTGCTACCTCTTGAGCACTGCGTTGGTTTGCCCTTGAAGAGGAAAGGGTGATGCAGCAAAGTAGTGTAAGTATTTCCCTCAGTTTTTGAGAACAAACTACACGCAACTCCCTCATACCTACATAAACAAATAAGAACCTCGCAACCAACGCGATAAAGGGGTTGTCAATCCCTTCACGGTCACTTATGAGAGTGAGATCTGATAGAGATAATAATAATAAGATAAATATTTTTGGTATTTTTATGATATAGATTAAAATAAAGATTGCAAAGTAAAATAGATTGGAAACTTTATGATAGAAGATAGACCCGGGTGCCATAGGTTTCACTAGTGGCTTCTCTCAAGATAGCATAAGTATTATGGTGGGTGAACAAATTACTGTCGAGCAATTGATAGAAAAGTGCATAATTATGATAATATCTAGGCATGATCATGTATATAGGCATCATGTCCGCGATAAGTAGACCGAAACGATTCTGCATCTACTACTATTACTCCACACATTGTCGGTGTACAAAAGTAGGGGCTCTCCTTTTGCACCCCTTAACTTGTGCGTGGGCAGTCAGAGCCGCGCCCACGGACACGCCAAGCAGGGCTGGGGAGGGATGCCATAGCAACACCAAGACCAGAGACACAAAGAGAGCAAGAGGGTGAGGTGGACTCCCCCGGCTAGACTCTTGCCGAGGTGGCTTCCACAGCCTCGGCAGGATCATTGCCGGGGCAACTTACCTGACACCAACAGAGCGTACCACCCTTGAGCCCAAGGGGTCCCCACGCTATATTGGAACCAAGGCTCGGGAGGCACCTCTGTGGTGGCATGCAGATCTTTGTAGAGATCATGGACACACAAGATCAGATGGAAACCTGAAGACGACGACCCTTGGCGAGATCCTTCCCGAGGAGGTCCACGAGACCCCCGGAAAGACCCTTGCTAGGGATGACCGCGGTGCCGCAGTGAGACCCTTGTCGGGCCCTCGGCAAGACCCTTGCCGAGGACGCCCGCGAGGCCATAGCCATGCCCGCGTCCGCCAAGACTCCGCCGCCGCTCCCATACAGCAGCTGGCTCAACCAGCTGAGCAGGCATCTACATGGCAGCACGCGGCCTCTACACCAACTCAGCAAGCACCTGCGTGGTGGCATGCAGGTCTTCGTGAAGGCACCACCACTGCGCCAGCCCAACGGCCAGCCAACGTGGCGCTACAACGCCTCGTCAGCTTGGACGCGCGTCGGAGCCAGGCGAGGCGACGACAGCTGGGACGAGCTTCTTTGCCGTCCCCAATAAAGCAAGAGGGGCACGTCGGCAGCACTTTAAATGCATTTGTCCGACGATGCTAGGGAATAGACTCAGCCCCTGTACACCTTTCCACCTCATGTGTGCCACTGTGGCAGCCCCTTTTTGTCTATAAAAGGAGGCCCGAGGCGTACTGGAGAGGGATGCGGATCTTTTAGACGAGAGAGCCACTGTAGCTAGTTCAAAGAACACAAGAACACCTCAATACACATCAAAGCAGGACTAGGGTTTTAGGCGTTCCCGCAGCCCGAACCTGGGTAAACGATTTGTGTGCTGACTACCAGACCCGCTCTTCGCACAACCCTGCGCCCGCCAACCGTAGAAGGGATCCCAGTGACCCCATAGGTATCGTTTCCCACCGACATCTCTGGCACGCTAGGTAGGGGGTGCGCAGTTGTGAGAATCCGGTCTAGCAGTTAGTTTAGCAGTTCTTCATCGCCATGGCTCCCGAGAAGAAGATGATCACGGCGATCAGCTCATCGGGGGCGGAATGGCCCGTACCAGTGCGGGCGAGTGGTGGGGCGGTCGCGGACGGAAGCCGAGGCACGGCTCACGAACACCCGCACCGCTCTGGCAGCCAAAGCCTGGTGAGCGGCATTGTTTGTGTGCAAGACGACGGGCCACACACCACCAAGTCCAAAGACGGAGCCAGGCCACCCGCAGGTGGCGCGGGGCCCTCCAGGGGCGGCGTCGTGCCACCCACGGGCGGCGCGGCGACTTCCTAGGTGCCTACGCTGGTGCCCCCGACGCGCTCTTCCCAGGTTGTGCGTGGCGAGCAGCGTCACCACGCTGGCAACCCTGGGCACCGTCATGGGAAGAGTCATGTGCATCATTCGCGGGACATAGAAGGCCAGCACGCGCGCCGAAGTGCTGGCGAAAACGGCGTACAGCTGCCGGGCCGTGATAGAGCTCCTTCTAACGTGGTTAGAAATCGGAGCGCATCACGGTCCATGCAGCTTTCGCTACCACCCAAGCCAGCGGAAGCTTTGGCACGCGCGCAGCTACTCCTCAATTTTCCTCCTGCTCCAGAGAAACTCGATGAGTGGAGACCCACCATCCGAAGCCTCATCGGCGTTGCCAACAGAGATGAGCCACGACCAGCGGGGCCTTCTGGCCAGCGCCCCGTCGAGCCGCCGCATGCCAGTGGTGGAAGGATCGGGGGCGCTGCGGCCACGGTGCACTCTCCTCCTCCACGGCAGCCAGGGTGGGTGTCGATCCATCGTGACGGCACTTGTGATAATGTTTCAGTAGCGTCGTCCGACCCACGGACCCACCGCGATCAATGCCAAGTTCTTCGGGAGCGAGCCCGTGAAGACGCTCAAACCACCATCGAACGCTGGCGCGATGCGCGCCACCAGTCAGATAGGCAGGCGGGGCCCACTATGGACCACCCAGCATCGGGGGGCTCTAGCGACCTACCCTACGAGGTGGGTTGCCCGGCCTTTACCCATGAGCTGCGGCAGTTCCAGTGGCCCTCCCGCCGCACGTTCAAGCCAGACGTTGGCGAGAAGTACAACAGCAAGACCCACCCGTCAGAGTTCCTCAGCATCTACACCATCGCAATGCAAGCTACTGGAGCCCATGACAACAAGGTGCTTGCCAATTACTTCCCGCTAGCGCTCAAACCCAATGTCATGTCATGGTTGATGCACTTGTCGGTGGATTCCATTTCTTCTTGGTCGGACTTGTGCCATGAGTTCGTTGGCGCCTTTACCGGAGGCCACCAAACTCATGGCCAGGCAAGCGATTTGCATATCATCCCCCAGAAGGAAGGTGAAACCCTGCGCAAGTACATTCAGAGGTTCAACCGAGTGCAATAAAACATCCCAGACGTTCATCCCGCTGCCGTGATCAGCGCATTCCATCAGAATGTGCGCAACCGCAAGATGCATGAAGAGCTGGCGATGAACAAGGTCAAGGATGTGGCCGAACTTTATGTTCTGGCCGATAGGTGCGCTCGAGCGGAAGTGGGGAGGAAGTACCCCAGCGAGGACGCCGGCGCGGAAACTGACTCCACAGACGAAGACGCGGCCACCCTGACGAAAAAGGGTCGGCACCGCAACAGGAAGCGCGAGAGCAAAACCGTGCTTGCCGTCGAGGGATCCGAGGACGCCGGCGCTGCCAAGAAGGCCAAGGCCAACGACCCCGGCAAGGAAATTGCCGGGTGCGCCGCTTGCCGGGCCTTGGCGGCCACCTACAAGCCAGGAGGCTCTGACAAGCAATATTGCAAGATCCACCGCACCAAGGGCCACGACCTCCAGAACTGCCGGCAAGTCGAGCTGCTTGCTGAGAAGCAAAAAGTCGAGTATGAGAGGTGGGATAAGGAGAAGGGCCAGGGTGGTGCCGAGGGGTCTGGCAAGAAGCGTGGCGGCCAAGGAGGCCGCCGCGGGAAGGGTAATCAGCAAGAGAGGCCCGCCCGGGGCCGCGATAAGAAGCAAGAAGATGATGATCATGACGAGGATGACGAGTCTGGCGAGCACGAATTGTAGAAGGCTACGGAGGCCATGTGCGTCAGCGGTGGTGCCTCGTTGCACATCTGTCACCGCCAACTCAAGCAGTGGGCGCGTGAGATTACAGCGATGGAACCATCCCTCGATGCTCAGACGCCACTGAAATGGTCCAGCACGCCTATCATTTTCGACGCCGAGGACCACCCTGACTACACGACTGTGGTCGGGTGTTTGTCATTGTTGGTCTCGCCAACAATACGCAACCTCAAGGTGATGAAGATGGTAGTTGACGGCGGGGCCGGTCTGAACTTGATCTCGCCCGTTGTGATCAAAAGGCTGCAGATTCCTGATGGAGACCTCGAAGAGACGGGAACGTTTCAAGGGGTCAACCCAGGGAGGAGCCAGCCAAAGGGTAAGGTCACGTTGCCCATGATGTTTGGAGGCGAGTTAAACTACAAGACGGATAGGATTGTTTTCGATGTACCCGAGATCCCCTTGCCCTATAACGGGATTCTCGGTCGCCCGGCACTGGCCAAGTTTATGGCGGCGGTGCATTACGCCTACAACACGCTGAAGATGCCGGTGCCGATGACCATCATCACCATCCCCTCCGACAAGAAGGATGCACTAATCTGCGCCTACCAACCCTACCAGGAAGCAGTTGCAGCGACTTCCGCCAAGGCACTCGCTCCTGCCGCTGGAGCCCCGGCAGGGAAGATGACCGGCAAGACCTCTCGCACCCACTCTGGCAAGCGCACCTCTTCGGAGTGTTGTGCTCCCGTCGAGGACATGCCAGAGAGCTCCACCGGCAAGAGCAAGAAATCCAGAGCTGCGCCACCAGAGACCAAGAGGGTGCCCGTTGAGGAGGATGGCACGGGAGGGGCTTTCACCATAAGCTCCACCCTGGACAGCAAATAGGAAAGCGCGCTCGTCACCTTCTCGCGGGTGAATGTCGACGTGTTTCTGTGGCAAGCATCTGACATCCCCGGCTTTCCAAGGGAGGTCATTGAGCACCATCTTGCTGTCTGTCCTCATGCGCGACCCGTCAAGCAGAAGGTCAGGAAGCAAGCTTTGGAACTGCAGGAGTTCATCATGGAAGAGATCAGGAAGTTGGAAGCAGCAGGTTTGGTGAGAGGAGTACTCCATCCCATGTGGTTGGCCAATCCGGTAGTAATGCACAAGGCGAATGGGAAGTGGAGGCTTTGTGTTGACTACACAAATATCAATAAGGCTTGTCCCAAGGATCCTTTCCCGTTGCCGCGCATTGACCAGATTGTTTACTCCACGGCCGAGTGTGACCTACTATCATTCCTTGATGCCTACTCAGGGTACCACCAAATCTTCATGGCGAAAGAAGACGAAGAGAAGACAGCGTTCATCACCCCATGTGGCATGTATTGCTTTTTACGGATGCCTTTTGGGTTGAAGAGTGCTAGCTCGACGTTTGCAAGGGCGGTCCAGATTGGTTTTGAGCCCCTGTTACATAGAAATATGTAAGCTTATATGGATGACATAGTGGTCAAAACCAAAGATAGCGCAACACTTGTATAAGATCTGGAGAGACATTTGCGAATCTGCGCAAGATCAACCTCAAGTTGAACCTTGATAAGTGTGTCTTCATTGTTACGTCCGGCAAACTTCTCGGGTTCTTTGTGTCACAGCATGGGATCGAGGCAAATCTAGACAAGATCAAGGCTATCGAGCAGATTAGGGCACCCAAGCGGATCAAGGACGTGCGTCGGCTCACTGGGTGTGTTGCCCCCATGAGCAGATTCATCTCCAGGTCTGCCGAGCGCGCCCTTCCCTTTTTCAAAATCTTCAAAAAGGCGGGCCCAATGGAATGGACCCTGGAGGCTGAAGCAGTGCTGCAGGATTTGAAGAAATACCTCTCTTCTACACCGATACTGGTTGCGCCCAAACCCCAAGAACCGTTGCTGCTATACCTGGCGGCAACGAACCAAGTGGTCAGTGCGACACTAGTTGCGCAGAGGGAGGTCGACAAAGAGGCAAGGCCCCTGACAGGGTCCCACGCTGGCGGGGCAGGGCCTCCGCAACCAAACGAAGTGCTACCGAAGAAGAAAATGATGCAGCACCCGGTTTACTTTGTCAGCTCCCTCTTGCAGGGGGCTAGGTCAAGGTACTCTGGCATGCAGAAATTGCTCTTCGGCCTCCTTATGGCCTCGAGGAAGCTGCGTCATTACTTCCAGGCACACGAGATCACCATCATCACCCGCCTCCCGTTGCAACAGATATTGCATAACCCAGATGCAACCGGGAGGATTGTGGAGTGGGCCGTGGAGGTGTCAAGCTTTGGTTTGAAGTTTGAAAGTACTTCGACAATCTAGAGCAGATTCTTGGCAGAGTTCATTTCCGAGTGGACCTCGACGCCAGACGAAGAGATCCAGGAGACCACCCTCCCCGGCAAGGAGGCAAGTCGCAACTAGATTGTGTACTTTGATGGGGCTTTCTCGCTGCATGGCGCCGGTGCTGGTGTGCTGCTCGTCGCACCCACCGGAGAGCACCTCAAGTATGTAATACAGATGCACTTTTCCAGGGAGATGTCCACAAACAACACTGCTGAATACGAGGGGTTGCTTGCCGGTCTCAGGATCGCGACAGACCTCGGGATCAAGAAGCTCATCGTCAGGGGTGATTCACAGCTTGTTGTGAGACAAGTCAACAAAGATTATCAAAGCCCGTTGATGGAGGACTATGTGGATGAGGTGAGGAAGCTGGAGGAGCGCTTTGACGGTATACAGACGGAGCATGTTCCCCGAGTGGAGAACGACATCGCCGACTACCTGTCGAAGCGCGCTGCCTTCAAACTACCTATGGAACTAGGTACTTTTGTGCTTCGGCTGACTCAACCATCCATTGAACCATCAACAGAGTAGAACAAGCGAAGGAAATCAGGCCCTGACAAGTACTTTCCCGCCGAGCTCCCAGGAGCCGCCGGCGAGGATGTTGCCGTGGGCAGTGAGCCAGCCGTGGGGCAACCGGCTCCGGCGGGGCGTCGAGTCCTGGCTGTAGAGACAGCTGCTCCCATGGCCGAGGAAGTGCCTCTAGTCCTTGCCATCGAGCCTCAGGCTCCGGCATGGGCACAACATACCGTCCGATTCGTCCAAAGAGGGGAACTCCCTGAGGAGCAGGAAGAAGCGGAGAAAGTAGCCCGTAGGTCTGCCATGTATCAGTTCGTCGACGACGCCCTGTACAGAAAAAGACCAAATGGTGTGAAATTGAAGTGCATTCCCCGAGAGGAAGGACTGGGGTTGTTGGCAGAGATACACAGAGGCATATGTGGCTCCCATATAGGGTTAAGGGCCCTTGTCGGCAAGGCATTCCGGCAAGGTTTCTTCTGGCCCACCGCCCTCCAAGATGCAATGGCACTGGTAACCAAGTGTGAAGCGTGCCAGTTCCATTCGAAGAAGCTTCATCAACCAGCTCAAGCACTCCAAACATCCCTCTCTCCTGGCCATTCTCGGTCTGGGGGCTCGACATACTGGGCCCCTTTCCCCGTGCTGTCGGGGGCTTTGAGTACTTGTACGTTGCGATCGACAAGTTCACAAAGTGGCCGGAGGTGGAGAGAGTGAGAAAGGTGACAGCACAATCAGCCTTCAAATTCTTCAAGGGGCTAGTCTGCCGCTTCGGTGTGCCAAACAGGATCATCACCGACAACGGCACACAGTTCACGATCCATGCCTTCATGCAGTACATCCAGGACCTCGGCAGCAAGGTTTGTTTTGCTTCTGTTGCGCATCCACGAAGAAACGGCCAGGCTGAAAGGGCAAATGCTGAAGTGTTGCGAGGCCTCCGGACAGGGACTTTTGACAGGCTGCACAGGTGCGGACGACGCTAGATTGATGAATTGCCGGCGGTTCTTTGGTCGATTAGAACGACGCCAAATCGAGCCACCGGTGAGACGCCCTTCTCCCTCGTTTACGGGGCAGAAGCAGTTCTCCCCACGGAACTCACATACCGGTCACCTCGAGTGATCGCTTATGATGAGCTTGAGCAAGAGCAGTTGCGGCAAGATGACGCGACGCTCCTTGAGGAAGATCGTCTTCGGGCGGCTGTGCGAGCAGCGCACTACCAGCAAGCTTTGCGTCGCTACCATAGCCGCAAGGTTCATGCCCGAAGCTTTGAGGAAGGCGACCTTGTTCTTCGGCACGTTCAGTCAGCCAAGAATTCCAACAAGTTGACGCTGAAGTGGGAGGGCCCTTATCGGGTAGTACGAGTCACCAGGCCTGGCGTAGTCCGACTGGAGACCAAAGATGGTGTTCCAGTGACCAACTCCTGGAACATCGAACATCTTCGCAAGTTCTACCCATAAGGCGTGATTGTCGGGCCCCTCGGCAAACCACCTTTTGTACGAGCCCTGCTGGCAAGGCATGTAACCCTTTGTACAAAGCCAGGCGCAGACCCTGAGCATAAATAAATGAAGTGCTGGCGCCCTAAGTTATAGCATGCATGCTAGGTTGAGTCTCTCCCTCGGTTAGGGTTGATAGTGATTAGCTGTGGCTAACCCCTAGCATAGAGGTGAAGTGTGCATCATTCTATTCCTTTATGTCCTTTTTGGTTCGCAGGGTATATGGACATTTCTGCTGAGCTATTGGGAGGAGAAAGATCGGGCCGGCGCTCCGGCCCCGGCAAACAAAGGTTTCCTAGGGCTGCGGACACGAGGATCCAACCGCGACAGGCCAAGGTTGCCGGGGGCTGCAACGTCAGATAAGTTTTTCTCCCCCCACTCCGTGCGCCCGTGTGAACCTTGAACGTATAAGGCTTCACTCGCTCTTGTACCATCTTGCCCCCTCCATTCCGTGCCCGAAAACTCTACTTTGGGCCGGAACTTGGTTGTGGTGCGGTGGGAAAAGGGCGAGCGAAAGGCCTAATCCTACTCGGCCCTACCTCCGCCAAGAGCGTGAGCGTAGTCGGGCCGTAGAGCAAGAGGACGGCAAGGACCTGTTGTCGGGAGACCATGTTTATCTTAAGATAACGAGGACACGTTCCTCAGTGTGGCCCCCGCCCACGCGCAAACAAAACCCGACAACACCCTTCCTTTCATTCATACGTTGCGAACAAGTACAATTCATACGGAATGGGTACACAGGAAAGGGGATTATAAATTTTGAAATCTAACAAGTGCCCGCAGGCTTACAAACTAGAAAAGATAAGTGCCCCGTGATCCCCGTTCTTGCCCCTTTCCTCCCAGGTGCGGCAGGTAAAGGCAAAAAGGAAGGGACGGGGAACGCGCCGATCGAGAGCTTGACGAGGAAGGCCCTCGGCAGAGCGCACGACGAAGGGAGGGGCGACATGGTCAGTCGGAGACGAGTTCGACGTGCCCTCGCTCGACGCTCTTGTCGTCACTATCGCTATCCTCCTCATCACTCCCGCTTGAGGAGGAGTCTTCATCGTCGGAGGAGCTCTCCACGCAGCACTTCAAGCGAGTCCCAGAGTCTCCAAAGACCTTGACGGAGAGCAGGCCATTCTACATTAATTTCAAATAGAGAACGAGACCCGCCGTCGGGCTATGGATGCGAGCGAAGGTCTTCCATCCGCGGCGAAGATACATGACCTGAGGGGCGGGGAAGTCAACGTCGACCCGTGTGCCGCCGTTCCCGCAGCCCCTCATGTGCAGCCTCAGGGTCTGGGGCGGATCGAGCTCCATCTCCCGAGCGAATGGTGCGGGAAGGCGAAGGCGACGGCGCAGTGCCCGACGCAGCCTGATGAAGAACTCGCGAGGCTGGTCCCCAACGTGGCCCTCCATCGGAGGAGGCATCACTGGCGGAGGCAGGGCCGGCGCGCCGCCTCATCCCCCTCTTCCCCGAGCACCACGCTGGCCTCGGCCTGGCCCCTCCCCCTTCCTCTCATGGCCGGCTCCGCCACCATGGGCTCTTGGGAAGGAGGGATGCGCTGTCGAGCAGAGACCCTCACTGCCATCGTCGAAGGACTGGCGCACCCTCTCACCATTACAGATGAAAGAGAGGAGGCGAGGTGGAAGGAGAGGGATGAAGAAAGATTGTGGGAGTCCATCCCCCTCCCCCATCTTATAAAGGGGCGGGGTCGGGACTCAACCGCGCAAGGAATCGAGGCCGACCCACTGCCCCAATCAGCAGCGGCCCATTTCCCCGCCTCGCCATTCAAGGCCCGCGCCCACCGCCTACCACCTTCAAAGCACGGGGAACACGTGGCGGGCAAGCAGAAACCGAAGGGATAGATGAGGCGACTATTCTCCACCCCGTGGTCGTGGGGCGCGGGCGCCTTGAAGACCATGACCCGAGCCCATTCAGTAAATGAGCTGCGCCTCTGCGTTTTCCTATTTTTACGGGGAAGGAGTGAGCCGCCTCTTTACCATGATGTGACGCATGCGTGCAGAAACCGCCCCACGCACGACCCCCACATCATGCATGACCCTCCATGTCGCGTGTTCAACACGGGTCGTGGGGAAGCGCAGCGGACGGGGAATTACTGCGGTAAAAATCCGCCCCACCTGCCCGCGCACCGTTCTGGGCCTAGCCCAACAACGCATCGCGCTTATGTGTGGCCCAGGCCCGGGGAGCTCCTGTCGGTGTACAAAAGTAGGGGCTCTCCTTTTGCACCCCTTAACTTGTGCGCGAGCAGTCAGAGCCACGCCCACAGCCACACTAAGCAGGGCAGGGGAGGGATGCCAGAGGAACGCCAAGACTATAGACGCAAAGAGAGCAGTAGGGCGAGGTGGACTACCCCGGCAATACTCTTGTCGGGGTGGCTTCCACAGCCTCGGCAGGATCCTTGTCGGGGCAACTTACTTGACGCCAACAGAGCGTACTACCCCTGAGCCCAAGGGGTCCCCACGCCATATTGAAACCAAGGCTGGGGAGGCACCTCCGTGGTGGCATGCAGATCTTTGTAGAGATCATAGACACACAAGATCAGATGGAAACCAGAAGACGACGACCCTTGGCGAGATCCTTGCCGAGGAGGTCCACGAGACCCCCGGCAAGACCCTTGCCGGGGACGACCGCGGTGCCGCAGCGAGACCCTTGCCGGGACCTCGGCAAGACCCTTGCCGAGGACGTCCGCTGATAACCCACAAGTATAGGGGATCGCAACAGTTTTCGAGGGTAGAGTATTCAACCCAAATTTATTGATTCGACACAAGGGGAGCCAAAGAATATTCTCAAGTATTAGCAGCTGAGTTTTCAATTCAACCACACCTGGAAACTTAATATCTGCAGCAAAGTGTTTAGTAGCAAAGTAATATGATAATAGTGGTAATGGTAGCAAAAGTAATATTTTTGGGTTTTGTAGTGATTGTAACAATAGCAACGGAAAAGTAAATAAGCGAAGAACAATATATGAAAAGCTCATAGGCATTGGATCGGTGATGGGGAATTATGTCGGATGCGATCGATCATGCAATAGTTATAACATAGGGTGACACAGAACAAGCTCTAGTTCATCAATGTAATGTAGGCATGTATTCCGAATATAGTCATACGTGCTTATGGAAAAGAACTTGCATGACATCTTTTTTCCTACCCTCCCGTGGCAGCGGGGTCCTATTGGAAACTAAGGGATATTAAGGCCTCCTTTTAATAGAGTACCGGAACAAAGCATTAGCACATAGTGAATACATGAACTCCTCAAACTACGGTCATCACCAGTAATGGTCCCGATTATTCTCACTTCGGGGTTAACGGATCATAACAAATAATAGGTGACTATACACTTGCGAGATAGGATCAAGAACTCACATATATTCATGAAAACATAATAGGTTCAGATCTGAAATCGTGGAACTCGGGCCCTAGTGACAAGCATTAAGCATAGCAAAGTGATAGCAACATCAATCTCAGAACATAGTGGATACTAGGGACCAAACCCTAACAAAACTAACTCGATTACATGATAAATCTCATCCTACCCATCACCATCCAGCAAGCCTACAATGGAATTACTCACGCACGGCGATGAGCTTCATGAAATTGGTGATGGAGGAAGGTTGATGATGACGATGGAGACGGATTCCCCTCTTCGGAGCCCCGAACAGACTCCAGATCAGCCCTCCCGAGAGAGTTTAGGGCTTGGCGGCGGCTCCTTATCGTAAAACGCGATGAATCCTTCTCTTTGATTTTTTCTCCCCGAACACGAATATATGGAGTTGGAGTTGAGGTCGGTGGAGCGTCATGGGGCCCACGAGGTAGGGGGCGCGCCCCCACCCTCATGGATAGGGTGTGGGCCCCCTGACGTGGATTCTTCTTCCAGTATTTTTTATATATTCCAAAAATAATCTCCGTTGATTTTCAGGTCATTCCGAGAACTTCTATTTCTGCACAAAAATAACACCATGGAAATTCTGCTGAAACAACGTCAGTCCGGGTTAGTTCCATTCAAATCATGCAAGTTAGAGTTCAAAACAAGGGCAAAAGTGTTTGGAAAAGTAGATACGATGGAGACGTATCAACTCCCCCAAGCTTAAACCTTTGCTTGTCCTCAAGCAATTCAGTTGATAAACTGAAAGTGATAAAGAAAAACTTTGATGAAATCTGTTTGCTATTGTTGTTGTAAATATGTAAAGCCAGCATTCAAGTTTTCAGCAAAGATTATGGACTAACCATATTCACAATAACATTTAGGTCTCATGTTTAATCATATCAATGGCATAATCAGCTAGCGAGCAATAATAACAAATCTCGAATGACAACACTTTCTCAAAACAATCATGATATGATATAACAAGATGGCCCTTTCTGAGACCGAAAAACATAAATGCAGAGCACCTTTAAAGATCAATGACTGACTAGACATTGTAATTCATGGCAAAAGAGATCCAGTCACAGTCATACTCAATGAAAACTAATAGTAATAGATGCAAATGACAGCAGTGCTCCCCAAATGGTGCTTTTTAATAAGAGGATGATGACTCAACATAAAAGTAAATGGATAGGCCCTTCGCAGAGGGAAGCAGGGATTTCTAGAGGTGCCAGAGCTCGATTTTGAAATAGAATGAATAATATTTTGAGCGGTATACTTTCATTATCAACATAACAACCGAGAGATATCGATATCCTCCATGCTACACACATTATAGGCGGTTCCCAAGCAGAATGGTAAAGTTTATGCTCCCCCACCACCGACAAGCATCAATCCCTGGCTTGCCCGAAACAACGGGTGCCTCCAACTAACAACAAACCTGGGGGAGTTTTGTTTGCAATTATTTTGATTTGATTTGAGCATGGGACTGGTCATCCCGGTGACCAGCCATTTTCTCGTGAATGAGGAGCGGAGTCCACTCCTCTTGAGAATAACCCGCCTAGCATGGAGGATACAGACAGCCCTAGTTGATACATGAGCTATTTGAGCATACAAAACAGAATGTTTATTTGAAGGTTTAGAGTTTGGCACATACAAATTTACTTGGAACGGCAGGTAGATACCGTATATAGGTAGGTATGGTGGACTCATATGGAATAACTTTGGTGTTTATGGAATTGGATGCACAATAAGTATTCATGCTTGGTACAAGTGAAGGCTAGAAAAAGACTGGGAAGCGACCAGCTAGAGAGCGACAACAGTCATGAACATGCATTAAAATTAATCGACACCGAATGCAAGCATGAGTAGGATTTAATGTACCATGAACATAAATATCGTAGAGGCTATGTTGATTTTGTTTCAACTACATGCATGAACATGTGCCAAGTCAAGCCACTCGAATCGTTCAAAGGAGGATACCACCCTATCATACCACATCACAACCATTTTAGTAGCATGTTGGCACGCAAGGTAAACCATTTTAAACTCCTAGCTAATTAAGCATGGCATAAGCAACTACAATCTCTAATTGTCATTGCAAATATGTTTCTTTCATAATAGGTTGAATCAGGAACGATGAACTAGTCATATTTACAAAAACAAGAGAGGTCAAGTTTATACCAGCTTTTCTCATCTCAATAAGTTCATTGTATAATCATCATTATTGCCTTTCACTTGCATGACCGAGTAGTGTGGATAATAATAATAGTGCACGTGCATTGGACTAAGTTGGACTCTGCAAGTATTCAATTCAAGAGAGAAGACAAGGTAATATGGGCTCTTTGTTAGATCAACAATAATGCATATGAGAGCCACTCAACATTTTCATTATAGTCTTCTCCTCTCGACCCCCAAAGGAAAGAAAATAAACAAAACTATTTACACGGGAAAGCACCCAACAAGCAAAAGAAGAATGAGAAATCTTTTTGGGTTTTCTTTTTGGGATATTTACATTTATGTCCCTAACTCAAACCCACTACTCATATTTACCCCTAATTTTCAAGCATGCGCAAATTTGCCCCTCTGTCGTTACTCACACTTATAGAAATGCCCTTCCATGCCGTTACCGTCTAGTCAAAGGGCTTTGACCGTTTTCTGGGTGTTTGTTGGAAATTTTGCCCTTGTATTCATGTGCCACTTACATGTGGGACCTACTCTGAAAAACAAAAGAAAAAAACTCTTTCTCTCACCCCTCTCTTGGTACCACTTACATGTGGGGTCGACCAAAAAAATATGAACGTTAGACCAGTCAGGTCAAATTAGACTTTGGGGCCCACATTTCATTGTCTCTTAATATATTTTAACTGTTTTAGTTAGAAGAGGGTCCAAGAGTCAGCGGCCCACTTAACAAGGGCGTGTTAATCTAAACAAATTTTTAACTACGGCACACTAAACTCCGGCGTGTGCTATGATAAAAAAACTCCAGCGTGTGCTGAAGGAACGACGGCGAGGTGCGGGATGATGCCGGAGTGGCTCAGGTCTGCAGAGGAGGCCTGCGATGCTGCGGCAGAAGGCCGAAGTGAGCTGAGGTCGTCGGAGCGTGTAGGATGATCGGAAGACCATGCAGCGGTGAGCTCAAGTGGCGGCGGTGGCTGGCGGCGCACGGCGCGAGATGGTCCGAGGGTGCGACGGCTTGGAAAAAAGGCGCAAAAGGAGCATATGTTCACCTGCAACATGACAGGGTAGTCACGGGCGATGGGGAGATACTACAGCGGCCACTTGGACCTCGGCGGCGGCTGCCGGAGCATGCAATCGTGGGACATGAACCGCACAGGCTCAATACTCGAATCCCTCGCGCCAGGAGCAATCAATCGAGCTCCTGCACATTTCCCCTCAACCAATTTGGGTCTTATCGCTCTCCTTCCTCATCTCTGGCGATGAGCGCCGCCGGCCATCCGAGGTCGATGCCGTCACTTCTGGCGTGGCCTCTCCAAATCCTGGCGCTAAGATCCCCTCCTAGAGCTTCTTCCTTTGCGCTAGTCAATTTGTGTTTAGTAGGTCCCCAGTGAGCTCCCCGCGACAACCGTCGCCGTCCACCACTGGACTCCGTTGGGGACTGGATCCAGTGGCCTCCTGTGCGCCCAACTGGCGCGAATCGACGCGTGATGGTGAGCGCAGCACTACCACTCTAGCGAGCCTGTTACTGGCAACTGTCGCGTGTTACTGACCAACACCGCCGATGTTCCCAGCACGCCGGAGTTGAGAGAGAGAGACAGGGAGGGAAGAGAGAGAATAGAGTTTATTTTTTTATTTTTTGGTTGACCCCATGTGTAAGTGATCCAAACAGAGGGATGAGAGAAAAGTGCTTTTTGCCTTTTTGTTTTATTAGAGTGGGTCCCGCATGTAAGTGGCACATGGAGACAAGGGCAAAATGTCCAACAAACAGCCAGAAAACGGTCAAAGCCCTTTAACTAGACGGTAACGGCACAGAAGGGTATTTCTATAAGTGTGACTAACGGCAGAGGGGCAAATTTGAGCATGCTTTGAAATTAAGGGCAAATCTGAGTAGTGGGTTCGAGTTAGGGGCACAAATGTAAAAGACCCTTTCTTTTTAATTACTACTACTACAGGCATGGAAAGTAAACTAACTAAAAGCTACAACTAATTTTTTTTGTTTTTCTTAAGGTTTTTCAAACACACAAGAAGAAAGCTTAAAAAGAAAATAAACTAGCATGGATGATACAACAAAAAAGTATGAGCACCGAGAATTGGCATGAGTGTGTGAACATGAATGTAATGCCGGTGAGAGATACGTACTCCCCCAAGATTAGGCTTTTGGCCTAAGTTGGTCTATGCCCATGGATCAAAGTTGTAGCTGGGGTCGTACTGAGAAGGGTCCTCAGATTGCCACTGGCTAGCGATCTCCTCTGGATTCCACTGATAAACGGACTGACGGTGAGGGTCAGGTTGTGGCTTCGGCTCTGCCGCTGTCATTTGGTTCCGGTAGGCAAGAATGTCCTCCGACGGAACAAGGTATATGCCTGAAAATATGTTAAACAAAGAAGGCGCGGGCAAGGTAATAAACTCACTATAGCTTTTGTTAAATATCAATTTATATTTGGGTGTCTTATTTTTATCTTTAACAATAAACACAAGTGCTACCATACTCTTATAACCTAGAGCAATAGGAGGTAGCAACTTTTCCTCTTTCTCATAATGCCTTATAGGTATGTTAAAGTGTGCAGCAAGGCACGAGGCAGAGATGCCTCCTAGGATGGGGCACTTTGTACGGTTCAGATTTAACCGTCTAGCAACAATAGCGCCTAAGCTGAAAGTAGTATCATTAAACAAGGCATGGCGCAAAATAGCAATATCAGGAGCACTAAGGTTCCCACAGTTCCCGCGACCAATTAAGCATCTACTAGCAAATATTGCAAAGTAACGTAAAACAGGAAAATGTATGCTAGTGATTCTCGCATTGGAAACTTTCCTCGTTTCCCCTATAGCAATCATATCAGTAAATCCCTCCACATCATTACGATGTGGTTCCCCTATGCTGCCCTCAAAGGGTATCAAACAGACCCGGCAGAAATCATAAAGTGACATCTCCTTATGCACATCATATAAATAAAATTCCACCGAAGGTGGTGATCTCCTAGCATGGAAATGAAAATTTTACACAAAGATATTGGTGAGTAAGAGATACTGTTCACGCTGGTCATGGAGGAAGGTGGTGAGGCCTGCATTCTCAACCAAATGATAAAAATATTCATGAATCCCGGCCTCTTCCAAGAACTCATCCCAAGGCCATTCACATGGCCGAACCTCCGCAGTACGAGGGATATTATACTTGGGTTTCTTGTTCTCTTCATATTGCTTATCCTTCGAGCTTCGGCTCGATGAGCCCCTCAAAAATCTCTTCATCTTTTTCTGAAAATTTCTGAAATTTTTAGTAACTTAAAATAAAAGTTAACCAAACTCAACAAAATTGATAGAAACTACTCCTACAAGTGCCTAGAGGCTATATCATGCATTAAAACTACTTTGGACCACATAAATTTGACATGCAAGCTCAAGAACAGGGTCACCTATGCAGCAAAAATTTGCAATGAATAAAGCACTAGAACAAACTAATTGGACCATTGGAGGAGTCACATACCAAAGAACAATCCCCCAAAGCAGTTTTGTGAATGGAGCTTTGAGCAAGGAGATCGAAAATGGCAGCAAGATGAGCAAGAACTCGGGTTTGAGCTGGTTGGTGATTTTTTTTGGGAGGAAGAAGGAGTGTGTGGTGGCTGGAATAAGTGGAGGGGACCCACGTGGGGTCCACGGGGGCAGGGGGCGCGCCTAGGGGGGTGGGCGCGCCCTCCACCCTCGTGGGCACATGGCTGCTCCCCTTGATGTGTTCTCAGTGCCATATATTCACAAATATTCTAGAAAAAAATCATATTTAAATTTCAGGGCATTTGGAGAACTTTTATTTTCAGGGTATTTTTTATTGCATGGATAATTCAGAAAACAGACAGAAAATACTATTTTTGCTTTATTTAATATAAATAATATAGAGTAAAGGAGGGTACAGAGAGTTATGTTTTCTAAATACATCCATCTCATGCTCATCAAAAGGAATCCACTAATAAGGTTGATCAGGTCTTGTTAACAAACTCATTTCGAATAACATGAAACAGGAGAATTTTCGAATACACTAGGTTACCTCAACGGGGATATGCATGTCCCCAACAATAAGAATATCATATTTCTTCTTGACAGTAGGAAGAGGAAATTCAAAACCTCCAATAGTGATTGTTGAAATTTTTCCAATAGAATTGATACTGTGGACTTGAGGTTGTTTCCTCGGAAAGTGTACCGTATGCTCATTACATTAACATCAAAAGTGACATTGCCTTTGGTGCAATCAATAACAGCCCCTGCAGTATTCAAAAAGGGTCTTCCAAGAATAATAGACATACTATCGTCCTCAGGAATATCAAGAATAACAAAGTCCGTTAAAATAGTAACGTTTGCAACCACAACAGGCACATCCTCACAATACCGACAGGTATCGCAGTTGATTTATCAGCCATTTTCAAAGATATTTCAGTAGGTGTCAACTTATTCAAATCAAGTCTACGATATAAAGAGAGAGGCATAACACTAACACCGGCTCCAAGTTTCTTTTAATGGAGCATGGTATAGTTGGTACTCCTAGATCTCCAAGTTTCTTTGGTATTCCACCCTTAAAAGTGTGATTAGCAAGCATGGTGGAAATTTTAGCTTCCGGTATCTTTTTTTATTAGTAACAATTTCCTTCATATATTTAGCATAAGGATTCATTTTAAGCATATCAGTCAAACGCATACGCAAAAAGATAGGTCTAATCATTTCAGCAAAGCACTCAAAATCCTCATCATCCTTTTTCTTGGCTGGTTTAGGAGGAAAAGGCATGGGTTTCTGAACCCATGGTTCTCTTTCTTTACCGTGCTTCCTAGCAACAAAGTCTCTCTTATCATAACGTTGATTCTTTGATTGTGGGTTATCAAGATCAACAGCAGGTTCAATCTCTACATCATTATCATTGCTAGGTTGAGCATCAACATGAACATCATCATTAACATTATCACTAGGTTCATGTTCATTACCAGATTGTGTTTCAGCATTAGAAATAGAAATATCATTGGGATTCTCAGGTGTGTCAATAACAGTTTCACTAGAAGCATGCAAAGTCCTATCATTTTTCTTTTTCTTCCTCTTAGAAGGACTAGGTGCATCTACGTTAGTTCTCTGAGAATCTTGCTCAATTATCTTAGGGTGTCCCTCAGGATACAAGGGTTCCTGAGTCATTTTACCTCCTCTAGTCATAACTCTAACAGCATTATCATTTTTCTTATTATTTAATTCATTAAGAAAAGCATTCTGAGCTTTAAGTACTTGTTCTACTTGAGTGGTGACCATAGAAGCATGTTTACTAATAAGTTTAAGTTCACCTTTAACATTAACCATATAATCACTCAAGTGTTCAAGCATATCAGCATTGTGTTTCAATTGTCTACCAACATAAGCATTGAAGTTTTCTTGCTTAACCATAAAGTCATCAAACTCATCCAAGCATTGGCTAGCAAACTTAGTAAATGGAATTTCACACTTACCAAACCTATAGAGAGAATTTACCTTTACTATATGTGTCGGGTTATCAAGACCATGAATTTCTTCAATAGGTGGTAAATTCTTAACATCTTCATCTTTAATACCTTTTTCTTTCATAGATTTCTTTGCCTCTTGCATATCTTCAGGACTGAGAAATAGAATTCCCCTTTTCTTCGGAGTTGGCTTAGGAGTTGGTTCAGGAAGTGTCCAATTATTTTCATTACTAAACATATTATTCAATAGCAATTCAGCTTGATCAACAGTTCTTTCCCTGAAAACACAACCAGCACAACTACCCAGGTGGTCTCTGGAAGCATCAGTTAGTCCATTATAAAATATATCAAGTATTTCATTTTTCATAAGAGGATGGTCAGGCAAAGCATTAAGTAAGCAGAGAAGCCTCCCCCAATCTTGTGGGAGACTCTCTTCTTCAATTTGCACAAAATTATATATTTCCCTTAAAGCAGCTTGTTTCTTATGAGTGGGGAAATATTTAGCAGAGAATTAATAAATCATATCCTGGGGACTACGCACACAACCAGGATCAAGAGAATTAAACCATGTCTTAGCATCACCCTTTAATGAGAACGGAAACAACTTAAGGATAAAGTAATAGCGAGTTTTCTCATCTTGTGTAAAGAGAGTGGCTATATCATTTAATTTAGTAAGATGTGCCACAATGGTTTCAGATTCATAGCCATAGAAAGGATCAGATTCAACCAAAGTAATTAACTCAGGATCGACAGAGAAATCATAATCCTTATCAGTAATAAAGATAGGTGAAGTAGCAAAAGCAGGGTCATATTTCATTCTAGCATTCAAAGATTTTTCTTTAAGCTTAGCTAATAATTTCTTAAGATCAGATCTATCATTGCAAGCTAAGAAGTCTCTAGTTGTTTCTTCATCCATAACATAACCCTCAGGAACAACAGGTAATTCATATCTAGGGGGGAATCTTCATCATCACTTTCATCAATATTATCAGGTTCAATAATTTCATTCTCTCTAGCCCTAGTGAGTTGTTCATCAAGAAATTCACCTAGTGGCACAGTAGTATCAAGCATAGAAGTAGTTTCATCATAAGTATCATGCAAAGCAGAAGTGGCATCATCAATAACATGCGACCTATCGGAATCAATAGCATGTGTAGGTGTTGCAAGTTTACTCAAAACAGAAGGTGAATCAAGTGCAGAGCTAGATGGCAGTTCCTTACCTCCCCTCGTAGTTGAGGGAAAAATCTTGTTTCTTTGATCTTTCAAGTTCTTCATAGTGATAAGCAGATATAAATCCCAAGTGACTCAAAGAATAGAGCTATGCTCCCCGGCAACGGCGCCAGAAAATAGTCTTGATAACGCACAAGTATAGGGGATCGCAACAGTTTTCGAGGGTAGAGTATTCAACCCAAATTTATTGATTCGACACAAGGGGAGCCAAAGAATATTCTCAAGTATTAGCAGTTGAGTTGTCAATTCAACCACACCTGGAAACTTAATATCTGCAGCAAAGTGTTTAGTAGCAAAGTAATATGATAATAGTGGTAATGGTAGCAAAAGTAATATT
Source organism: Triticum urartu (assembly GCF_056163025.1). Taxonomy (NCBI): domain Eukaryota; kingdom Viridiplantae; phylum Streptophyta; class Magnoliopsida; order Poales; family Poaceae; genus Triticum; species Triticum urartu. The sequence goes on from NC_141875.1 coordinate 379,273,525, forward strand.
TTTGGGTTTTGTAGTGATTGTAACAATAGCAATGGAAAAGTAAATAAGCGAAGAACAATATATGAAAAGCTCATAGGCATTGGATCATTGATGGAGAATTATGTCGGATGCGATCGATCATGCAATAGTTATAACATAGGGTGACACAGAACTAGCTCCAGTTCATCAATGTAATGTAGACATGTATTCCGAATATAGTCATGCGTGCTTATGGAAAAGAACTTGCATGACATATTTTGTCCTACCCTTCCGTGGCAGCGGGGTCCTATTGGAAACTAAGGGATATTGAGGCCTCCTTTTAATAGAGTACCAGAACAAAGCATTAGCACATAGTGAATACATGAACTCCTCAAACTACGGTCATCACCGGTAATGGTCCCGATTATTGTCACTTCGGGGTTAACGGATCATAACACATAATAGGTGACTATAGACTTGCAAGATAGGATCAAGAACTCACATATATTCATGAAAACATAATAGGTTCATATCTGAAATCATGGCACTCGGGACCTAGTGACAAGCATCAAGCATAGCAAAGTGATAGCAACATCAATCTCAGAACATAGTGGATACTAGGGATCAAACCCTAACAAAACTAACTCGATTACATGATAAATCTCATCCTACCCATCACCGTCCAGCAAGCCCACGATGGAATTACTCACGCACGGCGGTGAGCATCATGAAATTGGTGAAGGAGGAAGGTTGATGATGACGATGGCGACAAATTCCCCTCTCTGGAGCCCCAAACGGACTCCAGATCAGCCCTCCCGAGAGAGTTTAGGGCTTGGCAGCGGCTCCGTATCGTAAAACATGATGAATCCTTCTCTCTGATTTTTTTCCTCCCCGAACATGAATATATGGAGTTGGAGTTGAGGTGGGTGGAGCGTCATGGGGCCCACGAGGCAGGGGGCGCATCAAGGGGGTAGGCGCGCCCCACCCTCGTGGACAGGGTGTGGGCCCCCTGACATGGATTCTTCTTCCAGTATTTTTATATATTCCAAAAATAATCTCCGTTGATTTTTAGGTCATTTCGAGAACTTTTATTTTTGCACAAAAATAACACCATGGCAATTCTGCTGAAAACATCGTCAGTCTGGGTTAGTTCCATTCAAATCATGCAAGTTAGAGTTCAAAACAAGGGCAAAAGTGTTTGCAAAAGTAGATACGATAGAGACGAATCACCCGCGAGGCCGCAGCCGTGCCCGCGTCCGCCAAGACTCCACTGCCGCTCCCATACAGCTTCCAGCTCGACCAACTGAGCAGGCATATGCATCGCAGCACGCGACCTCTACACCAACTCAGGAAGCACCTGCGTGGTGCCATGCAGATCTTCGTGAAGGCTCCACCACCGTGCCAGCCAATGTGGCGCTACAACGCCTCGTCAGCTTGGACGCACGTCGGAGCCAGGCAAGGTGACGACAGCTGGGACGAGCTTCTTTGCTGTCCCCAATAAAGCGAGAGGGGCATGTCGGCAGCGCATTAAATGCGTTTATCCGATGATGCCAGGGGATAGACTCAGCCCCTGTACACCTTTCCACCTCCTGTGTGCCACTGTGGCAACCCCTTTTTGTCTATAAAAGGAGGCCCGAGGCGTGCTGGACAGGGATTCGAATCTTTTGGACTAGAGAGACACTATAGCTAGTTCAAAGAACACAAGAACACCTCAATACACATCAAAGCAAGACTAGGGTTTTACGTGTTCCCGCGGCCCGAACCTGGGTAAATGATTTGTGTGCTGACCGCCAGACCCTCTCTTCGCACAACCCCGCGCCCGCCAACCATAGAAGGGATCCCAGTGACCCCATAGGTGTCATTTCCCACCGACACACATCGACCGCTATCCAGCATGCATCTAGAGTATTAAGTTCATAAGAAGAGAGTAATGCATTGGCAAGATGACATGATGTAGAGGGATAAACTCAAGCAATATGATATAAACCCCATCTTTTTATCCTCGATGGCAACAATACAATATGTGCCATTGCCCCTGCTATCACTAGGAAAGGACACCGCAAGACTGAACCCAAAGCTAAGCACTTCTCCCATTGCAAGAAAGATCAATTTAGTAGGCCAAACCAAACTGATAATTCGAAGAGACTTGCAAAGATAACCAATCATACATAAAAGATTTCAGAGAAGAATCAAATATTGTTCATAGATAAACTTGATCATAAACCCACAATTCATCGGATCTCGACAAACACACCGCAAAAAGAGTTACATCAAATAGATCTCCAAGAAGATCGAGGAGAACATTGTATTGAGATCCAAAGAGAGAGAAGAAGCCATCTAGCTAATAACTATGGACCCGAAGGTCTGAAGTAAACTACTCACACATCATCGAGGAGGCCATGGAGTTGATGTAGAGGCCCTCTGTGATCGATTCCCCCTCCGGCGGAGCTCCGGAAAAGGCCCCAAGATGTGATCTCTTGGGTACAGAAGGTTGCGGCGGTGGAAATAGGGTTTCGTGGTGCTCCTGGATGTTTTCGGGGTATATGAATATATATATATAGGAGGAAGAAGTAGGTCGGTGGAGCCACGAGGGGGGCACGAGGGTGGAGGGCGCGCCCCCTTGCCTCGTGGCCTCCTCGTTGGTTGCTTGACGTCCACTCCAAGTCCCCTGGATCATGTTTGTTCAAAAAAATAACTCTCCCGAAGGTTTTATTCCATTTGATATTCCTTTTCTGCGAAATACTGAAATAGGCAAAAAAAACAGCAATTTGCACTGGGCCTTGGGTTAGTAGGTTAGTCCCAGAAATAATATAAAAGTGTATAAATAAGCCTATTAACATCCAAAACATATAATATAATAGCATGGAACAATCAAAAATTATAGATACGTTGGAGACGTATCAAGCAACCCCAAGCTTAATTCATGCTCGTCCTCGAGTAGGTAAATGATAAAAACAGAATTTTTGATGTGGAATGCTACCTAGCATAATTCTTAATGTAATTTTCTTTATTGTGGCATGAATGTTCAGATCTGAGAGATTCAAGACAAAAGTTTAATATTGACATAAAAGTAATAATACTTCAAGCATACTAACTAAGCAATCATGTCTTCTCAAAATAACATGGCAAAAGAAAGTTCATCCCTACAAAATCATGTAGTTTGGTCATGCTCCATTTTCGTCACACAAGAATGCTCTCATATTGCACAACCCCGATGACAAGCCAAGCAATTGTTTCATACTTTAGTAATCTCAAACTTTTTTCAACTTTCACGCAATACATGAGCGTGAGCCATGGATATAGCACTATGGGTGGAATAGAATAATGATAGGGAATTATGTGGAGAAAACAAAAAAGGAGAAAGTATCACATCGACGAGGCTAATCAACGGGCTAGGGAGATGCCCATCAATTGATGTCAATGCAAGGAGTAGGGATTTCCATGCAACGAGTGCACTAGAGCTATAAATGTATGAAACCTCAACAAAAGAAACTAAGTGGGTGTGCATCCAACTTGCTTGCTCACGAAGACCTAGGGCATTTTAGGAAGCCCATTGTTGGAATATACAAGCCAAGTTCTATAATGAAAAATTCCCACTAGTATATGAAGTGACAAAACAAGAGACTCTCTATCATAAAGATCATGGTGCTACTTTGAAGCAAAAGTGTGGAAAAATAGGATAGTATCATTGTCCCCTTTTATTCCCTTTTTTTGGGCCTTCCTTTTTTTATTTGGCCTTTCTCTTTTTTTGTTTTTTTTATTTGGGACAATGCTCTATTAATGATGATCATCACACTTCTATTTATTTACAACTCAATGATTACAACTCGATACTAGAACAAAATATGACTCTATATGAATGCCTCCGGCGGTGTACCGGCAAGGGAAATGAATCAAGAGTGACATGTATGATAAATTATGCATGGTGGCTTTGCCACAAATAAGATGTCAACTACATGATCATGCAAAGCAATACGACAATGATGAAGCATGTCATGAATGAAATGGTGGAAAGTTGCATGGCAATATATCTCGGACTGGCTATGGAAATGCCATAATAGGTAGGTATGGTGGCTGTTTTGAGGAAGATATAAGGAGGTTTATGTGTGATAGAGCATATCATATCACGATGTTTGGATGCACCGGCGAAGTTTTCACCAACTCTCAAGGTGAGAAAGGGCAATGCACAGTACCGAAGAGGCTAGCAAAGATGGAAGGGTGAGAGTGTGTATAATCCATGGACTCAACATTAGTCATAAAGAACTCACATACTTATTGCAAAAATCTACAAGTCATCAAAAACCAAGCACTATGCGCATGCTCCTAGGGGGATAGATTGGTAGGAAAAGACCATCGCTCGTCCCCGACCGCCACTCATAAGGAAGACAATCAAAGAACACCTCATGTTTCAAATTTGTTACACGACAGTTACCATACATGCATGCTACGGGACTTGCAATCTTCAACACAAGTATTTCTTTAATTCACAATTACTCAACTAGCACACTGTCAGTGTCAAAACCGGCGGATCTCGGCTACGGGGTCCCGAACTGTGCGTCTAGGCCGGATGGTAACAGGAGTCAAGGGACACGAAGTTTTACCCAGGTTCGGGTCCTCTTGATGGAGGTAAAACCCTACGTCCTGCTTGATTAATATTGAAGATATGGGTGTTACAAGAGTAGATCTACCACGAGATCAGAGAGGCTAAACCCTAGAAGCTAGCCTACGGTATGATTGTATGTTGTGATTGTTGTCCTACGGACTAAAACCCTCCGGTTTATATAGACACCGGAGAGGGTCAGGGTTACACAAGGTCGGTTACAAAGGAGGAGATATCCATATACGTATTGCCTAGCTTGCCTTCCACGCCAAGTAGAGTCCCATCCGGACACGAGACGAAGTCTTCAATCTTGTATCTTCATAGTCTAACAGTCCGGCCAATGGAGATAGTCCGGCTGTCCGAAGACCCCCTAATCCAGGACTCCCACACACACTCTAATATCACCACCTTTATATCTCAAAACAATTATCTAGTATCAAACTTCTCATAGTATTCAATGCACTTTCTATGATAGTTTTTATTATACCCATCTTGGATGCCTATCATTTTAGGACTAGTTTCATAACCAAAGCAAATTACCATCCTGTTCTAAGGGACTCTCAAAATGATATAAGTGAAGCACGAGAGATCAATAATTTCTATAAAATAAAACCACCACCGTGCTCTAAAAGATATAAGTGAAGCACTAGAGCAAAATTATCTAGCTCAAAAGATATAAGTGAAGCACATAGAGTATTCTAACAAATTCCAATTCGTGTGTGTCTCTCCCAAAAGGTGAGTACAACAAGGATGATTGTGGTAAACTAAAAATCAAAGACTCAAATCATACAAGACGCTCCAAGCAAAACACATATCATGTGGTGAATAAAAATATAGCCTCAAGTAAAGTTACCGATAGAAGAAGACGAAAGAGGGGATGCCTTCCGGGGCATCCCCAAGCTTAGGCTTTTGGTTGTCCTTGAATTTTACCTTTGGGTGCCATGGGCATCCCCAAGCTTAGTCTCTTGCCACCCCTTGTTCCATAATCCATCAAATCTTTACCCAAAACTTGAAAACTTCACAACACAAAACTTAAACAGAAAATCTCATCAGCTCTGTTAGTAAGAAAACAAACCACCACTTAAGTTACTGTAATGAACTCATCCTTTATTTATTTTGGTGTTAAACCTACTGTATTCCACCTTCTCTATGGTTCATAACCTCCTATACTAGCCATAGATTCATCAAAATAAGCAAACAACACACAAAAAACAGAATCTGTCAAAAACAGAACAGTCTGTAGTAATCTGTAGGTTTAAAATACTTCTGTAACCCCAAAAATTCTAAAATAAATTAATGGACATGAGGAATTTATCTATTAATCATCTGCAAAAATAATCAACTTAATCGCACTCTTCAGTAAAAAATGGCAGAAAATCTCGTGAGCACTAAAGTTTCTGTTTTTTACAGCAAGATCGCAAAGACTTTCCCCAAGTCTTCCCAAAGGTTCTACTTGGCACGAACACTAATTAAAAGCATAAAACCACATATAAACAGAGGCTATATGAATTATTTATTACTTTTTGATATTCCTTTTCTGCGAAATATTGAAATAGGCAAAAAACAGCAATTTGCACTGGGCCTTGGGTTAGTAGGTTAGTCCCAAAAATAATATAAAAGTGTATAAATAAGCCCATTAACATCCGAAACAGATAATATAATAGCATGGAACAATCAAAAATTATAGATATGTTGGAGACGTACCATTGACCCCCTCCCGATGAGAGGATCAATGGTGATGATGATGGTGACAATTTCCCCCTCCCAGAGGGATGTTTCCCTGGCAGAACAGCTCCACCGGAGCCCTAGATTGGTTCCGCCAAGGTTCCGCCTCGAGATGGAGGCGCTTCGTCCCGAAAGCTTCCTCCTTATTTTTTCCAGGGCAAAAGAAACCTTATACCAAAATATGGGCATCGGGGGCCTGCCAGGTGGCCCACGAGGCAAGGGGGCACGCCCAGGGGGTAGGGCGCGCCCCCCACCCTCGTGGACGATGGGTGGCTCCCCTCTGGTACTTTCTTCGCCCAATATTTTTAATATATTCCAAAACTGACTTTCATGGAGTTTCAGGACTTTTGGAGTTGTGCAGAATAGGTCTCTAATATTTTCTCCTTTTCCAGCCCAGAATTCCAGCTGCCGACATTCTCCCTCTTCATGTAAACCTTGTAAAATAAGAGAGAAAAGGCATAAGTATTGTGACATAATGTGTAATAACAGCCCATAATGCAATAAATATCGATATAAAAGCATGATGCAAAATAGACCTATCAACTCCCCCAAGCTTAGACCTCGCTTGTCCTCAAGCGGAAGCCGATATCAAAAAATATGTCCACATGTTTAGAGATAGAGGTGTCGATAAAAAATATAATATGGACATGAGGGCATCATGATCATTCTTAGAATAGCAAGATATATATATATATAGTGATACTATTCATCACCCAGGGTGTAAAATAATTTATTCTTCACCCGAGGTAATCTTACGATTATTTTATAATTAAATTACGTTTGGAATTCAAATAGTTACATTCATATTGATTCACTACGTAAAATTTGGCACAAGAAAATAAAAATATAGGTCATAAGACAAGAAAATTTGCAATTTATGTGTATTTTACACTATGTTTTTATGTTTGTAAATTACATAATATAAAATATTTTTTACGACGATTATATATTTTCTTACGGTCTCTTTTTATGTCGGAAATAAGACAAAACTTACGGAACGTAAAATTACGGTGCATAGATGGTAAAATAGAGAGGGGTGAAGAATAACTATTCCTCACCCAGGGTGACGAAATGCGTATATATATATATATATATATATATATATATATATATATATATATATATATATGACTCCTCTTTTGTACTCTTGGGGTTATGTACTCCCATCCTCAATATACCTCATATACGCATTGATTATACCTCTTTATTATTCTCAATATACTTCATTAAATATTCTAAGATACCCCAATATGAGTTCAGTTCAAAAAAATCATCTGCGACGTACTTTTTGTAATATACATTTTCACGTACAAACACATCAGTATATACGTAAATATTTAAAAATACATAGACTCACATGAATTTTTTCATGAAACTCATTTTGGGGTATCTAATAATTACTAATGAAGTATATTAAAAATAATAAAAAGGTATAAAAAATTCATCTATGTGGTATATGAGGAGCGGGAGTACGTACTCCCAGGAGTACACAACCATTTTCCTATATATAGGCATATGGTTTCTTATGCTAAAGTAACGATCCATTCACAATGTAAAGTATGAATCAGAAACTTCATTGAAAACTAACAAACTATAATCTCGGTCATTGAAGCAATTGCAATTTATCATAACATCGGAAAGAGTCAATTAAGAGCTTTTCAGCAAGTCCACCTAGTCAACTATCATTTAGTCTTTCACAATTGCTAATACTCACGCAATACTTACGGGTATGAAGTTTTAATCGAACACAGAGAAAGATAGGGGCTTATAGTTTTGCCTCCCAACCTTTTACCTCAAGGGTAATGTCAACAATAATAGTTTATGAAAACCCACATCCAATTAGCTATGTATTTCAGGATCTTCCCAACACACAGTGCTTGCCAAGGGATAAAATGTAAAAAGGAAAGGTGAAGATCACCATGACTCTTGTATAAGGTATAGGACAAAAATAAAAGATAGGCCCTTCGTAGAGGGAAGCAGATGTTTTCATGTGCTTTTATGGTTGGATGCGGAAAATCTTAATGCAAAAGAACGTCACTTCTTATTGCCACTTGTGATAGGGACCTTTATTATGCAGTCCGTCGCTTTTATTTCTTCCATATCACAAGATCGTATAAAGCTTATTTTCTCCACACTAATAAATCATACATATTTAGAGAGCAATTTTTATTGCTTGCAACAATGACAACTTACTTGAAGGATCTTACTCAATCCATAGGTAGATATGGCGGACTCTCATGGCAAAACTGTGTTTAAGGATACTTAGAAGCACAAGTAGTATCTCTACTTGGTGCAAAGGATTTGGCTAGCATGAGAGGAAAGGCAAGCTGAACATGTTGGATGATCCATGACAATATAACTTATTTCAGATATAAGAAAACATAACCCATTATGTTGTCTTCCTTGTCCAACATCAACTTTTTAGCATGTCATATTTTAATGAGTGCTCACAATCAGAAAAGATGTCCAAGATAGTATATTTATATGTGAAAACCTCTCTTTCTTTATTACTTCCTATTAATTGCAACGATGAGCAAAACTATGTTCGTCAACTCTCAACAACTTTTATTCATCATACTCTTTATATCTGAAGTCATTACTCTCCATAAGATCAATATGATCTCTTTATTTCTTTTTATCCTTTCTCTTTTTTTATTCCCTCAAGATCATAGCAAGATAACCAAGCCCTCGACCCAAAACTAATCTTTATTATATATAGCTCACGGACTCGATTACATAGATAAGGTTCAACACAAAACTCAAAGCTAGATCATACTAAACTTTATTCTACTAGATCAAGATATAATCAAAAGGATCGAACTAAGAAAAACAGTAAGGATAGAAGTGTGATAGTGATACGATACTGGGGCACTCCCCCAAGCTTGGCAGTTGCCAAGGGGAGTGACCATACCCAATACTCAGTTCTCCTTTGGTGGAGAAGAAGATGGTGGTGGTGATGAAAATTGTGCCTTCAGCTTTTTCATATTGTAGTTGAGGAGAGCAATTTCCTCCTTTAAATCATCGACCTTCGACTCCAGCTTCAATATCTTGTCACAGAAATCTCCTTTACTCTTATATCCCCAGGTTGAGGTAGAGGAATATCCTCCTCCTCTGAACTTGAATCATCGTCCTCATCAAATGAGCATCCTCATCATCATCTGTAGTTCGACCATATGGAGATAGGTCCCCATAGGTCTTCGGGTCAGCAATGAGATGTGAGACATAGCTCTCTCCATCGGATTCTTGAGATGACATCTTGCTCTAAATCTGCTGCACAGACAACTTGAAACAAAAACAGGAGATATTTGCGTGGTATAGTGGTTAAAACCTTCGGGAGATTATATAATGAATTTTTACCGGCTAAAAGAAGTATCATGCAAGAAATTGGAGTCTGGAGGGCACACACGGTGCCCACGAGGCAGGGGGCGCGCCCTCCACCCTCATGGATGCCTCGTGTCCTTTTCGTACTGCTTCTTATTTTCTTATTTTCTTAAATATTCCAAAACGGAGAAAAATTGCTATGAAAACTGTTTTGGAGTCGGTTTACTTACCGTACCACATACATATTCCTTTTCGGAGGCTGAAACGTTCTGGAAAGTGTCCCTTATATACTCCTACGGGGTTACGGTGCCAATAACATTAGTTTCAACATTTATGGGATTACCTGAGATATAATGTTTGATTCTTTGACCATTCAGCACCCTCGGATTTGTGCCTTCTAAGTTGTTGATTTTTATGGCACCGGAACGATAAACCTCCTCGATAACGTAAGGACCTTACTATTTAGAGAGAAGTTTTCTTGCAAAAAATCTTAAACGAGAGTTGTATAACAAAACATAATCACCTACATTAAACTCATGCTTTTGTATCCTTTTGTCATGCCATCTTTTAACTTTTTCTTTAAATAGTTTGGCATTCTCATAGGTCTAGGTCCTCCACTCATCAAGTGAGCTAATGTCAAATAGTCTCTTCTCACTGGCAAGTTTGAAATCATAATTGAGCTCTTTAATGGCCCAATATGCCTTATGTTCTAGTTCGAGAGGTAAGTGGCATGCTTTTCCATAAACCATTTTATACGGAGACATACCCATAGGATTTTTATATGCAGTTCTATAGGCCCATAATGCACCATCAAGTTTCTTGGACCAATTCTTTCTAGATCTATTAACAGTCTTTTGCAAAATTAATTTAAGCTCTTTATTACTCAGTTCTACTTGACCACTAGACTGTGGATGATATGGAGATGCAATTCTATGATTAACATCATACTTAGCAAGCATTTTATGAAAAGAACCATGAATAAAATGTGAACCACCATCAGTCATTAAGTATCTAGGGACTCCAAACCTCGGAAAAATAACTTCTTTAAGCATATTAATAGAGGTGTTATGATCAGCACTACTAGTTGGAATAGCTTCTACCCACTTAGTAACATAATCAACAACAACTAAAATATGTGTATACCCATTAGAGGAAGGAAACGGTCCCATATAATCAAAGCCCCAAACATCAAATGGTTCAATAACAAGTGAATAGTTCATAGGCATTTCTTGACGTCTATTAATATTACCAATTCTTTGACATTCATCACAATACAAGACAAACTTACGGGCATCCTTGAAGAGAGTAGGCCAATAAGAACCGGATTGCAATACCTTATGTGCAGTTCAATCTCCAGCATGGTGTCCTCCATAAGCCTCGGAGTGACACTTGTCTAGGATCTGTTCCTGTTCATACTCAGGTACACAACGTCTAATAACACCATCTACTCCTTCTTTATAAAGGTGTGGGTCATCCCAGAAGTAATGTCTTAAATCATAGAAAAACTTTTTCTTTTGCTGGTATGTGAAACTAGGTGGTATAAATTTAGCAACAATGTAATTAGCATAATCAGCATACCATGGAGCAGTACGAGAAACATTTATGACAGCTAATTGTTCATCGAGAAAGCTATCATCTATAGGTAGTGGGTCATCAAGAACATTCTCTAACCTAGACAAGTTGTCTACAATGGGGTTCTCAGCTCCCTTTCTATCAATAATATGCAAATCAAATTCTTGTAGCAAGAGAACCCATCTAATAAGTCTAGGTGTAGCATCTTTCTTTTCCATAAGATATTTAATAGCAGCATGATCAGTGTGGATAGTTACTTTAGAATCAATAATATAAGGTCTAAACTTATCACAAGCAAATACAACTGCTAAAAATTCTTTTTCATTAGTAGCATAATTTCTTTGGGCACCGTCTAGAGTTTTACTAGCATATTGGATGGCATTTAATTTCTTATCAACTCTTTTTTCCTCGAACAACACCTACAACATAATCACTAGCATCACACATAATTTCAAGGGGTAAATTCCAATCAGGTGGCTGAACAGTAGGTGCAGAGATCAAGGCTTTCTTAACTATTTCAAATGCTTCTACACAATCATCATCAAAGACAAAAGGAACATCTTTTTGTTAGAGATTAGTTAGAGGCCTAGAATTTTTCGAGAAGTCTTTAATGAACCTCCTATAAAAACCGGCATGACCAAGGAAACTTCTTATACCTTTAATGTCCTTGGGACACGGCATCTTTTTAATAGCATCAACTTTAGCTTTATCAACTTCAATACCTCTTTCAGAAACTTTATGCCCCAAGACAATACCTTCATTAACCATAAAGTGGCACTTCTCCCAATTCAATACAAGATTAGTTTCTTCACATCTCTACAAAACTCGATCAAGGTTGCTTAAGCAATCATCAAAAGAAGTTCCATACATGGAAAAATCATCCATGAAAACCTCAACAATCTTTTCACAAAAGTCAGAGAATATAGCAGTCATACATCTTTGAAAGGTAGCAGGTGCATTACATAAACCAAAAGGCATATGTCTATAAGCAAAGGTACCGAAAGGGCAAGTAAAAGTGGTATTTTCCTGATCTTCTTTCAACAGAGGTATTTGAGAGAAACCAGAATAACCATCTAGAAAGCAAAAATGTGTGTGTTTGGATAATCTTTCTAGCATTTGATCAATAAAAGGTAAAGGGTAATGATCTTTTCTAGTAGCTTTATTTAATTTGCAGAAATCAATTATCATTCTATAACCTGTAACAATTCTTTGTGGGATCAATTCATCTTTATCGTTAGGAACAACAGTAATGCCTCCCTTCTTAGGGACACAATGGACAGGACTTACCCACTGACTATCAGCAAAGGATAAATTATACCTGCCTCCAGAAGCTTTAGTATTTCATTTCTTACCACTTCTTTCATCTTAGGATTTAACTGTCGTTGGTGATCAAAAACTGGTTTAGCGTCTTTCTCCAATTTTATTTTGTGCTCGCATAGAGTAGGACTAATGCCCTTAAGATCATCAAGAGTATATCCAATAGCAGCATGGTGCTTCTTCAAAGTTTTCAATAATCTCTCTTCTTCCTGTTCTGAAAGGTTAGCACTAATAATAACATGATATATCTTCTTTTCATCAAGATAAGCATATTTAAGAGTATCAAGTAATGGTTTAAGCTCAAACACGGGATGTAACGCCCTCGATGCGGCTATATCTCCCACGTGTCGAACCACGACTTAGAGGCATAACCGCATTGAAAGCAATGTCACTAGTGAGGTAATCTTCACACGACCCATGTAATACATAAGGGAAAGATATACATAGTTGGCTTACAATCGCCACTTCACACAACTACATGAATAAAGCATTACATCATCCAGATACAAACAAGGTCCGACTATGGAACCAAAATAAAAGAAGACTACCCAATGCTACACAGATCCCCGATCGACCCCTACTGGGCTCCACTACTGATCAACTGGAAACGGAACGACATAAAGGACAAGATCTTCATCGAGCTCCTCCTGAGCTTGGTTGCGTCACCTTCTCGGTAACATCGGCACCTGCAAACTGCTTTTGGAACTATATGTGAGTCACGGGGACTCAGCAATCTTACACCCTCGTGATCAAGACTATTTAAGCTCATAGGTAAGGTAAAAGGTATGAGGTGGAGCTGCAGCAAGCGACTAGCATATATGGTGGCTAACCTTACGCAAATGAGAGCGAGAAGAGAAGGCAAAGCACGGTCGAGAAACTATGATCAAGAAGTGATCCTAGAACAACCTACATCAAGCATAACTCCAACATCGTGTTCACTTCCCGGACTCCACCGGAAAGAGACCATCACGGTTACACACGCGGTTGATGTATTTTAATTAAGGTCAACTTCAGGTTTTCTACAACCGGACATTAACAAATTCCCATCTTCCCATAACCGCGGGCACGGCTTTCGAAAGTTCAAATCCCTGCAGGGGTGTCCCAACTTAGCCCATCACAAGCTCTCACGGTCAACGAAGGATATTCCTTCTAGCGGGAAGACCCGATCAGGCTCGGAATCCCGGTTACAAGACATCCTCGACAATGGTAAAACAAGTCCAGCAAAGCCACCCGAATGTGCCGACAAATCCCGATAGGAGCTGCACATATCTCGTTCTCAGGGCACACCGGATTGTCCAAGGTTCAGGTAGGCCAGCCCAGAGTTGCCCCTGGTGGCCATCGGCAGCTGACAGGTTGGACCAACACTCAGAGGAGCACTGGCCCGGGGGTTTAAATAAAGATGACCCTTGAGTCTACAGAACCCAGGGGAAAGAAACGGCTAGGTGGCGAATGGTAAAACCAATGTTGGGCCTTGCTGGAGGAGTTTTATTCAAGGCGAACTGTCAAGGGGTTCCCATTATAACCCAATCGCGTAAGGAACGCAAAATCCAGGAACATAACACCGACATGAAGGAAACTAGGGCGGCAAGAGTGGAACAAAACACCAGGCATAAGGCCGAGCCTTCCACCCTTTACCAAGTATATAGATGCATTAATTAAATAAGAGATATTGTGATATCCCAACAAAATAACCATGTTCCAACATGGAACAAACTCCAATCTTCACCTGCAACTAACAACACTATAAGAGGGGCTGAGCAAAGCGGTAACATAGCCAAACAACGGTTTGCTAGGACAAGGTGGGTTAGAGGCTTGGCTTAACAATATGGGAGGCATGATAAGCAAGTGGTAGGTGTCGCGACATAGGCATAGCAAAAGAGCGAGCAACTAAGCAAGCAAATATAGATGTGATTTCGAGGGTATGGTCATCTTTCCTGAAATCCCGCAAGGAATAAGAACGAGTCCATGAAGAAGACAAACGGACGTAGACAAACGGGTCCTCACAAACGCGATGTTAACGGAACCAACCCGAAGAAGCAACACCGAAAAGAAGCACACAACATAGTAAACAACCACGACATAAGCATGGCATGATGCACAACCAAGTATGATGCATGTCCGGTTTAATGAGGCATGGCATGGCAAAATGCACAAACAATCCTACAAATTAAGTGGAGCTCAACATGCAACTCTGTTGCATATTGACGAAACACCACATTCAAGTTATTTAGTTCGATCTCGTTTATGTACCCAACAATATTAAATTTTGATTAACATGGCAAGGGGTGAAGCAAAATAAAACTACCTATCTAGGCAAGTTTAAATGAGGCCGGAACAACAAACAACAAGTCCGGAAAAACCTCATATGCATATATTAGGTTTGGTACTGTTCTGCCCTAAACACAATTTTAGAGTTATTAAACATGCAAAACAAGTGCACCATGTTAAACTAGGCATTTTTCTACCCCATTTACATATAAAGTTTCTTTAAAACCGAGCTATGGTTAATTAGTTATGAATTAAATCATTTTTACATGGCATAGGGGCAAATATATGCAAACAGCATTTTAAACATTTTAAACATGGATGAAAATGACATATTATGAAACTAGACAAAATTCTAAGCAAGTTTCATGTATAAATTATTTAGATCCGATGCACGGTTGTGAAGTTATTAAATGCATGAAGTTTAGGGGGCTTTCTGTAAAAACAGTAATTCGCTGGATAAACGGACAAATTCGTGGAATGGAAAAAAACATGACATGGGCCAGATCTGCTAGGACTGGGCTGCTCACATTGGGCCTTACAGGTCGGTTGAGGAGCGCTGGGCCTTAGGGCGCTGCGGCTGGAGAGGCCTAGGCAGCAGGGCGACGTGGAAATGGGTCGGCTCAGGAGGAGCTGGGCTGCTGGCCTAGGGCACCACTGGGCCTACGCGCGAGGCCGGCCCAGGGAGGCAGCGACTCGGTCGTCTCCCCCGAGAAGGAGGCCGGGCGAGGTCGGTGGCCGCTCACGACGGGACGTGACACCGGCGAAGGAGATCCGGCAGGGATGACGATGGGGCAAGGCGGGGAAGGCCAGGAATGAGTAGATCCGGGCGTGGAGAGCTCGGATCTGGCGACGGACGAGGCCGAGGAGGCCGGCGATGACCTCGGTGTTGGATCCTGCAAAAATGGGGCGGCACTTAGAGCAGAGGGAGAGCACGGGAGAAAAGGAGGATAAGAGAAGGCGCGACCTGGGGTTGGCGGCGGCGGATCCATAGGCCTGGTCACCGGAGGCGGTGGCGGGGAGAAGATGGTCGGGCGGCACGAGATGCTCGGGATCGGGCTGCCCCCGATCCGGATCGAGCGAGGCACCGGGGAAGCAGGGAGATCCAGGCGGCGGCGAGATTCGGGCCCGCTTCGTCTCGGCGTGGGCCGAACGTGGGCCGGGCGGGCCTCGGCGGCGGGGAAGTCAAAGGGGGCAATGTGGCATGCTCCCATAGGCCCGGGGTTGCGGGGACGGCGGCGCTGGCCCGTGGGACGACGACAACTGGCGGCGGGGGGTTTTAGCCGGTGCGGAAAACGAGGGCGACGGCGCTGATTTAAGGAAGGAGTTGCCTACTGCCAAAAATGGAAGGGAGGGGGTGTTATATAGGGCAGGTTTAGGGTTAGGGGGATTAGGAGGGGTTTTCGTCCGTTTTCGGGCATCGGATCTCGATCCGACAGTCGGAGCGGAGGGGATAAGTAGATGGACTAGGTGGGTTGTGCAGAAGGCCTCGGGCTGAGTGGAGTGAAAAGAGAGAGAGAGAGAGAGAGAGAGAGAGAGAGAGAGAGAGAGAGAGAGAGAGACCCGGCGACTGTTTCCAGAGACCGAAAACGTCCGACGTCAGACCGGCTATACTGCCGCTATAGTTATCCGTTGGGGCATCAAACAAACTCCAAATGTGATGAAACTTGGCAGGCGGTCTACTGACAACATAACAACACCGCACGCCAAATCTCAACCCATTCCGAGAACATTTTCCGGCCACTTATAAAATAAAATTTTGGAGGTGCCGCGGGCGCGTGCAGGTGTGGTCTAGGCTCAGAACGGACAACGGACGGAACTGGAAGACCGGGACGGATGCAAGTTTTGAAAACATGATGATGCAATGCACATGATGACATGACAAGATGCAACACGCAAGCGAATGACATGGCAACGCCGGCGAATAACTGGAAGACACCTGGCGCAACGGTCTCGGGGCGTCACAACACTCCACCACTACAAGAGGACCTCGTCCCGAGATCTAGAATGGCACCGGAGGGGCAACAGAAGAGAAAGAGAAGAGGTAAAGCTAAGTTGCTTCTTTAACAAATGAGTGAGACCAAGAACCTTGAAAGGTTGAGCATAATGAAAGAAAGAAAGCAACGGAGAAGAACAAAGTTGAAAGCACTCCGTTAAGAAAGAGGAATAAGAAAGAACCGATTTGGGTAGCACTTCGGTTGAAAAGATATGAAAGACCTGATAAAATGAAAGAGCTTGAGCAAAGGGACACAACACTCCGGTTAAAAGGATAATCATGAAAAAAACAGGATCCTGACAAGAACAAGAAGAAAGGTAGAAGAGAGCAACATCACAAAGCCTCCGGAAGAAAAGAGAGACTGGAATGGAATGAATGAAGTAGAAAACAAGATCTTGGCAGCGCACGCTTACAACAAAGGCTAGAACGGAGTTGTTGGATTATCAACAACGAAAATGATAAACTTGGTATGGACTTATAGAAGACATCCCAAAATTATGAGGTGACACCTTGCCACGCACGGAAAAGATTTGATTGGATTGATATGAACAAGGAGACGAGAAAATATTTCACCGGGAGGGTAGATGGAGAACTTGGATCATATATTATCACCATTAATAGCATTAATCCTTAGGGAAAGCTTTAGGTGAAATATAACCCCAGATAAATCCAATGACGAGATTGATGGATTTTAAATACCTCATTCTTAACAACATGTGTATCATGATACATGAACTCAAATTATCAGGAATGACATAATACCACCTCGAATGATACGATTGAAAGAATTGCACTCCGGATTGCAAGAAGAAGAACTTGAGCTCCTCTAACAAAAATCTCAATGAACACTTCGAGAAAGAATTAACTCCTTGATGAACCACCATGTAGAACCTTCATGAAGAACTCCGGTAACAAAAGAAATGATCAAACGGAAGGAAAGAGAGGTCGAAAAACACAAGGTGAATCCTTGCAATGATTTAGATGGATCTCCGTGGTGATATAATTGCGAGAGCTTGGAACTCCGGGAAAAAGAAAGAAGAACAACTGAAAACAGAATTTATTCATCATGAACAACTTCCAAAAAAGAAAAGATGAAGCATCTCGAACCGAGAATGTGATATGATGAATCACTCTGGAAAGCAAGAATTGATTTTACTCAATGAAACAAGAATAAGGGTTATGTTATGCGTATCCTTCACCAATTTAAATTGATGACAAGCAACGGATTTGACATATTACTTATTCTCGTAGAAAAGATTAAGAGAGATATAGCGTCAGACTTGGGAAAATATTGAATGAACCACCGGTAGGATAGAAATAACAAATAAATTGATATGATAAACAAAAGAAGAGAATCTTGAATGAACCACCGTAAGAATTGATTTTTAAGGAAGGAGTTGTCAGCTGCCAAAAATGGAAGGGAGGGGGTGTTATATAGGGCAGGTTTAGGGTTTGGGGGGATTAGGAGGGGTTTTCGTCCGTTTTCGGGCATCGGATCTCGATCTGACGGTCCGGAGCGGAGGGGATAAGTAGATGGACTAGGTGGGCTGTGCAGAAGGCCTCGGGCTGAGAGGAGTGAAAACAGAGAGAGACCCGGCTACTGTTTCCGGAGACCGAAAACGTCCGACGTCAGACCGGCTATACTGCCGCTATAGTTATCTGTTGGGGCATCAAACAAACTCTAAATGTGATGAAACTTGGCAGGCGGTCTACTGACAACATAACAACACCGCACGCCAAATCTCAACCCATTCCGAGAACATTTTCCAGCCACTTATAAAATAAAATTTCGGAGGTGCCGCGTGCAAGTGTGGTCTGGGATCAGAACGGAGAACGGACGGAACTGGAAGACCGGGACGGATGCAAGTTTTCAAAACATGATGATGCAATGCACATGATGACATGACAAGATGCAACACGCAAGCGAATGACATGGCAACGCCGGCCAATAACTAGAAGACACCTGGCGCAACGGTCTCGGGGCGTCACACGGGATCACCCTTTGGTGGAGGAGGATCCCCTAGAATTTCAACAGGCAAGTTGTGTTTCAAAATAGGTCCCTGTTTAAACAATACTTCATCTATTTCCCTTCTTTCATTCATAAATATATCATTTTCGTGGTCTAGCAAATATTGTTCCAAAGGATCATTAGGAGGCACAGCAATAGAAGCAAGACCAATAATTTCATCTTTACTAGGCAATTCTTTATCATGGGGTTGTCTACGAAATTTAGCAAAATTAAAATCATGAGACATATCCCCTAAATCAACAGAAACAATATCCTTTTTGCAGTCTATCTTAGCATTAACAGTATACAAGAAGGGTCTACCAAATATAATGGGACAAAAGACATCTTTTGGGGAACCAAGAACAAGAAAATTAGTAGGATATTTAACTTTCCCACGCAAGACTTCAACATCTCTAACAATCCCAACTGGTGAAATAGTATCTCTATTGGAAAGCTTAATAGTAACATCAATATCTTCTATCTCAGCAGGTGCAATATCATGCATAATTTCTTTATATAAGGAATGAGGTATTGCACTCGCACTAGCACCCATGTCACATAAGCCATTATAACAGTGATCTCCTATTTTAACAGAAACAACAGGCATGCCAACAACAGGTCTATGTTTATCTTTAGAATCAGGTCTAGAAATTCTAGCAACTTCATCACAGAAGTAAATAGCATGCCCATCATTATTATCGACCAAGAGATTCTTAACCATAGCATTACTAGGTCCAACTTGAATTTGCTCAGAGGGTGTAGGTGTTCTAGTATTACTCTTACGAACCACAGTTGAAGCTTTAACATGGACCTTTATTCTAACATGGAAAGGTGGTTTCTCAATATAAGCGGTAGGAATAATAGGATCAACATTATAAGTGATAGTCTTTTCTTCAACTTTAATAGGTTCAACTACTTTTACTTCAATGGGGGATGATATTTAAACCACTTCTCCTTAGGGAGATCAACATGAGTAGCAAATGATTCACAGAAAGAAGCTACTATCTTAGAGTCAAGTCCATATTTAGTGCTAAATTCACGAAAAGCATCGGTATCCATAAAAGATTTAACACAATCAAACTTAGGTGTTATACCTGACTCCTTACCTTCATCGATTTCCCAATCTTCAGAGTTGCATTTAATTCTTTCCAATAAATCCCATCTGAATTCAATAGTCTTCATCATAAAAGAACCAGTACTAGAAGTATCGAGCATGGAGCAATTATTGAGAGAAAGCCAAGCATAAAAAATTTGAATAATAATTTCTCCTAAGAGCTCATGATTGGGGCGTGAATATAAAATTGACTTAAGCCTCCCCCTACTACCTCTTGAGCATTGCGTTGGTTTTCCCTTGAAGAGGAAAGCGTGATGCAGCAAAGTAGTGTAAGTATTTCCCTTAGTTTTTGAGAACCAAGGTATCAATCCAGTAGGAGACTACACGCAAGTCCCTCGTACCTGCACAAACAAATAAGAACCTCACAACCAACGTGATAAAGGAGTTGTCAATCCCTTCACGGTCACTTACGAGAGTGAGATCTGATAGAGATAATAATAAGGTAAGTATTTTTGGTATTTTTATGATATAGATTGGAACATAAAGATTGCAAATTAAACGGTGCCAGAAATAGATAGTTGATGGGACATTAATATAATGGAGAATAGACCCGGGGGCCATAGGTTTCACTAGTGGCTTCTCTCAAGATAGCATAAGTATTATGATGGGTGAACAAATTATTGTCGAGCAATTGATAGAAAAATGCATAATTATGAGAATATCTAGGCATGATCATGTATATAGGCATCATGGCCGCGACAAGTAGACCAAAATGATTCTACATCTACTACTATTACAACACACATCGACCGCTATCCAGCATGCATCTACAGTATTAAGTTCGTAATAACAGAGTAACGCATTAGGAAAGATGACATTATGTAGAGGGATAAACTCAAGCAATATGATATAAACCCCATCTTTTTATCCTCGATGGCAACAATACAATACATGCCTTGCTTCCCCTATTGTCACTGGGAAAGGACACCGCAAGATTGAACCCAAAGCTAAGCACTTCTCCCATTGCAAGAAAGATCAATCTAGTAGGCTAAACCAAACTGATAATTCGAAGAGACTTGCATAGATAACCAATCATTCATAAAAGATTTCAGAGAAGAATCAAATATTGTTCATAGATAAACTTGATCATAAACCCACAATTCATCAGATCTCGACAAACACAACGCAAAAAGAATTACATCAAATAGATCTCCAAGAAGATCGAGGAGAACATTGTATTGAGATCCAAAGACAGAGAAGAAGCCATCTAGCTAATAACTATGGACCCAAAGGTCTATGGTAAACTACTCACACATCATCGGAGAGGCTATGGTGTTGATGTAGAAGCCCTCCGTGATCGATTCCCCCTCCGGTGGAGCTCCAGAAAAGGCCCCAAGATGGGATCTCTTGGGTACAGAAGGTTGCGGCGGTGGAAATAGGGTTTCATGGTGCTCCTGGATGTTTTCGGGGTATATGGACATATATAGGAGGAAGAAGTAGGTCGCTGGAGCCACGAGGGGCCCACGGGGGTGGGGGCGCGCCCAGGGGGGCAGGCGTGCCTCCCTGCCTCGTGGCCTCCTCATTGATTTCTTGACGTCCACTCCAAGTCCTCTGGATCACGTTTGTTCCAAAAATAACTCTCCCGAAGGTTTCATTCCGTTTGGATTCCATTTGATATTCCTTTTCTGCGAAACACTGAAATAGGCAAAAAAACAGCAATCTGCACTAGGCCTTGGGTTAGTAGGTTAGTCCCAAAAAATAATATAAAAGTGTATAAATAAGCCCATTAACATCCAAAACAGATAATATAATAGAATGGAACAATCAAAAATTATAGATACGTTGGAGACGTATCAAGCATCCCCAAGCTTAATTCCTGCTCGTCCTCGAGTAGGTAAATGATAAAAAAAGAATTTTTGATGTGGAATGCTACCTAGCATAATTCTCAATGTAATTTTCTTTATTGTGGCATGAATGTTCAAATCCGAAAGATTCAAGACAAAAGTTTAATATTGACATAAAAATATTAATATTTCAAGCATACTAACAAAGGAGTTATGTCTTGTCAAAACAACAAGGCCAAAGAAAGTTATCCCTACAAAATCATATAGTCTGGCTATGCTCTATCTTCACCACACAAAAATATTTAAATCATGCACAACCCCGATGAAAAGCCAAGCAATTGTTTCATACTTTTTATGTTCTCAAACTTTTTCAATCTTCACGCAATACATGAGCGTGAGCCATGGACATAGCACTATAAGTGGAAAAGAATGGTGGTTGTGGAGAAGACAAAAAGGAGAAAGTAGTCTCACATCAACTAGGCGTATCAACGGGCTATGGAGATGCCCATCAATAGATATCAACGTGAGTGAGTAGGGATTGCCATGCAACGGATGCACTAGAGCTATAAGTGTATGAAAGCTCAAAAAGAAACTAAGTGGGTGTGCATCCAACTCGCTTGCTCACAAAGACCTAGGGCATTTTGAGGAAGCCCATCATTGGAATATACAAGCCAAGTTCTATAATGTAAAATTCCCACTAGTATATGAAAATGATAACATAGGAGACTCTCTATCATGAAGATCATGGTGCTACTTTGAAGCACAAGTGTGGTAAAAGGATAGTAACATTTTCCCTTCTCTCTTTTTCTCTCATTTTTTTATTTTTTTATTTGGGACTTTTCTCTTCCTTTTTTTATGGCCTCTTTCCCTTTTTTTATTTTTCGTCCAGAGTCTCATCCCGACTTGTGGGGGAATCATAGTCTCCATCATCCTTTCATCACATGGGACAATGCTAATGATGATCATCACACTTTATTTACTTACAACTCAAAAATTACAACTCAATTCTTAGAACAAAATATGACTCTATGTGAATGCCTCTGGCGGTGTACCGGGATGTGCAATGACTCATGAGTGACATGTATGAAAGAATTATGAATGGTGGCTTTGCCACAAATACGATGTCAACTACATGATCATGCAAAGCAATATGACAATGATGAAGCGTGTCATAATAGCGGAACGGTGGAAAGTAAATGATGAAGCAATATGACAATGATGAAGCAATATTACAATGATGAAGCATATCATAATAATAGGTAGGTATGGTGGCTGTTTTGAGGAAGGTAAATGGTGGGTTTATGGTACCGGCGAAATTTGTGTGGTACTAGAGAGGCTAGCAATGGTGGATGGGTGAGAGTGCGTATAATCCATGGACTCAACATTAGTCATAAAGAACTCACATACTTATTGCAAAAATTTATTAGTTATCGAAACAAAGTACGACGCACATGCTCCTAGGGGGATAGATTGGTAGGAAAATACCATCGCTCGTCCCCGACCGCCACTCATAAGGAAGACAATCAATAAATAAATCATGCTCCGACTTCATCACATAACGGTTCACCATACGTGCATGCTACGGGAATCACAATATTTATAACAAGTATTTCTCAATTTCACAACTACTCAACTAGCATGACTCTAATATCACCATCTTCATATCTCAAAACAATCATCAAGTATCAAACTTCTCATAGTATTCAATGCACTTTTTATGATAGTTTTTATTATACCCATCTTGGATGCCTATCATATTAGGACTAATTCTATAACCAAAGCAAATTACCATGATATTCTGAAGGACTCTCAAAATAATATAAGTGAATCATGAGAGATCAATAATTTCTATAAAATAAAAGAAAACCACCACCATGCTCTAAAAGATATAAGTGAAGCACTAGAGCAAAGTTATCTTGCTCAAAATATGTAAGTGAAGCACATAGAGTATTCTAATAAATTCCAATTCATGTGTGTCTCTACCAAAAGGTGTGTACAGAAAGGATGATTGTGGTAAAATAAAAAGCAAAGACTCAAATCATACAACACGCTCCAAGAAAAACACATATCATGTGGTGAATAAAAATATAGCCTCAAGTAAAGTTACCGATAGAAGAAGACGAAAGAGGGGATGCCTTCTGGGGCATCCCCAAGCTTAGGCTTTTGTTTGTCCTTGAATTTTACCTTTGGGTGCCTTAGTCATCCGCAATCTTAGGATCTTTCCACTCCTTATTCCATAATCCATCAAATCTTTACCCAAAACTTGAAAACTTCACAACACAAAACTTAAACAGAAAATCTCATAAGCTCCGTTAGTATAAGAAAACAAACCACCAATTAAGGTACTGTCAAGAACTCATTCTTTATTTATTTTGGTGTTAAACCTACTGTATTCCAACTTCTCTATGGTTCATAACCTCCGATACTAGCCATAGATGCATCAAAATAAGCAAACAACACACGAAAAACAGAATCTATCAAAACAGAACATTCTGTAGTAATATGTAGGTTTCTAATACTTATATAACCCCAAAAATTCTATAATAAATTTCTGGACATGAGGAATTTATCTATTAATCATCTGCAAAAAGAATCAACCTAATCGCACTCTCCAGTAAAAAATGGCAGCAAATCTCGTGAGCGCTAAAGTTTCTGTTTTTTACAGCAAGATCGCAAAGACTTTCCCCAAGTCTTCCCAAAGGTTCTACTTGGCACAAACACTAATTAAAAGCATAAAACCACATCTAAACATAGGCTAGATGAATTATTTAATTCTAAATAGAAAAAAAATCAAGGAACAAAAATAAAATTGGGTTGCCTCCCAACAAGCGCTATCGTTTAACGCCCCTAGCTAGGCATTGAGATTTCGATGATGCTCACATGAAAGACAAGAATTGAAGCGCAAAGAGAGCATCATAAAACACATGACAAACACATCTAAGTTTAACATAATTCATATGCATAGGCATCTTATAGGCAAACAAATTATCAAGGCAAGCAAAAACTAGCATATGCAAGGAAGCAGAAAGAAAAAATAGCAATCTCAACATAACAAGAGGTAATTTAGTAACATGAAAATTTCTACAACCATATTTTCCTCTCTCGTAATAATTAAATGTGGGATCATAAGAAAATTCAACGAAATATATATCACATAAAATATTTTCAACACGATCCACATGCACGCAAAGTTGACACTCTTCCAAAATAATGGGATTAACATTAACTAAAGTCATGACCTCTCCAAACCCACTTTTATCAAAAATTTCATAAGATTGAACATTCTCCAAATATGTGGGATCTAAAGTTGACACTCTTCCAAACCCACTTTCAATAATATTTCAAACACTATTATCAATCTCGTATTCATCATGGGGATTAAATAAATTTTCAAGATCATAAGAAGAATCACCCCAATCATGATCATTGCAACAAATAGTAGTCATAGCAAAACTAGCATCCCCAAGCTTGAGGTTTTGTATATCATTAACACAATTGAAATTAAGAGAATTTATAATAACATCATTACAATCATGCTTTTTATTCAAAGATCTATCGTGAATCACTTTATAAAGCACTTAATCACAATTTTCAGTTTCGCGGATTTCAAGCAAAACTCCATAAAGATAATCTAGTGCACTCAACTCACTAGCGATTGGTTCATCATAATTGGATCTCTTAAAAAGATTAGCAAGAGGATGAGGATCCATAACAATAGATATTTATCAAGCGAAGATGCAAGCTAATAGAAGGCACATGGTAACACGAGCAAACAGAAGGATGAAGAAAAGGGGCGAATACCGACAAAGGTGAAGTAGGTGTCGGTGTCAAAACCGGTGGATCTCGGGTAGGGGGTCCCGAACTGTGCGTCTAAGGTCGATGGTAACAGGGGACACGATGTTTACCCAGGTTCACGCCCTCTCTATGGAGGTAATACCCTACGTCCTGCTTGATTGATCTTGATGAATATGAGTATTACAAGAGTTGATCTACCACGAGATCGTAATGGCTAAACCCTAGAGATCTAGCTTGTATGGCTATGATAATGAATATCTCTCTCTCCGGACTAAGTCCTCCGATTTATATAGACACCGGGAGGATCTAGTGTTACACAAGGTCGGTTACAAAGAAAGGAATCTACATATTTGGTCGCCAAGGAGAGTCCCATCCAGACGCGGGTGCAGTCTTCGGTCTTCGTGTTCTTCACAGCCCATCAGTCCGGCCCATGGCTAACACGCCAGACGCCCAAGGACCCCTTAGTCCAGGACTCCCTCGGTAGCCCCTGAACCTGGCTTCAATGACAAGGTATGCGGCGCGTAGATCTATCGTCGGCATTGCAAGGCGGGTTCCTCCTTCCGAACTCCAAGATAGTCTTCGGACGAAACAAATGTGTCCGGATCTGCAACACACAGCCGTAGAGAGTATAATATTTCATGAATCCAATCTGCTAACCACTTTAGTAACGTGACCTCATGCTTGCCCTGTTATTATTTCGAACCATTTTTCGTCTGCCACTCCATGTTTCGAGACGCAGTTTCCATTGGCACGTCTCGTCAAAGTAGAGATCGTGTCCCCTTATTGCGGGATTTTCATCAATTCGGTCGTGGGTAACCCAACCGTGCCTGTTTACACAGCCCTTGGGAATAGGCGAGGTTTAAGGCGAGTGGGGAGGCGTTCGATATTCACTGCCTTTATAAGGAGATAAGGACTCCCTCTTCTTCTCTCACGCCTTCTCCTTCCTCTGCCCATCCGTACTCGAGCTCCAGCGCCCAAGCTCTAGCTTTCCCCGCCTGAGAAAGCACTCCAATCATGTTCGGATCCGGAGTTGGAGGCAAGTGGATGGCCTCCTCTGTCAAGGAGGACATCAAGGAGCTCCGGGAGGCCGAATACCTGGCCAAGGGGATCGTTTACCGACTCTCGGCCAAGGGACAAATCGTCCCTACCCCAGAGCCCCATGAGAGGGTGGTGTTTCTCACACATTTCGTCCGCGGGCTGGGATTCCCTCTCCACCCGTTTGTCCATGGATTGATGTTTTACTATGGGTTGGACTTCCATGATCTAGCCCCCAACTCTATCCTTAATATCTCGGCATTTATTGTCGTGTGCGAGGCATTTCTCCGTATCCCCCCTCACTTCGGCCTATGGCTGAAGACCTTCACTATTAAGCTGAAGGTGGTGAGCGGCCAACAAGCAGAGTGTGGAGGCTCCATGGTGGGCAAGATGCCCAATGTCAACTGGCCCGAAGGCTCCTTTGTGGAGATGGTGAAGGGGTGGCAGTTGGGGTGGTTCTACATCACCGAGCCGCGCAACACCAGCTGGGCGGCGACCCCCGAATTCCGATCCAAAGCTCCGATGCGGCTCACCTCCTGGCAAGAGAAGGGCCTAACCTGGGGCTCTTCAAACAAGCTGAATGGGCTCCAGACGTGCGTCCAGAACATGATAACCAAGAGGATCAAACTCGTCAACGTGATCCAGGTTATGCTCATTCGACGGATCCTTCTGTGCCAACGCCGGACTTGCTATTTGTGGGAGTTTGATCTGTCCAAGCACCAGACGCTACTAGAGCTCTTCGGCATGATGCACGAAGACATCTGGAAAGTGATCTTCAAGGCCAGCGAGACACCACCGCCCATGACTGAGGATCGCGGGCTCAGCTAAAAACGCCAGGCCAATTCGGTAAGTTCTTTCATGTTTTCAAGGTATACCCTCTACTGGCATATTTTGAGGAAGGAGTCTAAGCCTTCCTATCAATTTTTCAGGCCTGGATCGATATAGCGGGGCGGATTAACTGTCCGGCTCCGCTACCCGAAGACCAAGAAACCCCACTTCTGACGAAGATGCTGTTTCCGGTGCCTTATGATGTGCCGGAGAAGAAGGCCAAGAAAACGGCCAAAGGGGCCAGGAGTGGCCTTCGCCGAAAAGGTGCTTCAGACATGACGTCCGGAGACGAGACTCACTCTTCAGCCGCCGAAGACAACGAGGAGGAGGAGGAAAACGACTCCCCCCTGAGGAGGGAAGGAAGAAAAGGGGGGCCTCCCCGACTCTGGAGGCGAAGGCGCCCAAGAGGGGGAAGGGCTCCCTCGCGGATAACTCCGCATGGGATGTCGATAGCAGTCTGGAGCGACCCACCCCCCTCGAACCAAGCCTCAGACTGCCTTGTAAGTACCTTATGCACGTACAAATGTCTGGCCTTTCCACTTTGTAATATTAATATGTTAAATTATGCTATTGCAGTCCGGCCCATGACAGCTCCCCGCGATCCTCGACAGGAGGTTCGCTAGATTCAAAGGAGATGGCCAGCGTGTCACCGCCGCCCGCTCACTCTCCCTCGGCCAAGGGTGATGACGAGGTGGTGTCCCAAAGGACCTTCTCATGTCAGGGAGAGGTTCCGGAGGTCGTCGGGATGGCACCAAAGGATGACTCCTCGGCCGCCAGACACATGGGGGAAGAAGGCCCCATGGGGACTGGTGGTGGGGGCCAAGTTCAATTCGGCCCCCAGCCGGATACCATTCGAGACCTACACGGCTTCGGAGTCAAGCGAGCAGCCTTCCCTGAAAGGAGGAGGTGTGCCTGTTCCACCGGTGACCTCTGTCCAATCAGAGGCACTGGATAATCTGCTAGAAGCGCTACGAGGCACTTCCATTGTGGATGAACATCGTATCCTTATGGGTGCGGTGATCGAGAAGGTTCTGTCCGCCAAAAGAGGACTGACCGAAGCCTGTGCTAGCCTTCTAACAGGCTTTGAGGTAAGTAATGTAATTGTAGAGAGAATATCACAGTGTAGACAGTAGCCCCTGATGCTCTGTTCGGTATTCGGAAAGAAAAAGCCGAACAGAGGATCAAAATAATTCTCGAAGGAGTCTAACATAAAATGTCTATGTGAATAAGCAGGCGTCACTACTGGCTGCTACCGCTCATACTGCAGAGGTCTCCGGACTGAAGCAGAACCTGGAGCGGGCCGAGAAAGAGCTCGGCCTCGTGAAGAAGCAGCTGGAGGACAGCCAAGGTATGCAGTAACCTGCGTGTATATTTAGGAAGGATGAATGGTTCGTGCTGACTAAAGTGTCATGAGCATTATTAGGGGCCACAACCGAGGTGGCAGCCCTCAAGAAGGCATTAGCCAAGGCCGAGGACAAAGCGGCCAAGGAACACGCCGCGTGCGAGAAGCACGAGGCCCAGATCAGCGAGGTCCGGCAAGAGCTCCAGGACGCCGTCAAGAAGTACGAGTCCCTAGAGCGTGATTCTAAGACGCAAGGGTCCGAACTTGCGAAGGTCCGCCAGAGCACACAAGATGCTCGAGATGAAGCCCAGAGTGCCCTTCAGGAAATCCAGACGGCCAAGAAGATCACCGCGGGTAAGGCTTTCGTTATGCAAAGCAAGTCTGCAAAGGAAACGTTCCTTTTACCCAAATTTGGAGCTCTCAAGGGGTGTTTACGGATTTTCCGCGCAGCGTATCGGATGTTGACGGGTTCTATCGAGCCGAAGAAGGGAGTTCTATGGAGAAGTTGTTCTGGTCTCAATACCTTGGACCCGAACATTTGGTGCCCTTCAGCGACCAGCTGAAACAGCTGGTCGAGCTGCAGAAGGCGGCCGAGCTAGACATGAAGGACCTAATAGTCCAACTATGGCCTGCCGAGCCCATGCCCAGCAGCTACTTCGGACTTGTGAAGCAGCTTGTGGGTGCCTGCCCACGGCTTGAAGTCGTGAAGCGGTCGGTCTGCATTGAAGGTGCACGGATGGCCTTTGCCCGTGCCAAGACGCACTGGGCGAAGATGGATGCCAAGAAGCTGATGGCCGAGGGGCCGCCTGAGGGCAAGGAGCGCCGCCGATCCGAGCTATATTTTGATAGTGTCCTAGAGGGATACCGCCTTGTGGCGGAGCAATGTGCGAAGGATGTTATATTCCCATGAAAACATTCATGTTATCCTGTCATGTAATATGAAACAAGGTCGTTATGTAATATAGTGCTTGTGACTCTTAAAATTTTACCTCTTGTGCGGCCGTTTATGAAATTTGAGGGTTAGCCGGTCGTCGGCTTCTGCCCCCATGTACATAGTACGGGGGTGTTTGGGATAAATATAAACACTCGTTACTCCACATTCTGGTCCTTAAAGGAGGTGTCTAGCGCAACGAACAAGGCAATCAGACTATACAGCTTCTATCACCCTCACTTAGCCATAGGAGTTTGACAATGAGAATTTTGGCGAAGCCACTGGTATTCGGAAGGCCGAACTAGGGGCTATATACACACCTGATCGGATAAAAACCGATTCCTCGCGTAAAGCGGAAAAACCTCTCTAAGGTTTGGAAACCTCTCGAACAGCTAACCAGCTCTCGCTGCATCATGACAGTCAGTTTTCGGCTTTCTCTACTGAGGTGCTCGTCTGGAAGAACCGGAACACAATCGCAGTAGTTCTCCCTTTACTACCCTAGCCGATATAGCGGAACGTAAGGTAGTAAGCACAGGAGCCGGGCAACCCAACTATTGACCGAAGACATGATTCGGAGCCGATGCATATAATGTTATAAGTTCGGGGTGCCAAACTGTACTGTAAAAAGTGTTCGGACTTTATTGCCGTACTGTGGGGCGTGATGAAGTCCCTGGCGAAGTAATACGTACCAGAGTGTACGGGTGCGATGAGTAATAAATACAAAGGCAAGGGGAAAAATCAAGTAATAAGCTGACGCTGCCAATTATTTTCCATTGTAAGTTGATTAGTACGTCGAGGCATACTTATGCAAGTAATGTGATAAGCAAGTAAGGCTATTTAACATGCCATGACCAAGAGCGAGCTATGTGCTGGTATGTAAAATAGGTATAGCAATCGTTAGCGGAGACCACCTGGGGATTCACTTGTACGTCAAAGCTCCTTGCCTCCTTGGTGTATCCGTCCCGCGATCGGTCCGATGATCAGGTTATTTAAAAAAGGCCCCGAGAAGAGAAAACCCGAAATGAAGAAGAAAAAGTGAAGGTGTGCGGATCCAGGGTCGGTCGAGCCGCCCTATGGATCACGAGCTAGCTATGCCTCCATCGATGCCCATGGAATTTTGAGTGCGTATTTATGTACGCGCGGTACAAATGCCGCCATTTGATCGGGACTGGGACGGAGGCCAAATTGCTAGTTAAGCTCTTGACGAGCGGGGAAGTCTTGCTACAGAATAGTCTGGACTCTCTTAATGGTGTCCGAGGACTTGGCCACCGAATTAAGGTTTTGTTGGGAAAGACCGCACTGTACTTCTGCTGCTAAGGTCATGGTATGCTCCTCGGTACGGAGGGAGCGTTCCGTATTTCCATTGACTGTTATGACGCCATGTGGTCCGGGCATCTTGAGCTTGAGATAAGCATAGTGAGGTACCGCATTGAATCGAGCAAATGCGGTTCGTCCAAGCAGTGCGTGATAGCCGCTGCGAAAGGGGGCGATGTCGAAGATTAACTCCTCGCTTCAAAAGTTGTCCGGAGATCTGAAGACGACCTCTAGTGTGATTGAGCCCGTACAGCGGGCCTCTATGCCCGGTATGACTCCTTTAAAGGTAGTCCTTGTGGGCTTGATTCATGATGGGTTAATGCCCATTTTGCGCATTGTATCCTGATAGAGCAGATTGAGGACTCGCGTCAGGTGGAATCCATCAATGATTGGGTCTAGGACCAGTGCGGCTGATCCGCCATGCCGGATACTGGTCGGATGATCCCGACGATCAAAAGTGATCGGGCACAATGACCATGGATTGAATTTTGGGGCGACTGGCTCTATCGCGTAGACGTCCCTGAGTGCGCGCTTGCGCTCCCTCTTGGGGATGTGTGTAGCATATATCATGTTCACCGTTTTGACCTGAGGGGGAAACTTCTTCTGTCCCCATGTGTTTGGCTGCAGGGGATCCTCGTCATCGTCCTTGCTCTGCGATCCCTTTTCCTTGTTTTGGCATTTAACTTGTCGGCTTGCTTAAAACCCCAGCAATCTCTGTTGGTATGGTTGGCTGGTTTGTTTAGGGTGCCATGGATTTGGCACGGACGGTTGAGTAGGGATGGCAATTTTATCCATTGATCTGGATACCCATGGATACCCAACCCAGTTGGGCAAGGGTATGGAGCACATTTTTTCCCATGGGTCCGCGGATATGGATACCCAAGAACAGCTGGGTTGGGCACGGTTATAGTTTGTGCTCCACGGATATCCAATGGATACCCGTATGACATGTGGGGCCATATGCCAGTGACAGTAGAAAGAACGGATCAATGGGAAATGGCAGGCAATACGCAACTGGTGCCATAAGCTATATGCTGCAAAATCAACCTCTGGTATGTCACACTTAAGGACTCATCGTATTACTTGTTGCCTACTTATGCATGTAGCTTATGTTGACATTTGTGAGTGAATGATGTTGAGTTAATTTGATCTTTGGGAAGGCTTCATGCTAAAATTTCTATGCCCATGCAGCTCCATGGGTATGTGGGTATCCAGCGGGTTTGGGCATGGGCACAAGTTGTGCCCATGGATAATTTGGTGGATGGGCAAAGGGTAGGAAGATGGGTCGTGGGTTGGATTTGGACCAGCTCCACCCGCCCCAAACCCGACCCATTGCCATCCCTACGGTCGAGTATGTGGTCTATGCTGGATGGTCCCTCATTGTTTCTTTTATACGGCTTTTTCCGCTGACCGGACTTGGAGCCGCTGAATCCGGCATTGATAGCAGTATCATCAGTGTTGTCGTCATTGCTTCGGCGTTTGTGTTTGCTGTGTCGGAGCTTGCCATTGCTGTTCTTAACCTCAGAGGGGCCTGCCTCGCTGGCTGTGTTTTTGCTACGAGCCAACCAACTATCCTCACCCGCGCAAAAGCGGGTCATGAGTGTCGTGAGGGCTGCCATAGATTTCGGCTTTTCTTGGCCGAGGTGGCGGGTGAGCCATTCGTCACGGATGCTATGTTCAAAGGCCACTAGGGCTTTGGCATCCGGACAGTCGACGATCTGGTTCTTTTTGGTTAGGAACCTAGTCCAAAATTTCCTGGCTGACTCTCCGGGTTGTTGGACTATGTGGCTTAAATCATCGGCGTCTGGTGGCCGGACATATGTACCTTGGAAGTTGTCGAGGAAGGCTTCTTCCAAGTCCTCCCAGCTGCCGATAGAATTTTCAGGCATGCTATTTAACTAGTGCCGAGTTGTCCCTTTGAGCTTTAGTGGGAGGTATTTGATAGTGTGGAGGTCATCTCCGCGGGCCATGTGGATATGGAGAATAAAATCCTCGATCCATACCGTGGGGTCGGTTGTTCTATCGTATGATTAAATGTTAACGGGTTTGAACCCTTCGGGGAATTTGTGATCCATTACTTCATTGGTGAAGCAAAGAGGCTGTGCGGCGCCTCTATATCGGGCCGCGTCGTGACGTAGCTCTGATGGAGTCTGTCTGCGGTTATCAGCTCGGGTGTGACTGGGTTTTTCATGCCCGAATAGGTAGCCATCATCACGTGTCGAGGAACGTCCTCGTGATCCGTAAATCGATCGGGTATATCCTGCTTTATTGTTTAGGTCCTGTCGAAGGTCATATGTATGACTATGAGCTGATTTACCTCTGCCTTTGCGATGAGGCGGGGCGGGCTGGTGTTCGGCTTGAGTTGACGCTTTGTCCCATCCACGTGGTGGTCGATCAGCCGCATTGCGCGACGATGGTATGTGTTCTGGCGCCTCGTCGTCGAACTAAGGTAGTAATTTGCGCTTCAGGTAGCTTTTGGCCGGGCGCTTGAGGCTATATTCTTTAGCTGCTAGGAGGTCGGTCCATTTCTCGTTGAGCATATCTTGGTCAGCTTGAAGCTGTTGCTGCTTCTTTTCTAGGCTCCTTGCTGTGGCTATTAGCTGGCGCTTGAAGCGCTCCTACACAAGAGGTTCTTCAGGCACGATGAAATCCTCGGTGTCGAGGCTCGCCTCATCCTCGGAGAGCGGAAGATAATTACTGTCCTCCGAGTCCTCGTGCATGGCCTATTTAACAGGGCTAACCTGCCCATCTTCCCGTTCATCCCATTCGGTAGCTGCGTCAACGGGGTATTCGTTGTCTTCGGCACCTTCCGGAGTGTTATTTTCTCCTGTGCCGGTGTTGCTATCTTTACTGCGACGTGACTTAGAGCGGCGCCGCTGAGGCCGGTGTTTCGATTGTATCTTAGGAGGTTTATCCTCAACTGGATCTTCTTTGTCATTGCCGCTATTCTCCTTTGGTGCATCCACCATGTATACATCGTACGAGGAAGTGGTTGTCCAGCGTCCGGTGAACGGCAGGTCCTGGGCCTCTTCTTCTCCGGCATCATCCTCCATACCGTCGATGTCATCGGAGCCATAATCGAGCATGTCAGTTAAGTCTTCGCAGTGGCTATAAAGTGCGTGGCGGGTGCGGAGCGAAATTCCCTATCATCAGCTTCTAGTTCGAACCGGATATAGTTCGGCTGTGAGTCCCCCCCCCCCAGGACAGGTTCTTTAAGGAGCTTAGCACATAGCCCAAGGGTGAGTGCTGCAAGATGTCTGTGGTGCTGAACTCAAAGATCAATAAACGATCAAGTTCGGCATCCATGGACTCACATGGTTTGGAACTTACACCCAGAGACGAGTCCGGGGTTCCGGTGACACAAATATTGTGTGAGTTTAAGTCCATGTGCGGCTCCAACGCCCGGGAATCTATGGCCTCCATGGTGGGGTTGAACCTCCAGTCCTTACATGGCGCCATATGCTCTGGATCTAAGGCCAGAGCAGTTACAGGAGCTATCTCCCGAATGTGGTCCGATGACAGATTTAGGTCATGTTCATCGAGGTGACCAGGAGAGATCGCCGCGGTCTCAAATCCAGCGAAGATCAAATCTCCAGGGATGTCCGCAACGTAGTTCAAGCTCCCAAATCTGACATGATGGCCAGGGGTGTCGCTATCGATCTGCTCTAGATGGCCAAGCGAGTTGGCCCGCAGTGCGAAGCCGCCGAACACGAAAATCTGTTCGGGGAGGAAGGTTTCTCCTTGGAAAGCGTCATTGTTGACGATTGAAGGGGCCATCGAACCTTTTGAGGACGGCATAGTGGAACTCTCAATGAAAGCACCAATGTCGATGTCAAAACCGGCGGATCTCGGGTAGGGGGTCCCGAACTGTGCGTCTAAGGTCGATGGTAACAGGAGACACGGGACACGATTTTCACCCAGGTTTGGGCCCTCTCTATGGAGGTAATACCCTACGTCCTGCTTGATTGATCTTGATGAATATGAGTATTACAAGAGTTGATCTACCACGAGATCGTAATGGCTAAACCCTAGAGGTCTAGCTTGTATGGCTATGATAATGAATATCTCTCTCTCTCCTGACTAAGTCCTCCGGTTTATATAGACACCAGGAGGATCTAGGGTTACACAAGGTTGGTTACAAAGAAAGGAATCTACATATTTGGTCGCCAAGCTTGCCTTCCACGCCAAGGAGAGTCCCATCCGGACACGGGTGCAGTCTTCGGTCTTCGTGTTATTCACAGCCCATCAGTTTGGCCCATGGTTAACAGGCCAGACGCCCAAGGACCCCTTAGTCCAGGACTCCCTCAGTGGGGAGAGGAAAAGGAGAGGCAAATGGCAAATATTGTAATGCAAGGGATAAGAGTTTGTGATGGGTACTTGGTATGTCTTGACTTGTGCGTAGATCTCCCTGGCAACGGCACCAAAAATCCTTGTTGCTACCTCTTGAGCACTGCGTTGGTTTTCCCCTGAAGAGGAAAGGGTGATGCAGCAAAGTAGCGTAAGTATTTCCCTCAGTTTTTGAGAACCAAGGTATCAATCCAGTAGGAGACTACACGCAAGTCCCTCGTACCTTCACAAACAAATAAGAACCTCGCAACCAACGCGATAAAGGGGTTGTCAATCCCTTCACGGTCACTTATGAGAGTGAGATCTGATAGAGATAATAATAATAACATAAATATTTTTGGTATTTTTATGATATAGATTGGAACATAAAGATTGCAAATTAAACGGCACCAGAAATAGCTAGTTGACAGGATATTAATATAATGGAGAATAGACCCGGGGGCCATAGGTTTCACTAGTGGCTTCTCTCAAGATAGCATAAGTATTACGGTGGGTGAACAAATTAGTGTCGAGCAATTGATAGAAAAGTGCATAATTATGAGAATATCTGGGCATGATCATGTATATAGGCATCATGTCCGCGACAAGTAGACCAAAACGATTCTGCATCTACTACCATTACTCCACACATTGACCGCTATCCAGCATGCATCTAGAGTATTAAGTTCATAAGAACAGAGTAACGCATTAGGCAAGATGACATGATGTAGAGGGATAAACTCAAGCAATATGATATAAACCCCATCTTTTTATCCTCGATGGAAACAGTACAATACGTGCCTTGCTGCCCCTGCTATCACTGGGAAAGGACACTGCAAGATTGAACCCAAAGCTAAGCACTTCTCCCATTGCAAGAAAGATCAATCTAGTAGGCCAAACCAAACTGATAATTCGAAGAGACTTGGATAGATAACCAATCATACATAAAAGATTTCAGAGAAGAATCAAATATTGTTCATAGATAAACTTGATCATAAACCCACAATTCATCAGATCCCGACAAACACACTGCAAAAAGAATTACATCAAATAGATCTCCAAGAAGATCGAGGAGAACATTGTATTGAGATCCAAAGACAGAGAAGAAGCCATCTAGCTAATAACTATGGACCCAGAGGTCTGTGGTAAACTACTCACACATCATCGGAGAGGCTATGGTGTTGATGTAGAAGCCCTCCATGATCGATTCCCCCTCCAGCGGAGCTCCGAAAAAGGCCCCAAGATGGGATCTCTTGGGTACAGAAGGTTGCGGAGGTGGAAATAGGGTTTCATGGTGCTCCTGGATGTTTTCAGGGTATATAGACATATATAGGAGGAAGAAGTAGGTCATTGGAGCCATGAGGGGCCCACGAGGGTGGGGGCATGCCCAGGGGGCAGGCGCGCCTCCCTACCTCGTGGCCTCCTCGTTGATTTCTTGACATCCACTCCAAGTCCTCTGGATCACGTTTGTTCCAAAAATAACTCACCCGAAGGTTTCATTCTGTTTTGATTCCGTTTGATATTCCTTTTCTACGAAACACTGAAATAGGAAAAAAAATAGCAATCTGCACTGGGCCTTGGGTTAGTATGTTAGTCCCAAAAAATAATATAAAAGTGTATAAATAAGGCCATTAACATCCAAAATATATAATATAATAGCATGGAACAATCAAAAATTATAGATACGTAGGAGACGTCTCACCACAAGCTTGAGCGATGCTTTCTCCTTCGCGAGTCCAAAAATTATATATATAATTACGATCACGATGAACCAGATGCATAGGATAAAACTTCTGATGAAATCCCAATTTCAATCGGTTGTAGTTCCATGATACAATATCATCATATAGCCTAAACCATGTCAATGCCTTTCCCTTCAAAGATAAAGGGAAGACCTTCTTCTTGATAACATCCTCAGGCATACCTGCAAGCTTAAATAATCCACAAACTTCATGCACATAGATTAGGTGCATATCGGGATGTAATGTTCCATCTCCTGTAAAAGCATTAACAGTTTCTCTATCATACCCGAAGGAATTTCAAAGTAAACATTTTCAGTAGGTTCAGTAGGTTGAGGAGCAACTCTTTGCTCTACTGGTCGGGGTAAAGATACCCCGAACAAGCCCCTCAAAGGATTGTTTTCCTTATCGCGAATACGCAAGCTGTGTATCTTTGCATTGATAAAAGAAGATTTTATAGCAAGAGGTTACAACCACACACAAGCCATGTACGCTAGAGGCATGATCGTGGGCGGTGGAGCAGACAGAACAAGGGGGTACTCATCCCCAAAAACGCAAAAAGTCTAACTCTCGGGAATGATGTTGCTAATCTCTGCGGCGCCGGCCTTGGCCCATAGGCGCGCCTCGTCTTTGATGGCTGTGGTGAGGTGGGAGAGGGATGGTCGATCGTGGTCGAAGACACAACCATTGCGGTGTTTCCAAATCCCCCAAGCAGTGAGGATGATGATGGAAGCGAGGCATTTGCGAGCGAGGGTGGACGCATGGTTTATAGAGGTTGCCCACCAAGTTTGGAAGGGGGTGTTTCCATCGGGAAGGCTAGTAGGAGCTCGTGCCCAGGCCAGGATCTCGTGCCAAATCTTTCTGGAGAAGGAGGAGCCCGCAAGGAGGTGTTGCATGGTCTCGGGCTCTTGGTCGCAAAGGGCGCAGATGTTGTCGTCAGAGAGGCCATGTCAGATTAGGCGGTCCATTGTCCAGCGGCGCTCTTGCATCGCGAGCCACATGAAGAACTTGATGCGAAGAGGTGCCCATGGCTTCCACCTGAGTTTCCAATGATCGTCACTGCAGAACACGTAGAAAAGGGCCTGGTAGCAGGAGTTGGCCGAGTAGAGGCTAGAGCCCGTCCATCTCCAAGTAAGGGTGTCGGGGGTGGCCGAGAGCTCGACATGCCGGATCTGCCGCCAAAGGTCAACGTATTGTAGCAGGGCCGCTAGGCCTAGTGCTCCCCTAATGTCTTGTACCTAGGACCTGAGGCGCATGGCCTCGCTAACGGTGCGAGATTTTCGTTGGCGTCGAGGCACAAGCGAGTGCACGAGGGGGG
This sequence comes from Triticum urartu, assembly GCF_056163025.1. Classification (NCBI taxonomy): domain Eukaryota; kingdom Viridiplantae; phylum Streptophyta; class Magnoliopsida; order Poales; family Poaceae; genus Triticum; species Triticum urartu. Next base: position 379,311,813 of record NC_141875.1, read on the forward strand.
CAATCTCAGCCACCGATCTCCCATCGATCCAGTGGTCGCTCCAGAATTTACAGCTGGTGACATTGCCAATGCACCAGGTGGTGGACGCCCTGAAAATGGCGGTGACATCGACCTCGTGCGAGATATGAAGGTGGCTCCAGGGTCTGGAGGGGTCTGTGTGTTGCAACCAAAGCCATCTCGTATGAAGAGTGATTCTGGCGCGGTATAGATCGCGGATGCCTAGCCCACCGAGGGAGATGGGTCTACAAACTTTTTGCCAGTTAACGAGGCACTTTCCGCTGGTCGCGTCCTTGTTGCTGGCCCAAAGGAAGCTCCGGATGATCCGATTGACCCGTTTGAGGATCGACTTGTTGAACACGATGGCGAGGAGGAAGTGTGTTGGGATCACGCAAAGGACATGGCGGACCAAGGCAAGCCTGTCCCCTTTCGAGAGAAGGTAAGCACGCCAAGTGGAAAGCTTCTTCTCGAGCTTGTGGACGACTGGAAGAAGGCTCGAGGTTGGTGGCTTGCGGATGGAGAGCGGCGGCCCAAGGTATTGGAAGGGAAATGCTTGATCGGACATTGCATCTCAGCCCTGATCGTGTCAATGTGGTCATCACTACATTGGATTGGTGTTGCGGAGCATTTGTCGAAGTTGGTGCGGAGCCCTGAGGCCACCCCAAACACCCGAAGGAGCTCGCGCACGGTGGCAATGTCGTGGTTGTCGGGGTGGCAGAAGATGACGACGTCGTCCGCGTAGAGTGAAATGCTTGAGGCCACGTGGCGCGTCGTGAGGCGCTGTAGGAGGCCAGTGTCGACCGCCCGGAGGAGGAGCGAGTTCAGGATGGCAATGACAATGGTGAACAGCATGGGGGAGATGGGGTCTCCCTGTCTGAGGCCGCAAGCATGGTCGATAGGAGGGCCAGGGTGTCCATTGGTCATGACCCGTGTCGACGCGGTGGAGAGAAGGATCGAGATCCAGTCACGCCAACGGCGGCCGAAGCCGAGGTGCTGCAGGACCTGAAGCAGGAAGGGCCACGAGACGAAATCGAAGGCTCAGGCGATGGCGAGCTTAAGTAGCATGCGGGTGGTCTTGAGGTTATGGAGGAGGTGCGCAGTTTGTTGGACGAGAAGAAAGATGTCGTGGATGCACCGTCCAGCGGTGAACGCGCTTTGGTTCGTGGAGATCATCGAGCTAAGCCTTGGAGCGAGACGCAAGGCTAGGACTTTGGCGAAAAGCTTGGAAATCAGGTGGATGAGACTTATGGGACGGTAGTCCGAGAGGGAGGCGGCATCTGGTCTCTTGGGGAGCAGTGTGAGGAGGGCCTCGTTGAGCTTTTGGAAGCTGCGCCCATTCATGGTGTAGAGCTTGTCAAAGGCATCACAGATATCCTACTTGATGATGTCCCAGCAGGCGTGTAGGAACTCGGAGGTGAAGCCATCGGGGCCAGGCGCCTTTCCCGTTGGAAGTCTTTTCACGGCTCGTCAAATTTCGTCCTCAGAGAAAGGGGCCTCGAGGTCCAGGAGGTCGAAGGAATTGACGTGGAAGTTGGTCAGATCCAGTGTGGATTCGCGCCCAGAGTCGGTGCCATGGATGGTGGTGAAGTGGTTGTAGGACGCCTTGGTCATTCCCTCGTGGTCTGAGATCACCTGGTCGCCAACGCGCACAAAGACCATGTAGGTGCGTTGCTTGCGATGTGAGGCGTGCACCTTAAGCGCGGGCACGGAAGCATCGTCACTGCGGAGCCAAGCTAGGCGCACGCGCTGTCGCACAATCGTTCGTTCGAGGGAGGCAAGTCCGAGGTAGGAAGCCTTGAGCCTGCGCCGGAGCCAGGCTTCATCGGAGGAGAGGGGTCGTAGGTCCTGGGCGGCGTCGAGTCATGCAATGATCTCTCGCGCCACCATGATCTGGAGGGACACGTTCCCAATGGTACGGGCGCTCCAGCGTTGGAGGTGCCTAGCAGTGCTCTTGAGGCGGGACACGAGTCGCCTGAAGGGGTCGGGGTCGGGAGGTAAAGCATTCCATCCCTCGTGGACTGCATCTTCGAAGCCTTTCATTTTTGGCCAAAAGTGCTCAAAATGGAACCGCCTAGTCCCAAGCGATCGCGCAGCACAGTCGATGACCAAAGGGCAGTGATCAGATGCAGCGGAAGTGAGGCAGTGTAGCAGGCAATGTGGGTGCTCAATCTCCCAACCGAATGTGGGGAGTCGCGCTCGCTCGACCACATGTAGCGGCGGCCATGAAGGTACATGTCTCGGAGCTCCTCATCAGCAATGAACCGCCTGAACCTGCTCATGACACGGTGGTTAAGGTTCGAGTTGTTTTTATTTGCCGCGGAGGTGATCATGTTGAAGTCGCCTCCGAGAAGCCAAGGACCGATGCGGGAGACGCGCACGTCCTAGAGATCAGCGGGGAGGTCGAGTTTAGCATTGTCGTCATGTGGACCATACACACCAGTTAACCACCAGTGATTTGTGCTTTTAGGGGGGGTTGACCAGCGTCGTGATATGGTGCTCGCCAATCAACGGGTTGGAAATGGAGGCCTTAGATCGCCGCTAGGCAAGAAGAATGCCGCCGCAGGTGCCGGTTGCCGGCAGGAAGCAAAAATCCTCAAACTGTGGGCCAAGAGTGTCGAGAATGAGCAGTCTGAGATATGGGCGAGTTTCGTCTCCTGGAGGCAGACAATGGAAGGGGATGCAGTGGAGATCACACTGCACAAGGCCGAGCGTTTAGCACCGGAGTTTAAGCCTCGCACGTTCCAAAACATAATTTTGAGGTTACAATCCATGGGGGGATGGGCGGCATTGTAGCAAGACCGCTGAGGGAGTCCTGGATTAGGGGGTCTCCGGACAGCCGGACTATATCCTTTGGTCGGACTGTTGGACTATGAAGATACAAGATTGAAGGCTTCGTCCCGTGTCCGGATGGGACTCTCCTTGGCGTGGAAGGCAAGCTAGGCAATACGGATATGTAGATCTCCACCCTTGTAACCGACTATGTGTAACCCTAGCCCCCTACGGTGTCTATATAAACCGGAGGGTTTAGTCTGTAGGACAACATACAATCATACCATAGGCTAGCTTCTAGGGTTTAGCCTCTATGATCTCGTGGTAGATCAACTCTTGTAATACTCATATCATCAAGAACAATCAAGCAGGACGTAGGGTATTACCTCCATCAAGAGGGCCCGAACCTGGGTAAACATCGTGTCCCCTGCCTCCTGTTACCATCCGCCTTAGATGCACAGTTCGGGACCCCCTACCCGAGAACTGCCGATTTTGACACCGACATTGGTGCTTTCATTGAGAGTTCCACTGTGTCGTCACCATAAGGCTTGATGGCTCTTTCAATCATCGGTAGCGATGCGGTCCAGGGTGAGGTTTTCCTCCTCGGACAAATCTTTGTATTCGGCGGCTTCGCACTGTGAGCCAATTCGCTTGGCCATCTAGAGCACATCGAGAGCTACGCCCCTGGCCATCAGTTCAGATTCGGAAACTTAAACTACCATGCCGACATCCGTGGAGACTTGATCTTCGACGGATTCGAGCCCGTGTCAGGTGCGCCACACAGTCACGACGAGCACGACGTAACTCTGTCGTCGGACAGTGTTCGGGAGATCGCATCTGCAACTACTCCGGCTTTCAATCCGAAGCAAATCGCGCCATCCAAGGACGGAGGGATAGACCCCGCCATGGAGGCCGCACTCTCAGTGGCGATGGAGCCGGATCCTGACTTCACCCCTTACGAGAGTCGTGTCGTCGAACCACTGGATTCGTCTCCGGCCACGGACTCCGAGCCGCCTGCATCCGTTCCTATCGAATCTGACTAGGCGCCGATCATGGACTTCACCTCTGCGGATATCTTTCAGCACTCGCCTTTTAGCGATGTGCTAAATTCATTAAGGTATCTCTCCTTGTCAGGAGAACCATGTCCGAACTATGTCCGGCTAGAATGGGATGCGGACGACAAAGAAATTCGCTGCCCACCCACCACCCACTTAGTAGCCACTGTCGACGACATAACCGACATGCTCAACTTCGACTCCGAAGACATCGACGGCATGGACGAAGATGCAGGAGACGAACAGGAACCAGCGCCCACAGGGCGCCGGACAGACACTTCATCACATGACATATACATGGTGGATACACCCAAAGAAGGCAATGGCGAAGAGACAGCGGAGGATGACCCCTCCGAGAAGCAACCCAAGCGCCGACGTCAGCGGCGCCGCTCTAAGTCCTGCCATAGCAAAAACAGCGATAACAGCGCAAGAGAAAATAACACTCCAGTCGACTCTAGAGGAAATGACGACCACATTACCCCGGCGGCAGAGCACGATGAAGCTGCAAGCGGTGAACAAAGTACGGATCCAACGTCCGAACACGGCAATGCCAAGGATAAACCTCATCAAACCCCCTTTCGGGAGGAAAACAGTCCAGACGAAGATGCACACATCATCCCGGAAACGCACTTGGTGCAAGAGAACCTCCGCAGAAGGCTTATTGCCACAGCGAGGAGTCTGAAGAAGCAGAATCAAAGGCTTAAGGCCGCACAAAATACGCTCAACAGCAGGTGGAACAAAGTGCTCGAGAACGAAGCAAAGTACGGTGGAAGTTACCACACAAAGAGCTATCCAAAGCGCAAGCTATTACCTGAATTCGATGATGAGGCCTTAGAGCCCACACAGCCAAAAAATGAAATGGCCAACCGGCCAGATCCACCACCTTGTGACCACGATAGAGCGGCTAACAAAGTCGCACATAAGTCAACACACGATCTACGTGAGGACTTGCGCCAAAAATCTAGTACGACCAGATCCATCTATGGATCTAGGAAGCACGCTCCGGCACAAAATCAAAACCGAATACTACAACCGTCCGAACGCCATGGCACATCCCAATACAGGGGTGCCGCACACCCCCTATGTTTCACCGATGAGGTGCTGGACCACGAATTCCCAGAAGGATTCAAACCAGTGAAGATAGAGGCGTACGAAGGGACCACAGCCCCTGGGGTCTGGATTGAGGACTTTATCCTCCATATCCATATGGCTCACGGAGATGATCTCCATGCTATCAAATACTTGCCCCTCAAGCTTAACGGACCAGCTCAGCACTGGCTGAAAAGCCTCCCTGAAAACTCAATTGGAAGTTGGGAGGAGCTCGAGGAAGCTTTTCGGGCTAATTTTCAAGGGACCTACGTCCGACCTCCGGATGCAGACGATTTAAGTCATATAATTCAACAGTCCGGAGAGTCCGCTCGAAAGCTTTGGAACAAGTTTCTCACCAAGAAGAACCAAATCGTCGATTGTCCGGACGCTGAAGCCTTAGCAGCTTTCAAACACAGCGTCCGAGACGAATGGCTCACCAGACACCTCAGCCAAGAAAAACCAAGAACAATGGAAGTCCTAACAAGCCTCATGACCCGCATTTGTGCGGGCGAAGACAGCTGGTTAGCCCGCAGTAGCACCAGCGACCCAAGCACATCCGAAGTCAGGGATGGCAATGGAAAACCACGATGCAATAAAAACAAGCGTCGAAATAAAGAAGATAGCCCAGATAATACGGCGGTAAATGCCGGATTCAGGGGCTCTCGACCAGGTCAATGGAAAAAGACTTTCAAAGGCTGAAGAGACGGACCATCTGGCCTAAACAAGATTCTTGACAAACTATGTCAGATTCATGGCACCCCCGATAAACCTGCAAATCATACCCACAGAGAATGCTAGGTCTTCAAGAAGGCCGGTAAGCTAAACGCCAAACACAAAGGGGATGAGACACCAAGTGAAGACGAGGACGAACCTCGCCAGCAAAGCACTGGAGGACAGAAAAAATTCCCACCAGAGGTCAAAATAGTAAACATGATCCATGTGACGAAGAGGAGAAGCAAATATGCACTCCGAGACACACGCGACATAGAGCCCGTCACCCCTAGGTTCAACCCCTGGTTGGCCTACCCGATCACCTTTGATCGCGGGGATCACGCGACTGAAGGAAATATGCCCTAGAGGCAATAATAAAGTTATTATTTATTTCCTATATCATGATAAATGTTTATTATTCATGCTAGAATTGTATTAACCGGAAACATAATACATGTGTGAATACATAGACAAACAGAGTGTCACTAGTATGCCTCTACTTGACTAGCTCGTTAATCAAAGATGGTTATGTTTCCTAACCATGAACAAAGAGTTGTTATTTGATTAACAGGATCACATCATTAGGTGAATGATCTGATTGACATGACCCATTCCATTAGCTTAGCACCCGATCGTTTAGTATGTTGCTATTGCTTTCTTCATGACTTATACATGTTCCTATGACTATGAGATTATGCAACTCCCGTTTGCCGGAGGAACACTTTGTGTGCTACCAAACGTCACAACGTAAATGGGTGATTATAAAGGTGCTCTACAGGTGTCTCCAAAGGTACATGTTGGGTTGGCGTATTTCGAGATTAGGATTTGTCACTCCGATTGTTGGAGAGGTATCTCTGGGCCCTCTCGGTGATACACATCACATAAGCCTTGCAAGCATTGCAACTAACGAGTTAGTTGTGAGATGATGTATTACGGAACGAGTAAAGAGACTTCCCGGTAACGAGATTGAACTAGGTATGGGATACCGATGATCGAATCTCGGGCAAGTAACATACCGATGACAAAGGGAACAACGTATGTTGTTATGCGGTCTGACCGATAAAAGATCTTCGTAGAATATGTAGGAGCCAATATGAGCATCCAGGTTCCGCTATTGGTTATTGACCGGAGACGTGTCTCGGTCATGTCTACATTGTTCTCGAACCCGTAGGGTCCGCATGCTTAAGGTTTCGATGACAGTTATATTATGAGTTTATGAGTTTTGATGTACCGAAGTTGTTTCGGAGTCCCGGATGTGATCACCGACATAACGAGGAGTCTCGAAATGGTCGAGACATAAAGATTGATATATTGGATGGCTATATTCAGACACCGGAAGTGTTTCGGGGAAGTTTCGGATAAAACCGGAGCACCGGGGGGTTACCGGAACCCCCCGGGGGGTTAATGGGCCTCATGGGCCTAAAGTGGAGAAGAGGAGGGGCTGCCAGGGCAGGCCGCGTGCCCCCTCTCCCCCTAGTCCGAATTGGACAAGGAGGGAGGGGCGGCGCCCCCCCTTTTTCTTCTCTCCTTCCCCCTCTCCTACTTGGACAAGGAAAGGGAGGGGAGTCCTACTCCCGGTAGGAGTAGGACTCCTCCTGCGCGCCTCCTACTAGGGCCGGCCACACCCCCCCCCCTTGGATCCTTTATATACGGAGGCAAGGGGCACCCCTAGACACACAAGTTGATCCACGTGATCATATTCTTAGCCGTGTGCGGTGCCCCCTTCCACCATAGTCCTCGATAATATTGTAGCGGTGCTTAGGCGAAGCCCTGCTACGGTAGTACATCAAGATCGTCACCACGCCGTCGTGCTGACGGAACTCTTCCCCGACACTTTGCTGGATCGGAGTCCGGGGATCGTCATCGAGTTGAACGTGTGCTAGAACTCGGAGGTGCCGTAGTTTCGGTGCTTGATCGGTCGGGACGTGGAGACGTACGACTACATCAACCAAGTTAACGCTTCCGTTGTCGATTTACAAGGGTACATAGATCACACTCTCCCCCTCTTGTTGCTATGCATCACCATGATCTTGCGTGTGCGTAGGAAATTTTTTGAAATTACTACGAAACCCTACAGTGGCATCCGAGCCTAGGTTTTATATGTTGATGTTATATGCACGAGTAGAACACAAGTGAGTTCTGGGCGATATAAGTCATACTGCTTACCAGCATGTCATACTTTGGTTCGGCGGTATTGTTGGACGAAGCGGCCCGGACCGACATTACGCGTACGCTTACGCGAGACCGGTTCTCCCGACGTGCTTTGCACATAGGTGGCTTGCGGGTGACAGTTTCTCCAACTTTAGTTGAACCGAGTGTGGCTACGCCCGGTCCTTGCGAAGGTTAAAACAGCACCAACTTGACAAACTATCATTGTGGTTTTGATGTGTAGGTAAGATTGGTTCTTGCTTAAGCCCGTAGCAGCCACGTAAAACTTGCAACAATAAAGTAGAGGACGTCTAACTTGTTTTTGCAGGGCATGTTGTGATGTGATATAGTTAAGACATGATGCTAAATTTTATTGTATGAGATGATCATGTTTTGTAACCAAGTTATCGGCAACTGGCAGGAGCCATATGGTTGTCGCTTTATTTTATGCAATGCAATCGCGCTGTAATGCTTTACTTTATCACTAAGCGGTAGCGATAGTCGTGGAAGCATAAGATTGGCGAGACGACAACGATGCTACGATGGAGATCAAGGTGTCGCGCCGGTGACGATGGTGATCACGACGGTGCTTCGAAGATGGAGATCACAAGCACAAGATGATGGCCATATCATATCACTTATATTGATTGCATGTGATGTTTATCTTTTATGCATCTTATCTTGCTTTGATTGACGGTAGCATTATAAGATGATCTCTCACTAATTATCAAGAATTGTTCTCCCTGAGTATGCACCGTTGCGAAAGTTCTTCGTGCTGAGACACCACGTGATGATCGGGTGTGATAGGCTCTACGTTCAAATACAACGGGTGCAAAACAGTTGCACACGCGGAATACTCAGGTTATACTTGACGAGCCAAGCATATACAGATATGGCCTCGGAACACGGAGACCGAAAGGTCGAGCGTGAATCATATAGTAGATATGATCAACATAGTGATGTTCACCAATGAAACTACTCCATCTCACGTGATGATCGGACATGGTTTAGTTGATTTGGATCACGTAATCACTTAGAGGATTAGAGGGATGTCTATCTAAGTGGGAGTTCTTTAAGTAAATTAATTGAACCTAAATTTATCATGAAACTTAGTACCTGATAGTATCTTGCTTGTTTATGCTTGTTTGTAGCTAGATGGCTCGTGCTGTTGTTCCGTTGAATTTTAATGCGTTCCTTGAGAAAGCAAAGTTGAAAGATGATGGTAGCAATTACACGGACTGGGTCCATAACTTGAGGATTATCCTCATTGCTGCACAGAAGAATTACGTCCTGGAAGCACCGCTGGGTGCCAGGCCTGCTGCTGGAGCAACACCAGATGTTATGAACGTCTGGCAGAGCAAAGCTGATGACTACTCGATAGTTCAGTGTGCCATGCTTTACGGCTTAGAATCGGGACTTCAACGACGTTTTGAATGTCATGGAGCATATGAGATGTTCCAGGAGTTGAAGTTAATATTTCAAGCAAATGCCCGGATTGAGAGATATGAAGTCTCCAATAAGTTCTATAGCTGTAAGATGGAGGAGAACAGTTCTGTCAGTGAGCATATACTCAAAATGTCTGGGTATAATAATCACTTGATTCAAATGGGAGTTAATCTTCCAGATGATTGCATCATTGACAGAATTCTCCAATCACTACCACCAAGCTACAAGAGCTTCGTGATGAACTATAATATGCAAGGGATAAATAAGACTATTCCCGAGCTCTTCGCAATGCTGAAAGCTGCGGAGGTAGAAATCAAAAAGGAGCATCAAGTGTTGATGGTCAACAAGACCACTAGTTTCAAGAAAAAGGGCAAAGGGAAGAAGAAGGGGAACTTCAAAAAGAATAGCAAGCAAGTTGCTGCTCAAGAGAAGAAACCCAACTCTCGACCTAAGCCTGAAACTAGGTGCTTCTACTGCAAGCAGACTGGCCACTGGAAGCGGAACTGCCCCAAGTATTTGGCGGATAAGAAGGATGGCAAGGTGAACAAAGGTATATGTGATATACATGTTATTGATGTGTACCTTACTAATGCTCGCAGTAGCACTTGGGTATTTGATACTGGTTCTGTTGCTAATATTTGCAACTCGAAACAGGGACTACGGATTAAGCGAAGATTGGCTAAGGACGAGGTGACGATGCGCGTGGGAAATAGTTCCAAAGTCGATGTGATCGCAGTCGCTATGCTACCTCTACATCTACCTTCGGGATTAATATTAGACCTAAATAATTGTTATTTGGTGCCAGTGTTAAGCATGAACATTATATCTGGATCTTGTTTGATGCGAGACGGTTATTCATTTAAATCTGAGAATAATGGTTGTTCTATTTATACGAGTAATATCTTTTATGGTCATGCACCCTTAAAGAGTGGTCTATTTTTATTGAATCTCGATAGTAGTGACAAACATATTCATAGTGTTGAAGCCAAAAGATGCAAAGTTGATAATGATAGTGCAACTTATTTGTGGCACTGCCGTTTAGGTCATATCGGTGTAAAGCGCATGAAGAAACTCCATACTGATGGACTTTTGGAACCACTTGATTATGAATCACTTGGTACTTGCGAACCGTGCCTCATGGGCAAGATGACTAAAACACCATTCTCCGGTACTATGGAGAGAGCAACAGATTTATTGGAAATCATACATACAGATGTATGTGGTCCGATGAATATTGAGGCTCGTGGCGAATATCGTTATTTTCTCACCTTCATAGATGACTTAAGCAGATATGGGTATATCTACTTAATGAAACATAAGTCTGAAACGTTTGAAAAGTTCAAAGAATTTCAGAGTGAAGTTGAAAATCATCGTAACAAGAAAATAAAGTTTCTACGATCTGATCGTGGAGGAGAATATTTGAGTTACGAGTTTGGTGTACATTTGAAAATTTGTGGAATAGTTTCGCAACTCACGCCACCCGGAACACCACAGCGTAATGGTGTGTCTGAACATTGTAATCGTACTTTACTAGATATGGTGCGATCTATGATGTTTCTTACTGATTTACCGCTATCGTTTTGGGGATACGCTCTAGAGACGGCCGCATTCACATTAAATAGGGCACCATCAAAATCTGTTGAGACGACGCCTTATGAACTATGGTTTGGCAAGAAACCAAAGTTGTCGTTTCTGAAAGTTTGGGGCTGCGATGCTTATGTGAAAAAGCTTCAACCTGATAAGCTCGAACCCAAATCGGAGAAATGTGTCTTCATAGGATATCCAAAGGAAACTATTGGATACACCTTCTATCACAGATCCGAAGGCAAGACTTTTGTTGCTAAGTTCGGAAACTTTCTGGAGAAGGAGTTTCTCTCGAAAGAAGTGAGTGGGAGGAAAGTAGAACTTGATGAGGTAACTGTACCTGCTCCCTTATTGGAAAGTAGTGTATCACAGAAAACTGTTTCAGTGACACCTACACCAGTTAGTGAGGAAGCTAATGATGATGATCATGAAACTTTAGAACAAGATACTACTGAACCTCATAGATCAACCAGAGTGAGATCCACGCCAGAGTGGTACGGTAATCCTGTTCTGGAAGTCATGCTACTAGATCATGATGAACCTACGAACTATGAAGAAGCGATGGTGAGCCAAGATTCCGCAAAATGGCTTGAAGCCATGAAATCTGAGACGGCATCCATGTATGAGAACAAAGTATGGACTTTGGTTGACTTGCCCGATGATCGGCAAGCAATTGAGAATAAATGGATCTTCAAGAAGAAGACTGACGCTGACGGTAATATTACTGTCTACAAAGCTCGACTTGTCGCAAAAGGTTTTCGGCAAGTTCAAGGGATTGACTACGATGAGACCTTCTCACCCGTAGTGATGCTTAAGTCTGTCCGAATCATGTTAGCAATTGCCGCATTTTATGATTATGAAATTTGGCAGATGGATGTCAAAACTGCATTCCTGAATGGATTTCTGGAAGAAGAGTTGTATATGATGCAACCAGAAGGTTTTGTCGATCCAAAGGGAGCTAACAAAGTGTGCAAGCTCCAGCGATCCATTTATGGACTGGTGCAAGCCTCTCAGAGTTGTAATAAACGCTTTGATAGTGTGATCAAAGAATTTGGTTTTATACAGACTTTTGGAGAAGCCTGTATTTACAAGAAAGTGAGTGGGAGCTCTGTAGCATTTCTGATTTTATATGTGGATGACATATTACTAATTGGAAATGATATAGAATTTCTGGATAGCATAAAGGGATACTTGAATAAAAGTTTATCAATGAAAGACCTCGGTGAAGCTTCTTACATATTAGGCATTAAGATCTATAGAGATAGATCAAACGCTTAATTGGACTTTCACAAAGCACATACCTTGACAAAGTTTTGAAGAAGTTCAAAATGGATCAAGCAAAGAAAGGGTTCTTGCCTGTGTTACAAGGTGTGAAGTTGAGTAAGACTCAATGCCCGACCACTGCAGAAGATAGAGAGAAAATGAAAGATGTTCCCTATGCTTCAGCCATAGGCTCTATCATGTATGCAATGCTGTGTACCAGACCTGATGTATGCCTTGCTATAAGTCTAGCAGGGAGGTACCAAAGTGATCCAGGAGTGGATCACTGGACAGCGGTCAAGAACATCCTGAAATACCTGAAAAGGACTAAGGATATGTTTCTCATATATGGAGGTGACAAAGAGCTCATCGTAAAAGGTTATGTTGATGCAAGCTTTGACACTGATCCGGACGATTCTAAATCGCAAACCGGATACGTGTTTACATTAAACGGTGGAGCTGTCAGTTGGTGCAGTTCTAAACATAGCGTTGTAGCGGGATCTACATGTGAAGCGGAGTACATAGCTGCTTCGGAAGCAGCAAATGAAGGAGTCTGGATGAAGGAGTTCATATACGATCTAGGTGTCATGCCAAGTGCATCGGGTCCAATGAAAATCTTTTGTGACAATACTGGTGCAATTCCCTTGGCAAAGGAATCCAGATTTCACAAGAGAACCAAGCACATCAAGAGACGCTTCAATTCCATCCGGGATCTAGTCCAGGTGGGAGACATATAGATTTGCAAGATACATACGGATCTGAATGTTGCAGACCCGTTGACTAAGCCTCTTCCACGAGCAAAACATGATCAGCACCAAGGCTCCATGGGTGTTAGAATCATTAATGTGTAATCTAGATTATTGACTCTAGTGAAAGTGGGAGATTGAAGGAAATATGCCCTAGAGGCAATAATAAAGTTATTATTTATTTCCTTATATCATGATAAATGTTTATTATTCATGCTAGAATTGTATTAACCGGAAACATAATACATGTGTGAATACATAGACAAACAGAGTGTCACTAGTATGCCTCTACTTGACTAGCTCGTTAATCAAAGATGGTTATGTTTCCTAACCATGAACAAAGAGTTGTTATTTGATTAACAGGATCACATCATTAGGTGAATGATCTGATTGACATGACCCATTCCATTAGCTTAGCACCTGATCGTTTAGTATGTTGCTATTGCTTTCTTCATGACTTATACATGTTCCTATGACTATGAGATTATGCAACTCCCGTTTGCCGGAGGAACACTTTGTGTGCTACCAAACGTCACAACGTAAATGGGTGATTATAAAGGTGCTCTACAGGTGTCTCCAAAGTTACATGTTGGGTTGGCGTATTTTGAGATTAGGATTTGTCACTCCGATTGTCGGAGAGGTATCTATGGGCCCTCTCGGTGATACACATCACATAAGCCTTGCAAGCATTGCAACTAATGAGTTAGTTGTGAGATGATGTATTACGGAACGAGTAAAGAGACTTGCCGGTAACAAGATTGAACTAGGTATGGGATACCGACGATCGAATCTCGGGCAAGTAACATACCGATGACAAAGGGAACAACGTATGTTGTTATGCGGTCTGACCGATAAAAGATCTTCGTAGAATATGTAGGAGCCAATATGAGCATCCAGGTTCCGCTATTGGTTATTGACCGGAGACATGTCTCGGTCATGTCTACATTGTTCTCGAACCCGTAGGGTCCGCATGCTTAAGGTTTCGATGACAGTTATACTATGAGTTTATGAGTTTTGATGTACCAAAGTTGGTTCGGAGTCCCGGATGTGATCACGGACATAACGAGGAGTCTCGAAATGGTCGAGACATAAAGATTGATATATTGGACGGCTATATTCGGACACCGGAAGTGTTCCGGGGAAGTTTCGGATAAAACCGGAGCACCGGGGGGTTACCGGAACCCCCCGGGGGGTTAATGGGCCTCATGGGCCTAAAGTGGAGAAGAGGAGGGGCTGCCAGGGCAGGCCGCGTTCCCCCTCTCTCCCTAGTCCGAATTGGACAAGGAGGGAGGGGCGGCGCCCCCCCCCCCCTTTTTCTTCTCTCCTTCCCCCTCTCCTACTTGGACAAGGAAAGGGAGGGGAGTCCTACTCCCGGTAGGAGTAGGACTCCTCCTGCGCGCCTCCTACTAGGGCCGGCCGCACCCCCCCCCCTTGGATCCTTTATATACGGAGGAAAGGGGCACCCCTAGACACACAAGTTGATCCACGTGATCATATTCTTAGCCGTGTGCGGTGCCCCCTTCCACCATAGTCCTCGATAATATTGTAGCGGTGCTTAGGAGAAGCCCTGCTACGGTAGTACATCAAGATCGTCACCACGCCGTCGTGCTGACGGAACTCTTCCCCGACACTTCGCTGGATCGGAGTCCGGGGATCGTCATCGAGCTGAACGTGTGCTAGAACTCGGAGGTGCCGTAGTTTCGGTGCTTGATCGGTCGGGCCGTGGAGACGTACGACTACATCAACCAAGTTAACGCTTCCATTGTCGATTTACAAGGGTACGTAGATCACACTCTCCCCCTCTCATTGCTATGCATCACCATGATCTTGCGTGTGCGTAGGAAATTTGTTGAAATTACTACGAAACCCTACAGCGACAAGCATCCGGCACGAAGGATTGGCTGCCTTTGTGTTAGACCCAATAATAAATGGATACCATCTCACACGAGTCCTCATGGATGGCGGCAGTGGTCTAAATCTGATATATCAGGACACAGTCCGCAAAATGGGAATAGACCCGACACAAATAAGCCACAGTAATACTACCTTCAAGGGAGTAATACCAGGCCAAGATGCCCGCTGTACGGGCTCTCTATTGCTAGAGGTTGTATTCGGTTCTCCCGATAACTTCCGAAGTGAAAGGTTAACTTTCTACATCACTCCATTCCGAAGTGGCTATCAAGCACTACGCGGAAGAACGGCTTTCGCTCGTTTTAATGCAATACTGCATTGCGCTTCTCTCAAGCTTAAGATGTGCGGTCCATGTGGCACCATCACAGTTAGCAGAAATACTGAGCGTTTTCTATGCATGGAAGAACGTGCGGCGGCTTTAACAGCCGAGCACTAGACGGCCTCACCAACCAGAAAAAATGGCAGGTCGTCAAGACCACGGGCATGGTTAGACGAGTCCGGTGCACCATCACATATACATGAGATTGGTTTGATGATCAAACCCTCCTAGACGGTACCAGGGGCTTCCCGTGTGTAATCAGGGCTAGTCCGGCTCAACTTGACTTATCTTGAATTTTAATAGTTCATTGATAATAACCAATTTTTTGGCATGGCAACTTTCACCTAAGTTCTTCTATTTTACAGATTACAATCGTGCTACACCCATCTAGGACACGGCACAACGGAGACACACGCGCAGACGTGCTGCTCTCAAAGGTTTCTTTTCAGATTAAGACCCTGCGTAAACCTTTTTTACTGTCTCTCGTCGCTCACATCCTCCGGATACTCAATACAACCGAGAAGGATGCTGACGTTATTGGCATGTGGCCACGTCAGGATATTGCACGTACCTGGACACTCGGGGTTTATTATTAAGGGCCTCATTCAGCCCAGCATATGTTATAAAGACCGAATACCTTAGGGAGTGTTTGGCGTCGTGAGTTTGGTCGTATATGCATCAGCTCCGAATCATGTCTTTGGTCAAATGTTGGGTTTTCCCGGCTCCCACGTTTTGGTGCCTTACGTTCCGCTATATCGGCTAAGGTAGCACTGGGAGAACTACTGCGATTGTGCCCTGGTTCATCCGGATGAGCACCTCAGTAGAGAAAGCCGAAAACTGACTGTCATGATAAAGCGCGAGACTGGTCAGCCACTCGATGACTCAACGGAATCTTCGGGATTCCTCCGCATTAACGAAGGGTCGTTTCCTGGTCATGTATGTACGCGCCCCGTATTCGGACGAGTGTAGAAGTCCCAGGGGCTATATAGTAGCCCCATCGTCAAACTCCTATGGCTAAGTGAAAGTGTTAAAGCAATATAGTCCGATTGCCTCGTTCGCTGCGCTACCACCTCCTTAATGGACCAAGATGTTGGATCAAGTGTGAATATGCGTTTTTTGCGAACACCCCCGCATTATATGCGTGGGGGTGGAAGCCGACGAATGCAAACTTTCAGGTTATATACATATATAAATAAACGGCCGCACAGGAGGCATCATAATACTTTCAGGCAAAAGTATAAACATAGCCTTGGTAACTCAATAAAACATTGTTTTTACAATGGGAGTACATGTCACTAGAACATAATATTCTTTGAGCACTGAGCCTCTATCGAACGAGCGCCTTCAAGAACTTCTTCAAAGTAGTGCCCGGCAGCCACTCGGCCCACGGCCGAACCCTGTGTTGCAACAGTGGTGGCCTCCATCTCCGCCCAGTATGTCTTGACACGGGCAAAGGCCATCCGCGCACCCTCTATGCACGACGACCTCTTCATAGCATCGATGTGTGGCACAGCACGAAGGAATTGTTGCATTAAACTAACGTAACTATTCGGCCTTGGCCCTCCCGGCCACAGATGATCCACAACAAACCTCATGGCAAGTTCGGACAACCTATGGAGCTCGGACCACTCGGCCATTTGCTCATTCAACAGCAGCGGACGCACTGGAGCATGGAACTGTGACCAGGACAGCTTTTCCACTTCGTGATCTTTTTGATCCTTGAAGTCCTCGCTGCATCAGCAGCACTTGCCACCAAATCCACGTAGGCATCCGCAGAACTCCATAGTTGATCAATAGGAGCATACTTCGGATCTCCGAACTTAGTCCGCAACAAGAAGGGCTTCCCAGCCACGATATCCGCAACTTGTCGTAGCTCCTCCTTTGCCGCTCTGATTTTGGAGCGGGCTTCCTTGGCTTCTACCATGGCCTTCTCTAGGTTTGTCGCCCTCGCTCGGCTTTCTTTTTCAAGAAGCTTGTAACGGTCAGTGGCATCTTTTAACTCAACGGCCATCTTGGCTATTCTTTCCTTGCTCTGGTCATGCGCAGCCTGTTCGGCCCTCAGCTCTTCGACCGCCTTTAGAGCGGCCGCATCGCTATTCCTCGGTTGTTCCTTGGCTCGGGCAAGCTCCGCCCGAAGGGTCTCCACAGTGGCAGCTCCATCTGCAGTCACAACATATTAAAGATACTGGAATCATGCTCCTCTCGCTATATGTTGATCACCAGAGAAATCACTTACCATGTGCCTCGTCAAGCCGCTTGTTGACAAGCACGATGTCGGCATCTGCCGCATCAAGTTGCCGCTTTAGCTCGGCAAACCCATCAGTCCGACTAGCCACCGGAGCTTCAGCCACCTGCACATAAAGGCGGTCTGGTTATTACCTGGGACTATGATCCTCTATTTGCCTCCATTTTCAACGACAACCAGAGTCTCAGGGGCTGCTATCTGCATAGGGCACACCTAACGTGTGCGGTACTATCAAAAACATACACTATTTCATGTACCTCAAAGCCTTTCAGCAGACTCATTAAAGCTTCATGCAATTCGCTTTCAGCAGATGAAATCCTTTCAATTACCGTACCCATTAGCGTACGATGCGCTTCTGAGATGGCCACTTGCTCCAGAAGATCCTTCAGTGAGTCCGACCTCACACTGTACGGTTCTGGACTCTTTCTGTTGCTCTCTTTAGGAGCCGAATACTGAGGACTCTGGGTAGCCAAGGGATTACCCTCTGGCCTTCGCGAATCAGGAGAGACCCTCCGTGATGACACTTCAGGGTCGCCCGCCTCATGAGGCGGGGTGACAGGGGGAGGTCTTTCGCTCTCCATCATCTCCGGAAGAAGATCCCCCGAAGACGAACTCTGTTGAGAAGGGCTACGATCCAAACTATAAGATATAAGCTTCGGTTATTGTCTTCGGAAGTAAGGTAGGACACTTTCACTATCAAAGTACTTTTTGATTACTTACAACTCGGAAGCGGGCTGATCCCCTTGCGGACATTGTGCGGCAAGAATACCCTCCGAAGCAGGACCCTCTGGCGAGGATTTCTTCCCCCATTTGGAAGCCTTTGTTTCCGGATCTTCAGAGGTGGTCCTCTTCCTTCCTCGGGGAGAGGGAATGTCAGATTCTTCTCCCTGGTTATCCTCCTTCACGGAGGTGCTAATTCCCCCGCTTGCGGCCTCTTTATCCCCCCCCCTCATCTTCCTTTGAGGGCACCTGATAAGGCGCCGGCTCGAGCATTCTGTCCAGTATCGGATTGGCCAAGCCTTCGGGAAGGGGGGTCGAACACCTGATCATCTTTGCCTTTGTTATCCTGTCCTGGTCAAAGAGCGACTTTTTAGAATGATGTCATGATAAATAAAAAAACAACGTGTTCGGCCATGGGATTGCTTACTTGGGTATCAGGGCGATTGCAGCTCAGACCCGCATCCTCGGTGGTATCCGGACACTCTATTTGGGGTCCGAAGAACAATTTGTACATCTCTTCGAGCGTCATGCCGAGGAAGTGCTAGATAGTTCGTGGTCCTTCCGGGTTGAATTCCCACATACGGAGGGGTCGACGTTTGCAAGGCTGGACTCAACGAACTAGCATAACTTGCATTACCATAACCAGGCTGAAATCTCTCTCAAAGAGATCTCGGATGCGGCTATGCAATATCGGCACATCATTTGCTGGACCCCAGCTCAGCCCCCTGCTGATCCATGACGACAGTTGTGGTGGGGGGCCCGAGCGAAAGGTAGGGCGGCTACCCACTTGGTACTTCGGGGAGCTGTGATGTAAAACCACTCACGCTTCCACAAGCTGGACCCCTCTGGGAAGGAACCCTTTGGCCATGGAGCATCAGCG
The DNA here is from genome assembly GCF_056163025.1 of Triticum urartu. Classification (NCBI taxonomy): domain Eukaryota; kingdom Viridiplantae; phylum Streptophyta; class Magnoliopsida; order Poales; family Poaceae; genus Triticum; species Triticum urartu. Next base: position 379,330,693 of record NC_141875.1, read on the forward strand.
CTTTTGCTTATTACGGCACCTCCGCACTCTGCGTGCCACCCCTCGATCATCTTCGGCTTCACATTGAAGGTCTTGAGCCACAGGCCGAAGTAAGGGGTAATGCGAAGGAAGGTCTCACATACTACGATGAACGACGAGATGTGAAGGAGGGAATTCGGGGCCAGATCATGGAAATCCATCCCATAATAGAACATGAGCCCCCTAACAAAGGGATCCAGAGCGAGGCCTAGTCCTCGAAGGAAGTGAGAGATGAACACAACACTCTCGTTGGGTTTGGGAGTGGGGATGACCTGCCCTCGGGCGGGCAGCCTGTGCGAAATTTCGGCGGTCAGATATATGTCCACTCTCAGCATATATCAACAGGAGGTAAGTAGGGTGAATCTCGGATTCAAGAACCCAGGAATAGAATACCTACTACTAAATGGCATCATGGAATGCTTTCGAGAATGGTGGCCAGAATCACCACACTTGGAACACAAAACATGGCTAGATTACTAGGTGACTCCCTAAAACACCTAGGGTCATAATAATAGCTCCAACATATATGTCGAGGTAGTAGAGTACCTCAATAGACCGTCAGTGTGCTTAATCTGGCCCAAAAGGACATCGGAAACGGGAAGAAGGGATTTGCAAATGCATCAGACTAGTTAGAGACCTGGGATGACTCGGACAGCATAATGGATGTAAATGCTCAAAAGATTTGAGACATCCTGCAAAATGGTGGCATAACCACTCAACAACACAATATCAAGGTTCCGACATCAACTGTCAACATACGGAAGTAGTAGGAATGGAACTGAGGCTTGAAACTATCAATTCTATGAGTCTATGGATTAGTAACACGTCATCCTGATAGATAGATGAGAGGGCCTAGTTCTTACTCCCCGTAGAAGAGAAGAGGATGACTCAGATCAGAAGGCCATAAGGTAAAGGAGTAAAAAGAGCCTTGCGTTCCCATCCACGATCAATTCCCTTATATAACTAAAGCATTTCTAGACTCCACTTCAACCAGTTTGGCTTGGTAATCCTACAGGCAGTCAGGCTCTGATACCAACACTGTCAGGACCCCGATTCCAAGTCACATCGATCTAGCCAATAACACCTCATATCACTTTGCGGCCTCATGCACGGTATTCCCACGGGTGTCGCCTTACCATGGCCCGGGACCGTTTGCGCCTTTTGGCTCACGTATATGATAGTGTCGCTAGCATCCATATGACAGAGAACCCGGGCCGACATGGCTAGTCGTGAACCCAAAGCGGCACTAACCTATGGGGACAGGCATACATGAATCACATCGAGCATGTCGGTCAGCAGCGTGTGAATCCGGGCTGTAGCACTGGCTAACAAGACTCCGGGAACCCGGGCTGTAGCAGGCTAGGCAAGACTCCGGATGTCACCGCGTGACATTTCCCCGAAGGGACAGACACAGGAACGAAGTGAAACACATGCCGGCCAGTCAAGTGTCCTGAGCAGTAGTGCTGGGCTAACAGGACTCCGGTGAACCGGGCTGTAGCGGACTACTATGGCTCATGGAAGCACTAGGCTACATTTCCCCATAAGAGAGGCTGCCAAGGATAAACAACTAGATTGTCGGATCCCACACATACCAAGCATTTCAATCATACACACAATATGCTCGATATGTGTAAATACAACATGGCATCACAACAAAACTCTATAACTCAAGTATTTATTCATTAGGCTCCGAGGAGCGGGGTATTACAAACATGGGTCTCATGACCCAACAATCATAGCATACAAATCAAGCACATGCGGAAGCTTAACATGTCTGAGTAATCTACAAATGAAAAAGGCTAAGAAGCCTGACTATCTACCAGATCATGCCGAGGGCACAAGATCGTAGCTGAGGTATCAAGCTAAACGTCGAAGTCCACACCGAACTACTAGCGAGACTGACGTCTCTCTGCAAAACATAAAATAGGCAAACGTGAGTACAAATGTACCCAGCAAGACTTACATCAGAACTATCTACATATGCCTCGGTATCAATAAAGGGGGTGGTGGAGTTTAACTGCAGCAAGCCAGCTTTGACCCAGTGGCTAACCTGAACTACGACTGCAAGCAACTCTTTTGAGGTGGCGCACACGAGTCCACATATTCACCATTCAATACACCACTATGGATCCGCTCCCGTCTCCCTACGAGAAGGCCATCCATAGCACTCACACTTATCTTGCGAGTTTTAGAGTATCCACTTTCACTTGTCCATGAACTGTTATAGGCAACCCAGAAGTCCATTACCGCGGACACGGCAATTCGAATAGATGATGTTAACCCTGCAGGGGTGTACTTCTTCACACACGCTCTCACCACTTACCGCCGTTTACACGACATGTACTCGGCAACCTTCAAGCGGAAGCCCAGTGAGGGTGTCGGCCACGGCCTACCTAAACACTCAAGTCTCTAGTCTAGGTTTATCGCCTATCCAGGTTCCATCCGCAGGGAGTCCGACCGAGGTTTCCACATATGGCCCCGGACGATGTGTACAGCGTTCCGAGACACCAAACGGGCGCCCGGCATGCCCGGCCACGGTGTATCTACCGCATCATAGCCCACCCCTAGGGTCAGCGCTGTGCACGGCCGCCAACACATATCCTATAAACACCAGAAACTAGTTGCAACTCCTGGATAGAGGACAAGGGTGATCAAGAAGCCGAGAGGGTCCATTGGTTTCGGGCCCAATGCGTGGTAGTAACTGTTTCATGGATCACAAACACAGAACTCAGTTCCTGAGGACGGCTTCAATGAGACAACCCACCATGTACTCCTACATGGCCTCTCACCGCTACCTTTACCAAATTGTGTTCACACACTTAGCTCTCAACAGTAGGACATGTTTACACACCTCCGATTCATCCCCAATGAATCAGACCTGACTCAACTCTAAGCAGTAGCAGGCATGACAAACAAACATGAATGAGTAGGCACATCAGGGCTCAAACAACTCCTACTCATGCTAGTGGGTTTCATCTATTTACTGTGGCAATGATAGGTCATGCAGAGGAAAAGGGTTCAACTACCGCAGCATGTAACAGTTGAATCGTTGTTGTCCTAATGCAGTAAAAGAGAGCAGGAGCGAGAGAGTGGGATTGTATCGGAATGAACAAGTGGGTTTTGCTTGCCTGGCACTTCTGAAGATATTATAGCTCTTCATCGGTGTCATCGAACTCATCGTCGAAACCACGTCTATCGAGAGGGGACAAATACCCGCAACAGAGAAAGAAACACAATCAATGCAATGCACAATATGATGCATGATCATGACATGGTAAAATGAGTGTGTTGGGCTAATGTAACTACAACCAGATGGGTTTGAGCTATTTTGAACCAAAGATTCAAAGTTAAAACTCATTTGTGATCTTAAATAGTGCTTATCATGTTTTTGCACTAAACAGCAAGTTAACTTGTTCAAACATGCATGAAACCAGTACATATGGATAGATTGGATTTTTTTGATCATTTTTCATATATAAATCTTTGCATTTGGAGTTACAGATTAATTTCTATGAATTTTTGAAGTTTGCAACATTTTCTGGAATTTCCTATATAAAAATAAATCCAGAAAATACTTAGTGCGTCAGCATAGCGTCACTGTGATGTCACCAGGTCAACGGGGGCGGTCCAGGTCAAACCTGACCTGTCGGTCCCGCGTGTCAGTGTCATCACTAACTTAACAGAGTTAGTTAGTGTTAGATTAAGCACTAAACTAGGTTAATTAGCACTAAACTAAACCTAACTAAAAATTAACAGGGCGGGCCCATGCGTCAGTGACCCTGGGGGGGTCAAACACGGGTCAAACACGGGTCAACTCGCCGGAGTTGACCCGCGGCTCATCGGCGGCGGAGCCAGAGACGGCGGAGGGCGTCGGGTTTGCTCCTCCGGTGACCAAACGAGTGGCGGAGGGGCTCTGCGTGGAGCTGGTGCTCATCCGCATCCAACGGAGCAAGCAGCAGTGGCTGGGGTGGTCTACAGCGCTGACGGCGTCGAGCTTTGCGGCGGCCGAAGCTCGGGCAACGGCGGAGATGGCGCTACAGGAGGTCGTGGGTCAAGCCAAGGGCACCAGTAGGTTGCCCTCGCTCGCCCGCATCTAGAGGAGCAGGTGGGTGGCTATGGGGGCACCGGAGCGCGCCGGATCGGAGCTCGCGGCGGTGGCCGGAGTTCGGGCGCTGATGAAAATGACGACATCGTGCACGGGAGGGTCAACGGGTAGCACCTAAGGTTTCTACGGGCTCTCACAAAGCTAACGGGCATAAGAACAGGACCGATTGGCCACCGGAGCCTCGTCGGCGACGAGCTCGTGCGGCGGCGTGCTTCGGTCATCAAGGGGGCGACGACTACGATGATCAAACTGAGCGGGGGAGAGGGGGAAACGGTGGCGGAGCTCACAGCGATCACGAAGAGGGGCTCGGCTTGCTCAGGGACGGCTTGGCGACGGCGAATCCCTCGATGGAGTCCGGCGGCCATGCTCGGGGATGACAACTCGTGGCGGCGATGTGGGGCTCCCGCGGTGGTGTGGCTCGGGGGGGAAGAAAGAGGGGGTCGAGGCGGAGCCTCTGGGCCGGTCAGAGAAGCGAGGGAGAGGCGGTGGCCGTGGTGGTGCACGTCGGCGGCGAGGAGCTCCGCTCGGTCGCGAGAAAGAGAGAGAGAGCAGAGAGGGGAGTGAGGTCCAGGGAGAGGAGGGGAAGCAAGAGGGAGCGCTGGGCGTCTTCGTGGCACATCCAGAAGAGTCGGGGCGTCGTGGTGGAAGCAGGAGCTGGCGCACGCGCGGCGACCACGCGCCCTGCCTACTGGCGTGAGGAGGAATACGACAGAGGGGGCTGCGGTGCTGGGTTGGGCTGCACAGTTGGGCCACCAGGTGGCTAGGTGAGCACTTCTCTCTCTCTTTTCTAATTCTTTCTGTTTTCTATTTTCTGTAATTTGTTTTGATTTAGTTTTAGACACTAAATCATTTTTGTTGCTTCTGATAATTCTTGTAGGGACTAGTTGGATTATTCCAAAGCCCTTCATCAAAGATCAGAATTATTGGACATATATTAATTAATAAATATATATATATATATATCCAATGCAAATAGTTATTGATTTAATTCAAAGGCCCAAAATAAATATCTCTGAGATTCCAAAAATATTGTTTTAAGTTTTACCTCTTGCCAATAATTTCATAGACTAAGAGGAACATTTTCTTGCACTTCTTTGAAAAGATTTTAATGTTGATTATTTTGAAGTGATTTATGAGGGTTTCAACTAACCTCAATTCAACTTTTAGAATTTAGACATGATGCATGAGGCTCACTCAAGTAATTAGCTACAAGCAAAATCTAGGGCTGTGACAACTCACCCCCGCTAAACAAGAATCTCGTCCCGAGATTCAAGACGTGAGGTAAGAAGACAGAGGGAACACCGATAAAGAATCTTCGTGATCCGATTGCCCTTCTCGAAGATGTTGATTCATTGCATCATGTCGATCTTGACATCCTCGCTTTTGAGATCTTCATCCACGCGATGATGACAGAAAGAAACTATACTAGGATTGATCTTCTCGAAGATCGAGCTATACAAGATCCACTCGCGGAATGAGATGTTGAAACATCTTGAGTTGAGACACAGAGCACATCGAGAGGGATGGAAGAACAAACGACGGGGTTTGATTTGGGTGGGCAACAATCCCACGCTTAGAAAGATGGTGGATGGTGTCAAGGTGGCGAGGAAATAATTGCCATGATTCCATAACGGGGCACCTCAGGGAGGGTGACTCGTAGAATTATTCCCTTAAGTGGCAAAAAGAATTACTTTTGACATAGAGATCACTGAAACTCTCTATACCAGCCTATGGAAAATCACAATCGATTTGTTGAAATAGTTCGAAGGGATGGCATACTCATACTAGAATGGATGATGTGGACTACCTTGTTGAAGACAATGTAATGGATGATTTTTGCTTATCATCGGAAATGAATGGGACTCATGGTAAGTCCACCTTTGAAGATGAACCTGGACAGCAACTGCTGAGAAGGGCAGCCCATGGGGAATTGGCACAATGGCGGTGCAAGCTGGGAACAAAATGCAACTGTTGGGAAAGTTCCAACCATGATATCTTCCTGGGATTCAGATCCGATTGGTGATAGGATACTTCAGACTCAGCATGTCTGAAAAGAAAGTTTGCAACACAATTCGACGATATGGCATTGTGAGACTCTCGGGAGATGAACTACGATAGCAAGCTCCAAAACATGAGCTGGTTCTACTACACACCTGTGAACACACTGTCCTAGACAAGCATGACCACATGGTAGTCTTATAATAAAACACTACCGAGTTCTGGTTGGGAATCATCATCGAGATAATGAAGTCTTGTGCATATCCGTCCGGGCCCTTCAGGATTAGCATATGAACTTCTTTTCTTTGAACAAATGAATCAGTGGCTTGGTGTGCTAAGAATACATATAGAATGAAGGTTGCAAGTCTCCAGACCACAGAATACTTCGCACATATGTATGACTGACTTGGGATGATTCCAAAGGAAGCAAAAACAAGCTTTCTCGAATTCACGGCGGCAACTTACATCTAATGCACGTGAATCCAAGGAAGTCACTCCTTTCATCCAAACATAGGCTTCATGAACGGAACACGAAGATAATGCTTACAAAAGTTTCCAACACTAGCTGGATGTTCACCATGAATCATGGGGAAGACAAAATGCCGCTGATTCTAGAATTTCCTATATAAAAATAAATCCAGAAAATACTTATTGCGTCAGCATAGCGTCACTGTGACGTCACCAGGTTAACGGGGGCGGTCCAGATCAAACCTGACCTGTGGGTCCCGCGTGTTAGTGTCATCACTAACTTAACAAAGTTAGTTAGTGTTAGATTAAGCACTAAACTAAGTTAATTAGCACTAAACTAAACCTAACTAAAAATTAACAGGGCGGGCCCACGCGTCAGTGACCCTGGGGGGGTCAAACAGGGTTCAAACACGGGTGAACTCGCCGGAGTTGACCCGCTGCTCGTCGCCGGCGGAGCAGAGACGGCGGAGGGCATCGGGTTTGCTCCTTCCGCGACCAAACGAGTGGCGGAGGGGCTCTGCGTGGAGCTGGTGCTCATCCGCATCCAACGGAGCAAGCAGCAGTGGGTGGGGTGGTCTACAGCGCTGACGGCGTCGAGCTTTGCAGCGGCCGAAGCTCGGGCAACGGTGGAGATGGCGCTACAGGCGGTTGTGGGTCAAGCCAAGGGCACAAGTGGGTTGCCCTCGCTCGCCCGCATTCAGAGGAGCAGGTGGGTGGCTGTGGGGGCACCAAAGCGCGCCGGAACGGAGCTCGCGGCGGTGGCCGGAGTTCGGGCGCCGATGAAAATGACGACATCGTGCACGGGAGGGTTAACGGGTAGCACCTAAGGTTTCTACGGGCTCTCACAAAGCTAACGGGCATAAGAACGGGACTGATTGGCCACCGGAGCCTCGTCGGCGATGAGCTCATGTGGCGGCGTGCTTCGGTCATCAAGGGGGCGACGACTACGGCGATCAAACGGAGCGGGGGAGAGGGGGAAACGGTGGCGGAGCTCACAGCGATCACGAAGAGGGGCTCGGCTTGCTCGGGGACGGCTTGGCGACGGCGAATCCCTCGATGGAGTCCAGCGGCCGTGCTCGGGGAAGATGACTCATGGCAGTGATGTGGGGCTCCCGCGGTGGCGTGGCTCGGGGTGGAAGAAAGAGGGGGTCGAGGCGAAGCCTCGGGCCGGTCAGAGAAGCGAGGGAGAGGCGGTGGCCGTCGTGGTGCACGTCGGCGGCGAGGAGCTCCGCTCGGTCGCGAGAAAGAGAGAAAGAGCAGAGAGGGGAGTGAGGTCCAGGGAGAGGAGGGGAAGCGAGAGGGAGCGCTGGGCGTCTCCGTGGCACATCCAGAAGAGCCGGGGCGTCGCGGTGGAAGCAGGAGCTGGCGCACGCGCGGCAACCACGCGCCCTGCCTACTGGCGTGAGGAGGAATACGACAGAGGGGGCTGCGGTGCTGGGTTGGGCTGCACAGTTGGGCCGCCAGGTGGCTAGGTGAGCACTTCTCTCTCTCTCTTTTCTAATTCTTTCTGTTTTCTATTTTCTGTAATTTGTTTTGATTTAGTTTTAGACACTAAATCATTTTTGTTGCTTCTGATAATTCTTGTAGGGACTAGTTGGATTATTCCAAAGCCCTTCACCAAAGATCAGAATTATTGGACATATATTAATTAATAAATAAATATATATCCAATGCAAATAGTTATTGATTTAATTCAAAGGCCCAAAATAAATATCTCTGAGATTCCAAAAATATTGTTTTAAGTTTTACCTCTTGCCAATAATTTCATAGACTAAGAGGAACATTTTCTTGGACTTCTTTGAAAAGATTTTAATGTTGATTATTTTGAAGTGATTTATGAGGGTTTCAACTAACCTCAATTCAACTTTCAGAATTTAGACATGATGCATGAGGCTCACTCAGATAATTAGCTACAAGCAAAATCTAGGGCTGTGACAACTCACCCCCACTAAACAAGAATCTCGTCCCGAGATTCAAGACGTGAGGTAAGAAGACAGAGGGAACACCGATAAAGAATCTTCGTGATCCGATTGCCTTCTCGAAGATGTTGATTCATTGCATCATGTCGATCTTGACATCCTCGCTTTTGAGATCTTCATCCACGCGATGACGACAGAAAGAAACTATACTAGGATTGATCTTCTCGAAGATCGATCTATACAAGATCCACTCGCGGAATGAGATGTTGAAACATCTTGAGTTGAGACACAGAACACATCGAGAGGGATGGAAGAACAAACGACGGGGTTTGATTTGGGTGGGCAACAATCCCACGCTTAGAAAGATGGTGGATGGTGTCAAGGTGGCGAGGAAATAATTGCCATGATTCCGTAACGGGGCACCTCAGGGAGGGTGACTCGTAGAATTATTCCCTTAAGTGGCAAAAAGAATTACTTTTGACATAGAGATCACTGAAACTCTCTATACCAGCCTATGGAAAATCACAATCGATTTGTTGAAATAGTTCGAAGGGATGGCATACTCATACTAGAATGGATGATGTGGACTACCTTGTTGAAGACAATGTAATGGAAGATTTTTGCTTATCATCGGAAATGAATGGGACTCATGGTAAGTCCACCTTTGAAGATGAACCTGGACAGCAACTGCTGAGAAGGGCAGCCCATGGGGAATTGGCACAATGGCGGTGCAAGCTGGGAACAAAATGCAACTGTTGGGAAAGTTCCAACCATGATATCTTCCTGGGATTCAGATCCGATTGGTGATAGGATACTTCAGACTCAGCATGTATGAAAAGAAAGTTTGCAACACAATTCGACGATATGGTGTTGTGAGACTCTCGGGAGATGAACTACGATAGCAAGCTGCAAAACATGAGCTGGTTCTACTACACACCTGTGAACACACTGTCCTAGACAAGCATGACCACATGGTAGTCTTATAATAAAACACTACCGAGTTCTGGTTGGGAATCATCATCGAGATAACGAAGTCTTGTGCATATCCGTCCGGGCCCTTCAGGATTAGCGTATGAACTTCTTTTCTTTGAACAAATCAATCAGTGGCTTGGTGTGCTAAGAATACATATAGAATGAAGGTTGCAAGTCTCCAGACCACAGAATACTTCGCACATATGTATGACTGACTTGGGATGATTCCAAAGGAAGCAAAAACAAGCTTTCTCGAATTCACGGCGGCAACTTACATCTAATGCACGTGAATCCAAGGAAGTCACTCCTTTCATCCAAACATAGGCTTCATGAACGGAACACGAAGATAATGCTTACAAAAGTTTCCAACACTAGCTGGATGTTCAACATGAATCATGGGGAAGACAAAATGCCGCTGATTCTAGAATTTCCTATATAAAAATAAATCCAGAAAATACTTATTGCGTCAGCATAGCGTCACTGTGACGTCACCAGGTTAACGGGGGCGGTCCAGATCAAACCTGACCTGTGGGTCCCGCGTGTTAGTGTCATCACTAACTTAACAGAGTTAGTTAGTGTTAGATTAAGCACTAAACTAAGTTAATTAGCACTAAACTAAACCTAACTAAAAATTAACAGGGCGGGCCCACGCGTCAGTGACCCTGGGGGGGTCAAACAGGGTTCAAACACGGGTGAACTCGCCGGAGTTGACCCGCTGCTCGTCGCCGGCGGAGCAGAGACGGCGGAGGGCGTCGGGTTTGCTCCTTCCGCGACCAAACGAGTGGCGGAGGGGCTCTGCGTGGAGCTGGTGCTCATCCGCATCCAACGGAGCAAGCAGCAGTGGCTGGGGTGGTCTACAGCGCTGACGGCATCGAGCTTTGCGGCGGCCGAAGCTCGGGCAACGGTGGAGATGGCGCTACAGGCGGTCGTGGGTCAAGCCAAGGGCACAAGTGGGTTGCCCTCGCTCGCCCGCATTCAGAGGAGCAGGTGGGTGGCTGTGGGGGCACCGAAGCGCGCCGGAACAGAGCTCGCGGCGGTGGCCGGAGTTCGGGCGCCGATGAAAATGATGACATCGTGCACGGGGGGGTTAACGGGTAGCACCTAAGGTTTCTACGGGCTCTCACAAAGCTAACGGGCATAAGAACGGGACCGATTGGCCACCGGAGCCTCGTCGGCGATGAGCTCATGTGGCGGCATGCTTCGGTCATCAAGGGGGCGACGACTACGGCGATCAAACGGAGCGGGGGAGAGGGGGAAACGGTGGCGGAGCTCACAGCGATCACGAAGAGGGGCTCGGCTTGCTCGGGGACGGCTTGGCGACGGCGAATCCCTCGATGGAGTCCAGCGGCCGTGCTCGGGGAAGATGACTCGTGGCAGTGATGTGGGGCTCCCGCGGTGGCGTGGCTCGGGGTGGAAGAAAGAGGGGGTCGAGGCGAAGCCTCGGGCCGGTCAGAGAAGCGAGGGAGAGGCGGTGGCCGTGGTGGTGCACGTCGGCGGCGAGGAGCTCCGCTCGGTCGCGAGAAAGAGAGAAAGAGCAGAGAGGGGAGTGAGGTCCAGGGAGAGGAGGGGAAGCGAGAGGGAGCGCTGGGCGTCTCCGTGGCACATCCAGAAGAGCCGGGGCGTCGCGGTGGAAGCAGGAGCTGGCGCACGCGCGGCAACCACGCGCCCTGCCTACTGGCGTGAGGAGGAATACGACAGAGGGGGCTGCGGTGCTGGGTTGGGCTGCACAGTTGGGCCGCCAGGTGGCTAGGTGAGCACTTCTCTCTCTCTTTTCTAATTCTTTCTGTTTTCTATTTTCTGTAATTTGTTTTGATTTAGTTTTAGACACTAAATCATTTTTGTTGCTTCTGATAATTCTTGTAGGGACTAGTTGGATTATTCCAAAGCCCTTCACCAAAGATCAGAATTATTGGACATATATTAATTAATAAATAAATATATATCCAATGCAAATAGTTATTGATTTAATTCAAAGGCCCAAAATAAATATCTCTGAGATTCCAAAAATATTGTTTTAAGTTTTACCTCTTGCCAATAATTTCATAGACTAAGAGGAACATTTTCTTGGACTTCTTTGAAAAGATTTTAATGTTGATTATTTTGAAGTGATTTATGAGGGTTTCAACTAACCTCAATTCAACTTTCAGAATTTAGACATGATGCATGAGGCTCACTCAGATAATTAGCTACAAGCAAAATCTAGGGCTGTGACAACTCACCCCCACTAAACAAGAATCTCGTCCCGAGATTCAAGACGTGAGGTAAGAAGACAGAGGGAACACCGATAAAGAATCTTCGTGATCCGATTGCCTTCTCGAAGATGTTGATTCATTGCATCATGTCGATCTTGACATCCTCGCTTTTGAGATCTTCATCCACGCGATGACGACAGAAAGAAACTATACTAGGATTGATCTTCTCGAAGATCGATCTATACAAGATCCACTCGCGGAATGAGATGTTGAAACATCTTGAGTTGAGACACAGAACACATCGAGAGGGATGGAAGAACAAACGACGGGGTTTGATTTGGGTGGGCAACAATCCCACGCTTAGAAAGATGGTGGATGGTGTCAAGGTGGCGAGGAAATAATTGCCATGATTCCGTAACGGGGCACCTCAGGGAGGGTGACTCGTAGAATTATTCCCTTAAGTGGCAAAAAGAATTACTTTTGACATAGAGATCACTGAAACTCTCTATACCAGCCTATGGAAAATCACAATCGATTTGTTGAAATAGTTCGAAGGGATGGCATACTCATACTAGAATGGATGATGTGGACTACCTTGTTGAAGACAATGTAATGGAAGATTTTTGCTTATCATCGGAAATGAATGGGACTCATGGTAAGTCCACCTTTGAAGATGAACCTGGACAGCAACTGCTGAGAAGGGCAGCCCATGGGGAATTGGCACAATGGCGGTGCAAGCTGGGAACAAAATGCAACTGTTGGGAAAGTTCCAACCATGATATCTTCCTGGGATTCAGATCCGATTGGTGATAGGATACTTCAGACTCAGCATGTATGAAAAGAAAGTTTGCAACACAATTCGACGATATGGTGTTGTGAGACTCTCGGGAGATGAACTACGATAGCAAGCTGCAAAACATGAGCTGGTTCTACTACACACCTGTGAACACACTGTCCTAGACAAGCATGACCACATGGTAGTCTTATAATAAAACACTACCGAGTTCTGGTTGGGAATCATCATCGAGATAACGAAGTCTTGTGCATATCCGTCCGGGCCCTTCAGGATTAGCGTATGAACTTCTTTTCTTTGAACAAATCAATCAGTGGCTTGGTGTGCTAAGAATACATATAGAATGAAGGTTGCAAGTCTCCAGACCACAGAATACTTCGCACATATGTATGACTGACTTGGGATGATTCCAAAGGAAGCAAAAACAAGCTTTCTCGAATTCACGGCGGCAACTTACATCTAATGCACGTGAATCCAAGGAAGTCACTCCTTTCATCCAAACATAGGCTTCATGAACGGAACACGAAGATAATGCTTACAAAAGTTTCCAACACTAGCTGGATGTTCAACATGAATCATGGGGAAGACAAAATGCCGCTGATTCTAGAATTTCCTATATAAAAATAAATCCAGAAAATACTTATTGCGTCAGCATAGCGTCACTGTGACGTCACCAGGTTAACGGGGGCGGTCCAGATCAAACCTGACCTGTGGGTCCCGCGTGTTAGTGTCATCACTAACTTAACAGAGTTAGTTAGTGTTAGATTAAGCACTAAACTAAGTTAATTAGCACTAAACTAAACCTAACTAAAAATTAACAGGGCGGGACCACGCGTCAGTGACCCTGGGGGGGTCAAACAGGGTTCAAACACGGGTGAACTCGCCGGAGTTGACCCGCTGCTCGTCGCCGGCGGAGCAGAGACGGCGGAGGGCGTCGGGTTTGCTCCTTCCGCGACCAAACGAGTGGCGGAGGGGCTCTGCGTGGAGCTGGTGCTCATCCGCATCCAACGGAGCAAGCAGCAGTGGCTGGGGTGGTCTACAGCGCTGACGGCATCGAGCTTTGCGGCGGCCGAAGCTCGGGCAACGGTGGAGATGGCGCTACAGGCGGTCGTGGGTCAAGCCAAGGGCACAAGTGGGTTGCCCTCGCTCGCCCGCATTCAGAGGAGCAGGTGGGTGGCTGTGGGGGCACCGAAGCGCGCCGGAACAGAGCTCGCGGCGGTGGCCGGAGTTCGGGCGCCGATGAAAATGACGACATCGTGCACGGGGGGGTTAACGGGTAGCACCTAAGGTTTCTACGGGCTCTCACAAAGCTAACGGGCATAAGAACGGGACCGATTGGCCACCGGAGCCTCGTCGGCGATGAGCTCATGTGGCGGCATGCTTCGGTCATCAAGGGGGCGACGACTACGGCGATCAAACGGAGCGGGGGAGAGGGGGAAACGGTGGCGGAGCTCACAGCGATCACGAAGAGGGGCTCGGCTTGCTCGGGGACGGCTTGGCGACGGCGAATCCCTCGATGGAGTCTAGCGGCCGTGCTCGGGGAAGATGACTCGTGGCAGTGATGTGGGGCTCCCGCGGTGGCGTGGCTCGGGGTGGAAGAAAGAGGGGGTCGAGGCGAAGCCTCGGGCCGGTCAGAGAAGCGAGGGAGAGGCGGTGGCCGTGGTGGTGCACGTCGGCGGCGAGGAGCTCCGCTCGGTCGCGAGAAAGAGAGAAAGAGCAGAGAGGGGAGTGAGGTCCAGGGAGAGGAGGGGAAGCGAGAGGGAGCGCTGGGCGTCTCCGTGGCACATCCAGAAGAGCCGGGGCGTCGCGGTGGAAGCAGGAGCTGGCGCACGCGCGGCAACCACGCGCCCTGCCTACTGGCGTGAGGAGGAATACGACAGAGGGGGCTGCGGTGCTGGGTTGGGCTGCACAGTTGGGCCGCCAGGTGGCTAGGTGAGCACTTCTCTCTCTCTTTTCTAATTCTTTCTGTTTTCTATTTTCTGTAATTTGTTTTGATTTAGTTTTAGACACTAAATCATTTTTGTTGCTTCTGATAATTCTTGTAGGGACTAGTTGGATTATTCCAAAGCCCTTCACCAAAGATCAGAATTATTGGACATATATTAATTAATAAATAAATATATATCCAATGCAAATAGTTATTGATTTAATTCAAAGGCCCAAAATAAATATCTCTGAGATTCCAAAAATATTGTTTTAAGTTTTACCTCTTGCCAATAATTTCATAGACTAAGAGGAACATTTTCTTGGACTTCTTTGAAAAGATTTTAATGTTGATTATTTTGAAGTGATTTATGAGGGTTTCAACTAACCTCAATTCAACTTTCAGAATTTAGACATGATGCATGAGGCTCACTCAGATAATTAGCTACAAGCAAAATCTAGGGCTGTGACAACTCACCCCCACTAAACAAGAATCTCGTCCCGAGATTCAAGACGTGAGGTAAGAAGACAGAGGGAACACCGATAAAGAATCTTCGTGATCCGATTGCCTTCTCGAAGATGTTGATTCATTGCATCATGTCGATCTTGACATCCTCGCTTTTGAGATCTTCATCCACGCGATGACGACAGAAAGAAACTATACTAGGATTGATCTTCTCGAAGATCGATCTATACAAGATCCACTCGCGGAATGAGATGTTGAAACATCTTGAGTTGAGACACAGAACACATCGAGAGGGATGGAAGAACAAACGACGGGGTTTGATTTGGGTGGGCAACAATCCCACGCTTAGAAAGATGGTGGATGGTGTCAAGGTGGCGAGGAAATAATTGCCATGATTCCGTAACGGGGCACCTCAGGGAGGGTGACTCGTAGAATTATTCCCTTAAGTGGCAAAAAGAATTACTTTTGACATAGAGATCACTGAAACTCTCTATACCAGCCTATGGAAAATCACAATCGATTTGTTGAAATAGTTCGAAGGGATGGCATACTCATACTAGAATGGATGATGTGGACTACCTTGTTGAAGACAATGTAATGGATGATTTTTGCTTATCATCGGAAATGAATGGGACTCATGGTAAGTCCACCTTTGAAGATGAACCTGGACAGCAACTGCTGAGAAGGGCAGCCCATGGGGAATTGGCACAATGGCGGTGCAAGCTGGGAACAAAATGCAACTGTTGGGAAAGTTCCAACCATGATATCTTCCTGGGATTCAGATCCGATTGGTGATAGGATACTTCAGACTCAGCATGTATGAAAAGAAAGTTTGCAACACAATTCGACGATATGGTGTTGTGAGACTCTCGGGAGATGAACTACGATAGCAAGCTGCAAAACATGAGCTGGTTCTACTACACACCTGTGAACACACTGTCCTAGACAAGCATGACCACATGGTAGTCTTATAATAAAACACTACCGAGTTCTGGTTGGGAATCATCATCGAGATAACGAAGTCTTGTGCATATCCGTCCGGGCCCTTCAGGATTAGCGTATGAACTTCTTTTCTTTGAACAAATCAATCAGTGGCTTGGTGTGCTAAGAATACATATAGAATGAAGGTTGCAAGTCTCCAGACCACAGAATACTTCGCACATATGTATGACTGACTTGGGATGATTCCAAAGGAAGCAAAAACAAGCTTTCTCGAATTCACGGCGGCAACTTACATCTAATGCACGTGAATCCAAGGAAGTCACTCCTTTCATCCAAACATAGGCTTCATGAACGGAACATGAAGATAATGCTTACAAAAGTTTCCAACACTAGCTGGATGTTCAACATGAATCATGGGGAAGACAAAATGCCGCTGATGGGCTCGACAGCAACTCATCGAAATTTCCATATCACTGGACTTCCACCATTATGTGAACAACGTGATAGTATTGGTCAGACCAAAAGATGTAATGGTGTATGCTCGAGGAACAACCACGAGTAAGACAACATTACGAACATTGTTGGTTCTGATTTGACTTGACGATAGCCCATACTCAAGTCAAAGTTTTGACACGGCAATAGATCCAACAACTGATCACAAGGACCCATCGATGGAGATATCATCTTTCTTCAACACACACACACACACACAAACACACACAAAAAGATATCCCTTAACATGAGCTAAGTCAGACAAGTTTTTATCTTCCAACTCTCCAAGTTGTTGTTTGGCTTAACCAACTAGCTCAGGGGTATCCAACACAGATTCTTGGAGAAAAGTGGTTTATTGAAAAACCAACTTGATCACGAGCTCAACATAACAGTCAGGAGAAAACCTGGTGATACTTTCAAGAAGATATTCGGAAAATCACGAACCACCGATATGTTACTAAGCTCGAGAACAATCTTGCTTTTCAGGCAAGACAATATGATCAAATGAGCAAGGGATTCAATCCTAACTCAAAGATCGAAGAGTGCACCAGAAATGAGGACAAGGTAGCACGATCAATCCTAGAATAGTGTTCCGATAACCAACACACTAAGAATGATATTAGTGTCCATTAACTACCGAGCAACACGGTTGCTAGGAGTATTGATTTCACACATCATGGTTCACTTGCCGGCATTCCGGTTGCGATAACACGGGACCGAGGAATGAAAAATGATGGCAAGAAGTATCACAACATCAAGAATTCATAAGAGATGGTGCAATTCTCACAATATTTAATCAGGTATAATATAGCAGGGTTTTTGCGCCCAAACTACAGATGTGTCGTGTTCTCCACGGGGACTAGGCGACGGTGACTATGCTCGGCTAAAGCTAGGCTAGACAATTTAAGTGACGAATACAGGGAAAATAAACCTAAAGTATCTAAGATAGTTTCGGAAAATCGACGACAAAGTAAATGAAAATAAGCAAAGGGAGATTCAGATTATATTCTCTGTCTTTTTGGTATATTCATAAAACTTGAGAAACTAAAATACTAACACAAGCTAACATCAATGACAACAGAAGTAAAAGGACATGAATGTAACATGACAAGGACACATATATAACTATCAAACATGAACAGAGGGAAGAAACAAGGTTGTAGGAGAGAATATATGTATCATATCAAAGACACACACATATGTATATAAATCACACACATTTATCTCACAAGAACTTGAACTAATACGTGGACTACAAAACTGAATATATTTCTACAGAAAAGGGAACACACTGTGACAACACATACATGAACTGGAATTAAAATACAAAGGGTGAACACGCATAAGTTCTAACAAAACACTAATTACCAAGACAAAATGTTAGACATCACTTTGTTTCGAAAGAAAAGAAATCCACTATTCAGAACATAGAATTCATGACATGATATTTAACAAGTACGAACTGAACAAACTAGTTGGTTGCAAACACTTATCAAAATCTGAACCTTACAAGTCCTACACAACTCCTATTACAGAAAATTTAGAGTACAGTAGCAAGAGAAGGGAGAGATTCAAAGATTAATTCCCAGTCAATCTTCAGGCTTGCATCTGTAGATGGTGTAGGTGATGGAGAAGATCAGCAGGGGGCGAGTTGGAGAAGGAGAGGTACAGCAGCAGAGGGAAGAGCAGCAGCGAGGTAGGGAGAAGAAAGAGCAGCAGGCTGGGGTTTAGAGAAGATTAGGAGCATCAACTAGAGGCAAAGGAAGAAGAGAGCAGCGACAGGAGAAGAAGGAAACAACAACATGATGAGGGGAGGAGTAGCAGCGTGAGAGATCAACAAGGGGGCGCGGTAGAAGAAGAGCAGCAACAAAGGGATTGAAGGAGGAGGAGAGAGGTGGAGGAGCAGCGAGGGGAAGAAGAAGGGCAGCAGCGAGGCAGGGGAGGAAGAAGGCAGCGGCAGAAGGCAAGGTCGCGCGGGGCACCAGACCCCTGGTCTGGTAGGGCGCGCGAGCGATGGTGGTGAAGGGGTGGCGCTGATGGATGGTGCAGCGGCGCGAGGTGGTGATGGATTGGATGGATGGTGGTATATGGAGGTGCTGGTGGACGGAGGGCGCGGTGGAGCGGTGGCGCGCCCCACGCCGGCCTGGCTGTGGCGGCGGCTGAAGGTGGAGAAGGAGACGAGAGGGGAGATGTGCCAGGCCCAATTGGATCCCTCCAGCACCTAGGGATTTTGTTCCCTTCCTCTCATCTGCACTTTGTGATTTGGCCATCTTACTTCTCTTCTTTCTTCAGAAGAAGATCCTCCTACTTCTTTAGCTTGCCCTTGGTAACTTCTCTTCTTCTCGCACAAGTCCATTCTTCCTCCTCCTCTTCATTCTCTTAGCCACTAGTCCGGATCTTGAAGTTTATAGTGCCTTTGCGCACTTTTCTGCAAAAGAAACACAATGACTAGTAAATGATTCATTATATGATTTTCATGCAAATATTCAACTAAACTTAGGAAGAATAGATGGGCATAACCCAATGAATGGTATAATTGTATGCCAAAATTATATATATGAAATGTGCATATCAAGTTCCCCCACACTTAAATCTTTACTTGTCCTCAAGTAAAGGCAAATGACAAGAGCTAGATGGTGAACAGTGAGCTGACTAGAGGATGTCCCGGTAAAGTAGATCTCCAAACATCGCATGCTTTGGACTTAGCTAGTGAAAATCAATGGTTAGGAGTGCTACAAAGCAATAGGATACTACTAGACTCAATCATTTTCAACTTTTACAATGATGCAAGAATATTAGCAAGTTCAAATGATGATTATGCCAAAGGTTCCTAAAGAGAGCATGATATTGAGAACAAAAGGAACTTGAATTAAATCTTGTGATCAGATCACTTATTTACTGAAATAAAACAATGATTATTCTTATTAGTCTCACCATAGGAACATACCACCGATCCCGAGAACATGGTATACACCTGGCTCGACCAATTATTGGAAATTTTTTAGTTTGTCTCCCCAAAGGAACATACCACCGATCCCGAGAACATGGTATACACCTGGTTCGACAATTACATTTTTTTAATATAATTAACTCCTATCCGATCCAACCAGATTTCACAAGCCACCGATCTAGGGAACATGACATGCTACTATTAGGTAGATCAGATAATTATACACTATAAGATATGCCTATTTTAATGAATAAACAAAAGAATCATCACTCAACCAGGTCTGGTTCACATTCTATCGATCCAGAGAACATAGCATGCTAATCCATAGTGGTAAGTGATTGCTCTGAATGGGAACACATTAGGCACAAACTCAGCATCCGACACTTAATGATCTAGGTGTATCAAGGTAAAAGCAGAAAATGATTAAGTTTTCTAGTGTACTAGGGATTTGAGCACTCAAAACTAATAGTTCTCACTAATTTCAGCAAAGCACGCAATATGTAGATCACTAGTTTACATGGCATTCAACAATCGGTTCGCATATTCTCATCAAGCACCATATGTCAAATAAAATTCAGTGGGGCAACATTTAAGAAATGGCTTAATAAGCAACCCAAATAACATTTGATTTTAGCATGTATCAATGGATGATCTACTCGGAATGGGTCATGAAACAGCTCATCGGGCTTTGATGATGTAGCACTCGCTTGATCACTCTCTAAGCTACAGCTCTTCTCCTTTTGCTTCCACAAGCACGCTCCAGCTTCTCTCTTCCATATGTGTGCTCCTTGCTTATCCTCGTCGCCATGCTTTGAATCCACCGGGGTCCCAAGGGATGTCACCTCGAACCTGGTCAGCATGTAGTGAACGGTGTAGTAGCAAAAACCTGAAAGAGCACTTGACAAAAGAGACCATACAAGTGAAAGGGGTAATGCCCTCTAAATCATTAATAGAGTACCCAATTACATAAGCATAGCTATAAATAACATGGCGAGTATGATAGGAATCAGCAAGCTCAATACTAACATGAGGATGATATTTATCATTAAGCATAGGTTTGGCATGAGGAAAATAAGTGTGATCATCATTAATATGAGCAATGCCACCAACAGTATATGTATCATCATATCCAAGCAAACACTTCTTCAAATCTACCTTAAGTGATAGCATCATGTAAAGCAAGGTAGAATCAAACAAAACATAATGGGACATGTCATTAAGAGGATTAAATGAACCTGACACATCACGCTCTTGTATGACAATAGGAAAATGAATCTCAGGTTCTTCATCTTCACCTACATCAGCTTCTTTTACTTCTTAGAGAGAGATAGACATTGGATCTTCAACTTGTTCACTTGGGTATTCGAGCTCTTGGTCATCTTGTTCCTTGTCTTCTAGTTCATCTTCAATCTGAGGTATCTCTTCCTCTGGGCTCTTGCTATCTTGCTTAGCTGGATGTGACGGTGTTGGAACCTCACACACCTCAAGGGATATCCCAGAAACACTCAGCTCAAGGAGGGAGGAGATAGTGCACCCAGCATTGATATTCTTCTCAATTTTCCTTACTTCTTCCACTAGCTCTTTTCCACTCTTGATCTTCTTCATTTCCACTAGTATCACCGGCCTAATTGGATCATCCTCAGCACTCCAAGTGAACTCGAGACTCAAAAGTGTGAGCTTGTCTATGTCATCGAACTCATCTTGTGTGGGCACTTGCACATGAGATTGCATGACAGGTGCTGGAATTGTTGGTTGACCAAATGGAGGACCATTTAACTCCATTGGCAACATCTCTTGGTGCTCAGGTATATGAGTAGGAGGTGAATAAAATTGTTGTGGTGCATAGTTGTGGCTCTCCTCATTGTACCTAAATCCCTGCATATGATTACTAGAAGCAAACGGTGAGATCTCAGGGTTGTTGCTCCTATATGACATATTCTGGTTCTCAGGCCACCCATATGAGTAATTGTTTTGGTATGAGCTAGGCTGTGGGGCGAAGCTCATGCCATAAAAATCGGGAGAGTGAGAGTAACCACGCTGACATTCAGCGGGTGAATGGCCCTGAAATCCACAAATATGGCATGTAGGAGCAACATAAGGATGGCCTCTAGAATAAGGATCATAAGAGCTAGGCCTATCCTCAAAAACTACTTCTCTCTGCCATGCTAAATCATCTAATCGATGGGAAATCTTACTTACCAGTTCTTGAATAGTTTCCGTGTTGTTTGTAGTGTTCCTCGCATCTCCGAGACAATCTGAATAATATGCCATAACCGAGTAGATAGCTCTAACCTGCAAAAGGAAAAGAAAACAAAAAGATACTAGCTAGAACAGGGGTTAGTGGTTAGAGATATATCACAAATATATGGCACAAACTAGAGAAACAAGAAAAACCTAGTCTATAGCCTAACACAATCGCATGACGCTAGTCCCCGGCAACGGCGCCAAAATAATCAGGTATAATATAGCAGGGTTTTTGCGCCCAAACTACGGATGTGTCGTGTTCTCCACAGGGACTAGGCGACGGTGACTATGCTCGGCTAAAGCTAGGCTAGACAATTTAAGTGACGAATACAGGGAAAATAAACCTAAAGTATCTAAGATCGTTTCGGAAAATCGACGACAAAGTAAATGAAAATAAGCAAAGGGAGATTCAGATTATATTCTCTGTCTTTTTGGTATATTCATAAAACTTGAGAAACTAAAATACTAACACAAGCTAACATCAATGACAACAGAAGTAAAAGGACATGAATGTAACATGACAAGGACACATATATAACTATCAAACATGAACAGAGGGAAGAAACAAGGTTGTAGGACAGAATATATGTATCATATCAAAGACACACACATATTTATATAAATCACACACATTTATCTCACAAGAACTTGAACTAATACGTGGACTACAAAACTGAATATATTTCTACAGAAAAGGGAACACATTGTGACAATACATACATGAACTGGAATTAAAATACAAAGGGTGAACACGCATAAGTTCTAACAGAACACTAATTACCAAGACAAAATGTTAGACATCACTTTGTTTCGAAAGAAAAGAAATCCACTATTGAGAACATAGAATTCATGACATGATATTTAACAAGTACGAACTGAACAAACTAGTTGGTTGCAAACACTTATCAAAATCTGAACCTTACAAGTCCTACACAACTCCTATTACAGAAAATTCAGAGTACAGTAGCAAGAGACGGGAGAGATTCAAAGATTAATTCCCAGTCAAACTTTAGGCTTGCAGCTATAGATGGTGTAGGTGATGGAGAAGATCAGCAGGGGCGAGTTGGAGAAGGAGAGGTACGGCAGGAGAGGGCAGAGCAGCAGTGAGGTAGGGAGAAGAAAGAGCAGCAGGCTGGGGTTCAGAGAAGATTAGGAGCATCAACTAGAGGCAAAGGAAGAAGAGAGCAGCGACAGGAGAAGAAGGAAACAACAACATGATGAGGGGAGGAGTAGCAGAGTGAGAGATTAGCAAGGGGGCGCGGTAGAAGAAGAGCAGCAACAAAGGGATTGAAGGAGGAGGAGAGAGGTGGAGGAGCAGCGAGGGGAAGAAGAAGGGCAGGAGCGAGGCAGGGGAGGAAGAAGGCAGCGACAGAAGGCAAGGTCACGTGGGGCACCAGACGCCTGGTCTGGTAGGGCACGCGAGTGATGGTGGTGAAGGGGTGGCGCTGATGGATGGTGCAGCAGCGCGAGGTGGTGATGGATTGGATGGATGGTGGTATATGGAGGTGCTGGTGGACGGAGGGCGCGGTGGAGCGGTGGCGCGCCCCACGCCGGCCTGGCTGTGGCGGCGGCTGAAGGTGGAGAAGGAGACGAGAGGGGAGATGTGCCAGGCCCAATTGGATCCCTCCAGCACCTAGGGATTTTGTTCCCTTCCTCTCATCTGCACTTTGTGATTTGGCCATCTTACTTCTCTTCTTTCTTCAGAAGAAGATCCTCCTACTTCTTTAGCTTGCCCTTGGTAACTTCTCTTCTTCTCGCACAAGTCCATTCTTCCTCCTCCTCTTCATTCTCTTAGCCACTAGTCCGGATCTTGAAGTTTATAGTGCCTTTGCGCACTTTTCTGCAAAAGAAACACAATGACTAGTAAATGATTCATTATATGATTTTCATGCAAATATTCAACTAAACTTAGGAAGAATAGATGGGCATAACCCAATGAATGGTATAATTGTATGCCAAAATTATATATATGAAATGTGCATATCAAGTTCCCCCACACTTAAATCTTTACTTGTCCTCAAGTAAAGGCAAATGACAAGAGCTAGATGGTGAACAGTGAGCTGACTAGAGGATGTCCCGGTAAAGTAGATCTCCAAACATCGCATGCTTTGGACTTAGCTAGTGAAAATCAATGGTTAGGAGTGCTACAAAGCAATAGGATACTACTAGACTCAATCATTTTCAACTTTTACAATGATGCAAGAATATTAGCAAGTTCAAATGATGATTATGCCAAAGGTTCCTAAAGAGAGCATGATATTGAGAACAAAAGGAACTTGAATTAAATCTTGTGATCAGATCACTTATTTACTGAAATAAAACAATGATTATTCTTATTAGTCTCACCATAGGAACATACCACCGATCCCGAGAACATGGTATACACCTGGCTCGACCAATTATTGGAAATTTTTTAGTTTGTCTCCCCAAAGGAACATACCACCGATCCCGAGAACATGGTATACACCTGGTTCGACAATTACATTTTTTTAATATAATTAACTCCTATCCGATCCAACCAGATTTCACAAGCCACCGATCTAGGGAACATGACATGCTACTATTAGGTAGATCAGATAATTATACACTATAAGATATGCCTATTTTAATGAATAAACAAAAGAATCATCACTCAACCAGGTCTGGTTCACATTCTATCGATCCAGAGAACATAGCATGCTAATCCATAGTGGTAAGTGATTGCTCTGAATGGGAACACATTAGGCACAAACTCAGCATCCGACACTTAATGATCTAGGTGTATCAAGGTAAAAGCAGAAAATGATTAAGTTTTCTAGTGTACTAGGGATTTGAGCACTCAAAACTAATAGTTCTCACTAATTTCAGCAAAGCACGCAATATGTAGATCACTAGTTTACATGGCATTCAACAATCGGTTCGCATATTCTCATCAAGCACCATATGTCAAATAAAATTCAGTGGGGCAACATTTAAGAAATGGCTTAATAAGCAACCCAAATAACATTTGATTTTAGCATGTATCAATGGATGATCTACTCGGAATGGGTCATGAAACAGCTCATCGGGCTTTGATGATGTAGCACTCGCTTGATCACTCTCTAAGCTACAGCTCTTCTCCTTTTGCTTCCACAAGCACGCTCCAGCTTCTCTCTTCCATATGTGTGCTCCTTGCTTATCCTCGTCGCCATGCTTTGAATCCACCGGGGTCCCAAGGGATGTCACCTCGAACCTGGTCAGCATGTAGTGAACGGTGTAGTAGCAAAAACCTGAAAGAGCACTTGACAAAAGAGACCATACAAGTGAAAGGGGTAATGCCCTCTAAATCATTAATAGAGTACCCAATTACATAAGCATAGCTATAAATAACATGGCGAGTATGATAGGAATCAGCAAGCTCAATACTAACATGAGGATGATATTTATCATTAAGCATAGGTTTGGCATGAGGAAAATAAGTGTGATCATCATTAATATGAGCAATGCCACCAACAGTATATGTATCATCATATCCAAGCAAACACTTCTTCAAATCTACCTTAAGTGATAGCATCATGTAAAGCAAGGTAGAATCAAACAAAACATAATGGGACATGTCATTAAGAGGATTAAATGAACCTGACACATCACGCTCTTGTATGACAATAGGAAAATGAATCTCAGGTTCTTCATCTTCACCTACATCAGCTTCTTTTACTTCTTAGAGAGAGATAGACATTGGATCTTCAACTTGTTCACTTGGGTATTCGAGCTCTTGGTCATCTTGTTCCTTGTCTTCTAGTTCATCTTCAATCTGAGGTATCTCTTCCTCTGGGCTCTTGCTATCTTGCTTAGCTGGATGTGACGGTGTTGGAACCTCACACACCTCAAGGGATATCCCAGAAACACTCAGCTCAAGGAGGGAGGAGATAGTGCACCCAGCATTGATATTCTTCTCAATTTTCCTTACTTCTTCCACTAGCTCTTTTCCACTCTTGATCTTCTTCATTTCCACTAGTATCACCGGCCTAATTGGATCATCCTCAGCACTCCAAGTGAACTCGAGACTCAAAAGTGTGAGCTTGTCTATGTCATCGAACTCATCTTGTGTGGGCACTTGCACATGAGATTGCATGACAGGTGCTGGAATTGTTGGTTGACCAAATGGAGGACCATTTAACTCCATTGGCAACATCTCTTGGTGCTCAGGTATATGAGTAGGAGGTGAATAAAATTGTTGTGGTGCATAGTTGTGGCTCTCCTCATTGTACCTAAATCCCTGCATATGATTACTAGAAGCAAACGGTGAGATCTCAGGGTTGTTGCTCCTATATGACATATTCTGGTTCTCAGGCCACCCATATGAGTAATTGTTTTGGTATGAGCTAGGCTGTGGGGCGAAGCTCATGCCATAAAAATCGGGAGAGTGAGAGTAACCACGCTGACATTCAGCGGGTGAATGGCCCTGAAATCCACAAATATGGCATGTAGGAGCAACATAAGGATGGCCTCTAGAATAAGGATCATAAGAGCTAGGCCTATCCTCAAAAACTACTTCTCTCTGCCATGCTAAATCATCTAATCGATGGGAAATCTTACTTACCAGTTCTTGAATAGTTTCCGTGTTGTTTGTAGTGTTCCTCGCATCTCCGAGACAATCTGAATAATATGCCATAACCGAGTAGATAGCTCTAACCTGCAAAAGGAAAAGAAAACAAAAAGATACTAGCTAGAACAGGGGTTAGTGGTTAGAGATATATCACAAATATATGGCACAAACTAGAGAAACAAGAAAAACCTAGTCTATAGCCTAACACAATCGCATGACGCTAGTCCCCGGCAACGGCGCCAAAATAATCAGGTATAATATAGCAGGGTTTTTGCGCCCAAACTACGGATGTGTCGTGTTCTCCACAGGGACTAGGCGACGGTGACTATGCTCGGCTAAAGCTAGGCTAGACAATTTAAGTGACGAATACAGGGAAAATAAACCTAAAGTATCTAAGATCGTTTCGGAAAATCGACGACAAAGTAAATGAAAATAAGCAAAGGGAGATTCAGATTATATTCTCTGTCTTTTTGGTATATTCATAAAACTTGAGAAACTAAAATACTAACACAAGCTAACATCAATGACAACAGAAGTAAAAGGACATGAATGTAACATGACAAGGACACATATATAACTATCAAACATGAACAGAGGGAAGAAACAAGGTTGTAGGACAGAATATATGTATCATATCAAAGACACACACATATTTATATAAATCACACACATTTATCTCACAAGAACTTGAACTAATACGTGGACTACAAAACTGAATATATTTCTACAGAAAAGGGAACACATTGTGACAATACATACATGAACTGGAATTAAAATACAAAGGGTGAACACGCATAAGTTCTAACAGAACACTAATTACCAAGACAAAATGTTAGACATCACTTTGTTTCGAAAGAAAAGAAATCCACTATTGAGAACATAGAATTCATGACATGATATTTAACAAGTACGAACTGAACAAACTAGTTGGTTGCAAACACTTATCAAAATCTGAACCTTACAAGTCCTACACAACTCCTATTACAGAAAATTCAGAGTACAGTAGCAAGAGACGGGAGAGATTCAAAGATTAATTCCCAGTCAAACTTTAGGCTTGCAGCTATAGATGGTGTAGGTGATGGAGAAGATCAGCAGGGGCGAGTTGGAGAAGGAGAGGTACGGCAGGAGAGGGCAGAGCAGCAGTGAGGTAGGGAGAAGAAAGAGCAGCAGGCTGGGGTTCAGAGAAGATTAGGAGCATCAACTAGAGGCAAAGGAAGAAGAGAGCAGCGACAGGAGAAGAAGGAAACAACAACATGATGAGGGGAGGAGTAGCAGAGTGAGAGATTAGCAAGGGGGCGCGGTAGAAGAAGAGCAGCAACAAAGGGATTGAAGGAGGAGGAGAGAGGTGGAGGAGCAGCGAGGGGAAGAAGAAGGGCAGGAGCGAGGCAGGGGAGGAAGAAGGCAGCGACAGAAGGCAAGGTCACGTGGGGCACCAGACGCCTGGTCTGGTAGGGCACGCGAGTGATGGTGGTGAAGGGGTGGCGCTGATGGATGGTGCAGCAGCGCGAGGTGGTGATGGATTGGATGGATGGTGGTATATGGAGGTGCTGGTGGACGGAGGGCGCGGTGGAGCGGTGGCGCGCCCCACGCCGGCCTGGCTGTGGCGGCGGCTGAAGGTGGAGAAGGAGACGAGAGGGGAGATGTGCCAGGCCCAATTGGATCCCTCCAGCACCTAGGGATTTTGTTCCCTTCCTCTCATCTGCACTTTGTGATTTGGCCATCTTACTTCTCTTCTTTCTTCAGAAGAAGATCCTCCTACTTCTTTAGCTTGCCCTTGGTAACTTCTCTTCTTCTCGCACAAGTCCATTCTTCCTCCTCCTCTTCATTCTCTTAGCCACTAGTCCGGATCTTGAAGTTTATAGTGCCTTTGCGCACTTTTCTGCAAAAGAAACACAATGACTAGTAAATGATTCATTATATGATTTTCATGCAAATATTCAACTAAACTTAGGAAGAATAGATGGGCATAACCCAATGAATGGTATAATTGTATGCCAAAATTATATATATGAAATGTGCATATCAAGTTCCCCCACACTTAAATCTTTACTTGTCCTCAAGTAAAGGCAAATGACAAGAGCTAGATGGTGAACAGTGAGCTGACTAGAGGATGTCCCGGTAAAGTAGATCTCCAAACATCGCATGCTTTGGACTTAGCTAGTGAAAATCAATGGTTAGGAGTGCTACAAAGCAATAGGATACTACTAGACTCAATCATTTTCAACTTTTACAATGATGCAAGAATATTAGCAAGTTCAAATGATGATTATGCCAAAGGTTCCTAAAGAGAGCATGATATTGAGAACAAAAGGAACTTGAATTAAATCTTGTGATCAGATCACTTATTTACTGAAATAAAACAATGATTATTCTTATTAGTCTCACCATAGGAACATACCACCGATCCCGAGAACATGGTATACACCTGGCTCGACCAATTATTGGAAATTTTTTAGTTTGTCTCCCCAAAGGAACATACCACCGATCCCGAGAACATGGTATACACCTGGTTCGACAATTACATTTTTTTAATATAATTAACTCCTATCCGATCCAACCAGATTTCACAAGCCACCGATCTAGGGAACATGACATGCTACTATTAGGTAGATCAGATAATTATACACTATAAGATATGCCTATTTTAATGAATAAACAAAAGAATCATCACTCAACCAGGTCTGGTTCACATTCTATCGATCCAGAGAACATAGCATGCTAATCCATAGTGGTAAGTGATTGCTCTGAATGGGAACACATTAGGCACAAACTCAGCATCCGACACTTAATGATCTAGGTGTATCAAGGTAAAAGCAGAAAATGATTAAGTTTTCTAGTGTACTAGGGATTTGAGCACTCAAAACTAATAGTTCTCACTAATTTCAGCAAAGCACGCAATATGTAGATCACTAGTTTACATGGCATTCAACAATCGGTTCGCATATTCTCATCAAGCACCATATGTCAAATAAAATTCAGTGGGGCAACATTTAAGAAATGGCTTAATAAGCAACCCAAATAACATTTGATTTTAGCATGTATCAATGGATGATCTACTCGGAATGGGTCATGAAACAGCTCATCGGGCTTTGATGATGTAGCACTCGCTTGATCACTCTCTAAGCTACAGCTCTTCTCCTTTTGCTTCCACAAGCACGCTCCAGCTTCTCTCTTCCATATGTGTGCTCCTTGCTTATCCTCGTCGCCATGCTTTGAATCCACCGGGGTCCCAAGGGATGTCACCTCGAACCTGGTCAGCATGTAGTGAACGGTGTAGTAGCAAAAACCTGAAAGAGCACTTGACAAAAGAGACCATACAAGTGAAAGGGGTAATGCCCTCTAAATCATTAATAGAGTACCCAATTACATAAGCATAGCTATAAATAACATGGCGAGTATGATAGGAATCAGCAAGCTCAATACTAACATGAGGATGATATTTATCATTAAGCATAGGTTTGGCATGAGGAAAATAAGTGTGATCATCATTAATATGAGCAATGCCACCAACAGTATATGTATCATCATATCCAAGCAAACACTTCTTCAAATCTACCTTAAGTGATAGCATCATGTAAAGCAAGGTAGAATCAAACAAAACATAATGGGACATGTCATTAAGAGGATTAAATGAACCTGACACATCACGCTCTTGTATGACAATAGGAAAATGAATCTCAGGTTCTTCATCTTCACCTACATCAGCTTCTTTTACTTCTTAGAGAGAGATAGACATTGGATCTTCAACTTGTTCACTTGGGTATTCGAGCTCTTGGTCATCTTGTTCCTTGTCTTCTAGTTCATCTTCAATCTGAGGTATCTCTTCCTCTGGGCTCTTGCTATCTTGCTTAGCTGGATGTGACGGTGTTGGAACCTCACACACCTCAAGGGATATCCCAGAAACACTCAGCTCAAGGAGGGAGGAGATAGTGCACCCAGCATTGATATTCTTCTCAATTTTCCTTACTTCTTCCACTAGCTCTTTTCCACTCTTGATCTTCTTCATTTCCACTAGTATCACCGGCCTAATTGGATCATCCTCAGCACTCCAAGTGAACTCGAGACTCAAAAGTGTGAGCTTGTCTATGTCATCGAACTCATCTTGTGTGGGCACTTGCACATGAGATTGCATGACAGGTGCTGGAATTGTTGGTTGACCAAATGGAGGACCATTTAACTCCATTGGCAACATCTCTTGGTGCTCAGGTATATGAGTAGGAGGTGAATAAAATTGTTGTGGTGCATAGTTGTGGCTCTCCTCATTGTACCTAAATCCCTGCATATGATTACTAGAAGCAAACGGTGAGATCTCAGGGTTGTTGCTCCTATATGACATATTCTGGTTCTCAGGCCACCCATATGAGTAATTGTTTTGGTATGAGCTAGGCTGTGGGGCGAAGCTCATGCCATAAAAATCGGGAGAGTGAGAGTAACCACGCTGACATTCAGCGGGTGAATGGCCCTGAAATCCACAAATATGGCATGTAGGAGCAACATAAGGATGGCCTCTAGAATAAGGATCATAAGAGCTAGGCCTATCCTCAAAAACTACTTCTCTCTGCCATGCTAAATCATCTAATCGATGGGAAATCTTACTTACCAGTTCTTGAATAGTTTCCGTGTTGTTTGTAGTGTTCCTCGCATCTCCGAGACAATCTGAATAATATGCCATAACCGAGTAGATAGCTCTAACCTGCAAAAGGAAAAGAAAACAAAAAGATACTAGCTAGAACAGGGGTTAGTGGTTAGAGATATATCACAAATATATGGCACAAACTAGAGAAACAAGAAAAACCTAGTCTATAGCCTAACACAATCGCATGACGCTAGTCCCCGGCAACGGCGCCAAAATAATCAGGTATAATATAGCAGGGTTTTTGCGCCCAAACTACGGATGTGTCGTGTTCTCCACAGGGACTAGGCGACGGTGACTATGCTCGGCTAAAGCTAGGCTAGACAATTTAAGTGACGAATACAGGGAAAATAAACCTAAAGTATCTAAGATCGTTTCGGAAAATCGACGACAAAGTAAATGAAAATAAGCAAAGGGAGATTCAGATTATATTCTCTGTCTTTTTGGTATATTCATAAAACTTGAGAAACTAAAATACTAACACAAGCTAACATCAATGACAACAGAAGTAAAAGGACATGAATGTAACATGACAAGGACACATATATAACTATCAAACATGAACAGAGGGAAGAAACAAGGTTGTAGGACAGAATATATGTATCATATCAAAGACACACACATATTTATATAAATCACACACATTTATCTCACAAGAACTTGAACTAATACGTGGACTACAAAACTGAATATATTTCTACAGAAAAGGGAACACATTGTGACAATACATACATGAACTGGAATTAAAATACAAAGGGTGAACACGCATAAGTTCTAACAGAACACTAATTACCAAGACAAAATGTTAGACATCACTTTGTTTCGAAAGAAAAGAAATCCACTATTGAGAACATAGAATTCATGACATGATATTTAACAAGTACGAACTGAACAAACTAGTTGGTTGCAAACACTTATCAAAATCTGAACCTTACAAGTCCTACACAACTCCTATTACAGAAAATTCAGAGTACAGTAGCAAGAGACGGGAGAGATTCAAAGATTAATTCCCAGTCAAACTTTAGGCTTGCAGCTATAGATGGTGTAGGTGATGGAGAAGATCAGCAGGGGCGAGTTGGAGAAGGAGAGGTACGGCAGGAGAGGGCAGAGCAGCAGTGAGGTAGGGAGAAGAAAGAGCAGCAGGCTGGGGTTCAGAGAAGATTAGGAGCATCAACTAGAGGCAAAGGAAGAAGAGAGCAGCGACAGGAGAAGAAGGAAACAACAACATGATGAGGGGAGGAGTAGCAGAGTGAGAGATTAGCAAGGGGGCGCGGTAGAAGAAGAGCAGCAACAAAGGGATTGAAGGAGGAGGAGAGAGGTGGAGGAGCAGCGAGGGGAAGAAGAAGGGCAGGAGCGAGGCAGGGGAGGAAGAAGGCAGCGACAGAAGGCAAGGTCACGTGGGGCACCAGACGCCTGGTCTGGTAGGGCACGCGAGTGATGGTGGTGAAGGGGTGGCGCTGATGGATGGTGCAGCAGCGCGAGGTGGTGATGGATTGGATGGATGGTGGTATATGGAGGTGCTGGTGGACGGAGGGCGCGGTGGAGCGGTGGCGCGCCCCACGCCGGCCTGGCTGTGGCGGCGGTCGAAGGTGGAGAAGGAGACGAGAGGGGAGATGTGCCAGGCCCAATTGGATCCCTCCAGCACCTAGGGATTTTGTTCCCCTCCTCTCATCTGCACTTTGTGATTTGGCCATCTTACTTCTCTTCTTTCTTCACAAGAAGATCCTCCTACTTCTTTAGCTTGCCCCTGGTAACTTCTTTTCTTCTTGCACAAGTCCATTCTTCCTCCTCCTCTTCATTCTCTTAGCCACTAGTCCGGATCTTGAAGTTTATAGTGCCTTTGCGCACTTTTCTGCAAAAGAAACACAATGACTAGTAAATGATTCATTATATGATTTTCATGCAAATATTCAACTAAACTTAGGAAGAATAGATGGTCATAACCCAATGAATGGTATAATTGTATGCCAAAATTATATATATGAAATGTGCATATCAATATTCTTGACATAAAATGGGTAATACTTCAGGGTAGAACAGAATCAAAAGCTTGATTGCATTTTATCTGCGGAATACAACTGCTTTGACCCAATCCTAGAAATGGATGAGGTACTGGAGCTTGTTTCTCCTAGTCATTCTGGAATAGAATGGCTTGACGGACCACAAGAATAATAAGCATTGATAAACACGGATGCACAATTACTCCTGACAATCAATTGATAGATGATGGTCGAAATACAAATGAAGAGGAACAACTCAAGGGGACATATATCTTTCTGAGTTGTGGATGCATAGGTTAATATGTCGAACCAAGTTCAACAGGTTTCTTCCAGATAACCCGTGCAGAAAGGTAGAACTGGCAGAATCACAATTATGAATGGAGAACTCCTCAGGAGTACTCTAATCATGATATTTTGGTTCAAAGAACTTCTGCCTTAATGGTTCCTGGTATTTGGAAGGAAGAAATACCACGGACCTCGAGGACTGTCGCAAGGTTACTAATACCCTAAAGAAACGAGCAAGCACTATCAACAGGAGGTAAGTATGGTGAATCTCGGGTTCAAGAACCTAGGAATAGAAAACCTACTACTAAATGGCAACATGGAATGCTTTCAAGAATGGTGGCCAGAATCATCACACTTGGAACACAAAACATGGCTAGATTACTAGGTGACTCCCTAAAACACCTAGGGTCATAATAATAGCTCCAACATATATGTCGAGGTAGTAGAGTACCTCAACAGACCGTTAGTGTGCTTAATCTGGCCCAAAAGGACATCGGAAACGGGAAGAAGGGATTTGCAAATGCATCAGACTAGTTAGAGACCTGGGATGACTCGGATAGCATAATGACTGTAAATGCTCAAAAGATTTGAGACATCCTGCAAAATGGTGGCATAACCACTCAACAACACAATATCAAGGTTCCGAGATCAACTGTCAACATACGGAAGTAGTAGGAACGGAACTGAGGCTTGAAACTATCAATTCTATGAGTCTATGGATTAGTAACACGTCATCCTGATAGATAGATGAGAGGGCCTAGTTCTTACTCCCCGTAGAAGAGAAGAGGATGACTCAGATCAGAAGGCCATAAGGTAAAGGAGTAAAAAGAGCCTTACGTTCCCATCTACAATCAATTCCCTTATATAACTAAAGCATTTCTAGACTCCACTTCGACCAGTTTGGCTTGGTAATCCTACAGGCAGTCAGGCTCTGATACCAACGCTGTCAGGACCCCGATTCCAAGTCACATCGATCTAGCCGGTAACACCTCATATCACTCTACGGCCTCACGCACGGTATTCCCACGGGTGTCGCCTTACCATGGCCCGGGACCGTTTGCGCCTTTTGGCTCACGTATATGATAGTCTTGCTAGCATCCATATGACAGAGAACCCGGGCCGACATGGCTAGTCGTGAACCCAAAGCAACACTAACCTATGGGGACAGGCATACATGAATCACATCGAGCATGTCGGTCAGCAGCGTGTGAATCCGGGCTGTAGCACTGGGCTAACAGGACTCCAGGAACCCGGGATGTAGCAGGCTAGGCAGGACACCAGATGTCATCGCGTGACATTTCCCCGAAAGGACAGACACAGGAACGAAGTGAAACACATGCCGACCAGTCAAGTGTCCTGAGCAGTAGTGCTGGGCTAACAGGAGTCCGGTGAACCGGGCTGTTGCGGACTACTATGGCTCATGGAAGCACTAGACTACATTTCCCCATAAGAGAGGCTGCCAAGGATAAACAACTAGATTGTCGGATCCCACACATACCAAGCATTTCAATCATACACACAATATGCTCGATTTGTGTAAATACAACATGGCATCACAACATAACTCTATAACTCAAGTATTTATTCATTAGGCTCCGAGGAGCGAGATATTACAAACATGGGTCTCATGAACCAACAATCATAGCATACAAATCAAGCACATGCGGAAGCTTAACATGTCTGAGTACAGACATCTACAAATGAAAAAGGCTAAGAAGCCTGACTATCTACCAGATCCTGCCGAGGGCACAAGATCGTAGCTGAGGTATCAAGCTAAACGTCGAAGTCCACACGGAACTACTAGCGAGACTGACGTCTCTCTGCAAAACATAAAATAGGCAAACGTGAGTACAAATGTACCCAGCAAGACTTACATCAGAACTATCTACATATGCCTCGGTATCAATAAAGGGGGTGGTGGAGTTTAACTGCAGCAAGCCAGCTTTGACCCAGTGGCTAACCTGAACTACGACTGCAAGCAACTCTTTTGAGGTGGCGCACACGAGTCCACATATTCACCATTCAATACACCACTATGGATCCGCTCCCGTCTCCCTACAAGAAGGCCATCCATAGCAGTCACACTTATCTTGCGAGATTTAGAGTATCCACTTTCACTTGTCTATGAACTGTTGTAGGCAACCCAAAAGTCCATTACCGCGGACACGCCTATTCGAATAGATGATGTTAACCCTGCAGGGGTGTACTTCTTCACACACGCTCTCACCACTTACCGCCGTTTACACGACATGTACTCGGCAACCTTCAAGCGGAAGCCCAACGAGGGTGTCGGCCATGGCCTACCTAAACACTCAAGTCTCTAGTCCAGGTTTATCGCCTATCCAGGTTCCATCCACAGGGAGTCCGGCCGAGGTTTCCACATACGGCCCCGGACGATGTGTACAGGGTTCCGAGACACCAAACGGGCACCCGGCATGCCCGGCCACGGTGTATCTACCGCATCATAGCCCACCCCTAGGGTCAGCGCTATGCACGGCCGCCAACACATATCCTATAAACACCAGAAACTAGTTGCAACTCCTGGACAGAGGACAAGGGTGATCAAGAAGCCGAGAGGGTCCATTGGTTTCGGGCCCAATGCGTGGTAGTAACTGTTTCATGGATCACAAACACAGAACTCAGTTCCTGAGGACGACTTCAATGAGACAACCCACCATGTACTCCTACATGGCCTCTCACCGCTACCTTTACCAAATCGTGTTCACACACTTAGCTCTCAACAGTAGGACATGTTTACACACCTCCGATTCATCCCCGATGAATCAGACCTGACTCAACTCTAAGCAGTAGCAGGCATGACAAACAAACATGAAAGAGTAGGCACATCAGGGCTCAAACAACTCCTACTCATGCTAGTGGGTTTGATCTATTTACTGTGGCAATGACAGGTCATGCAGAGGAAAAGGGTTCAACTACCGCAGCATGTAACAGTTGAATCGTTGTTGTCCTAATGCAGTAAAAGAGAGCAGGAGCAAGAGAGTGGGATTGTATCGGAATGAACAAGGGGTTTTTGCTTGCCTGGCACTTCTGAAGATATTATAGCTCTTCATTGGTGTCATCGAACTCATCGTCGAAACCACGTCTATCGAGAGGGGACAAATACCGGCAACAGAGAAAGAAACACAATCAATGCAATGCACAATATGATGCATGATCATGACATGGTAAAATGAGTGTGTTGGGCTAATGTAACTACAACCAGATGGGTTTGAGCTATTTTGAACCAAAGAATCAAAGTTCAAACTCATTTGTGATCTTAAATAGTGCTTATCATGTTTTGCACTAAACAGCAAGTTAACTTGTTTAAACATGCATGAAACTAGTACAGATGGATAGATTGGATTTTTCTGATCATATTTCATATATAAATCATTGCATTTGGAGTTACAGATTAATTTCTATGAATTTTTGAAGTTTGCAACATTTTCTGGAATTTCCTATATAAAAATAAATCCAGAAAATACTTATTGCGTCAGCTTAGCGTCACTGTGACGTCACCATTTCAACGGGGGCGGTCCAGGTCAAACCTGACCTGTGGGTCCCGCGTGTCAGTGTCATCACTAACTTAACAGAGTTAGTTAGTGTTAGATTAAGCACTAAACTAAGTTAATTAGCACTAAACTAAACCTAACTAAAAATTAACAGGGCGGGCCCACGCATCAGTGACCCTGGGGGGGTCAAACAGGGGTCAAACACAGGTCAACTCGCCGGAGTTGACCCGCGGCTCGTCGCCGGCGGAGCCAGAGACGGCGGAGGGCGTCGGGTTTGCTCCTCCGGCGACCAAACGAGTGGTGGAGGGACTCTGCGTGGAGCTGGTGCTCATCCGCATCCAACGGAGCAAGCAGCAGTGGCTGGGGTGGTCTACAGCGCTGACGGCGTCGAGCTTTACGGCGGCCGAAGCTCGGGCAACGGCGGAGATGGCGCTACAGGCGGCCGTGGGTCAAGCCAAGGGCACCAGTGGGTTGTCCTCGCTCGCCCGCATCCAAAGGAGCAGGTGGGTGGCTGTGGGGGCACCGGAGCGCGCCGGAACGGAGATCGCGGCGGTGGCCGGAGTTCGGGCGCCGATGAAAATGACGACATCGTGCACGGGAGGGTCAACGGGTAGTACCTAAGGTTCTACTGGCTCTCACAAAGCTAACGGGCATAAGAACGGGACCGATTGGCCACCGGAGCCTCGTCGGCGACGAGCTCGTGCGGCGGCGTGCTTCGTTCATCAAGGGGGCGACGACTACGACGATCAAACGGAGCGAGGGAGAGGGGGAAACAGTGGCGGAGCTCACAGCGATCACCAAGAGGGGCTCGGCTTGCTCGGGGACGGCTTGGCGACGGCGAATCCCTCAATGGAGTCCGGCGGCCATTCTCGGGGAAGACGACTTGTGGCGGCGATGTGGGGCTCCCGCGGTGGCGTGGCTCGGGTGGAAGAAAGAGGGGGTTGAGGCGGAGCCTCTGGGCCGGTCAGAGAAGCGAGGGAGAGGCGATGGCCGCGGTGGTGCACGTCGGCGGCGAGGAGCTCCGCTCGGTCGCGAGAAAGAGAGAGAGCAGAGAGGGGAGTGAGGTCCAGGGAGAGGAGGGGAAGCGAGAGGGAGCGCTGGGCGTCTCCGTGGCACATCCAGAAGAGTCAGGGCGTCGCGGTGGAAGCAGGAGCTGGCGCGCGCGCGGCGACCACGCGCCCTGCCTACTAGCGTGAGGAGGAAGAAGACAGAGGGGGTTGCGGTGCTGGGCTGGGCTGCACAGTTGGGCCGCCAGGTGGCTAGATGAGCTCTTCTCTCTCTCTCTCTTTTCTAATTCTTTCTGTTTTCTATTTTCTGTAATTTGTTTTGATTTAGTTTTAGACACTAAATCATTTTTGTTGCTTCTGATAATTCTTGTAGGGACTAGTTGGATTATTCCAAAGCCCTTCACCAAAGATCAGAATTATTGGACATATATTAATTAATTAATAAATATATATCCAATGCAAATAGTTATTGATTTAATTCAAAGGCCCAAAATAAATATCTCTGAGATTCGAAAAATATTGTTTTAAGTTTTACCTCTTGCCAATATTTTCAGAGACTAAGAGGAACATTTTCTTGGACTTCTTTGAAAAGATTTTAATGTTGATTATTTTGAAGTGATTAATGAGGGTTTCAAGTAACCTCGATTCAACTTTCAAAATTTAGAGATGATGCATGAGGCTCACTCAGGTAATTAGCTACAAGCAAAATCTAGGGCTGTGACAGTTTAGTCCGTAGGACAACATACAATCATACCATAGGCTAGCTTCTAGGGTTTAGCCTCTACGATCTCGTGGTAGATCAACTCTTGTAATACTCATATCATCAAGAACAATCAAGCAAGATGTAGTGTATTACATCCATCAAGAGGGCCCGAACCTGGGTAAACATTGTGTCCCCTGCCTCCTTTTACCATCCGCCTTAGACGCACAGTTCGGGACCCCCTACCCGAGATCCGCCGGTTTTGACACCGACAACCGCAAAAAAGGATACGCCTCGACTAGGCGTGGCGGAGCCCGCTCGGGGTAGGTCTCGGGGTTGGAGAAGCTTGGCACCTGCCAACCATAGAAATCCGCGAAGGCTTCCAACATGTCCTCCGCAAGTGGTCACTCGAAGATGCGGGCATATTTGCTCAGCATGTCATTGGAGATGGGAGCGTCATCACTCTCAATGAGCCCAAGGCGCCTAAGTAGCACACGCTTAGCCTTCATTTCTAAGTCCAAACTGCGGTCAGCCTTCGCGATCCTGAAACTGCGCCTGGGGGTGAAATTGGGTGGGACCGCGTTCCTGCGTCGGCGCGGAGGCGGGGTGGGAAGCACATGCTGGGGGTAGATGGAAATCACGTCCAGAAACGAGGCCAGGGGGTTGCATGGTCCACAGCGTGTTGATTGGGCTGCATGGCGGTGTCGCTGTCAACAACAGGGCAGGCGTCCTGATCGGCAGCCAATGGGGCGGCCAGCATGCACCTGACGGGGCTGGACCCACCGTTGCGGCCATCAAGAGGAGGCTGCATGGCCCGGTCGTGGGTGTCGACATATTGGATGTCAGCGCACAGAGTTGGGCGAAGCGCTTGGCAAGTAGCACCGACAGCGTCATGCCTGAAGGGCGGTGGATCCGAGGCTTCGGGATCCGAGGTTGTGTGCGGCGGTGTGGGGCCATCCGGAGCCACAAGGGGGTGGCAACTACCCGTTGGGTGGGGGAGCCCGAGTCGTCCTAGTTAATCTCCTCGGGAGGTGGAGCCTGGGCTATGTCGCGCGGATCAAGGCACGCGTCGACAGGGCGGGGGCTTGGATGAGTACAGGGGGATACCACCTCGCTAGAATTTGAAATGGGCTGGTCTTCGCGTTCCTCCCTAGCCCGAAGCAGCAGCGTGGGTCCCGTCTGGCGGTCAGCAGCAGGGGGTGACCATGGTCTCAGGGTCTACATTGTCGAAAGGGGAGGGGGCACCCAATCGCAGCAAGGCAGGAACACGGTTGATGTCAGTGACCGCATCAGGGTGGGGGCCAAGAATGCCTTTCCAGGAGCGGCTGGGCGGCGGAGCGTGGGCATGGCGGCGATGACGCCAGCGACCACCGCGGCGCCGGCAGGGGTGCTGCGAGCTGGAACCCGCAGGCGGGAAGTCATGGCGCTCCGGCCATCGAGGAGGGAGGGGAGGGGAGTCTTGGTCGTGGCCCGCCTCATCCCCGGGCGAAGACGGCGGGGACGGCAGCCTCGGGGGGCGGCGGAAGTCTGTGCATGTCGCGTTGTGGATCCGGACGGGGAAGCGCGCAAGCCCAAGAGCGAGGCGCTCGGCACGGTCGGGATCAGCATCAATGGCCACGGCATCGTCATCTGGGATGAGGAGCTCGGCGGTGCGCGGGATGCCATCGGGGTTCGTGGTCCAGGCCGTGAGCCTGAATGTCGACATGTCTGACATGCTGTGCGTCTCCGGCGTGAGGTCCTCGGCCTTGCAGAATGGGGAGAGGACGAACTCGGTGGAGGAGAGATGCCAAGCATGGTCGGGAATCCCGTAGAGCTCCAAGGAGAGGAGGAACAGGGCGCGAACCGGCTCGGAGCTCGCGGTCCTGCCCCAGGGGTGGAGAAGAAGCTGGAACCGAGGGGTGCAGACGGGCGAGGCGGCGACGCGGCTTCGAATGGCGAGGGTGCGGAAGCGAATGAGGAAATCTTCCAAAGTGTGGCGGTGCACCGAGAAGTTGCCATTGGCAAGCTCGAACTGGGCGCAAAGGGTGTCGGCGACCTCATCAGGGGAGATGCCCAAGCGGCATCCAGCTACCGTGGCGACAAGAGCGCGCCCGAGAGCTTGCTCGGCGGCAATCATCTCCTCAGAGCGGGGGAGGTAGCAGATGGCCGCCGCTGGCCTACGGGCGAGGTGTCCGGAGAGGGGAGTATTCCTGGAGGAGGAGGAGCCGGCCGGCGAAACGGGCCTAGAGGGCGCGAACGACGGGACGGCCGAGCTCGAGCGGAGGGACGCTGCCGGCCCGGAGAACGCGGGCGTAGGCAGGTCGGAGCTGGAGCGTGTGGTGGCCGCCAGGTCGGAGGAGGAGGCCAGTGGCACCGTGGCTGCCTGCCCGGAGGACGCGGGCGTTGGCAGGCCAGAGGAAGAGCGCGTGGTCGCCGCCGACCCGGAGAACGCGGGGCGGTCGGCGTTGGGCGGGGACGGGACACGGCCAGAGCCATCGGCGTGCGACAGGAGATAGTGGCGCTGCGAAGGAGGTACAGAGCCGCATGACGAGGACAAGGCGCATGAGAGCTAGGCGGTGCAGTCCTTGGCCTTGTGGCCAAAGAAACGGCAGCGCGCGCAACATATGTCGCGCCGGGACTCGGAGCGGGGGTGCGCCGTGCTGAAGCAGCGCGGGCACTCACCGAGGCGCAGCCAGGAGGGGCGCTAGCACGGGAGCTCACTAGGGCCGTGACGCGGGCGGCGGGGGGGGGGGGGGGGGCGCTGACGCGGCCACTTTTGGCCCCACGCCATTGCCAGTCGTCCCGCAGCGCCGGCGCGTCCTCCGCAGGCCGACAGATCTCGGACCGGATGGAGGGGCGGGCGGGCGACGGAGAGGGTCCGTCGGAGAGGGTGGGGGGCTCAGGGCCAGAGGCAAGACGGGCGGAGACGGTGCAGCCATCCGACAAAGCGCCTGCTGGTAGGAGGTCGGCGGAGAGCCGGCCGACGACGGGCTCGACTCCAGCCAGCGGACCTCGCACGAACGACCGACGGCGGAGGAAGGGGGAGGCCATGGCTAGCGGTGGTCGGCGGGGCCGGAGTGGCCTGCGCCGAGGCTGGTGGATGTCGGGGCCGGAGTGGCCACCGGCGTGGGTGCGGGGGCGCGTGGGAGGGAGCATGGGTGGATTCCCAAATGATTGTTTTCCATAGTGACAAGTGACAGTAAATTTCAGCACACTATACAAAATTTTCCTTACCAAATTCCACTTACCAAAGGCGCTTCACTCCCTAGCAACGGTGCCAGAAAAGAGTCTTGATGACCCACAAGTATGGGGGATCTATCATAGTCCTTTAGAAAAGTAAGAGTGTCGAACCCAACGAGAAGCAGAAGGAAATGACAAGCGGTTTTCAGTAAGGTATTCTCTGTAAGCACTGAAATTATCGGTAACAGGTAGTTTTGTGATAACGTAATTCATAACGGGTAACAAGTAATAAAAGTAAACAAGGTGCAGCAAGGTGGCCCAATCCATTTTGAGCAAAGGACAAGCCTGGACAAACTCTTATATAAAGGAAAGCGCTCCCGAGGACACATGGGAATTATCGTCAAGCTAGTTTTCATCATGCTCATATGATGCGCGTTCGTTACTTTGATAATTTGATATGTGGGTGGACCAGTGCTTGGGTACTGCCCTTACATGGACAAGCATCCCACTTATGATTAACCCCTCTCGCAAGCATCTGCAACTACGAAAGAAGAATTAAGGTAAACCTAACCATAGCATGAAACATATGGATCCAAATCAGCCCCTTACGAAGCAACGCATAAAATAGGGTTTAAGCTTCTATCACTCTAGCAACCCATCATCTACTTATTACTTCCCAAT
This sequence comes from Triticum urartu, assembly GCF_056163025.1. NCBI lineage: Eukaryota > Viridiplantae > Streptophyta > Magnoliopsida > Poales > Poaceae > Triticum > Triticum urartu. The sequence continues at coordinate 379,372,719 of NC_141875.1, forward strand.
GCCTTCCCCTAGGCCCAAACAATGGTGAAGTGTCATGTAGTCGACGTTCAGATGACACCACTAGAGGAAAGACAACATACATCTCATCAAAATATCAAACGAATACCAAATTCACATGACTACTTATAGCAAGACTTCTCCCATGTCCTCAGGAACAAACGTTACTACTCACAAATCATATTCATGTTCATAATTAGAGGGGTATTAATATGCATAAAGGATCTGAACATATAATCTTCCACCGAATAAACCAACTAGCATCAACTACAAAGAGTAATCAGCACTACTAGCAACCCACAGGTACCAATCTAAGGTTTTGAGACAAAGTCGGATACAAGAGACTAGGGTTTGAGAGGAGATGGTGCTGGTGAAGATGTTGATGGAGATTGACCTCCTCCCGATGAGAGGATCGATGGTGATGATGATGGTGACGATTTCCCCCTCCCGGAGGGATGTTTCCCCGGCAGAACAGCTCTGCCGAAGCCCTAGATTGGTTCCGCCAAGGTTCCGCCTCGAGATAGCGGCGCTTCGTCCCGAAAGCTTCCTCCTTGTTTTTTCCAGGGAAAAAGACACCTTATACCAAAAGATGGGCATCGGGGGCCTGCCAGGTGGCCCACGAGGCAGGGGGCGCGCCCCCACCCTCGTGGACAGTGGCTGGCTCCCCTCTGGTGCTTTCTTCGCCCAATATTTTTAATATATTCCAAAACTGACTTTCGTGGAGTTTCAGGACTTTTGGAGTTGTGCAGAATAGGTCTCTAATATTTGCTCCTTTTCGAGCCCAGAATTCCAGCTGCCGGCATTCTCCCTCTTCATGTAAACCTTGTGAAATAAGAGAGAAAAGGCATAAGTATTGTGACATAATGTGTAATAACATCCCATAATGCAATAAATATCGATATAAAAGCATGATGCAAAATGGACGTACCAGCGAGCAGGAATTGGTTGCGCGGGGATGCCAGGCTCAATCTGCAGCCTGGGGATGGCCACATCAGGCATGCATCCGAGGCCGCTGGCGAGCAGGAATTGGTTTCGAGGGGATCTCTTCCGGGTCCACGACAGACATGGTTGCATCAAGCTCCTTCGGGGCTCCTGCCAGCAGCGAGGAGGCGGGGGGAGGCCAACGACGCTGGAACCGGGGTTGCATCGGGGATGGTTGTCTCCGATTCGTCTGAGGACCCTGGCGCGAGGACATGCCCCAGCAGAGCAGTGCCGTTAGGGGGATTTCCATGGAGGAAGATATGGGAAGAGAAGAATTGGAGATGGGGACTCCATCTTTCCCGTCTGCTCGGTTTTGTTGACGGATGATGGATGGCTCTTCAACTATCTAGGCCGTTACAAAAGACGGAAGAGCAAGCGGATGAAGGAGAAATTATATCACATAAAAAGGGGTATTTGGAATTGATGATGTGGCTAGAATGCTGAGGTGGAGTGAGATGGATGGCTGCATGTTGATTAGTGATGTGGACATGCTGTATGTTAAGAGAAATAGGTTAGTGGGGATGAACTATTTAAGTATTATAGATACATATGGATCTGAATGTGTCAGACCCGTTGACTAAACTTCTCTCACAAGCAAAACATGATCACACCTTAGTGCTCTTTGGGTGTTAATCACATGGCGATGTGAACTAGATTATTGAATCTAGTAAGCTCTTTGGGTGTTGGTCACATGGCGATGTGAACTATGGGTGTTAAATCACATGGTGTTGTTAACTAGATTATTGACTCTAGTGCAAGTGGGAGACTGAAGGAAATATGCCCTAGAGGCAATAATAAAGTTGTTATTCTATATTTCATTATTCATGATAAAGGTTTATTATTCACGCTAGAATTGTATTGGTCGGAAACCTTAATACATGTGTGAATACATGAACAAACACCGTGTCCCTAGTGAGCCTCTACTAGACTAGCTCGTTGATCAAATATGGTTAAGGTTTCCTAACCATGGACATGATTTGTCATTTGATAACGGGATCACATCATTAGGAGAATGATGTGATGGACAAGACCCATCCGTTAGCTTAGCATTATGATCATTCAGTTTTATTGCTATTGCTTTCTTCATGTCAAATACATATTCCTTTGACTATGAGATTATGCAACTCCCGGATACCGGAGGAATACCTTGTGTGCTATCAAACGTCACAACATACTAGGTGATTATAAAGATGCTCTATAGGTATCTCCGAAGGTGTTTGTTGAGTTGGCATAGATCGGGATTGGGATTTGTCATTCCGAGTATCGGACAAGTATCTCTGGCCCTCTCAGTAATACACATCATAAGCTTGCAAGCAAACGACTAAGGAGTTAGTCACGAGGTGATGTATTACAGAACGAGTAAAGAGACTTGCCGGTAACAATATTGAACTAGGTATGAAGATACTGGCGATTGAATCTCGGGCAAGTAACATACCGATGGACAAAGGGAATTACGTATGTTGTCATAATGGTTCGACCGATAAAGATCTTCATAGAATATGTAGGAACCAATATGGGCATCTAGGTTCCGCTATTGGTTATTGACCGGAGAGGTGTCTTGGTCATGTCTACATAGTTCTCGAACCCGTAGGGTCCGTATGCTTAACATTCGTTGACGATATAGTATTATATGAGTTATGTGATTTGGTGACCGAATGTTGTTTGGAGTCCCGGATGAGATCACAGACATGATGAGGAGTCTCGAAATGGCCGAGAGGTAAATATTTATATATAGGACGAGGGATTCGGACATCGGAAGTGTTTCGGGGGGTACCGCGTACTTATCGGGTCACCAGAAGGGGCTTCGGGCACCCTCGGCAAAAGATATGGGCCTTATGGGCCAAGAGGGGAAACACAGAAGCCACAAGGGGCTGGTGCACCCCCCATATGGGCCGGCCTAGGAGGAGAAGGAAAGAGGGGAAGGGAAAGGAAAGAGTGGAATAGGATTCCCCCTTCCTTCCCTCTCCCCCCTCTTTCCTTCCCCCTCTGACAAACATGGAAGGGGACGCGGCCAAGGGCAAGAGCCCAAGTAGGATTCATACCTACTTGGGGCGCCCCTTGGCCTCTCCCATATCCATCCCACCTATATATATGAGGAGGGGGGCTCCTAGCACACAAAATACAATTGGTTAGCCGTGTGCGGCACCCCCATCCATCGTTTACACCCCCGGTCATATTTTCGTAGTGCTTAGGCAAAGCCCTGCGAGGATCACTTCACCATCACCGTCACCACGTCATCGTGCCGACGGAACTCATCTACTACCTCGATGTCTTGTTGTATCAAGAAGGTGAGGGACATCACCGAGCTGAACACATGCAGAACACGGAGGTGTCATGCATTCGGTACTTGATCGGTTGAAGCACGAAGAAGTTCGACTACATCAACCATGTTGAGAAACGCATCCGCTTACGGTCTACAAGGGTATGTAGACACACTCTCCCCCTCGTTGCTATGCATATCCATGGATAGATCATTGTGTGTGCGTAGAATTTTTTTTGTTTTCCATGCAACGATTCCCAACACTAGGCTCGTCAAGTTTAACCCAAGTATTCCGCATGTGTAAAACTAGCTTACACCCATTGTATGTGAACATAGAGTCTATCACAACCAATCATCACGAGGTGTCTCAAAACGACGAACTATCGCACGGTGCATACTTAGGGAGAACACTTTTATCTTGAAATTAAGTGAAGGGATCATCTTATAATGCTACCATCATCCTAAGCAAAATAAGATGCATAAAAGATAAACATCACATGCAATCAAAATATGTGACATGATATGGCCATTATCATCTTGTGCTTTTGATCTCCATCTCCAAAGCACCAGCATGATCTTCATCGTCACCAGCATGACACCATGATCTTCATCATCGTGTCGTCACGTGGTTGTATCGCCAACTATTGCTAATGCATAGCGATAAAGTAAAGCAATTACATGGCGTTATTTGTTGACACACGGGTCATACAATAAATTAAAGACAACTGAGGGAGTCCTGGATTAGGGGGTCTCCGGACAGCCGGACTATATCCTTTGGCCAGACTGTTGGACTATGAAGATACGAGATTGAAGACTTCGTCCCGTGTCCGGATGGGACTCTACTTGGCATGGAAGGCAAGCTAGGCAATACATATATGTATATCTCCTCCTTTGTAACCGACCTTGTGTAACCCTAGCCCCCTCCGGTGTCTATATAAACCGGAGGGTTTTGGTCCGTAGGACAACATACAATCATACCATAGGCTAGCTTCTAGGGTTTAGCCTCTCCGATCTCGTGGTAGATCAACTCTTGTACTACTCATATTATCAAGAATAAATCAAGCAGGACGTAGGGTTTTACCTCCATCAAGAGGGCCCGAACCTGGATAAAACATCGTGTCCCCTGCCTCCTGTTACCATCCGCCTTAGACGCACAGTTCGGGACCCCCTACCCGAGATCCGCCGGTTTTGACACCGACATTGGTGCTTTCATTGAGAGTTCCTCTGTGTCGTCGTCATTAGGCTGGATGGCTCCTTCGATCATCGATAGCGATGCAGTCCAGGGTGAGACTTCTCTCCTCGGACAGATCCTTGTATTCGGCGGCTTCGTACTGCGGGCCAACTCGCTTGGCCATCTGGAGCAGATCGAGAGTTACGCCCCTGGCCACCAGGTCAGGTTCGGAAGCTTAAACTACACGGCCGACATTCGCAGAGACTCGATCTTTGACGGATTCGAGCCCTTGCCAAGAGCGCTGCACGGTCACGATGAGCATGATTTAGCTCTACCATCGGACAGTGTTCAAGCAACTACTCCGACCCTCAATTCAGAGCCAATTGCGCCATCCATGGACGGGTGGATAGACCCCGCCATGGAGGCCGCACTCTCATCGGTGATCGAGCCAAATGTCGACCTTACCCTTCACGGGAGCCGTGATGCCGAACTACCAGATTCTTCCCCGGCCACGGACTCCGAACCGCCTGCGCCCGTGCCTATCGAATCCGACTGGGCGCCAATCATGGAGTTTACCTCCGCGGATATTTTTCAGCACTCGCTCTTCGGCGACATACTGAACTCATTAAGGTCTCTCTCCTTATCAGGAGAGTCCTGGCCTAACTATGTCCGGCAGGATTGGGATGCGGATGACGAAGAAATTCGCCGCCCACCCACCACCCACGTAGTAGCCACTGTCGACGATTTGACCGACATGCTCAACTTCGACTCTGAAGACATCGACGGTATGGACGACGATGCAGGAGACGAACAGGAACCACTGCCCACAGGGCACTGGATGCCCGCTTCATCATATGATGTATACATGGTGGACACACCCAAAGAAAACGACGACGAGGAACGGAAGGACGCGGCGAAGGGTTGTTCCCTCGAGAAGCAGTCAAAGCGGCGGCGTAAGCGCCGCTCCAAATCCTGCCTCGGCAGAAACAGCGGTCATATAGACCCAGCGATAGAGCAGGGTGAACCATCGCCCGACCAGGGCAACACGGAGAATCAAACCGAATAACCCGACCCCGTCGAAGATAACAGTCCGGACGACATCACACCGGACAGGCACCCGGAGCAACAGAATGCCCATCAAAGGCTGGTTGCCACTGCGAGGAGTCTGAAAAAGCAGAAGCAAAGGCTCAGGGCTGCACAAGACACACTCAGAATCAGATGGAGTGAAGTACTCAACATTGCAGCGAAGTACGGCGATAATCGCCACACCAAGAGCTACCCGAAGCGAAAGCTGCTACCTAAATTCGATGAGGAGGCCTTAGACCCCCCGCAATCAAAAAACAAAACGGCCATCCAGTCGGATAGACGACCTCGTGGCCAACATAGAACGGCAAACGACGCCGCACATAAGCCGGTACGCGATCCACGTGAGGACTCGCATCAAAAGTACGGCGCAACCAGATCCATCTACGGGCCACGCAAGCGCGCTCTAGCATGCAATGCAACACAACAAACATCCCAATACCACGGTACACCCAAATACAGGGGTGCCACACACCCCCTATGTTTCACCAATGAGGTGCTGGACCATGAATTTCCAGAGGGATTCAAACCCATAAACATAGAGGCGTACGATGGAATGACAGACCCTGGGGTCTGGATTGAGCTCCATATCCATATGGCTCGAGGAGACGATCTCCACGCCATCAAGTACTTACCCCTCAAGCTCAAAGGGCCAGCTTGGCACTGGCTTAAAAGCCTCCCCGAAAACTCCATTGGAAGCTAGGAAGAGCTCGAAGATGCCTTTCGGGCAAATTTTCCAGGGACCTATGTCCGACCACCGGATGCAGACGATTTAAGTCATATAACTCAACAGCCCGGAGAGTCAGCCCGAAAGCTTTGGAACAGGTTCCTCACTAAAAAGAACCAAATAGTCGACTGTCCGGACGCCGAAGCCTTAGCAGCTTTCAAGCACAGCGTTCGAGATAAATGGCTTGCCAGACACCTCGGCCAAGAAAAGCCAAGTACAATGGCAGCATTAACAAGCCTCATGACCCGCTTTTGCGCGGGCGAGGACAGCTGGTTAGCTCGATGCAGCACCAGCGACCCAAGTACATCCGAAGTCAGGGACAGAAATGGGAAATCACGATGCAGCAAAAACAAGCGCCGGAATAAAGAAGACAGCCCGAAGAGCACAGCGGTAAACGCCGGATTGAAAACCTCTCGGCCAGGTCAGCAAAAGCTCCCCCCCCAAAGGCAACAGAGACAAACTGTCCAGCCTAAACAAGATTCTAGACCAAATATGTCAGATCCATAGCACCCCCGATAAACCTGCAAATCATACCCATAGAGAATGTTGGGTCTTCAAGCAGTCCGGCAAGCTCAACGCCGAACACAAGGGGCAGGATACACCAAGCGAAGACGAGGACGAGCCTCGCAAGCAAAGCACTGGGGAACAGAAGAAGTTCCCACCAGAAGTCAAAACGGTAAACGTATTACACGTGACAAAGGGGAGAAACAAAGCGGCACTCCTAGAGACACATGCCCCAGGGCCTATCACCGCGGAATCCTGCCACTGGTCGTTCCAACCGGTCACCTTCGACCATCGAGATTACTCGGCAAGTATCCGACGTGCAGGATGGGCTGCCTTGGTATTAGACCCAATAATTGACGGATACCACTTCACACGAGTCCTGATGGACGGTGGCAGCAGTCTAAACCTGATATATTAGGACACAGTCCGCAAAATGGGGATAGACCCAACAAAAATTAGTCACAGCAATACTACCTTTAAAGGAGTAACGCCAGGCCTAGAGGCCCATTGCACGGGCTCCCTGCTACTAGAGGTTATATTCGGCTTTCCCGATAACTTCCGTAGCGAAAATTTAACGTTCCACATCGCTCCGTTCCAAAGTGGCTATCAAGCACTACTCGGACGCGAAGCTTTCGCTCGCTTTAACGTGATACCGCATTACGCTTCCCTCATGCTTAAGATGCCCAGTCCACGTGGCATCATTACAATAAATGGAAATATTGAGCACTCCTTGCGCGCGGAAGACACTAAACGTCCTCACCAACTAAAGCATCTGACAGGTCGTTAAGACCACAGACACGGTTGGACGAGTCCGGTACTGCTATATGTAATTGATATAGGTTTGATGGCTATACCCCTATTACAATACAAGGGGCTCAACGCGCGCGCACAAGTTACAATCAGGCTCAACTTTACTCATATTGTTTATTTAGTATAACTTCCTTTTGCACGGCAACTTTTCAATTAAGTTCATCTCTTTTTCAGATGACCATCGTGCTACACCCGTCCAGAATGCGGCACAACGGAGACACAGGCGCAGACATGCAACAGGGACCCGTTCCAAGGATTCTTTTTAGATTAAGACCCTGCGTAAACCTTTTTTACTGTCTCTTGTTGATAAATATCCCTCGGATTCTCTGTACAATTGAGAAGGATGTTGATGTATTGGCATGTGGCCACGTCAGAATATTGCACGTACCTGGACACCAGGGGCTTATTACAAAGGGCACTGTTTAGGCTCGGTTTACACCATAAAGACCGAATACCTTAGGGAGTGTTCGGCATCGCGAGTTTGGCCTTATATGCATCAGCTCCGAATCATGTCTTTGGTCAAATGTTGGGTTTGCCCGGCTCCTGTGTTTTGCTGTCTTACATTCCGCTCTATCGGCTAAGGCGGCACCAGGAGAACTATTGCGATTGTGCCCTGGTTCATCCGGACGAGCACCTCAGTAGAGAAAGCCGAAAACTGACTGTCATGATATAGCGTGAGACTGGTCAACCACTCGATGACCTATCGGAATCTTCGGGATTCCTCCACCTTAACGAAGGGCCGTTTCCCGGCCAGGCATGTACGCAACCCGAATTCGAATGAGTGCGGAGCCACCAGGGGCTATATAGTAGCCCCACTGTCAAACTCCTCTGGCTAAGTGAAAGTGTTAAAGCATTATAGTCCGGTTGCCTAGTTCGCTGCGCTATCACCTTCTTAATGGACCAAGACGTTGGATCAAGTGTGAACATGCGTCTTCTGCGAACACCCCCGCATTATATGCGTGGGGGCTGAAGCCGATGACTGCAATCTTTTAGGTTATATACATATATACATAAACGGCCGCACAGGAGGCATCATAATACTTTCGGGCAAAAGTATAAATACAGCCTTGATAAACTTAATAAAACATTGTTTTTACAATGGGAATACATGTCACTCAAACATAATATTCTTTGAGCACTGGGCCTCTATCGAACGAGTGCCTTCAAGAACTTCTTCAAAATAGTGCTCGGTAGCCACTCGAACTATGGCCGAACCCTGCGCCGCAACAGTGGTGGCATCCATCTCCGCCCAGTATGTTTTGACACGGGCAAGGGCCATCCACGAGCCTTCTATGCACGCCGACCTCTTCATCGCATTAATGCGCGGCACCGCACCAAGGAACTGCTGCACCAAACTAAAATAGTTGTTCGGCTTTGGCCTTTCCGGCCACAGATGACCCACAACATACCTCATGGCGAGTCTGGACAATCTATTCAGCTCGGCCCATTCGGCAAGCCGATTATTCAATGGAAGCAGACGCTCTAGAACGTTAAATTGTGACCAGAATAGCTTGTCCACTTCACGATCTTTTTGACCTCGGAAGTATTCGGCCGCATCGACAGCACTCGCCGCCAAGTCCAGATATGCGTCCGCCGAACTCCACAGCCGGTCCATAGGGGCATACCGAGGATGTCCAAACTTCCTCCGCAGCATAAAGGGTTTCCCAGCTGCGATATCCCCGGCTTGACGCAGCTCCTCCTTTTTCGCTCTCATCACAGAGCGGGTGTCTTTGGTCGCCATCGTGGCCTTTTCCAGGTCCATCGCCTTCACCCAGTTTTCTTCTTCAAGAAGCTGGCAACGGTCGGCAGTATCTTTTAACTTTACAGCCATCTTGGCCATTTTCTCTTTGCTCTCACAATGTGCGGCCTGTTCGGCCCTTAACTCTTCGGCCGCCTGTAAAGTGGCCGCATTACTACTCCTGGCTTGCTCCTTGGCTCGGGCAAGCTCCGCCCGAAGGGTCTCCATGGTGGCCGCTCCATCTGCAGTCACAACATGTTAAAGATACTGGCATCATGCTGCTCTTATTATGTGACGATCACCAGAAAGGCCACTCACCCTGTGCCTCGTCAAGCCGCTCGTTGATAAGCACGATGTCGGCATCTTCTGCATCCAGCTGCCGCTTTAGTTCGGCATACCCATCAGTCCGGCTAGCCACCGGAGCCTCCACCACCTGCACATAAAGGAAGTCTGGTTATTGCCTGGGACTATGATCCTTTGTTTGCCGCCGTTTTCGACGACAACCAGAGTCTCAGGGGCTACTATCTACACAGGGCACATCTAAAAATGTGCGGTACTTTCAAAAATATACATCATTTCATGTACCTCAAAACCCGTCAGTAGACTCATAAAGGCTTCATGAAGCCCGCTTCTGGCGGATGAAATCCTTTCAATCACCGTACCCATCAATGTGCGGTGCTCTTCTGAGATAGCCGCCTTCTCCAGCAGATCCCTCCGTACATCCGACCGCGCACGAGATGATGCCGGACTCTTTTGATTGCTCTCTTCGAGAGCCGGATACTGAGGACTTTGGGTGGCCATAGGATTACCTTATGGCCTTGCCGGATCAGGAGAAGCTCTCCGCGACGACACCTCAGGGTCGCCCGCTTCGTAAGGCGGTGTGGCAGGGGGAGGCGTTTCGCTCTCCATCATCTCCGGAAGAAGATCCCCCAAAGACGAGCTCAGCTGAGAAGGACTAAGATCCGAACTGCAAGATAAATACTTCGGTTATTTTCCTCAGAAATAAGGTAGGATATCTTCACTATTAAATACCTTTTGATTACTTACAGCTCGTTAGAGGGCTGATCCCCGCACGGACATTGTGCGGCAAGAACACCCTCCGAGGCAGGACCCTCTAGCGGAGATTTCTTCTCCCGTTTGGAAACCTTGATTTCCGGATCCTCAGAGGTAGTCCTCTTCCTTCCCCGGGGAGAGAGAATGTCAGATTCTTCCCCTCGGTTATCCTCCCTCGCGGAGGCGCTCATTCCCTCGGTTGGAATAGGTAGCGATGGAGGCCCGCTTTCGCCCTCTTTATCCCCCCTTCATCTTCCTTTGAGGGCACCGGACAAGGTGCTGGCTCGAGCATCTTTTCAGCACCGGATTGTCCAAGCCTTCAGGAAGGGGGGCCGAACACCGGATCATCTTCGCCTTTGTTATCCAGTCCTGGTCAAAGAGCGATTCTTCAGAATGATGTCATGATAAATAAAAGGACGGTGTGTTCGGCCATGGGATTACTTACTTGGGCAGCGGTGCAGTTGCTGCTCAGGCCCACGTCCTCGGTAGTGTCCAGACACTCTATTTGGGGTCCAAAGAACGATTTGTACATCTCCTCGTGCGTCATGCCGAGGAAATTCTAAATAGTGCGCGGTCCTTCTGGGTTGAATTCCCACATGCGGAGGGGGCGGCGTTTGCAAGGCTAGACTCGACGAACCAGCATGACTTGAATTACCATAACCAGACTGAAATCTCCCTCGAAGAGATCTCGGATATGGCTCTGCAGTATTGGCACGTCCTTGGCTGGACCCCAGCTCAGTCCCCTGCTGATCCATGACATCAGTTGTGGTGGAGGGCCCGAGCGAAAGGCGGGGGTAGCTACCCACTTGGCACTTCGGGGAGCTGTGACGTAAAACCACTCCCGTTGCCACAATCCGGACACCTCTGGAAAGGAACCCTTTGGCCATGGAGCATCAGCAATTTTGCTTATTAAAGCACCTCCGCACGCTGCGTACTGTCCCTCGACCATCTTCGACTTCACATCGAAGGTCTTGAGCCACAAGCCAAAGTGAGGGGTAATGTGGAGGAAGGCCTCACAAACGACAATAAATGACGAGATGTGAAGAAGGGAGTCCGGGGCCAGATCATGAAAATCCAGCCCGTAATAGAACATAAGACCCCTGACAAAGGGATCCAGAGCGAGGCCTAGTCCTCGGAGGAAGTGGGAGACGAACACGACGCTCTCGTTGGGTTCGGGAGTAGGGACGACCTGCCCTCGGGTGGGCAGCCTATGAGAAATTTCGGCGGTCAGATATCTGGCCTCCCTCAACTTCTTGATGTCCTCCTCTGTGACGGAGGAAGACATCCACCGGCCTTGAAGGCTGGATCCGGACAAGATTAAAGGTCCGAAGCACCTGACCTTGGCTTTGGGTGTTAGAACTCGAGGCGGGGGAGGGATTCGATTGAGCACGGGAGGGAAAAAGTAATAGCCTTGTCCCTTTAAAAAGAGGGTGAATATCCAGCGTCCTCCTCGTGGCCGTTTGGGACTTGCCTAAAATCTAGGAGTCCTACGCACGGTTGGGTTACCCACGTCTGTATTTATGAGAATCCCGTAATAAGGGGAACATGATCTCTGCTTTGACAAGACGTGTCAAGAAACCACCTCGCGTTATGTGTGGGGGCTGGTTAAAGAAAAACGGTTCGAATAATTACCGGGCCATGGCGTGATGTCATGCTGCCAAAACGTGTCAGCAGATTAGATTTGTGGAAATATTATTCTCTCTACGGTGGTATGTGGAACTTATTTTGCAGGGTCGGACACTATCCTTGTATTCAAACTCTTCTGTGGTGTATTTGGAGGAGGAACCCGCCTTGCAATGCCGAAGACAACACTGCGCGTCGGACTCGTCGTCATTGAAGCCTGGTTCAGGGGCTACTGAGGGAGTCCTGGATTAGGGGGTCTCCGGACAGCCGGACTATATCCTTTGGCCGGACTATTGGACTATGAAGATACGAGATTGAAGACTTCGTCCCGTGTCCGGATGGGACTCTACTTGGCGTGGAAGGCAAGCTAGGCAATACGGATATGTATATCTCCTCCTTTGTAACCGACCTTGTGTAACCCTAGCCCCCTCCGGTGTCTATATAAACCGGAGGGTTTTAGTCCGTAGGACAACATACAATCATACCATAGGCTAGCTTCTAGGGTTTATACTCTCCGATCTCGTGGTAGGTCAACTCTTGTACTACTCATATTATCAAGAATAAATCAAGTAGGACGTAGGGTTTCACCTCCATCAAGAGGGCCCGAACCTAGGTAAAACATCGTGTCCCCTGCCTCCTGTTACCATCCGCCTTAGGCGCACAGTTTGGGACCCCCTACCCGAGATCCGCCGGTTTTGACACCGACAACAACCCTATGGCTCCTGCCGGTTTCCATACTCATCGACATGCAAGTCGTGAACCTATTACAAAACATGATCATCTCATACATCAACATATATCACATCACGTTTAGGCCATACCACATCACAACATGCCCTGCAAAAACAAGTTAGACGTCCTCTACTTTATTGTTGCAATTTTTACGTGGCTGCTAGGGCATACTATAAGAACACTTCTTATCTACGCAAAAACACAACGGTGATATACAAGTTGCCTTTTAACCTTCTACAAGGACAACCTTTGTCAAATCATATTCGACTAAAGTGGGAGAGACAGACACCCGCAAAGCGACTTTTATGCAATACAAGTTGCATGTCAAATAGTGGAACCGGTTTCATGTACGAGGCCATGTAAGGCTGGTCCGAGCCGCTTCATCCCGCTGAAGGAAATATGCCCTAGAGGCAATAATAAAGTTGTTGTTTATATTTCCTTATATCATGATAAATGTTTATTATTCATGCTAGAATTGTATTAACCAGAAACTTAGTACATGTGTGAATACATAGACAAACAGAGTGTCCCTAGTATGGCTCTACTAGACTAGCTCGTTGATCAAAGATGGTTAAGTTTCCTAGCCATAGACATGTGTTGTCATTTCATAAACGGGATCACATCATTAGAGAATGATGTGATGGACAAGGCCCATCCGTTAGCTTAGCACTATGATCGTTTAGTTTATTGCTATTGCTTTCTTCATGACTTATACATGTTCCTATGAGTATGAGATTATGCAACTCTCGAATACCGGAGGAACACTTAGTGTGCTATCAAATGTCACAACGTAACTGGGTGATTATAAAGATTCTCTACAGGTGTCTCCGATGGTGTTTGTTGAGTTGGCATAGATCGAGATTAGGATTTGTCACTCCGATTGTCGGAGAGGTATCTCTGGGCCCTCTCGATAATGCACATCACTATAAGCCTTGCAAGCAATGTGACTAATGAGTTAGTTACGGGATGATGCACTATGGAACGAGTAAAGAGACTTTTCGGTAATGAGATTGAACTAGGTATGATGATACCGACGATCGAATCCCGGGCAAGTAACATACCGATGACAAAGGGAACAACGTATGTTGTTATGTGGTTTGACCGATAAAGATCTTCATAGAATATGTACGAGCCAATATGAGCATCCAGGTTCCGCTATTGGTTATTGACCAGAGATGTATCTCGGTCATGTCTACATAGTTCTCGAATCCGTAGGGTCCGCACGCTTAACGTTCGATGACTATTTGTATTATGAGTTTATGTGATTTGATGACCGAAGGTTGTTCGGAGTCCCGGATGAGATCACAGACATCACGAGGAGTCTCAAAATGGTAAAGACATAAAGATTCATATATTGGAAGGTTACATTCGGACACCGAAATGGTTCGGGTCGTTTCGGATAAGTTTCGGAGTACCGGGGGTTCCCGGAACCCCCCCCCCCCTCCCGGAAGCTATTGGGCCTCATGCGCCTTAGTGGAGAAGAGAGAGGGCTGGCCAGGAGGTGGCGCGCGCCCCCCTTGCCCCAATCCGACTTGGACAAGGGTAGGGGGCGGCGCCCCCCCTCCTTCCTTCTCTCCTCCTCCTCCTTCCCCCCTTCTCCCACTTGGAATAGGAAAGGGGGGCGAATCCTACTAGGTTTGGAGTCCTAGTAGGACTCCCCCCATGGCGTGCCTCCTCCTTGGTCGGCCTCCTCCTCCCCCTCCTTTATATACGTGGGGAGGGGGCAACCAAAGGCAGAACAGACAATCTCTTAGCCGTGTGCGGTGCCCCCCTCCACAGTTTTCCACCTCGGTCATATTGTCGTAGTGCTTAGGCGAAGCCCTACGCCGGTAACTTCATCATCACCATCACCATGCCGTCGTGATGACGAAACTCTCCCTCAGCCTCAACTGGATGAAGAGTTCGAGGGACGTCACCGAGCTGAACATGTGCAGATCGCGGAGGTGTCATGAGTTCGGTACTTGGATAGGTTGGATCATGAAGATGTTTGATTACACCAACCGTGTTACTAAACGCTTCTGCTTTCGGTCTACGAGGGTACGTGGACACACTCTCCCCGCTCGTTGCTATGCATCTCCTAGATAGATCTCGCGTGATCGTAGGAATTTTTTTGAAATATTGCGTTCCCCAACACCCAGAATACCGCCGAATCCAAATAAGACAAGGAAGTAAGCAATCTGAACATCAACGCCCATGACAACTTTGTGTTCTACTCATGCAAATACATGTACGCATAGACCTAGCTCTGATGCCACTGTTGGGGAACGAAGCATGAAAAAAATCATATGAACACCCAAGATCTAATCTAGGAGATATATAGCAACGAGAGGTGAGTGGTGTCTACATACCCTTGTAGACCAAAAGCGTTAACGATCTAGAGATCGTGGTTGGCGTAGTCGTACTCGCGTCGCGGGCCAATCTGATCCAAGTACCGCACGTGTAGCACCTTCGAGTTTAGCACACGTACGGCTCGGCGGCGTCCTCTCCTTCTTGATCCAACAAGTGAGGGACAGTGATGAGGACATCAATATCATTGTTACACCCACAGCCCCTGCTGGTATACATACTCCACCAATTACTAGAGCTTGCGCACGCCAATTAAATTATCAGGTACTTTCGTTTCTTGGTAATGATTCTAATGTTCATGAGAATATGATGCTGCCTAAATTGGATACATTTGTTTTGCTTGCAAATGAAGGGCCTGGCAAGGATAAGAGGGATGAACACTGGAGCAAGACCAAGAATGGAGATGATGGCATGCGCAAGGAGATCAAGAACGGAGTTACAAGTGATGATTTCAGGACTTTGAAGCCGCCATAAGGAGTGCATGAAGCCTTGGACAAAATATACAAGATGCCACTTCATAAATTTTGTCCAGAGGCTATTCTAGGTGCTGCTTCACCTTATTATTGGGCCAGGCCCATGTATTTTCGAAATACTTAAGTATAGGCTGTTTTTAGAGTCCGTATGTGTGGGGAAACAAGAGTTAGGGTTGGTTTCGGACCCCTCCTCCAAGGGCCACGAAATTCCCCCTCTTCCTCCATATATACATCCCTTAGGGCATCGTTTAGACTTTGGGTTTTGTTTAGATTAAAGTTCGCCATAGCTGCAACTTCGCGTACTTCGTTTGTGTTCAACGACCAGACAAAGGCGTCACAGAACCCCACCTTTGATCAATAAAGCTTTCCTCTTATATTCGCAATATCCAGATTGCAATCTTAGTTTCTTGCTTGTTCTCCATTTGCCTGCAGGAAACAGACCTTCGTGGTCAAGTTGATCGTACTCCGGCGTGGTCAATAACCTCTCGAAGTTGGTTTAGCGATTGCTAAGGCGCAACGTCCTCGCACGTTCATAGTCAGATCATCAAAGTCGACTTCCTCCAAACGATAGCCACCATCTCATCGAAAGACAGGACACCTTTGCCTCTATCAAGTGGTATCAGATTTCCAGGTTGCTCGCTGAGATTTTACAGTTTTTGGTAGTTTAGATCGAGTCTGTTCTTCATACCTATAGTCCACGGAAAAGACACACAAAAAATTAGGGTTAGTTCATCATATATGAACCAATCTGAGCCTTTGCATAATCTTTTTAGGGTTTTTCATTGTTGAATTTGCGGTTGCATCGTCGTGTGTAGTTGTTAGCCTTAGTGTCTAGTCCTTTAGAGTTTCGAGTTCTGTTCACAAGTAGTCATGCCGCCACCGCATCGTCATCATCACCGCTGCCATATACCACCATCATCGTCACCGCTGCCATATACCACCATCGTCATCACTGCTGCCATATACCACCATCGTCATCGCCAATGCCATATACCACATATCCACCGCTATCACGATAATCCGAGTCCACCTCCATCATAGATTTGCCACCAGTCCGTGTTCCACCGTCCTACATATATTCGCCACCAGTCCGAGTTTCCACTAGTTTCATCTCCGCCACCAGTCCTAGTCCTAGTCCAGTATTTGTTGCTTTGTTTTCGAGTTCCAGATCATGCGATACTTCGAGTCATGACCAAGTCGGACTCCCCAATTTCTGTGCTACCCGCAGAAGAAAAATAGTTCCAAACTTAAAATGTTGTGGAGCAAAAAAAACAGGAAAAAGGTGAAAAAGGGAAAAAAAATCAGAGAGTGCTCCTCCTTTGTTTACGTGTCGTGCCGTGATTTTGTTCGTGTTCTAGGCTCGTGTCTCTAGTACGGTCTAGCCCAGGACCAGCACAGTACCGTCGTTGAGCGTTTATTCAACTTTGCATCTCTGAATTGATTATTGCTGACCCTTTTTGCAACCATATTATAAGCCTTCCCAGCTCCACATACATCTATGTCGTGCGTTTGACTCTCCCTGGCAATCGCTCTATCCAAGCTTTTGAGAGTTTTGACTACAACGGTTGCCGATCACCACCTGTTGCGTGGTAAGAACTGGTAAGAATTTGAGATTTGCTTGACGGATTTGTGACACCCACCACCACCTCTTGTTAGTAGTATGTAGGATCATATTCTTGTGTGTTTCTATTGCTGCTAACCATGGCAGGATCACAAGCCGACGAGACTGACTGGGAGAACATGACGAATAAAGAGTTGCATGATAAATTTCAGCAAATGATGAGTGGACAGGTGCAAGATGTGCTAAAAAGATTTGAAGAGGCCATGGAGAATATAGATAGCACGGAGAAGACGTTCGAAACAAAGATCGATAACAAGTTTAATGAATTGCTCGTGCATCTTCCACCACCACCACCGGCTGCACCTAACGCACCTCTATAACAACAACAACAACGCCTTCCAAATTAAGTGGGACGAGCACAGCGTGTTCCCATTGACCCCAGGAAAAATTCTGGTGTCGATGTTGATGCTTCTGTAGCTCCTGCTGCTACTGCAGAGGTGGAGGACCATTACGAGGATGAGGTTGATCAAAATCAGAACTACGTGCAACCACCAGCACCACCACCACCAGGTCGTCCTCAAGTATATCATCACAAATGGTAGGGCTGCACCACCACCTGAGGTACGAGATCATGACCTTTTTCCTAAACTAAAGTTGAATATTCCACCATCTGAGGGTAGATATGTTCATGATATATATCTTACTTGGGAGTTAGAAACTGAACAACGTTTTACATGTTTACAATATCTCGAGGAGAGACGTGTTCCTGCTGTTGTTTGTTCTTTCACTAGTTTTGCATGTGTTTGGTGGTCTGAACATTGTAGATTATATCCTATTCCAGCTACTTGGGCTGGTTTGAAAACTGCTATGCGTACTCGTTGGGTTCCACCATATTATCAACGTGAATTAATTCAAAAATTGTTGCGTTTAAGACAAGGAAAAAATTCTGTAGAAGAATATTATCAGGAATTACAAACTGGCATGATTAGATGTGGTATTGTTGAGGAGAATGAAGCTATACTTGCACATTTTATGGGTGGGTTAAATATAGATATTCAGACCATTCTAGAGTATAAGGAGTATAATAATATCACTCGTTTATTCCATCTTGCTTGTAAAGCTGAATGTGAAGTGCAGGATCGACAGGCATTGGCACGAACTAACTTTTCTGCAGGTCGATCTTCATCACGGACACCACGTGCATCCTCTACTTCCACTACACCAGCACCTCCATCAGGTGCCACCTCCAGCCGTGATACAAGAAAGCAGGCACAACCACCACTATCTGCCAAGAGCACACCTGTCGGGCCTGCGCAGAGCTCTTCTTCTTCCATGGCGTCAACAGGGCACACAAGTGATATTATTTGTCGTCATTGTAAGGGAAGAGGACATTTTGCGAGAGAATGCAAATCTTAGCATGTGATGATTGCTACTAAGGATGGTGGGTATGAGTCCGCCACTGACTATGATGAGGAGACTTTGGCTCTTATTACACATGAAGAACATGGTGGAGATGATTCTGATCATGAGACGCAATACATGGCTGCTGAAGATGCTGATAGGTATGAATGTTTAGTTGCTCAACGTGTTTTGAGTGTGCAGGTTACACAAGCTGAGCAAAATCAGAGGCATAATTTGTTCCATACCAAGGGAGTTGTGAAGGAACGTTCTATTTGCGTCATCATAGATGGAGGGAGATGCAACAACTTGGCTAGCATGGAGATGGTGAAGAAGCTCTCTCTCACCACAAGACCGCATCCACATCCTTACTACATCCAATGGTTCAACAACAGCGGCAAGGTTAAGGTAACACGTACCGTTCGTGTGCATTTTAGTATCTCTACATATGCTGATTATGTTGATTGTGATGTGGTACCTATGCAAGCATGTTCTTTATCACTTGGTAGACCATGGCAATTTGATAAAAATTATGTACACCATGGTAGAAACAATCAGTATAATCTTGTTCATAAGGATAAAAATATTACTTTGCTTCCTATGACTCCTGATTCCATTTTGAAAGATGATATTAATAGAGCTAATAAAGCAAAACAGGAGAAAAATAAGAGTGAAAATCAGATTGTGGCAAAATAATTTGAGCAACACATGAAGCCTAATGATAAACCATCTAATGTTGCTTCTAAAATTAAATTGAAAAGTGCATGCTTACTTGCCACCAAATCTGATATTGATGATCTAGATTTCAGCAAATCTGTTTGTTATGCTTTTGTGTGCAAAGAGACATTATTTTCATTCAAGGACGTGCCTTCCTCTTTGCCTCCTGTTGTTACTAAAATTTTGCAGGAGTTCGCTAACGTCTTTCCACAAGATGTGCCAACGGGATTACCACCTATTCGAGGGATTGAGCATCAGATTGACTTAATTCCCGGTGCTTCGCTACCCAACTGTGCACCATACCGTACCAATCCACCAGAGGAGACGAAGGAGATTATGCGTCCAGTCCAGGAGCTGCTCGACAAAGGTTATATTCGCAAATCCCTTTGTCCTTGTGTTGTTCCTATTATTCTAGTGCCGAAAAAGGATGGTACATCGCGTATGTGTGTTGATTGTAGAGGCATTAATAATATTACTATTCGTTATCGTCATCCTATTCCTAGGTTAGATGATATGCTTGATGAATTGAGTGGCTCTACAATATTCTCCAAAGTTGATTTGCGTAGTGGATACCATAAAATTTGTATGAAATTGGGAGATGAATGGAAAACTGCATTTAAAACTAAGTTTGGTTTATATGAGTGGTTAGTCATGCCTTTTGGGTTAACTAATGCACCTAGTACTTTCATGAGGTTAATGAATGAAGTTTTACCTGCTTTCATTGGACGATTTGTGGTAGACTATTTTGATGATATACTGATTTATAGTAAATCTTTGGAGGAACATTTGGAACATTTGCATGCTGTTTTTATTGCTCTACGTGATGCACGTTTGTTTGGTAACCTTGGAAAGTGCACCTTTTGCACCGACCGAGTATCTTGCTTGGCTATGTTGTTACTCCACAGGGAATTGAAGTTGATGAAGCCAAGATTGAAGCTATTGAGAGTTGGCCGCAGCCCAAAACGGTCACACAAGTGAGGAGTTTCCTTGGCCTCGCTGGTTTCTATAGGCGTTTTGTGAGAGATTTCAGCACCATTGCTGCACCTCTCAATGAGCTTACAAAGAAGGATGTGCCTTTTGTTTGGGGTACCGCATAGGAAGAAGCCTTCACGGTATTGAGAGATAATTTGACACATGCTCCTTTACTCCAACTTCCTAATTTTAATAAGACTTATGAGCTTGAATGTGATGCTAGTGGAATTGGATTAGGAGGTGTGTTATTACAAGATGGCAAACCTGTTGCATAATTTTCTGGAAAAATTGAGTGGGCCTAGTCTGAACTATTCTACTTATGATAAAGAATTATATGCTCTTGTTCGGACCTTAGAAACATGGCAACATTATTTATGGCCCAAGGAATTTGTTATACATTCTGATCATGAATCTTTGAAACACATTAAAAGTCAAGCAAAATTGAACCGTAGACATGCTAAATGGGTTGAATTCATTGAGACTTTACCTTATGTCATTAAACACAAGAAGGGTAAAGAAAATGTTATTGTTGATACATTGTCTCATCGTTATACTATGCTTTCACAAGTTGACTTTAAAATATTTGGTTTGGAGACCATCAAAGATCAATATGTGCATGATGTTGAATATAAAGATGTATTGCAGAATTGTAAGGAAGGGAGAACTTGGAACAAGTTCGTTCTTAATGATGGATTTGTGTTTCGTACTAACAAGTTATGCATTCCAGCTAGCTCTGTTCATCTTTTGTTGTTGCAGGAGGCGCATGGAGGAGGATTAATGGGACACTTTGGCGTCAAGAAGACGGAGGATATACTTGCTACACATTTATTTTGGCCAAAGATGAGATGGGATGTTTAGCGTTTTGTTGCTCGCTGCACTACATGTCAAAAAGCTAAGTCACGACTCAATCCTTATGGTTTATATATGCCTTTGCCTGTACCTAGTGTTCCTTGGGAGGATATATATATGGACTTTGTTTTAGGTTTACCTCGAACAAAGAAGGGGAGGGATAGCATATTTGTTGTCGTGGATAGGTTCTCGAAAATGGCACACTTTATACCATGTCATAAAAGCGATGATGCTGTTAATGTTGCTGATTTGTTCTTTCGTGAAATTATTCGCCTGCATGGTGTGCCAAATACTATTGTTTCAGATCGTGATACTAAATTTCTTAGCCACTTTTGGAGATGTTTATGGGCTAAGTTGGAGACTAAACTGCTTTTTAGTACTACTTGTCACCCCCAAACTGATGGAAAACTGAAGTAGTCAATAGAACATTCTCTACTATGCTTAGGGCTGTTTTGAAGAATAATAAGAAAATGTGGGAAGAATGCTTGCCTCATGTTGAGTTTGCTTATAATCGTTCATTGCATTCTACTACTAAGATGTGCCCTTTTGAAAGTGTGTATGGTTTCCTACCTCGTGTACCTATTGATTTGTTGCCTCTTCCATCTTCGGAGAAGGTTAATTTTGATGCTAAAGAACGTGCTGAATTGATTTTAAAAATGCATGAGTTAACTAAGGAAAACATTGAGCGTATGAATGCTAAATATAAACTTGCTGGAGATAAGGGTAGAAAACATATTGTGTTTGCACCTGGAGATCTTGTTTGGTTACATTTGCGTAAGGATGGATTTCCTAATTTGCGCAAATCAAAGCTAATGCCACATGCTGATGGTCCTTTTAAGGTGTTAGAGAAAATAAATGATAATGCATATAAACTTGAGCTGCCCGCAGATTTTGGGGTTAGTCCCACTTTTAACATTGCAGATTCGAAGCCTTATTTGGGTGAGGAAGATGAGCTTTCGTCGAGGACGACTTCATTTCAAGAAGGGGAGGATGATGAGGACATCAATACCATTGTTACACCCACAGCCCCTGCTGCTATACATACTGGACCAATTACTAGAGCTCGCACACGCCAATTAAATTATCAGGTACTTTCGTTTCTTGGTAATGATTCTAATGTTCATGAGAATATGATGCTGCCTAAATTGGATACATTTGTTTTGCTTGCAAATGAAGGGCCTGGCAAGGATAAGAGGGATGAACACTGGAGCAAGACCAAGCATGGAGATGATGGCATGCGCAAGGGGATCAAGAACGGAGTTACAAGTGATGATTTCAGGACTTTGAAGCCACCATAAGGAGTGCATGAAGCCTTGGACGAAATATACAATATGCCACTTCATAAATTTCGTCCAGAGGCTATTCCAGGTGTTGCGTCACCTTATTATTGGGCCAGGCCCATGTATTTTCGAAATACTTAAGTATAGGCTATTTTTGGAGTCCGTATGTGTGGGGAAACAAGAGTTAGGGTTGGTTTTGGACCCCTCCTCCAAAGGCCACGAAATTCCCCCCTCTTCCTCCATATATACAACCCTTAGGGCGTCGTTTAGACTTTTGGTTTTGTTTAGATTAAAGTTCGACATAACTGCAACTTCGCGTACTTCGTTTGTGTTCAACGACCAGACAAAGGCGTCACAGAACCCCACCTTTGATCAATAAAGCTTTCCACTTATATTCGCAATTATCCAGACTGCAATCTTAGTTTCTTGGTTGTTCTTCGTTTGCCTGCAGGAAATAGACCTTCGTGGTCAGGTTGATCGTGCTTCCGTGTGGTCAATAACCTCTCGGAGTTGGTTTAGCGATTGCTAAGGCGCGACGTCCTCGCACGTTCGTATTCGGATCGTCGAAGTCGACTTCCTCCAAACGATAGTGTAACACCCTCGATGCGGCTATATCTCCCACGTGTCGAAGCACGACTTAGAGTCATAACTGCATTGAAAGCAATGTCACAAGTGAGATAATCTTCACACAACCCATGTAATACATAAGGGAAAGAGGTACATAGTTGTCTTACAATCGCCACTTCACAGAATTACATGAATAAAGCATTACATCATCCAGATACAATCAAGGTCCGACTACGGAACCAAAATAAAAGAAGACTACCCCAAATGCTACACAGATCCCCGATCGTCCCGACTGGGCTCCACTACTGATCAACTAGAACGAAACAACACAAAGGACAAGATCTTCATCGAGCTCCTCCTTAAGCTTGGGTTGCGTCACCTGCACAGTTCATCGGCACCTGCAAACTGGTTTTGGAAGTATCTGTGAGTCACGGGGACTCAGCAATCTCACACCCTCGCGATCAAGACTATTTAAGCTTTTAGGTAAGGAAAAAGGTATGAGGTGGAGTTGCAGCAAGCGACTAGCATATTTGGTGGCTAACATACGCAAATGAGAGCGAGAAGAGAAGGCAAAGGCACGATCGATGAACTATGATCAAGAAGTGATCCTAGAACAACCTATTAAACATAACTCCAACACCGTGTTCACTTCCCGGACCCCGCCGAGAAGAGACCATCACGATTACACACACGGTTGATGCATTTTAATTAAGATAAACTTCAGGTTTTCTACAACCGGACATTAACAAATTCCCATCTGCCCATAACCGCGGGCACGGCTTTCGAAAGTTCAAAACCCTGCAGGGGTGTCCCAACTTATCCCATCACAAGCTCTCATGGTCAACGAAGGATATTCCTTCTCCCAAGACAATCCGATCAGGCTCGGCATCCAGGTTACAAGACATCCTCGACAATGGTAAAACAAGTCCATCAACACCGCCCGAATGTGCCGACAAATCCCGATAGGAGCTGCACATATCTCGTTCTCAGGGCACACTCAGATGAGACATCCTATGAGTAAAACCAACCCTCAAGTTGCCCCGAGGTGGCCCCGCAGTCTACTCGGTTGGACCAACACTCAGAGGAGCACTGGCCCAGGGGGGTTTAAATAAAGATGACCCTTGAGTCTGTAGAACCCAGGGGAAAGAAAAGGCTAGGTGGCGAATGGTAAAACCAATGTTGGGCATTGCTGGAAGAGTTTTATTCAAGGCGAACTGTCAAGGGGTTCCCATTATAACCCAACCGCGTAAGGAACACAAAATCCGGGAACATAACACTGATATGACGGAAACTAGGGCGGCAAGAGTGGAACAAAACACCAGGCATAAGGCCGAGCCTTCCACCCTTTACCAAGTATATAGATGCGTTAAATAAATAAGAGATATTGTGATATCACAACAAAATATCCATGTTCCAACATGGAACAAGCTCCAATCTTCACCTGCAACTAACAACGCTATAAGAGGGGCTGAGCAAAGCGGTAACATAGCCAAACAACGGTTGCTAGGACAAGGTGGGTTAGAGGCTTGGCTCAACAATATGGGAGGCATGATAAAGCGTGTGATAGGTATCGCGGCATAGGCATAGCAAAAGAGCGAGCAACTAGCAAGCAAAGATAGAAGTGATTTCGAGGGTATGGTCATCTTGCGTGAGATCCCGCAAGGAAGAAGAACGAGTCCATGAAGAAGACAAACGGATGTAGTTGAATGAATCCTCACAAACGCGACATTATCGGAACTACCCGAAGAAGCAACACCGGAAAGAAGCAAACAACATAGTGAACAAACATCAAATAAGCATGGCATGATGCACAACCAAGTATGATGCATGTCCGGTTTAAATATGCATGGCATGGCAAAGTGCACAAACAAAACTACAAGTTAAGTGGAGCCCAATATGCAACGAGTTGCATATTGACGGAACACCACATCAATTATTTAGTTCACTCCCGGTTAGGTACTCAACAATATTAAATGTTGGTTAACATGGCAAGAGGTGAAGCATAACAAAATATACTATCGAAACAATTTAAATGGGGCCGGGTATAACAAACAACAAATCCGGTAAATCCCCATATGCATTTAGCAAATTAATGCAAACAACAAATTAAACATTCTTGATGTTGTTAACATGATGCGGATGACATTGCAAGTTTATGCAGGTTTTATGAAAATGTTAACAAGAGCATATTATGAATCATTTGTCATCGTGGCAGAAACGAAAGGGGGCCACGGCAATGAATCCTAAAGTGATGCCACGGCAACATTCCGGTTCTCAGTAACTCGATTGAGATACCGATGCAAAAGGAAAAGTGACAGGAGCGTGTCATGCAGAAGATGGGGTGCTCCCGGATACCGGGTTCCCACATGTCGACGGCAAGGCAACGAGGAACTCGCAAAGAACAACTCGGACACGATGCAACCACGAGCATCTCAAACATCACACAACATTCCTTCACGGGCGTCGCCTCGGTGGTTATACCTTCCAAGGAAGCATTCTCGAGGGGTTCGAGTTCGTAGAGGAAGTAGTTGTTCTCATGACGGTAGTGGAAGTAGGGGTACATGCCGACGGTAGAGGTACTCTTGACGGTAGTGGTACACGTTTCTCGTCAAAATTATAGCGGCGGTAATTGTACACGGTTCGTAGATGTTCGAGTCGCCGGTAGAGGTACATGGCATAGCGTTACAAGGTCGGTCTCGCCGGTCTCGATCTCGGCAGCCTAGTTGTACAAGCGCGACATCGGACTTGTCGAACACGAACTCTTCGGGGGGGCGTCGTGGTACTTGGCGAATCCGCGTAGTCGTGCATGTTCCAACATCAAACTTGGAGGGGCACCGACGGCGTTGTACTTGGCGAATCCTGGACGGTCTTGGCGGCCTCCGGTGGAGGTGTTTTGTTCGTTTGACCTAGGAAAACAGCGGCAGCAGCAGGCATCGCGGGAGCCAACGGGCGCGGTCGCCTACGAACGACGGGGACGGCCGGAGATGCAGCAACTGAAGCAAAACAGCAGCAGCAGCGAAGAAACCGACAGCAGCTGGATCAGATCGGGCGATGTGGTGCTATGCTCCAAGGAGAGCACAGGCGAGACAGAGGGAAACCAGGGGACATCGGCGTCGACCGGTGCTCCGGGAAGGTCGAGGATGCAGGGCACGTAGACGTGCTTGCTGGAGGACGACTGACGACAAAGGTTGGCCGGGATGGTCGCCGACGGCGTCGGCGCGGTGGCAAACTGGCGCAGCGGCGGAGGAGACGGCAGCGAGGCGCGCAGGAGAGGGAGCTGCTCGGCGGTGCTTGATTCCTGCGAGATTGAGGGAGGAGCGGGTGGCAGTGCAATCCGGCAGCGGAGCTCGCCGGATCAAGGACGCGGTAGGGAGCTCCTGGAGACTGGCGTCGCTGGGAATCGGGCGCAAGGGTCGGAGACGGGACGCGCGCAGCAGGGAGCTCACCGGCCGGAGCTGATGGTCAACGCAGCCGCAGGGTCGCGGGCACGAGGGCTCGGCGATGCTCCTGTTGCCACTCACGATGACGAAGGGAGGACCATGGGCGCGCAGAGGAGAAGCATTGCCTCGCGGCTGTGAATGCGAGCGAGGGGGAGGCTGAGAACTCTGGCGACGCGGAGGTGCACTAGAGGTCCGGCGAAGGTCAAGGACGAAGCAGCAGGGCGGAGGCGAGGGGAGGAGGAGCTTCGGCAGTGGCGGTTGCATGGGATCAGGACTAAGGGGTCGAGAGGGAGATGGGGACGAGCTAGATCGGGCTCCCTGGCGGCGCGAGGGGAGAGAAATGAGGGAGAGAACGAGGGAGTTGGGTTCGGCCTAGGGTTAGGACTAGGTGGGCCAAAAGGCCGGCCCAGAAGAGAAGGGGCTGCGCCTGGATCTTGGCTGGGCTCTTTCTCTCTCTCACTCTCTCTTCTCTCTAAGCATAAAACAAAAATTAGGGAAGAAAAGAAAAGAGGGAGGGGGTTAGGGAAAGAATTAGCGCACGGGGGTAATATTTCTGGACTCACAAAAATGTGAGGAAATTAAATAAAATGGCAAGAGGACTTTTGGAGAACAATAGATTCGCACATGTTGAATTTAATTCAACATGTTTGAATTTTGAAACCCATTCGAAAGGACTCTAAATGGGCTGGGACTTTTAGAGGAGCCTCGATAAAAGAGATGAGAAATATTGGCAAGGTTTGAAGGTCAAACTCGAAGAGGAATAGACATGGAAAATATTTTGCATGTGTGATTCCGAAAATGGAATATTTAATATAGCTCCCTAAAATATTGGGAGGATATGTTATATAGAGAAATCACCACGTGAATTCCCTCGGTTTAAATGGATCAAAGATCCATGCCATTTATTTAGTTGAGTTAAGAAAAGAAATGACATGATGGCATGATGACATGATGCAATGCACATGATGCAAATATGAAATGCAACAGACCAAGCAAAACACACAACGAAACCCGAAAACCCTGGAAGGCATCTGCAGCTCCGGTCTTGGGGCGTCACAACACTCCACCACTACGAGAGGATCTCGTCCCGAGATCTAGGATGGCACCGGAGGGAAAAAGAAGAGGAAGAGAAGAGGTAAAACTAAGTTGCTTCTTTGACAAGCGAGTGAAACCAAAGAACCTTGAAAGGTTAAGCCATTTCGAGAAACGAATACAACTGTGACGAACGAAGTTGATAACTCTCCGTTAGAAAAGAGGAACAAGGAAGAATAAATTCGGACAGCACTCCGGTTGAAAAGAGATAAGAAGAAAAGAACTTGAGCAGAGGGCACAACACTCCGGTTAAATGGATAAGTAAAGGAAAGAAAAATGATCTTGACAAAACAAGAAGATGGGTTGAAGAGAGCAACATCACAATGCCTCCGGGAGAAATGAAAGAGTGGAATGGAAAGAATGAAGGGAAACAAGTTCTTGGTAGAGCACGCTTACAACAAAAGCTAGAAGGAGTTGTTGGGTTATCAACAACGAAAAGAATAATCTTGTAGTGGGCTTATGGAGAACAACTCAAAACTATGAGGTGAGATTCTTCCACTCACGGGAAAAAGAATTGGATTGATATGAACAAGGAGACGAGAAAATATTTCCCCGGGAGGAAAGATGAAGAACTTGGGTCATTTATGAGCACCATAAATAGCAAAATCCTTAGGGAAAGCTTTAGGTGAAATATAACCCAATATAACTCCAATGAAGAGATTAATGGATTTAAAATACCTCATTCTTAACAACATGTGAATCATGAAACATGAACTCAAATTATCAAGAATGACATAATACCACCTCAAATGATACTGTAGAAAGAATTGCACTTTCGAATGCAAGAAGAGGAATACTTGAGCTCCTCTGAAGGGAATCTCAATGAACACTTCGAGAAGGAATTAAATCCTTGATGAACCATCATGTAGAGCCTCCATGAAGAACTTCGGTAATAAAAGAATGATCAAACGAAAGGAAAGAGAAGTTGAAAACACAAGGTGAATCCTTGCAATGATTAGATGGATCTTCGCGATGAAATAATTGAGAGAACTTGGAACTCCGGGAAAAGAAAGATGAATTAAGTGAAACCGAGAATTTGATGAACCTCCGGAATAAGGAATTAAACATTTGGGTGAATCAAGAATAAGAATTACATTATGCTTATCCTTCACCAATTTAAATTGATGACAAGTAATGGATTTGGCATACTACTTATTCTTTTAGCAAGAAATGGTTAAGATAGATATAGCATAAACTTGAGAAAGGTCTTCGACGATCCACCGGTAGGATGAAAGAACGAATGAATTGATATGAAATGAAGGAAGAGAAATCTTGAACGAAAACCGTAAGAATTGAAAAATGATTGAAGAAAAGATAAAGAAACACCGGGTAGAATTATGACATGAACGAAGAAACTTGAGAGAATTTAGATGCAAGTGAACGAAAAGATCACGAGCTGATCAGAGGATATTTGAATGATGCACCGGTAAGATTTGGAGAAATGAGAGCTGGAAGCTAGAATGAATAATCCTAAGATGATGGGCTCCGGAGAATCAAACTGAAAAGACTCCTAAATTGCTCCGGAAGGGTGAAAAGAAATCTCACAATCGAAAACAATTATGAGAGGATGGCATAATGCTAGAACCACGAATCTCTGAGAGAACGGATAAGATATGGAGGAAAAACTCTTCTTCGGTCTTCAAAATCCGAGAATGACGACGAGAAACACCACCAAGAATTGTTGAGACACTCCGGAATTAAAATTGGAAAGGTTGAACCAACGATGAAAAGAATTTGAAAGATCTTGGTGAAAGACATTTGACTGATGATAATTCATTCTTACGCCAAACTTTAAAAGATTAGAGAATAGCTCCTGTAAAATTAAAAGAGTCAGGTAAGATCCTGGTAAAAGACCTGTGGGTTAGGGCCCACTCAAAAGAAATACCGTTGAAGAGATTTAAAAGAGAGATTGCACCAGTTGAATTAGATGGCTCAAAAAAGATAACATCCTCGAAGGAGCTTGAATGAAAGCAGAGTGGAAACACGAATCTTCTAGATATCTTGAGCACTCCAGAACAATTAATAGCGAGAGGAATGATTAAGAGGTGCACCGGCATGATAAAACATTAGAAACGAGGAAAGGATATGATCGATAAAGCTTGAACTAAATCCACCAGAGAAGAAAAGATCGAAGAATACAACACTTGAAGCTCCATTAGAATCTTCATGAGAATCACCGGATAAGAACATTGACGGAAAAGAATGGAGAGACTTCCCATCGATAAGATGGATACTTGATTAAGAAATCTGATTCCTCGAAGAAAAGGGGTGGGAGGGTGGGAAACAAAAGGAAACTTGGGACAAATGAAACAAATAACGTTGAGAAGACTTTGAGTTGATCTTACGGATGTTGAAAATGAATGGATCCACTTGAAGAGAGACACGCCGGTTGAAAAGAATTGACATGACAATCTCGATTATCATGAAGGATCGGTATTCACATCGGAGTATGAGAACACCACTTAGGAACAGGTATGGAATCAACATTTGACTTCGAAGCAACTCGAATACCACAACTCAAAGCAAAACAAAAGATTGGCTTACAGAATAAGCCAGAACAAACATATGACAGAGATTTCGTCTGAAGTTTTCGTGGTGGGGCCTACACGGGCTCGATCGTATAGCAGCATCATGTACAAGGCAGTGCACATGACATACGAAGCGTCCCCGAGTCAGCATAGCCAAGGACTCTTTAAGACACAACGAGACCACTGTAAAACCAACCGTGGATAGGCAGACCACTAGACATCGAACCCCAATTTCATGCCATACATTTGTTGGAAAGATATCCTAGGAGCTACTTGAATTCCCACTTATAAAGTCCCGAAATTTTCCGGTTATGCAATCAGGTGTTGGGGATACAGGGGAAGCATAATATCTCACCCAAAACTAACAAATCCTACATCCAGCTGTATCCATCCTTCAACACATAACCAAGAAACCTTCGGAAATCGTTTACCTCAACCTTCGAAAAGCATCCGTTATACGAGTTATGGCAATACTCCCGAACTCCCGCCCCAGTACTGGGTGGCATCGAGGTTATCTCACCAACAACTGCATAAAAGAGATTTTCGATGTCGGCGAAACTAATCTCAGGTATTCCAGAACTGCAACGATAAAATTGTGACGACAACACCTCGGAGCTCAACTCCCCGGGACACTGCCACAACCGCTAAATTTCAGGAGGCACCAAGAACAATGTTCTCGTCACAAAACCATCGGAACGATTCCAAGATACCCGCGTGATCCTAAAAGAATTAGTGAAATTTGAGAAGAGAAGAGTCAAAACTCTACGTCAGGATGCCTCACCAGAGCGACGAAGGGACTGAGGAGTAAAAAGAATTCCTAACTCTCCGATATATATAATCCTAAATGACTCAAAACATTTTTTCTAGACTCAATAATGCCAGCGATTCAATCAAGCAGGGGGCTCCTAAGGTCGGGGAAGGCTCTGATTACCAACTTGTAACGCCCTCGATGCGGCTATATCTCCCACGTGTCAAAGCACGACTTAGAGGCATAACCGCATTGAAAGCAATGTCGCAAGTGAGATAATCTTCACACAACCCATGTAATACATAAGGGAAAGAGATACATAGTTGGCTTACAATCGCCACTTCACACAATTACATGAATAAAGCATTACATCATCCAGATACAATCAAGGTCCGACTACAGAACCAAAATAAAAGAAGACTACCCCAAATGCTACACAGATCCCCAATCGTCCCGACTGGGCTCCACTAATGATCAACTAGAATGAAACAACACGAAGGACAAGATCTTCATCGAGCTCCTCCTTGAGCTTGGGTTGCGTCACCTGCATAGTTCATCGGCACCTGCAAACTGGTTTTGGAAGTATCTGTGTGTTGGGTTTCGTAGTAATTTCAAAAAAATTCCTACGTGCACGCAAGATCATGGTGATGCATAGCAACGAGAGGGGAGAGTATGATCTACGTACCCTTGTAGATCGACAACGGAAGCGTTTGGTTGATGTAGTCGTACGTCTCCACGGCCCGACCGATCAAGCACCGAAACTACGGCACCTCCGAGTTCTAGCACACGTTCAGCTCGATGACGATCCTCGGACTCCGATCTAGCAAAGTGTCGGGGAAGAGTTCCGTCAGCATGACGGCGTGGTGACGATCTTGATGTACTACCGTCGCAGGGCTTCGCCTAAGCACCGCTACAATATTATCGAGGACTATGGTGGAAGGGGGCACCGCACACGGCTAAGAATATGATCACGTGGATCAACTTGTGTCTCTAGGGGTGCCCCTGCCTCCGTATATGAAGGTTCAAGGGAGGGGGGCCGGCCGGCCAAGGTGTGGCGCGCCAGGAGGAGTCCTACTCCTTCTGGGAGTAGGACTCCCCCCCTTTCCTAGTTGGAATAGGATTCGTGGAGGGGGGGAAAGAGGAGAGAGAGGAGGAAGGGGGGCCGGCCCCCTCTCCTTGTCCAATTCGGACCAAGGGGGGGAGGGGCGCGCGGCCCATCTCTGGCCACCTCTCCTCTCTTCCACTAAGGCTCACTAAGGTCCATATACCTCCCGGGGGGTTCCGGTAACCTCCCGGTACTCCGGTAAAATCCCGATTTCACCCGGAACACTTCCGAAATCCAAACATAGGCTTCCAATATATCAATCTTTATGTCTCGACCATTTCGAGACTCCTCATCATGTCCGTGATCACATCTGGGACTCCGAACAACCTTCGGTACATCAAAATGCATAAACTCATAATATAACTATCATCGTAACCTTAAGCGTGCGGACCCTACGGGTTCGAGAACAATGTAGACATGACCGAGACACGTCTCCGGTCAATAACCAATAGCGGAACCTGTATGCTCATATTGGCTTCTACATATTCTACGAAGATCTTTTATCGGTCAGACCGCATAACAACATACGTTGTTCCCTTTGTCATCGGTATGTTACTTGCCCGAGATTCGATCGTCAGTATCCTATACCTAGTTCAATCTCGTTACCGACAAGTCTCTTTACTCGTTCTGTAATACATCATCCCACAACTAACTCATTAGTTGCAATGCTTGCAAGGCTTAAGTGATGTGCATTACCGAGAGGGCCCAGAGATACCTCTCCGACAATCGGAGTGACAAATCCTAATCTCGAAATACGCCAACCCAACATGTACCTTTGGAGACACCTGTAGAGCTCCTTTATAATCACCCAGTTACGTTGTGACGTTTGGTAGCACACAAAGTGTTCCTCTGGCAAACGGGAGTTGCATAATCTCATAGTCATAGGAACATGTATAAGTCATGAAGAAAGCAATAGCAACATACTAAATGATCGGGTGCTAAGCTAATGGAATGGGTCATGTCAATCAGATCATTCAACTAATGATGTGATCCCGTTAATCAAATAACAACTCTTTGTCCATGGTTAGGAAACATAACCATCTTTGATTAACGAGCTAGTCAAGTAGAGGCATACTAGTGACACTCTGTTTGTCTATGTATTCACACATGTATTATGTTTCCGGTTAATACAATTCTAGCATGAATAATAAACTTTTATCATGATATAAGGAAATAAATAATAACTTTATTCCTCTAGGGCATATTTCCTTTAGTCTCCCACTTGCACTAGAGTCAATAATCTAGATTACACAGTAATGATTCTAACACCCATGGAGCCTTGGTGTTGATCATGTTTTGCTCGTGGAAGAGGCTTAGTCAACGGGTCTGCAACATTCAGATCCGTATGTATCTTGCAAATCTCTATGTCTCCCACCTGGACTAGATCCCGGATGGAATTGAAGCGTCTCTTGATGTGCTTGGTTCTCTTGTGAAATCTGGATTCCTTTGCCAAGTCAATTGCACCAGTATTGTCACAAAAGATTTTCATTGGACCCGATGCACTAGGTATGACACCTAGATCGGATATGAACTCCTTCATCCAGACTCCTTCATTCGCTGCTTCTGAAGCAGCTATGCATTCCGCTTCACACGTAGATCCCGCCACGATGCTCTGTTTAGAACTGCACCAACTGACAGCTCCACCGTTTAATGTAAACATGTATCCGGTTTGCGATTTAGAATCGTCCGGATCAGTGTCAAAGCTTGCATCAACGTAACTGTTTACGATGAGCTCTTTGTCACCTCCATATACGAGAAACATATCCTTAGTCCTTTTCAGGTACTTCAGGATGTTCTTGACCGCTGTCCAGTGATCCACTCCTGGATTACTTTGGTACCTCCCTGCTAGACTTATAGCAAGGCACACATCAGGTCTGGTACACAGCATTGCATACATGATAGAGCCTATGGCTGAAGCATAGGGAACATCTTTCATCTTCTCTCTATCTTCTGCAGTGGTCGGGCATTGAGTCCGACTCAACTTCACACCTTGTAACACAGGCAAGAACCCTTTCTTTGCTTGATCCATTTTGAACTTCTTCAAAATCTTGTCAAGGTATGTGCTTTGTGAAAGTCCAATTAAACGTCTTGATCTATCTCTATAGATCTTTATGCCTAATATGTAAGCAGCTTCACCGAGGTCTTTCATTGAAAAACTCTTATTCAAGTATCCCTTTATGCTATCCAGAAATTCTATATCATTTCCAATCAGTAATATGTCATCCACATATAATATCAGAAATGCTACAGAGCTCCCACTCACTTTCTTGTAAATACAGGCTTCTCCAAAAGTCTGTATAAAACCAAATGCTTTGATCACACTATCAAAGCGTTTATTCCAACTCCGAGAGGCTTGCACCAGTCCATAAATGGATCGCTGGAGCTTGCACACTTTGTTAGCTCCCTTTGGATCGACAAAACCTTCCGGTTGCATCATATACAACTCTTCTTCCAGAAATCCATTCAGGAATGCAGTTTTGACATCCATCTGCCAAATTTCATAATCATAAAATGCGGAAATTGCTAACATGATTCAGACAGACTTAAGCATCGCTACAGGTGAGAAGGTCTCATCGTAGTCGATCCCTTGAACTTGCCGAAACCCTTTTGCGACAAGTCGAGCTTTGTAGACAGTAATATTACCGTCGGCGTCAGTCTTCTTCTTGAAGATCCATTTATTCTCAATTGCTTGCCGATCACTGGGCAAGTCAACCAAAGTCCATACTTTGTTCTCATACATGGATCCCATCTCAGATTTCATGGCTTCAAGCCATTTTGCGGAATCTGGGCTCACCATCGCTTCTTCATAGTTCGTAGGTTCATCATGATCTAGTAGCATGACTTCTAGAACAGGATTACCGTACCACTCTGGTGCGGATCTCACTCTGGTTGATCTACGAGGTTCAGTAGTATCTTGTTCTGAAGTTTCATGATCATTATCATTAGCTTCCTCACTAATTGGTGTAGGTGTCACAAAAACAGTTTTCTGTGATGCACTACTTTCCAATAAGGGAGCAGGTACAGTTACCTCGTCAAGTTCTACTTTCCTCCCACTCACTTCTTTCGAGAGAAACTCCTTCTCTAGAAAGTTTCCGAACTTAGCAACAAAAGTCTTGCCTTCGGATCTGTGATAGAAGGTGTATCCAATAGTCTCCTTTGGATATCCTATGAAGACACATTTCTCCGATTTGGGTTCGAGCTTATCAGGTTGAAGCTTTTGCACATAAGCATCGCAGCCCCAAACTTTCAGAAACGACAACTTTGGTTTCTTGCCAAACCATAGTTCATAAGGCGTCGTCTCAACGGATTTTGATGGTGCCCTATTTAACGTGAA
Organism: Triticum urartu; assembly: GCF_056163025.1. Classification (NCBI taxonomy): domain Eukaryota; kingdom Viridiplantae; phylum Streptophyta; class Magnoliopsida; order Poales; family Poaceae; genus Triticum; species Triticum urartu. The sequence goes on from NC_141875.1 coordinate 379,407,808, forward strand.
TGCGGCCGTCTCCAAAGCATAACCCCAAAACGATAGCGGTAAATCAGTAAGAGACATCATAGATCGCACCATATCTAGTAAAGTACGATTACGATGTTCGGACACACCATTATGCTGTGGTGTTCCGGGTGGCGTGAGTTGCGAAACTATTCCGCATTGTTTCAAATGTACACCAAACTCGTAACTCAAATATTCTCCTCCACGATCAGATCGTAGAAACTTTATTTTCTTGTTACGATGATTTTCAACTTCACTCTGAAATTCTTTGAACTTTTCAAACGTTTCAGACTTATGTTTCGTTAAGTAGATATACCCATATCTGCTTAAATCATCTGTGAAGGTGAGAAAATAACGATATCCGCCACGAGCCTCAATATTCATCGGACCACATACATCTGTATGTATGATTTCCAACAAATCTGTTGCTCTCTCCATAGTACCGGAGAACGGCATTTTATTCATCTTGCCCATGAGGCGCGGTTCGCAAGTACCAAGTGATTCATAATCAAGTGGTTCCAAAAGTCCATCAGTATGGAGTTTCTTCATGCGCTTTACACCGATATGACCTAAACGGCAGTGCCACAAATAAGTTGCACTATCATTATCAACTCTGCATCTTTTGGTTTCAACATTATGAATATGTGTGTTACTACTATCGAGATTCAATAAGAATAGACCACTCTTCAGGGGTGCATGACCATAAAAGATATTACTCATATAAATAGAACAACCATTATTCTCTGATTTAAATGAATAACCGTCTCGCATCAAACAAGATCCAGATATAATGTTCATGCTTAACGCTGGCACCAAATAACAATTATTTAGGTCTAATATTAATCCCGAAGGTAGATGTAGAGGTAGCGTGCCGACCGCGATCACATCGACTTTGGAACCGTTTCCCACGCGCATCGTCACCTCGTCCTTAGCCAATCTTCGCTTAATCCGTAGTCCCTGTTTCGAGTTGCAAATATTAGCAACAGAACCAGTATCAAATACCCAGGTGCTACTGCGAGCATTAGTAAGGTACACATCAATAACATGTATATCACATATACCTTTGTTCACCTTGCCATCCTTCTTATCCGCCAAATACTTGGGGCAGTTCCGCTTCCAGTGACCAGTCTGCTTGCAGTAGAAGCACCCAGTTTCAGGCTTAGGTCCAGAGTTGGGTTTCTTCTCTTGAGCAGCAACTTGCTTGCTGTTCTTCTTGAAGTTCCCCTTCTTCTTCCCTTTGCCCTTTTTCTTGAAACTAGTGGTCTTGTTGACCATCAACACTTGATGCTCCTTTTTTATTTCTACCTCCGCAGCTTTCAGCATTGCGAAGAGCTTGGGAATAGTATTATTTATCCCTTGCATATCATAGTTCATCACGAAGCTCTTGTAGCTTGGTGGCAGTGATTGGAGAATTCTGTCAATGACGCAATCATCTGGAAGATTAACTCCCATTTGAATCAAGTGATTATTATACCCAGACATTTTGAGTATATGCTCACTGACAGAACTGTTCTCCTCCATTTTGCAGCTATAGAACTTATTGGAGACTTCATATCTCTCAATCCGGGCATTTGCTTGAAATATTAACTTCAACTCCTGGAACATCTCATATGCTCCATGACGTTCAAAACGTCGTTGAAGTCCCGGTTCTAAGCCGTAAAGCATGGCACACTGAACTATCGAGTAGTCATCAGCTTTGCTCTGCCAGACGTTCACAACATCTGGTGTTGCTCCAGCAGTAGGCCTGGCACCCAGCGGTGCTTCCAGGACGTAATTCTTCTGTGCAGCAATGAGGATAATCCTCAAGTTACGGACCCAGTCCGTGTAATTGCTACCATCATATTTCAACTTTGATTTCTCAAGGAACGCATTAAAATTTAACAGAACAATAGCACGGGCCATTTATCTACAATCATACATGAACAAGCAACATACTATCAGGTACTAAGTTCATGATAAATTTAGGTTCAGTTAATCATATTACTTAAAGAACTCCCACTTAGATAGACATCCCTCTAATCCTCTAAGTGATCACGTGATCCAAATCAACTAAACCATGTCCGATCATCACGTGAGATGGAGTAGTTTCATTGGTGAACATCACTATGTTGATCATATCTACTATATGATTCACGCTCGACCTTTCGGTCTCCGTGTTCCGAGGCCATATATGTATATGCTTGGCTCGTCAAGTATAACCTGAGTATTCCGCGTGTGCAACTGTTTTGCACCCGTTGTATTTGAACGTAGAGCCTATCACACCTGATCATCACGTGGTGTCTCAGCACGAAGAACTTTCACAACGGTGCATACTCAGGGAGAACACTTCTTGATAATTTAGTGAGAGATCATCTTATAATGCTACCGTCAACCAAAGCAAGATAAGATGCATAAAAGATAAACATCACATGCAATCAATATAAGTGATATGATATGGCCATCATCATCTTGTGCTTGTGATCTCCATCTCCGAAGCACCGTCATGATCACCATCGTGACCAGCGCGACACCTTGATCTCCATCGTAGCATCGTTGTCGTCTCGCCAATCTTATGCTTCCACGACTATCGCTACCGCTTAGTGATAAAGTAAAGCATTACAGCGCGATTGCATTGCATACAATAAAGCGACAACCATATGGCTCCTGCCAGTTGCCGATAACTCGGTTACAAAACATGATCATCTCATACAATAAAATTTAGCATCATGTCTTGACCATATCACATCACAACATGCCCTGCAAAAACAAGTTAGACGTCCTCTACTTTGTTGTTGCATGTTTTACGTGGCTGCTACGGGCTTAAGCAAGAACCAATCTTACCTGCGCATCAAAACCACAACGATAGTTTGTCAAGTTGGTGCTGTTTTAACCATCGCAAGGACCGGGCGTAGCCACACTCGGTTCAACTAAAGTTGGAGAAACTATCACCCGCAAGCCACCTATGTGCAAAGCACGTCGGGAGAACCGGTCTCGCGTAAGCGTACGCGTAATGTTGGTCCGGGCCGCTTCGTCCAACAATACCACCGAACCAAAGTATGACATGCTGGTAAGTAGTATGACTTATATCGCCCACAACTCACTTGTGTTCTACTCGTGCATATAACATCAACATATAAAACCTAGGCTCGGATCCCACTGTTGGGTTTCGTAGTAATTTCAAAAAAATTCCTACGCGCACGCAAGATCATGGTGATGCATAGCAACGAGAGGGGAGAGTATGATCTACGTACCCTTGTAGATCGACAACGGAAGCGTTTGGTTGATGTAGTCGTACGTCTCCACGGCCCGACCGATCAAGCACCGAAACTACGGCACCTCCGAGTTCTAGCACACGTTCAGCTCGATGACGATCCCCGGACTCCGATCCAGCAAAGTGTCGGGGAAGAGTTCCGTCAGCACGACGACGTGGTGACGATCTTGATGTACTACCGTCGCAGGGCTTCGCCTAAGCACCGCTACAATATTATCGAGGACTATGGTGGAAGGGGGCACCGCACACGGCTAAGAATATGATCACGTGGATCAACTTGTGTCTCTAGGGGTGCCCCTGCCTCCGTATATAAAGGTTCAAGGGAGGGGGGCCGGCCGGCCAAGGTGTGGCACGCCAGGAGGAGTCCTACTCCTTCTGGGAGTAGGACTCCCCCCCTTTCCTAGTTGGAATAGGATTCGTGGAGGGGTGGGGAAGAGGAGAGAGAGGAGGAAGGGGGGCCGACCCCCTCTCCTTGTCCAATTCGGACCAAGGGGGGGGAGGGGCGCGCGGCCCATCTCTGGCCACCTCTCCTCTCTTCCACTAAGGCCCACTAAGGCCCATATACCTCCCGGGGGGTTCCGGTAACCTCCCGGTACTCCGGTAAAATCCTGATTTCACCCGGAACACTTCCAATATCCAAACATAGGCTTCCAGTATATCAATCTTTATGTCTCGACCATTTCGAGACTCCTCTTCATGTCCGTGATCACATCCGGGACTCCGATCAACCTTCGGTACATCAAAATGCATAAACTCATAATATAATTGTCATCGTAACCTTAAGCGTGCGGACCCTACGGGTTCGAGAACAATGTATACATGACCGAGACACGTCTCCGGTCAATAACCAATAGCGGAACCTGGATGCTCATATTGGCTTCTACATATTCTACGAAGATCTTTTATCGGTCAGACCGCATAACAACATACGTTGTTCCCTTTGTCATCGGTATGTTACTTGCCCGAGATTCGATCGTCGGTATCCTATACCTAGTTCAATCTCGTTACCGACAAGTCTCTTTACTCGTTCTGTAATACATCATCCCGCAACTAACTCATTAGTTTCAATGCTTGCAAGGCTTAAGTGATGTGCATTACCGAGAGGGCCCAGAGATACCTCTCCGACAATCGGAGTGACAAATCCTAATCTCGAAATACGCCAACCCAACATGTACCTTTGGAGACACCTGTAGAGCTCCTTTATAATCACCCAGTTACGTTGTGACGTTTGGTAGCACACAAAGTGTTCCTCTGGCAAACGGGAGTTGCATAATCTCATAGTCATAGGAACATGTATAAGTCATGAAGAAAGCAATAGCAACATACTAAACGATCGGGTGCTAAGCTAATGGAATGGGTCATGTCAATCAGATCATTCAACTAATGATGTGATCCCGTTAATCAAATAACAACTCTTTGTCCATGGTTAGGAAACATAACCATCTTTGATTAACGAGCTAGTCAAGTAGAGGCATACTAGTGACACTCTGTTTGTCTATGTATTCACACATGTATTATGTTTCCGGTTAATACAATTCTAGCATAAATAATAAACTTTTATCATGATATAAGGAAATAAATAATAACTTTATTATTGCCTTTAGGGCATATTTCCTTCACTGTGAGTCACGGGGACTCATCAATCTCACACCCTCGCGATCAAGACTATTTAAACTTTTAGGTAAGGTAAAAGGTATGAGGTGGAGCTGCAGCAAGTGACTAGCATATTTGGTGGCTAACATACGCAAATGAGAGCGAGACGAGAAGGCAAAGGCACAATCGATGAACTATGATCAAGAAGTGATCCTAGAACAACCTAGTCAAACATAACTCCAACACCGTGTTCACTTCCCGGACCCCGCCGAGAAGAGACCATCACGATTACACACGCGGTTGATGCATTTTAATTAAGATAAACTTCAGGTTTTCTACAACCGGACATTAACAAATTCCCATCTGCCCATAACCGCGGGCACAGCTTTCGAAAGTTCAAAACCCTGCAGGGGTGTCCCAACTTAGCCCATCACAAGCTCTCACGGTCAACGAAAGATATTCCTTCTCCCAAGACAATTCGATCAGGCTCGGCATCCAGGTTACAAGACATCCTCAACAATGGTAAAACAAGTCCAGCAACACCACCCGAATGTGCCGACAAATCCCGATAGGAGCTGCACATATCTCATTCTCAGGGCACACTCAGATGAGACATCCTACGAGTAAAACCAACCCTCAAGTTTCCCCGAGGTGGCCTCGCAGTCTACTCGGTTGGACCAACACTCAGAGGAGCACTGGCCCAGGGGGGGTTTAAATAAAGATGACCCTTGAGTCTGCAGAACCCAAGGGAAAGAAAAGGCTAGGTGGCGAATGGTAAAACCAATGTTGGGCATTGCTGGAAGAGTTTTATTCAAGGCGAACTGTCAAGGGGTTCCCATTATAACCCAACCGCGTAAGGAACGCAAAATCCGGGAACATAACACCGATATAACGGAAACTAGGGCGGCAAGAGTGGAACAAAACACCAGGCATAAGGCAAAGCCTTCCACCCTTTACCAAGTATATAGATGCATTAAATAAATAAGAGATATTGTGATATCCCAACAAAATATCCATGTTCCAACATGGAACAAGCTCCAATCTTCACCTGCAACTAACAACACTATAAGAGGGGCTGAGCAAAGCGGTAAGATAGCCAAACAACGGTTGCTAGGACAAGGTGGGTTAGAGGCTTGGCTCAACAATATGGGAGGCATGATAAAGCGTGTGATAGGTATCGCGGCATAGGCATAGCAAAAGAGCGAGCAACTAGCAAGCAATGATAGAAGTGATTTCGAGGGTATGGTCATCTTGCCTGAGATCCCGCAAAGAAGAAGAACGGGTCCATGAAGAAGACAAACAGACGTAGTTGAACGAATCCTCACAAACGTGACGTTATCGGAACTATCTGAAGAAGCAACACCGGAAAGAAGCAAACAACATAGTGAACAAACATCACATAAGCATGGCATGATGCACAACCAAGTATGATGCATGTCCGGTTTAAATATGCATGGCATGGCAAAATGCAGAAACAAAACTACAAGTTAAGTGGAGCCCAATATGCAACAAGTTGCATATTGACGGAACACCACATCAATTATTTAGTTCACTCCCGGTTAGGTACTCAACAATATTAAGTGTTGGTTAACATGGCAAGAGGTGAAGCATAACAAAATATACTATCTAAACAATTTAAATGGGGCTGAATATTACAAACAACAAATCCGGTAAATCCCCATATGCATTTAGCAAATTAATGCAAACAACAAATTAAACATTCTTGATGTTGTTAACATGATGCGGATGACATTGCAAGTTTATGCAGGTTTTATGAAAATGTTAACAAGAGCATATTATGAATCATTTGTCATCGTGGCGGAAACGAAAGGGGGCCACGGCGATGAATCCTAAAGTGATGCCACGGCAACATTCCGGTTCTCGGTAACTCGATTGGGATACCGATGCAAAAGGAAAAGTGACGGGAGCGTGTCATGCAAGAAGATGGGGTGCTCCCGGATACCGGGTTCCCACATGTCGACGGCAAGGCAACGAGGAACTCGCAAAGAACAACTCGGACACGATGCAACCACGAGCATCTCAAACATCACACAACATTCGTTCACGGGCGTCGTCTTGGTGGTTATACCTTCCAAGGAAGCATTCTCGAGGGGTTCGAGTTCGTAGAGGAAGTAGTTGTTCTCGTGACGGTAGTGGAAGTAGGGGTACATGCCGACGGTAGTGGTACACGTTTCTCGTCAAAATTACAGCGGCGGTAATTGTACACGGTTCGTAGATGTTCGAGTCGCCGGTAGAGGTACATGGCATAGCGTTACAAGGTCGGTCTCGCCGGTCTCGATCTCGGCAGCCTAGTTGTACAAGCGCGACATCGGACTTGTCGAACACGAACTCTTCGGGGGGGGGGGGGGGGGGGGGGCGTCGTGGTACTTGGCGAATCCGCGTAGTCGTGCATGTTCCAACATCAAACTTGGAGGGGCACCGACGGCGTTGTACTTGGCGAATCCTGGACGGTCTTGGCGGTCTCCGGTGGAGGTGTTTTGTTCGTTTGACCTAGGAAAACAGCGGCAGCAGCAGGCATCGCAGGAGCCAACGGGCGCGGTCGCCTATGAACGACGGGGACGGCCGGAGATGCAGCAACAGAAGCAAAACAGCAGCAGCAGCGAAGAAACCGACAGCGGCTGGATCGGGTCGGGCGCTGTGGTGCTATGCTCCAAGGAGAGCACAGGCGAGACAGAGGAAAACCAGGGGACATCGACGTCGACCGGTGCTCCGGGAAGGTCGAGGATGCAGGGCACGTAGACGTGCTTGCTGGAGGACGACTGACGACAAAGGTTGGCCGGGATGGTCGCCGACGGCGTCGGCGCGGTGGCGAACTGGCGCAGCGGCGGAGGAGACGGCAGCGAGGCGCGCAGGAGAGGGAGCTGCTCGGCGGTTCTTGATTCCTGCGAGATCGAGGGAGGAGCGGGTGGCAGTGCAATCTGGCAGCGGAGCTCGCCGGATCAAGGACGCGACAGGGAGCTCCTGGAGACTGGCGTCGCAGGGAATCGGGCGCAGGGGTCGGAGACGGGACGCGCGCAGCAGGGAGCTCACCGGCCGGAGCTGATGGTCAACGCAGCCGCAGGGTCGCGGGCACGAGGGCTCGGCGACGCTCCTGTTGCCGCTCACGACGACGAAGGGAGGACCATGGGCGCGCGGAGGAGAAGCACTGCCTCGCGGCTGTGAACGCGAGCGAGGGGGAAGGCTGAGAACTCCGGCAACGCGGAGGTGCACTAGAGGTCCGGCGAAGGTCAAGGACGAAGCAGCAGGGCGGAGGCGAGGGGAGGAGGAGCTTCGGCAGTGGCGGTTGCGTGGGATCAGGACGAAGGGGTCGAGAGGGAGATGGGGACGAGCGAGATCGGGCTCCCTGGCCGCGCGAGGGGAGAGAAATGAGGGAGAGAACGAGGGAGTTGGGTTCGGCCTAGGGTTAGGACTAGGTGGGCCAAAAGGCCGGCCCAGAAGAGAAGGGGCTGCGTCTGGATCTTGGCTGGGCTATTTCTCTCTCTCACTCTCTCTTCTCTCTAAGCATAAAACAAAAATTAGGGAAGAAAAGAAAAGAGGGAGGGGGTTAGGGAAAGAATTAGCGCACGAGGGTAATATTTCTGGACTCACAAAAATGTGAGGAAATTAAATAAAATGACAAGAGGATTTTTGGAGAACAATAGATTCGCACATGTTGAATTTAATTCAACATGTTTGAATTTTGAAACCCATTCGAAAGGACTCTAAATGGGCTGAGACTTTTAGAGGAGCCTCGATAAAAGAGATGAGAAATATTGGCAAGGTTTGAAGGTCAAACTCGAAGAGGTATAGACATGGAAATTTTTTTGCATGTGTGTTATGGGTGATTCCGAAAATGGAATATTTAATATAGCTCCCTAAAATATTGGGAGGATATGTTATATAGAGAAATCACCACGTGAATTCCCTCGGTTTAAATGGATCAAATATCCATGCCATTTATTTAGTTGAGTTAAGAAAAGAAATGACATGATGGCATGATGACATGATGCAATGCACATGATGCAAAGATGAAATGCAACGGACCAAACAAAACACACAACGAAACCCGGAAACCCTGGAAGGCATCTGCAGCTCCGGTCTTGGGGTGTCACAGATAGCCACCATCTCATCAAAAGACGGGACACCTTTGCCTCTATCAGAGAGGAGGTAGATGATACCTAAACCAACAAGACAACGTGGTGGTGGTGGTGGCAATGGAACTCCGGCAGGGCTTCGGCAAGTGCGTACCGGTGAAACGTGGGAGGAGTTGGGAGAGCTAATGGGCAAGGATCGATGGGGGGGCAGCCCCCAATGCCTCCCCACCTTTATATAGGAGTGGAGGGGGCTGGTGGCTTGCCCTCCAAGGCGCTAGGGTCGTAGGTCAAAGGGGGGGAGGGAATCTCTCCTTTCCTTCCCCACAGATCGCTATCTCCCTTTTTAGGATTGTGATCTTATCCCTTCGGGATATGATATTATTCCTTTTAAGGGAGGATCTTGGTGCGCCTAGACCAGGGTTGTGGGGATTTTCCCCACTACCCACGTTCATATGGGTCCCCCAAAGCATGTGGGCCCCACTCCGGAACCTTCTAGAACCCTCCCAGTACAATACCGAAAAAACTCGAACTTTTTCCGGAACCCTGATAACAACTTTCCATATATGAATCTTTACCTTCGGACCATTCCATAGCTCCTCGTGATGTCCTGGATCCCTTCTGGGACTCCGAACAACCTTCAAACTTTCTGCTATTAATATCTCAACACTACCCTAGCGCTACCGAACGTTAAGCGTAAGATCCTACTGGTTCGAGAATCATGCAGACATGATCGAGACTTCTCTTCGATCAATAACAATAGCGGGACCTAGGTGCCGATATTGATTCCTACATATTCAACGAAGATATTTATCGGTTGAACCACGATGTCAAGGATTCAGTCAATCCCTATGCAATTCCCTTTGTCCAGCGATATGTTACTTGCCCGAGATTCGATCGTCGGTATCTCCATACCTAGTTCAATCTCGTTACCGGCAAGTCTCTTTACTCGTCCATAACATAAGATTCCGTGACTAAACTCATTAGGCACATGAAGCTTCTTATGATGTTGTACTGCCGAGAGGGCCCAAAGATATCTCTCCATCACACACGGAGTGACAAATCCCAGTCTCGATCCACACAACCCAACAGACACCTTCAGAGATACCTGTAGAGCACCTTTATGATCACCCAGTTATGAAGTGGCATTTGATAGCACACAAGGCATTCCTCCGGTATCCAGGAGTAGCATGATCTCATGGTCGGAGGGACATATACTTGACATGAAGAAAGCTATAGAAAATAACTAAACAATCTGATGCTAAGCTTACGGTTGGGTTTGTCCATCACATCATTCTCCTAATGATGTGATCCCGTTATCAAATGACAACTCATGTCCATGGTTAGGAAACCTTAACCATCTTTGATCAACAAACTAGTCTAGTAAAGGCTTACTAGGGACATGGTGTGTCTATGTATTCACTCGTGTATTTAAGTTTTCGGTCAATACAATTCTAGCATGAATAATAAACATTTATCATGAACGGGAAATATGATAATAGCTATTTTATTATTGCCTCTAGGGCATATTTCCAACACTAGCCTACCACATTCAAAGCAAAAATGGGGCACCTTCCCATAGGATAAATCAAACCAAGTTCTATCCGTGTCCTCCCGCGAGGTTTTGAGATAGAATCCACGCACTAGCGGCTCAAACACAGAAACTTTGGCCCGAACACTGAGGTGTTGTCCTCTGGCTAGCCCCTCCTTGTCCACATCTACCTCACGATATTCCCAAGCTAGTTCCCAAGCGCAAAGCCAAAGTATTTTGTTCGCCCATTGGGAGGGAGATCCTTTACCCTCACCCAAATATCCACTTTATCAAAGATCATCTTTGAAGGCCTAGTATCCCCTTCATACTCCTTCAGAATCAGAACACTGAAATCATATTGCCATGGGCCATTATTCATCATGTGTTTCTAGTCACCCTCACTTCCAAAGTGGACACCAAAGATATTTCCACCGTAATCCCTGAACCTCGCAACCTTGTGAAGACCCCAGGCTATTTGCATCAACGTTCTAGCCCAGTCATATTCATTGGCCGAGGCGAGCAAACTTTGCCTACAGCTGACCACTTTGGTTGTATATGAGCTTTCTCCCATGGATCTTCATAGATGACTCCCTCAGCTTCCTTGTCCATCAACACCATACCTCCTAGCCTCGAAGAAAGGCTCGAAGTAGGGTCCGAAGTCTTGTTCTCCGCGGGAGATTCAGCTGATCTACCGCTTGTTGTCGCATCTGAACGTCGTGTCATCGGTGTGGCCGTCGCCCCTCTCCTCCCCCCCCCGCCAGTGGTCGAGGTCGACGCCTTCTTCTGGTTGTTCGTCCCCGCCGCCTCCGCAGCCGAAGCCGAGGAAGCCGTCTTCGTCGCTGAGGCCACCGCCGCCTTGTTAGATGCCATCTTCTCCGGGTTACTTGTCGCCTTTCCGATCGTCCTCTCCGCCATTAGCACCGCCCCGTGGCGAAGGAAAGAACGTTGCTGATCTGTGCCGAGGGCTACGCAGTCGCCTCCCTAGACACAACCAAAGCTTCACCACCTCCGTCAGCCGAAACCCTAACAAGACGGCAGTCGCCATGCGATCGCCTAGCG